>NC_058369.1:120005180-120605180 GCF_018350175.1 Felis catus | reverse complement strand
ATTCTAATCTATTTTCAACTCCAGCTAGTATTTTTATTATCGTGATTCTAAATTCTGGTTCAGACATCTTGCTTGTATCTGTGTTGGTTAAATCCCTGGCTGTCGTTTCTTTGTGCTCTTTCTTTTGGGGTGAATTCCTTCATTTTGTCATTTTGAAGGGAGAAGAGGAATTCATGAAGTAGAAAAATTGAAATAAAAAATTAAAATTAAAAAAATGTTAAAATTAAAAATTAAACACACACACACACACACACACAAATCAAATAGATGATGCTAGATCCTAGGTGTGTTTTGGTCTGGGTGTTGAAAGTGGCTTGACAGATTAGAGAAAAAAAAGGGGGGGGGGAGAAAAAAAAGGAAATCATTTGAGAATTTGAAAAATGAATATGCTGAAGTAGATTAAAATGAGATGATGGGGGTAAAATAGAATTTGAAAAAATCTACACAAAAGTAAAGAATATAGTAGAAAAATTTAAAGAAAAATATTAATAAAAATTAAAAATAAATATGAATTTTTTCTTTTACTGTATTCAAGAAAAAAGAAAAGAAACAAAAAAGAGAAAAAAGAAAAAAAAAGGAAATAGTTTGAAAATTTGAAAAAGTGAATACACCATAGTAGACTAAAATAAAATGATGGAAGTAAAACAGAATTTGAAAAAATTTACATAAAAGCAAAAAATATAGTAATAAAAATTAAAGAAAAATATTTTAATAGAAATTGAAAGTAAAAATGAAGTTTTTCTTTTTCTGCATTCAAGAAAAAGAAAGGAAACTAAAAAGAGAAAAAAAGAAGAAGAAAGAAAAAAGAAAAAAAGAAAATTGATTGAAAATTTGAAAAGGTGAGCACACTGAAGTAGACTAAAATAAAATGATGGAAGTAAAACAGAATTTGAAAAAATTTACAAAAAGCAAAAAATATAGTAATAAAAATCAAAGAAAAACATTTTTAATAAAAATTGAAAATAAAATGAATTTTTTCTTTCTGTATTCAAGAAAAAGAAGTGTAAAAGAGAAAAAGAAAAAAGAAAAGAAAGAAAATTGAATAGATGGTCCTGCTAACAGATTCAAGTAGGACTGAAATTATTTCATTTTCCTCTAGAAGTCAGTCTATGTAGTGTTTTAGAGTCATAAACTAAGCCGGCGGTGAGACTTATGTTCTTGAAGAGTGAAGTTGGCCCAGTTGGGCGGGGCTCAGTGTAATGGCTCCGCTCTCCACTAGATGGCGCTGCTAGCCTACTGGGGTGGATTGTTGCGGAACTCGTAGGTGCGTGTGCGTATGCGCATGCGCGGGACTGGTGAAAATGGAGCCACCCAGGAACCCAGTCTGTTCTCCCGGATCAGCAATCGCGCACCCATCCTCTGTCTTCAGCTCTC
Organism: Felis catus; assembly: GCF_018350175.1. Lineage (NCBI taxonomy): Eukaryota > Metazoa > Chordata > Mammalia > Carnivora > Felidae > Felis > Felis catus. Next base: position 120,603,806 of record NC_058369.1, on the reverse strand, counting down.
GTCCACTCCCCGCTTTTTCACTCTCCGTGACCAGGCCCCAGGCAGTACCTCTCTCCCGAGTTTTGTCTCACTTGCGGCTGTTTTCCCCGGCCCCGTACTTCCGAAGGACTGCGGCTTTGACCCGTTCCGCCCCTCTGCAGGAGGGTGTCACCGAGCAATGGCCGAACGATGGCCGAATGTCAGCTGCACCCAGGAACGCTTTCTGGACCCTGCTGCTGCCGGTGCCCCGAGACTACAGCCAGGTGCCAGCCCGTCCCAGAGGAAGTTCACGAGACAGTGTAGCAGTAGCGTTTCAGGGATTATGGAAAATCACAACACACGTCTGGCACCAGGCTTCACCCTTAACGACCTTGTTCCAGCACCAGCAAATGTGGCCATTCTCTGGGGTCTGCTGGGACCAGGTGGCTTCAACAGTCTCTACCAAATGCCCTTCCAGCAGTGGAACCGCTTTTCCCCGTGTGGCCTGAGACCCTCCCGGACTCCAGTCTGTTCCTGGGGATTCGCCCTTCCCACCAGAGCACCACCAGGTATTGAGCTGCGGAGTTGAAGCCTTTGTGATCCCCTTGTTTACAGTCTTAATGGAATTTAAACCCTCCCCTTTCTCCTTTCTCCCTTCGCCCTTTTAGTTTAGTCCCTGTGGCTATTTCCAATTTTCCACTTTCTCTCCAGCTGCTTTTGGGGAGGGGTGCTTTTCCCATATCCTCTCCCCCTCCCTAATCTCCAACCTCTCTCCGCCCGCAAAAGCGGTTCTCTACCCTCTGCGGCTTCTTGCTCCCCAAATTCACCTCTCCGCGCCGCGTACCTGCTAAATTCCGTGGTTCAGGTTGTGCAGATTGTTGTGTTAATCCTCCAATCAGTTTTCTAGGTGTGTAGGATGGTTTAGTGTTGGTCTGGCTGTAGTTCAGGGACGTGAGACACACAAAAAACTTCCATGCTGTTCCGCCATCTTGGCTCCTCTTAACCCTGAAATTTAACAAGTAATGAACATACCAGGACACCTGCTGGTGAGTGCAGAGTCCTGTCCAAGGACACTGAAGCCACCGGTGTGTGGCCAGTGACGTACAACCATCTTTATTCTCATTAAATCCCTACTGTAGATGAAAGAGATAGTAAGTGCATTCAGATCCACTGATGTGTTAGGATTCAATATGGAATGTGGAGTTACAGCCTATAAAATGATGGGCGTTAACAATGGGCTGACACGGCCACTGTCTGTTTTCCTATTTTAGCTGTTAAATCAAGTGGGAGCAAGCATTGAAAATGCTAAGTAAATCATCAAAAGGGTAAACAAACTGTGGTGCATTCATTTGATTCATTTAAAACTGAAAGTTGATTTTTGCACTACACAACACATTTATATGCATGTGTGCTTGTGTGTGTGTGTGTGTGTGTGTGTGCGTGCACATGGGAAATTGCAAAAGGATACGCATCAAATTGTTAATAATTGTGACCTCTGGGGATGAGTATGAGGACAGGAGAATGAAAACTTGCTTTTTACTTTGTCATTCGTTCGTTAACACAAACTTGTATTTCTTTCACCGTAAGACAATCTTAAGGGAAAGAAACAGATTTAAAAAAAACAAAAACAAACTTATGCCCTTTGAAATAGAACATGCCCTGAAACAGAGATGTTATAAGTTATTTTACTATTTTAGAAATTTAAAATGTATAACCGTATGTATTAGTTTTGGTGAAATTTGTATGAATTCCCTAGTATTTTGCTTGTTCCTTAAGATGAAATGGAGTTTACCTAACCATAGATCTAAAATATTTTCATTACCTGCTGTGAAGCAGTTAGGACAGGAAATCTGGAATCCTTCCTTTAAGTCACAATTTCACAATTTCCGTGTTTGTTGGTCTTTTTAAAAAGTTTCTTCTTTACAAAACGGACACGAAAGGCAAATAATGTTTTATAGACCGCATTAAAAGTAACTCTGATGCCATTTTATTTATGTGCCAAAATATTTAAGGTGGGTTTTTTTTGGTTTTGAAATCTATATAGAATACCAAATAACAAAATAAAAATAAGCGTGAGGGATAAGGAGAAAGGAGAAAAGGGTAAGGACATAAAAAGAACCACATTTGAAACAGGTAAAAGCACATGAGTGAAAATGAAGATCCATAGAGCTTTTGGTAAGGGTGAATCCTAAATTCAGTTTGGACTTTGCCAACAATTGAAACAAGGAAGAAATATGAAAAGTTCCAGGAGTCACAGGCCCATGAGACACAAACTAATCAGTAGTTACAGAGAAACAACAGCTTCTGGGGTATTAAAACAAGAAAAAAAATCCATCCCTGCTCGGCTGGCTTCTAGAAATATACGATGTTGTTCATCCATTACAGAAGAAGATGGGATACGTGTGCTAGAACATGCCTTTATCCTGGGCTTGAGGCGAGACTGACAGTTAGTCTTCAATCCCTCAGAGGTTTTCACTGCCCATTTTTAGTGGTCTCCATGTGCTTCGTCTGCCGAATCTTGTCTGCAACCCCACCCTGTCCCTGGGACGGGGCGGGGGGGGGGGGGGATCTATGCTTTCTCCATTTCTTCCCAGTCAGACTGTGCTCCATGGAATGGTTCTGGAAGACTCCATAGTCATGCATAAGTGATTTAGAATACAAGTGTGCCCTCTCCCCCTTCAGGCCTTTGGATTTATTTTTTGTTAGAATGGCAGCTGGGTAGGTGGGAGTCATTCTTCATTCTTCATAACAACGTTTCCACTTCACTTGGCGACACACGGGTTAGCATCTCCTCTGACTCTTTCCTGTATTTACAAATTCTGCTTTGGCTGTGGAGATCACCAGTGAACCCTAACCGATTAAATTATGTCAACTTTATTTAATACATCCTGATTCTATCTTCCACATATTTTATTCTAGAATTGCTTATTTTTCTTACAGCCATCACCCGCTGATAATCAGGTTAGGGTCTACTATGACCCCATCATCTTCTAAATCAGTCTTGAAACCTTGTAAGGAGTCCACTCATTCCCACTGGCTGTTTGTCACCCCCTCCCCCTCTCCCGCTTGAAGTGTTCATTTAGCATCCAAGTTCACACATAAAAAAACACATTGTGCAATGACAGACTGTGATGCTCTAACCCAGGGCAATAAATGGACTATTCATCTCACCAACGTCTTGGCCTAAGAAGCAGACTTGAAAGGAAAATAAACAAAGTTGTGAGTTGGTATAGGTGGAACCCTCCAGACTTCCTTTCCCAGACAGCACCAGGCAATTAGGCCGAATGCCCATAAAAGTGTAGGTACTGATATTCTTTGCTTCTGCAGTTTTCCTTTATAGAAGGCAGGAAAGTGGTGGTGAGTCCATCAAGTTACATACACTAGGTAATGGATGGGTCAATCCAAGAAGCCAGAGACTCTCTTTAGGACCAGTGTTCCCTTAGTTATTTTTGGTCATGAGCGGATGATCAAGGTCTAAGAGCAACAAACTTTATGATGTGGGCACACACAGACCAAGATCACTGATGTCTTGGGGAGGGATCAGTGCTGCCAGGAGCCCAGAAACATCTCATCCCACCTTGGCCCATCTGATGCAGCCTTCATGTCTTGCCACGTTGCCCTCCCACCCCTGGAATGTACTATATAGTGAGGAAGAACTGGCATGCCTCTTCCAGAGGAGGTCCATGTATTGGACCTACCATCAAAGAGCTGTTTGGTCCTCACGAGGAACAGAGCTGTATTAGGTCACAGGTTTTGTGACCAAGGAGGTGGTAATGGTGCAATTCACCTAAGTGAGAGGAAGTTCAAGTTGTAGACTCTGTCCCTGTCATCATCCATTATTATGTACGTGTTTATAAATGGGCATGCGCATGGTAGAGGCTCAATGTATACCCTAAGGATGCTTTTGGCAAATGTTTTATCATTCAAGTATTTTGCTTAATAGAATTCAATGCTAGTTGATTTGAGGCACAGAGGTTTGCAACTGATTACCTTTACGGTGGATTGATCTGTCAGTGTAAAAATGGCATTTTAATCTTATTTGCTTTTTGTTTATATTTGCTTGAAAATGCCTATAATTTGCTTTTAAAATAAAACTGTAAGGAAGTATCACATAGACACAAAAATGAGAATGTATAACTCAATGAATTTTCCACAGTGAACACCCCAGTGTAACCAGTTCCCGAGTCAAGAAATGGAACACCACCAGCATCCCAGGGGTTTCCTCAAATCCCCTCCCTGATACAACCCCACTTCCAAGATAAATATTAACCTGACTTCTTTTTTTTAATATTTTATTGATTGATGGATTGATTGGTTTAGAGAGTAACCAGGAGAGGGGCCGAGGGAGAGGGAGAGAGAGAGACAGAGAGACAGAGAGAGAGAATCCCAAGCACACTCCACACCAAGCACAGAGCCAGATGTGGGGCTCAATCCCATGACCCTGAGATCATAACCTGAGCCAAAATCAAGAATTGGATGCTCAATTGACTGAGGCACACAGGTGCCCCAAAGATTTTTTTTAAGTAATCTCTATACCCAATGTGGGGCTCAAACTCACAACCTCAAGATCAGGAGTTGCCTGCTCTACTGACTGAGCCCACCAGGGCCCCACGTTAACCTGACTTTTAACACCAAATATTAGTTTTACCTGTTTTTTTGTACTTTCTATAAGTGAGATCATACAGCTTGCACCATTTTGTGTTTGACTTCTTTCATTCATCATGCTCATGATGGTCCTTCAAGTGCTTGCATGTAGAAATAGCACATTCATTCTCTTTTCTGAGTAGAAATCCATTCTATGAATATATCACCATTTATATATTTTATGGTAATGTACATCTGGGTTGTTTCCAGTTTGGGGTGATTGTATATTCTTAGACTTGTCTTGGGTGGACACATATATAGATGTTTCAGTTTGATATAAAACCAGATTGTCGCACTGGGTAATGGGGCATGCCAATGTTGGATTTAGTAGACCATGCCAAATCATTTGCTACAGTGGCCACACCAAGTTCAGCTCCCCAGCAGTGGATCAGAGCTGAAGGTGCCCCACAACACTTGGTATTGTCAGTCCTTTCACTTCTGGTCATTCCAGTGGATACGCAGTGGTACCTCAGTATGGTTTCCATTTGAATTTCCCTGATGTCTGATGATATTAAACACCGTTATATATGCTTATTTGTCAGTTGAATATCTCTAAATGAAGGGCCTTTTTGAGGCTTGGCCCATTTTTCTATCGGGCAGTCTGTCTTTTTCTTTTTTGTAGAAAGTCTTTATATATTCTCCATGTAAGTCTTTTGTGAATATGTCCATTGCAGATGTCTTCTCCTCCCTTGTAATCTGCCTTTTCACTCTCATAATGGTGTCTTCTAATGAACAGAAGTTCTTAATTTCAGTGCTATACACTTATTCCCCGCCCCCCATAGGTAGTGTTTTTTTGCAACGTGTTTCAGAAATCTTTGCCTATCCCCAAGGTCATGAAGATACTCTCCTAAGTTCTTTTCCAGAGTGCTTTATTGCTTTATCTTTGATACTTGAGGTTATCATTTATCTGAATTGTTTTTGTGTATGGTGTGAGGTAAGGGGTGAGGTCCCTTCCTTCCCCCACCCCCAACCCCTGTATGGTTATCCGACTAGCCCGGCACCATTTGCTGAAAAGTCTGTGCTTCCCCACTGCCCTGTGGTGTCATCTCTGTCAAGAATCAAGCAACAAGGTAAGGGTGTTTCTGGATTCTCCGTTCTGTTCCCTGGTCTATTGGTTTATCCCTATGCTATTACTACACTGTCTTAGTTGTCTATAATTTATCTTTAACTTGTCTGTGTCTTTTTGGTTTAGGCACACCCCTTATTAGCAGCTTATAATTAGATTTAGGTTCTCTAAACCCACCTTGGAAGTAATGTCTTTTGAAAAAGGGGTTTTATGAAACATTTATCTTTATTGTTATAGTGGATAATTTTGGCCTCATTTTCTGTTTTGATGATTTCACATTTCATCTTCTTTTAAAAACACCTGAAAACGAGATAAGTTTACCTATTAAAATCAGTAAGTGTATAAGTATTAGCTTCTTCTCAGTCATCTTTGGTGTCTGCTCTGTTGCAACTTTCCTTCGGTTTCCTGCACTTTATAGGTTGATATCCCTGTCCTTTATAGATCAGTCTTTTATGGACAGTTTGTCTCCATAACTGTCACCTCTCCTTGGTTCCTCATTTTGTCCTTTCTCCTGATCTTTTAATTTTTTTAATGTTTATTTATTTTTGAGACACACACACACACACACACACACAGAAAGCGAGTGGGGGAGGGGCAGAAAGACAGAAGGAGACACAGAATCCAAAGCAGGCTCCAGGCTCCCAGCTGTCAGCACAGAGCCCAATGCGGGGCTCTTAACTCCCAAACCGTAAGATCATGACCTGAGCTGAAATCAGATGCTCAATCGACTGAGCCACCCAGGTGCCCCTTTTCTCCTGATCTTTTACGAGATTTCTCCACCTCATTGATTTGTTGTCCTAAACCATCATTTTTACTCTTGGTCATTTCACTGTTAATTTTATTTTTGCTATTGTAATTTTCATTTTTTAGTAATTTGGTCTGCCTCTCAGTCTCTGAGCCAGGGATCAGACCGTACAGGAAGCAAGAGAGCCTATTTCTACCCCCCCCCCTTTTTTTTTTGGTTTGGCAGGTTGGTTCTGCATTCCTGACAAACTCTGGGCTTTAGTGGTCTCATATTTTCAGTCCAGCTCCACGATCTCTGTAAGTTCCTAGAAAATCTTCCCGAGTTATGGCCATAACTTGACTCTTAGTTTTTCTTACTGTGATATTTATATTATGTGTGAAGTGGGATAGATATAGTAGAACACGGAGAGAGATTTCCTCCACTGCTAACAGCTAGAGGTACTGGAACGTCTCCCTCCAGCATCGTATAGGCTACATCTTTCTAGCTTCTTACAAATACAAAATACAGTTTTAAATAGTCATTACTCTCAACTTAGAGGTTTCACGTTTCAGCAATCTTTCAACCTTGGCTCTTCAGTAATCCTGACTCACGGTCAGTGCCATTCATTCACTCTCCCTTGGAGCAGCCTCCTTTATGAGACCGAGGCTTGCTTCTTCCGGTAGATATATGTTCTTGCCTGAGTCATTCAACTGCTGATGATCTTGGCTTCCTTAATCCAAACAATGAGGTGCCTGAATTATACCATCTGATTTCTTACAGTTTGAAACACCATGCTTCTGTGAAATGCCACAAACGGTCATTCCTAATTTTTTTTAACTGAGATGACAGTGATCACCGAACAAAACCAGCTTGCAGAAATCATAGTTCTTGCCAATGATAATGTGTCCTTCCTAACACCTTCTTTAGTTGACTTGCCCAGGAGCCACTGGCACTGTAGCAGTGAAGGGCTTGTTCGTAACCAAAATACACCTGCTCTGCCTCTTTTTGTTGGATAGGATGGTAGCGTTACTGGGTCCCCACTAGGTACACTTGTTTATCAGAGCTTTGAAGTTGCCTCCTCACAAGGCTTCTATGGAAACCGTGCATGGCTGACATATTAATCCACTCTTTGAGGACAAGAAAGATCCTACAGTAGGGGTAAGGGAAATCCTTTAAACCCTCTGGAAAGGTAAAAGATAATGAGACATCAACGACTCTAGAAAACTTGAAGTTATGACTTATATTCTCTTTCACGTGCATAAATTGTCACAGTTTTTCCTACTATTCTATCCAAGAAGGGAGATATATCTATGTAGTGTTTTGTTTGCTTATTGAAACCAAAATCAGGTCCTTTTGTAGAATGCCACCATAAAAATAATCTGATGGGTCATCTGATGGGTCATTACAGAAATATCCAAGATGTGAACAAAGGAAAATAAACTCCAAGTCTGAATATTTTATCTCCACCCTGCTGAATCTGGCCTTTGGGACAGCTGCAGAATCGGTGTTTCTCTCTCTGACTGTCTGGAACTGTGTGCGTGGAATGTGGGCATGGGGACACACATGCAAGGTGGCACCGGGGTGGCGGCTTCTCTCTTTCACCATTTAAACGACTCTCTGTGAGATGAAATAATTGTTTTAAATGTCCAAAGAGGTTTGGGTAAAGATTTCGAGTTGTTTCCTCCAAAAAGCTTTTTAGAGTCCATCGCGGGAATGGTTTTAGCATCAAAGACATCGTTTCCAGCCCGTAAAACGCCACTTTCATCCACAATGAAGCAAACTTTAATCCTCTGGAAAGCAGGGTTAGCACAGACCAGTGGTATTTTAGTACCAGGCATTCTCGGTAATGACCTGTAAGATTTTTTAAAAAGGCTCCACTGGTGAATTCAGAGGGAGGCAAAATGAAATGTGTCCAACACCCCGGCCAGCCTGTAGTCGCCTCGCATCTTAAATGAGAGGCAGGTGTTGTTCTGGGGCCAGGTGACACAGTGGTCATAAAATCCACACGTATCTACTTGAAAGTTGCAGGGCGCATAACCATTGACATCAAAGGCAGCCTTGGGGTCTGCAGTGATCCTCAGCCAGGTTGCCCAGACACCCATGGGTCAGAATATTTTTAAAACAAGAAACGTTGGTGAGGAGAGTTTGCAAACAAGAGGCTTCTGTTTTGAGGTTCTTCTAGAGGCGAATGAAATTGTAAAGCAATTGAAAAATAACCAAAAACATGTAGCATTGGAGGAAAAGGAATACAACTGGTATTTAAAATCTGTCCCATGAGAGTCATCACTTTCTCAGCAAAGCCTTGTGGATTGTTTGCATGAGGAGCAATCTCAGGGATTATCCAACCCAACCTCGGTGCCCCAGTTATCCAGGCCACAAGTGCGTATTCAGTCCTACTATGCACCAGGCAGAGAACTGAGGTGTAGAGATCAGTGGTTTTCCCAGCATCACACTGCATCTAATACTTATCTAGGTAGGTCCCAAATGCCCCCCAAATTTAGATGCCTAAACCACTTAATGGCTTATGGTTTCTGTGGATCAAGAACCAAGCACAGCTTGGCTGGGTCCTCTGCTTCAGGGTCTCCTCACAAAGGCTGCAACTGAGGTGTGAGCCAGGGCTGAGGTCTCATCTGAAGGTTCACCTGAGGAAGAGTCCCCCTTGCCAGGCTCATGCATGTCGCTATTGGCAGAATTCAGATCTTAAGGTTGTTGGACTTTGGACTTTGGTTTCTCATTAGTTGTTGGCTGGAGGCTTTCCCTGGTCCCTTGTCGCTTGGGCCTCTTGGAGATGCACTTTATTTCATCAAAACCAGGACGACAAGAAGTCTGCTGGCAAAATGGAAGTCACTGTCTTTTGTAACCTAATCACAAAGTGACCACCGTCACCTTTCCCGTATACTTTTGGTTAGAAGCAAGTCGCTTGGTCCAGCCAAGGAGAGGGGATTTTAAGAGGGCACTCAAGGGGAGAGGATTATATAAGAGTGTACATACCAGGAGGTGGGGATTATTTTAGACGTTCTCCTACTATGCAGAGTAAATGGTAAGACTTAAAATATACTACAGTGTGCTTTCCACCCTGCAGGCAACATACTTTAGGTACATAACAAAAAAGAATGCATTCCCCTTTTCTGAGCCATGTAGAGTGGTATCTGCAGAGAAATCCAGTTGATTTTTGTTAATAATTTTTTTAATATCCCACCAATGACTTACAATTTTAAGGGAAGTGATTTAAAAATGTTTTCAGTATAGCAGTCATAGTTCAAGGGGCCCTGTCTCCTCACTCTCCACTTTAACCCACTTATATTAGGGTGAGCATATAATTTATCAACCAAATGAGGGCACTTTGTGGAGTGAAAGGGGTTGGTATGACATTAAAAATTACAAGAGTAAACCAGGGCCAGCCCTGGTAAACCTGACCGTATAGCCCCTCTACTTACATGCAAATGCAAGAAAAATCCTCATCCAATTAGGAAGCCCAAACTTGAATGATGAGGAAGGGGAAAGAGATGGAATCAACCCTGACCTTTGGTGGGGCTATGGATCTGCAGACAGATAACCACCCCCGTCCTGCATCTGACTTGGCTTCTCTGGGAGCCTTTGAATGAAATTAAGGGTCATTAGAAGCCCAAAGGATTTCTTTTTCTTTAAAATTTTTTTTAAAGTTTTATTTACTTATTTTGAGAGAGAGAGAGAGAGAGAGAGAGAGAGAGAGAGAGAGAGAGAGAGAATCCTAAGCAGGATCCACAGGGTCTGTGTGGTGCCCAATGTGGGACTCGAACTCAGGAACCCTGAGATCATGACCTGAGCCAAAATCAAGAGTTGGCTGCTTAACCAACTGAGCTCCCAGGAGGCCTTTCTTTCTTTCTTTCTTTCTTTCTTTCACTGTTTATTTTTGAGAGAAGGAGAGAGAGCACAAGCAGGGGAGGAGCATAGAGGGAGACAGAGGTCAGAAGTGGGCTGTATGCTGACAGCAGAGAGCCCAATGCAGGGCTTGAACCCACAAACTATGAGATCGTGACCTGAACAGAAGTTGGCCAGTGAATCGACTGAGCCACCCAGGCACCCCTAGAAGCTGGAAGAGCTTCTTAATGGTCTTGTATTGCCTCTCCTTGTTGTCACTTCTCATTCCTTTTTCTGTTAATTTAATGAACAAATATGAAATGCACCTTGCCTCCTTCAAGGTTTTGCGACAGTTCAGTTGTTCTTCAGCTCTTTTATTTCATCTCATTTTTGAAATTTCCAGATGCAGCTTGGGTTATTTCTTGATACAGTATTGACAACAGATTTCAGTGGAAAATGATAGTCCAGTGTTTCATTAAATGCTTGCTTAAAAACGAAAATCTGAGACATCACTGTCTATTAGTTGTCGGTTCCTCTGTCTCATTTAACACTCATACCAGATACTTCCAAATTAAACACATAGTAGACGTTTTTAGAACTTGATTAAATTGACTACTTAAAGGCAGTGAGCATGTGAGATATTTATTGAAACTCATGGAAATATTGTCTGCAAAGCAAGCATTTCTTTGGTAAAAAAAAAAAATCTGTTGAATGCTTTCACTGAGAAACAAAACCTGGTAAAAATATTTACTTTGTTTGAATCAATATACTCACTACTTTAAACAGAGTCCTCAACATGGAAATCACTTGTGTATGCCCAGGGCATCAATTAAAAGTGAGGTCAGACAAAGAAAGACAAATACTGTATGATCTCACTTATGTGTGGAATCTTAAAAAAAAAAACATGTATTCATAGACACAGAAAATAAATCGGTGTCTGCCAGAGATGGGGGATGGGTAGAGGGCAAAATGGGTGAAGGTGGCCAAATGTACAACCTTCCAGTTATAACATAAACAAGTTCTGGGGATGTGATGTACCGCATGGTGACTATAGTTTAAAAGAAATAAAGTGAGGTTTAAGACAGTTTCTCCTATGGAAGACTTGCCTGCAGTATAGAGTATGTATGATTGAATTTGCCTATGGCGGCCTCTTGAGGACTCCTTCCATGTCTGAGCTGTCCATCAGGAGTCTTTTATTATTTTCTAGCCCCTCAAACAAGAAAACCATGTTAATGATCATAATTCCACCTTTATACCCACCTGACCATCTCTGTACTTTTCTTTGTGTGCATACATATATATATACACATATATATAATATGTATGTATATAATATGTACATATATAATACCCTATATATGTATATACTGTATGTATATATAATGTATATAATATGTATATATAATATGTATATAATATACATAATGTGATATGATATAAATATTTCAAACTTTACAAAAAGGCATACAGTCAAGCACACATTATAATCTCATTTCCTGGGGCAGCCATTATTAATGATTTCTTATATATCCTCCAAGAATTTTTCTATGATATGCAAACATATAAAAATTTGCACGCATGTTCTTCTCTCTTTCTTTCTTTTTACACAAAGGGGAGAATATTATCACATTTGAAAAAAAAAAAACAATTTAACACTATACTTTGAAGATCTTTCCAAGTCAGTACTTATTTGTTGATCTGCTTCATTATCTCCAGCAATGCCCCCAAGTATTCCACTAATGGGGGTACCATATTTAATGTAGCCAGTCCTAAACACGTAGGCTGCTTTCTGTTATTAAAAACTTGCTGCTGTGAACATTCTTGTCTTTGTGTGTGAGTGCAAGTATATCTGTTTGTAAACCCCTAGACGTAGAATTGCTGAAACAAAGGAAATATCATTGTAAAACTATGATAAATATTGCCAAGCTAATTGAGTATCTTTCTACTCAAAATATCTCCAAATATAGCCAATTCCTACTTCCATCCACGGAAAATGAACATGCCATTTCCCTACTTCATTAACTTGTGTGTCACCAAAACAGTGTCACTTCTCTCACAGGTGAAAACGTTCTTTTTTTCTAAATTGATTTTCTTTCATTATGATTATGGTCAAATATTTTTCAAATATTTGGATTCCACTTATATTCCATTTTCAGTGAACAGCAGGCTTTCAGATTACTTGCCCATTTTTCTATCAGATTGTTGGCTGTCCTCACTCTGAAATTAAAAGTTCTACCAGCTTGGGGTGGAATTTTTACATAGATATATTCCAAATTTATACAGATATATACCAAATCCTGAATCAAGTGTTCTTGGGAACAATCTAACCGCCATAATGTTCTTATATACAATTTTTATTACCCTTCAGCTGCTATGGCTTTGGGCTTTAAAACATACACAAGGCCTGTCTTTTACAGAATGGATTTCAATTTTTAATGTCAGCTCTTAAGAAGGCCTTACTCCTATCTTTCGCTTAATGATGTGCTGGCACTCAGCATCCACAGACGGCATTTTGTTTCTATGAAAGCATTAACTCTATCTGGTCCTGGTTTTCATTGACTTTCTCTGGATTGCGGTCAAGTGCTGTGGTAATAATAAAAGTAATTCTGTGCTTCACTTTGAAGTGTTAAAGCTGAGGGTCACTCGGACAGGCTGCTTTTATTTGGCCAATGCGAGGAGGCTTCGTGAAACTGGGGCACACGGGGTTGTCCTGATCTCGCTAATGCAAGTCTTCAGAGAGGCTATGCAAATAGAATGTATTTATCCATTCTTTTGATTTATATGTTTTCTTAAAGGTCATGATTTACATTCTGGTTCTCCATCTCTCCTTGTGCTGCTTCCTGAGAAATGCAAAACCTGTGAGGAGAAAACTGTATTTGGGGATCTGGCTTTTGAGACATTTTCAAGTGTAACTCCCATTATTATCACCAGAGGTGGGGCTCCCTAGTCCTTCCTACACCAGCCAAATGCCTGGAGGGGAATGGATTATCTTCCTGTCAGTGACTCCATGGGAGATATTCTCAATGGTTTATACATTCTGGCCGGAAAATGCTCCCTGCAGACATGTGGGGAGATTTCTTCCTGTGTTCTCCAGCAGCGGTCCACTGGGATTGAATCTGGCTCACAAAATGTAAACCCCATGTACTGTAAAGAGAAGATCAAGGGGCAGCACTGGCACTAAGTGGTTGTTCAAAAGTTTCCAAATGCTCTAGCTTTTCAAAAACAGAGAGTGAATTCTTGCCGCTTTAGCCTCAGGGAATGCTTTAAGAAGGTGTCTTTAAACACCCACACAAAGTGCCCAGATTTTCAGAGGAGGGAAAGGAAACCATAATGGGAACAATGCTATTGGTTCCATGTTTGGAGAAGAAAACAGAAAGGCGATAAATAAATAAATAAATAAATAAATAAATAAATAAAGTGCAAAATCTTCCAAAGCAGACCTTCATGTTTGTGCAGAAAGCATTTGCAAATGCAAAGCCAGGCAATGGATAACCAAAAAATTGGTAGCTCACAAGTATCTCCTTCACATGTAATGGCATTGCGTTACAGTTTAGATATCTGTAACAGCTTTCGCGATAAAGCAAGGGGGTAAGCTTGGTAAACGAATAATGTGCTTTTGGAAAATTAGCAAGAAAACTCTTTGAGTGGGATCCAAAGAAACAAAAGAACTTTCTGAAAACATGTTCGGGGTGGAGTCCTTTCTGTGTCTCAGATCCCGGATCAGGAATATTGGAAGATTGATGCCATTAGCCAGTGTACATCCAACCAGGGCAGCTTTATCACGTAATGTTTTTCTGGTTGTTCTACAGAGCTTGAAGGACAAAAGGTTAGCAAACACTTAAATTACCGGACACATTAAGCTTTTGTTTTGTGATTCGTAGGCTCCGGGGAGGCCTACAATTTTGGACTTGAGCTGATAAAAGGCAGATTCAGGGAATTATTTATTTTGCTCTTTTTCCATCTGGGCTTCCACATTTAATTGAATGGATTCATTTGGTGCCATTTTTGTTCCCTTTAGAATTTTGGTCATGAAAATTAAGAATCATAACTCTAATATCTCACACAGCCTGTGAGTAATGGCAGGATGCTTTATGGCTCTGACCTTTCCAGTTTTCTAAGTTTTGATTTGCTGAGTTCTTTCCTCCTCTTTCTTGCAGTTTACTTATTATAATTATTAATGAGGAAGCAGAAAAATGACCATTCAGTCAAACTTTAGGGAATGGAACATAATAAATGGTCTCTGTCTAGGATCTAACATTTGCCCCTAAATACAGTAATTATTAGGTTGCCTGATGATATGCTGAATTTTACAAGGCTCTTATTAGGGGAAGAAAAAGAACATAATAAATCCACTAATGTGGGTAATGACTGGTATGGCAATTGAAAATGGTTCAAAATTAACCCACTCCTTTTTTCCATCTTCTACATGCCCTCTGGGTCCTAATATTATTCATCATATAGTATCCTTGCTTTTCTCTCATTTCAAGTAGTTCTGCATTGCTAAGAAGCTCTAGAATTGTTTGCAATTAAGTGCTATCTCGCCTAACCCAAGCACTGCCAACAATTAAACAGAATCTGTGGGAAAATATAACCAACTTGCATTAACAGATTGATTCAAACGTTGGCCTGTGAGCCCTTTGTATCTTACCCATTGTTAGCTCCCTGGTGCTCTGAACAGCATAGGACCAGAGAGGTCCCCAGTGAGTGGGAATTTTTAGCATTATCTCCAGGTATTCAGTGATCACTGCTGGAGGGCTGAAGAGCCTAGGTTTCTCTTTAGGCTTTTCCACTTCTATGGGAAAAGGTAGTCGTATATTAAATGCAGGACTTCCTATGTGCCTTTTAGAGAAGCCAACAGACAAGAGGTGAATAGGGGGCATGGTGAAGACTGAGGCAGGGAGAGTACAAAGAAATGTTTTCTACTTCATTGTCTTAAGAATATTTGATGTCTGACGTTCACTGTTTGCAATGTTATTGTCTACCTTGTAGGTTGTATAAAACACTGCATTTATACAACACATCTTTGGAAAAAATTCCATTTCATGTAGAGATGTAATTATTTGTTGAGGCTAAAACTGAAAAGAGTGTTGGATTGAAAAGAAACCTTAATGTCACCCAAAATCTGTTTTCCACATACCTCCAACTGGTGTTTGCAATTTTTTTTAAGGCTTAATTGAAATCAGAGTGTAGTAGTGGGAGAAAAGTCAAACTAAACTAGGACCAAACACCAGCTCTGCAAAACAAAATAAAAACAACGAAAGAAACAACCAACCAAATAAACAAAAACACACCAAACCTTTAGTAACTTACAAGAGAAAAAAAAATCGTCAACCTAATAAGGATTACTTACCAGAAAACAAGAGCAAACATCATACTGAATAGCAAAATATTAGAAGTATTAAAAATGGAAAAAAGAAAAGGATGTTTTTAATCACTGTATAATTCAACACTGTATTTGAGAGTTTGCCAATGTCATAAGACAAGAAGAAATTAGAAGTATAAATAGAATAAGAGGAAGAAATAAAACTGTCACTATTTGCCAATATGATTGTTATTATGGGCTGAATTGTGTCTCCCAAAATGTATATGTTGCAATTCTAACCTTCAGAATGTAATCATGTTTGGAGATAGGGTCTTTAAAGAGGTGAGTAAGTTAAAATGAGGATATTTAGGGTGGGGTCTAATCCAATATGACTGGTATCCTTTAAGAACAGAAAACTTGGACACATAGAGATACCAGAAACATGTGCACTCAGAAGTGTGACCATTGGGGGAACACAAATGAGAAGTGGCCATTTGCAAGCCAAGGAAACAGGCCTCAAAAAATCCAAGCCTGGGGTGCCTGGGTGGCTGAGTCAGTTAAACATTGGACTTCAGCTCGGGTCATGATCTCGCTGTTTGTGAGTTCAGGCCCCCTGTTGGGCTCCGTGCTGACAGTTCACAGCCTTGAGCCTGCTTTGGATTCTGTGTCTCCCTCTCTCTCTGCCCCTCCCTCACTCACGCTCTGTTTCTCTCTGTGTCTCAAAAATAAACGTTAAAAAAAAAATCGAAGCCTGACAAACACTTGATCTTGGACTTCTAGCCTCAAAAACTGTGAGAAAATAAATCTGGGTGGTTAAACCACCCAGTCTGTGGTGTTTGTTATTATGGCAAACCTGGCAAACTGATACAAATACCTGTTTAAAAATGCAACTGAATCAAATAAGCTCAATAAAGTAGCCAGAAAATGATCAATATATAAAAATCACTTGTGCTTTTATACACTATTGCACCAGGGAGAAAAGAGATCCCATTCAAAATACCAACTTGCAACATAAAATAAACACCTAAATATAAATGCAACTGAAAATACACAAGACTTAAACATAAAATTTTACTGAAAGACATTAAAAAGGCTTAAGCAAACGAAAATATACTATGTTCCTGAATAGGAAAAATTAATTATAAAAATGACAGTTCTGCCCCCAAATTAATCAAAAATTCCAATGCAATTACAATGAAGTTCCTCCTGTCTAGATTTTTTTCTAAGGCTTAGTAGAAAGGGTCTAAAAATTTATAAGAGAAACTATTAACATTTCATAAGAAAGTTTGTTTTTTTTTAATTTTTTTTTTCAGCATTTATTTATTTTTGGGACAGAGAGAGACAGAGCATGAACGGGGGAGGGGCAGAGAGAGAGGGAGACACAGAATTGGAAACAGGCTCCAGGCTCTGAGCCATCAGCCCAAGAGCCCCACGCGGGGCTCCAACTCACAGACCGCGAGATCGTGACCTGGCTGAAGTCGGACGCTTAACCGACTGCGCCACCCAGGCGCCCCAAGAAAGTTTTTTTTTTTTAAATTAGAAGACAGGGGAGAATATTTTCCTATTATCTATCAATATACCTTAAAGATATAGTAAACAAATTGATGGGTATTCATTTAGGACTAGATCAAAGGAACAGAATAGAAAGTATTCATGTGCTTATTATAGTCTTTCTTTTTTTTTTAATTTTTTTTTTAACATTTATTTATTTTTGAGAGACAGGGAGAAGACAGAGTGTGAGCAAGGGAGGGGCAGAGAGACAGGGAGACACAGAAGCTGAAGCAGGCTCCAGGCTCTGAGCCGTCAGCACAGAACCCTACATGAGGCTCAAACTCATGGACTGCAAGATCATGACCTGAGCCAAAGTCCGACGCTTAACAAACTGAGCCACCCAGGAGCCCCTAGTCTTTCAAATGAATAGCTAAACAGTGTCTATTTAATAAATGATGTTGGGACAGTTGACTTGCCACTGGAGAACAGTACAGCTAGACTCCCACTTAACACCAGGAATTTAGATTTCAGATAGCTTAAAAACAAACCCAAAGACCTACCTGATGAAAATATAGGAGATACTTTTCACCGTAATCTTGAGGCAGGGAAGGCCTTAAAGACACACGACTCAGATCCCTAACTAAAACAGAACAAAACAAAAAATGTGTATGATATTATAAATATATCATAAATAAAAAATTATGCAACAAGCTTGGAAGAAATAGTTATATTACAGGTAAAGGATCAATAAGAAACATTTATAAAGCATGCCTAACAATTAATAAGAAATGACCAGGGGCGCCTGGGTGGCTCAGTCAGTTAAGCGTCTGACTTCAGCTAAGGTCATGATCTCACAGTCTGTGGGTTCGAGCCCCGCGTCGGGCTGTGTGCTGGCAGCTCAGAGCCTGGAACCTGCTTCGGATTCTGTGTCTCCCTCTCTCTCTCTGCCCTTCCCCTGCTCATGCTCTGTCTCTCTCACTCTCAAAAATGAATAAATGTTAAAAAAAAAATTTAAAAAAAAATAAGAAATGACCAAAAAGCTATCCCCATAAGAACACAGGAAACAAATTGTTAATTCACAGCAAGATGTACCATAAGAGGTCAGTAAACTTCAGAATTCTGAGCCTCATTAGTAATCAAGTAAAACAATGAAGTACCAAATTCTGTTATCACTGGTAAAAATTGGAAGGATTTATATGTCAAGGGTTGGCAAAGATAGAGAAAATGGTAGTGACTACTTCTTGAAAGGCAATTTGACAATATCTGTCAAAATTAAAAATTCATCATATGCTTTAACTGGGGATTCCTCTTCTAGTAATCTAGCCTAAAGAAATACTCACACATGTGCACAAATATGTACGTACAAGTCACCAGAGTGGTCTATGTAGCTACAAATAATTGGTATATTATTTAATTAGTTTGTTGGTACTGCCGTGACAAAGTACCACAGAACAGGTGATTTATTTCTTCACGGTTCTGGGAGCTATAGTCCAAGTTCCAAGTGTTGGTAGGGTTGTTTTTTTTCTGAGGCCTCTCTTCTTGCAGATGGCCGTCCTCGCTCTGTGTCATTTATATGATCTTTTTTCTGTGTGTGTCTGTATCTTAATCTTTTCTTTTATGGACACCAATCACACTGGTGTAGGACTCTCCCCAGTGACCTTATTTAACCTAATGACATCTTTGAAGGCCCCATACAGGGGCGCCTGGGTGGCTCAGTCGGTTAAGCGTCCGACTTCGGCTCAGGTCATGATCTTGCGGTTCGTGAGTTCAAGCCCCGCGTCAGGCTCTGTGCTGACAGCTCAGAGCCTGGAGCTTGTTTCCAATTCTGTGTCTCCCTCTCTCTCTCTGACCCTCCCCCGTTCATGCTCTGTCTCTCTCTGTCTCAAAAATAAATAAATGTTTTAAAAAAAAATTTAAAGGCCCCATACAAATACAGTCCCGATACAAATAATACAAATACAGGCCCTGTACAAATACAGGCCCTATACAAATAAAGGCCCTCCAAATACAGTCACATTCTGAGGTACTGGGGGCTAGGACTTCAACATGTGACTTTTGACAAGACACAGTTCAGCTATAACAATTGAAAACACTCTTAAATACAAAATAGGAAAATGGTTACGGTGCATTCAGTCTGCACTGAATGAAGCTGACTTATGAAAGGTTTTCAAAATATTTTTAAGTGAAAAAGGAGTCACAGTGTATGTGTATAGTATGATTCCACTAATGTAAAAAGAAGACAGAGAAATTGATATGAGTGCACATATCAATGTGTAGTTTGAGACAGAGAATTAAAAGGGAATACACTGAAGCGTTGAGAATGGCTGCCTTTGCTTGGGGAAGGAAGTGGAGATGTGGCTAGGGCGGAGGGAAGCATAGTAGATAAAGGATAAATTTCATGTTTTTCTCTCTATGTGTTTCGATTACTTGAATATTTTACAATGGGAATGAATTCTTAAATTACCTAAATACCTTACTTACTAACATGCTTAACAACTTCATAATAAAGTGGCACATGCACATACAGAAAAGGAAATTTGGAGTTTGGAGTTGAGCAAAACAGAACTGATAACTATTCAACACCCTTGACACCCCAAATTCCACTCTCCAACAGAGTCCAGAGCAGCCCTAACTCAAAGTCTCTCTTCTCTGCTGTTTTCTACCATAAGGTATGTGAACTGATGCCCTGGTCAACTGGCAGAGCGATGTCAAAGTGTAAGATTCAAAGGAGGAGCTAGAGAAAACGTCTTCCGGCTTTCTCTAAGGAGGCATCGCTAAGAAAATGGTAGCAGAGAAGGAGTGCTAGCAAGGCTAATGAGAGAAAGAGAACCGAGGTCTTTTTTTTTTTTAAGTTTTTTTTTTTATTTATTTTGAGAGAGAGAGAGAGAGTGTGTTAGAGGGAGAGAATGAGCAGGGAAGGGGCAGAGAGAGAGGGAGAGAGGGAATCCCAAGTAGGCTCCGCTCAGCGTAGACTCCATCACACAACAGTGAGATCACGACCTGAGTCGAAATCAAGAGTCGGACGCTTAACCCACTGAGTCACACAGATGCCCTGGAACTGCTGTCCTTCTGGATACTCTTTACCTCCCTCTGTCCTGGGATCCTAGGAGCTGTCAATGAAGAGTTCGGGGCAGCAGCTGGTCCTGGAGCTAAATCCTCAGAATCGGCTGGGGGTTAAGCCGCACTGGTCCAGAAGTTCTGCGCTGGAGCTCAGCACGAAAGTAACGTGGTGGACTGGAAACCCTAGCCTGGCAAAAACTGTAATCGACATGCCTGAATGTGTGCCATTGCCCTTAAAAAACTTAGATCCCAGTATAACACTCAGTCATTATTAGACATGTCAGAGTTTAAATAAGAGCAAAAATAAATGATTGGCTGTTGTATTGAGGGTGGCTTTTAAGGCCACCAACTACTCAGCTAAGATTTATGTGTTTCTTTTTTTTTTTTCAACGTTTATTTATTTTGGGGACAGAGAGAGACAGAGCATGAACGGGGGAGGGGCAGAGAGAGAGGGAGACACAGAATAGGAAACAGGCTCCAGGCTCTGAGCCATCAGCCCAGAGCCTGACGCGGGGCTCGAACTCACGGACCGCGAGATCGTGACCTGGCTGAAGTCGGATGCTTAACCGACTGCGCCACCCAGGCGTCCCAAGATTTATGTGTTTCTAATTCCAGTTTCTGTCTCATAGAAACTGCCATGGAGGGAGTGGGGATGGCACCTGGGTGGCTCAGTCGGTTGAACGTCCAACCACAGCTCAGGTCATGATCTCACAATTGTGGGTTCTAGCCCTGTGTCTGGGTCTGTGCTGACAGCTTGGAGCCTGGAGCTTGCTTTGGATTCTATGTCTCCCTCTCTGTCTCTGTCCCTCCCCCACTTGTGCTTTCTCTCTCTCAAAAATAAATAAACATAAAAAAAAGAGAGAAAGAAACTGCCACAGGGAGGCATATGGATGGGAAGAAAAGCTTTGAGTGTCAACATACATGAAAAGTCTCACAAGATAAATCAATTTGCAACCAACATTTTAAAGAATGCATCATTGTGGATAAGCAGGTTGTGATTGTGGAGCTGTCTAAAGGGGGTAAGATTTGAACTGTGATTTCTGGGGCATGGTGGGAGTGGCCAGCAGTCATGAAAGAGGGAGGTTGCTTCTGCTGTAGGTCAAACAAAGATGTGGGGTTTGAGAGCATGGCCAGCGAGAAGGATGTGCACATGGAGAGGTGTCAGTTGGGGAGGACCAGGGCTTCTGATAGAAAGTTCTTTAGTCTTCTGTGGGGCTTATACTGATCTTCTAGTATTTATGCCTCTTTTTTTTTCATATGAAAGTATCATACATGAAATGGCCACCCACCTTAAAAGCGTTAAGAGAAATTGATGAATGCAATCAGTAATGTATTGTGAAATGGCAATACCTTTATTTACAATTTTATGCATTCTTCACGTATTAGGGTTATTAGCCCTTTGTCTAAGATACATGTTGCAAATATTTTCTCCCTGTTAATCAGTTGTCTTTTGGCTTTTTTAAAAATGGTATTTTGTTTGTTTTTGTCGAAGAAAACCTTTTAGTTTTTATTAGTTAAATTTATCTCCCATGTCTTCTCAGACTGGCTCTGGATTTTAAAGTCACTATTAGGAAGACTTTCCTATATTGAGACTACAGAACAATTCACCCATATAAATTTCTAGTACCTTATTATTTTATTATTTTTATTTTTTTATTATTGTATATCCCCAGACTATTTGAAGTTTATTCCTATGTGCAGTGTGAGACATTGGATTTAATGTTATCTTGTCCCAAATAGCTTTTCAGTTTTCCAACATAATTTATTTTAAAAGTTCATCTTTACTTCAGTAGTTTCAAATGACACCCTTGTCATATACTACACTTTTATATGTGTTTGAATTTATTCCTGGATTTTTTTAGTCTATTCTATTGCCTGTGTCAGTACCACACTGTTTTAATTATAGAGACTTTATAGTATGTTTTAGTGTCTGCTGGTCCCCCCTCATAAATATTCTTTTTCAGTGATTCTTGGTTATTCCTGCATGTTTGTTTTTCCATGTAAACTTTGGTATCAACTTAACTCTATAAAAGAGCTTGTTGGCATTTTAATTGGGATTGCACTGCATGTGTAAATTATCTTAGGGAAAACTCACATCTGTATAATGTTGATCTATTTTTTTCAAGGACAGAAAATGTCTTTCCACTTGTTCAAAACCACTTTTTAGTGTTTCAGGGGTTTATTAGAAGTATTTTCTATTAAATTTAATCTTATGTATTTTTGATGCTAGTATAAATGAAGTTTTTTTCTACCACTATATCTTCTAACTTTTCATTGTTTCTGTGTATGAAAACTATTGATTTTTAATATTAATTTTATACCCTGCTACCTTCCTGAATTGTTTTATTGTTTGAGTTTGTTTCACCCCTGCTTCTCTGGGGATTTCCTAGTATACTATGATAGTATCTCCAAATAGAGATTGATCATTACACTTCATTTTACTTCTTCACCCATTCTTATACCTCGAATTGATTTCTCTTATCTAATTGCATTGGCTAATGACTCTAGTACAACGTAAAGTAGAAGAGACAGTGGTCATCCTTGCTTTGTTCCTTATCTTAGTAAAAATGCTTTGAAGATCTATTGGTTTTACCTCGTCAGTGACTCTTCTCTATTTTTCACTTTCCATTGTCAATGATAATGCCCTGATTCAGACCTTATCATTCTTTTCCTAGACTGTTGTAGGTCACCTATCTAGATTCCCAGGCTCTCATTTCACCTATCTATCTCCCTTCTAATCTACACTGTAGGCTGCTATCAGAGGTGGTCAATCTAATACACAGCTCAGAGTTTGCAAAGCTCCTCAAAAACCTCACCACTGCTTTGTGAGCAAAGTCCTAATATGAAAGTGTGGCATTCGTGATCTGATCTCACATTATATTCTCTTCTACAACCTCTCCCCATTCTTATTTCATGAATCTCTGATCTAGACATTCACCTTTATACTTTAACTGATGTTGTTTTCTCTGATAAAAACAACCATTTCAAATTTTTGAAATCCTCTCATTTTTAAACCTAGCTAAAGTGCCGTCACCTCCTCAAAACATTCCTATTCCTTCAAGTCAGAGTTGTTCTTCCTTTATATCCCATAGCATGACTTGTAACAATATTTAGCAATATTTATCTTATATAATATTATGAGTTAAAATATACTGAAAGCTTACTATATGCTAGAGGGAGTTAAGCTCTGGAAAATCATATCTCATTTATCCCTTCAAATTCAATGAGAAAGACATTGCTATATCCATGTCATTTGAGGTGGATAAATGAATAGTGACTATCTCAGTACCTTCTATGAAGTAGACTCTTATTAAATCAATTTTGCTGAAACAAAGAAGCTCTTTATTGGATGACTTCCATTGGCCTGGAAGTCTTATTATTAACAAGAGGTCAATTCCTCCTTTCAGGAAATTAAGTCAAGGAAATATTTATTGAACACTTACCATGTGAGCACTTGTAGATTTCATATGATCTTTAACACAAGTTCTATTATTATGTTTCCCACTTTATAGTTGAAGAAACTGAGGTGTTTTTTTTTTAATTTTTTTTTCAACGTTTATTTATTTTTGGGACAGAGAGAGACAGAGCATGAACGGGGAAGGGGCAGAGAGAGAGGAAGACACAGAATCAGAAACAGGCTCCAGGCTCTGAGCCATCAGCCCAGAGCCTGACGTGGGGCTCGAACTCACGGACCGTGAGATCGTGACCTGGCTGAAGTCGGACGCTTAACCGACTGCGCCACCCAGGCGCCCCGAAACTGAGGTTTTAAGGAAGTTAATGAACATGCTCATGGCTACACAACTAGTAAGTAGTAGAGCTGAAACTAGAACTCATGGCTTTCTGTCTCCAGAATTAGAGACTTTAACCATTATATTGTCATGCCTTAAAGGGCTAATGATAATTAGAATTGGTTTCAAATTTGATATTCAAAGTACCTGGCACAGACCGCTGCTTGTCTCTTTAAGTTCATCCTCTTTTTCTTCTTGGAAACATGGCTTCCCAGCTGAAAACTGAATTTCCCAGGCTCCTTTGCAGTTAGGAATAACGATACGGCTGTGTTTGGCCGATGGAATGTAAACTGCCGTGATGTGAACAATTTCCACCTCACTTTTGTGAAGGAAAATTCTTTGCTTTCTATTTCCTCTCTTTCCCTTTCCCAAGGGTGGGGTGCGCTTTTTGTTATGGCAGCTTAGCCTTTATTACCCTAACTAATACACCATCCATTCCAAATTGATGTTATCCACGCTTTTCTGAAGACAATTTGAAGTTTCTCCTCATCAAATTCTCAGAGCGGGGGACAGAGAGACCAAACAGGTACTTGTGAATGCATCAGTAACAAACCAGGCATCAATGAATAAATTACAATACTAATGACACAGCGAAAATGTTTTTCATCATGCTTTATGATTCCCAATTAGAATCTCTTTCCATTGCAAACTTCATTTCTGCAACCAATATACTGTAATCGACACTAGCTAGCAATCCAGCCACAGAATGTTAATATTTTTCTTCAGCTAATATGGAGCAAGCCCTGAGAATTTAATGAGATAACCAGCTGGGTGACACTGAATATATTCCTCTCTGTTCTCTGGATGCACAAAGTGGGGAAGAAAACTGCCCCATCAGGGGAATAAAAATAGGAAGACACCTGGACAGCAGATAATGAGAACCACATCAGCAGAGAGAATGGAGAATAGGCTCCAGAGGACTGTTCAAATACCGAAGTGTCAGAATAGGAAAACTGTCCAAAGGAAAAATCATGTTTACTCTATATGTGCCATGAGCCAAGGTGAGGCTTGGTTTGAAAGGCTAAAAGATTTAGGTCAGCCGAACACACACACACACACACACACACACACACACACACACACACACACACACAAAATCCTAGTTTAAGGATGAGAGAATGAAAGGGTAAGAAAAAGGAAAAGAAGGTAGGAAAGAAGAAAAGAAGGAAGGAAAAAAGGAAGCGAGGGAGGGAGGAAAGGGGATATATGGAGAAAAACAAAAACATACTACACGAACTGTATAGATAGGTTAGTTCATGTTCCTCCCTTAGAGGTCATAAAACGTTCTTGCGGGCCTCCCTCTGCAATGTGTGACACACCCAAAGGAAGTCCGCGACGGGTCTCAATGACACAAGAATCACACCTCATCTCAAGGCCTTTCCAGCTTCTGGCAAGACTTTTTGTGAACTTTACACTTAGGCAGGGCTTTGCTTCTTAGGCAGGCACTTCCCTTGTACAAGTGGGAAAAAGAGCCAGAGGCCACGGAGAAGCATCTTTGCTCCAAAATCTGACTTCTTTGGGCGTTTTATGTTTCCTAATGGCACACTTGCCATGTGCCCATTTATACTCACGGAGAGCTAAGGACTCACATAGAACATTTGCTTCTCGGTCCCCCAGGGAGCACAGGAGGAGGACTGGGATATGCACCAACCTCCCCAGTGACAGAGCAGGTTTGGGGTCCACGGTCAAGCGGGACATGGAGCGACCAGGGCTTCAGTGGTCTCCAGACGCACTTCAGTTTCCTAGTAAATTCCAACTTTACGATCCTCCCTCCTTCCTGGAAAACGCAAGTCTTTCACTTTTTATACATTGGTTTGTCTGCTTGTTTTCCTAGAGGACTTCAGCGATTGGTCCCTTACACTGGATTTTTGTTTAGCTATAATAGATCTTAATTATAAATTTGCAACAACATTTATAATGATTGCCCAGAGAAAGGAATACAAGCCTCTATAGCTCAATATTTAATGGAAGGACTTTTCTTTTTCCATCTGAAGTCTGAAATGAGCTCATATTTCATGGCTAAATATTTTCTGGTGTGAATCATTTAGAGCTCTTGGTTTGCCCTTTTAAAAGCATCATTGATAAAATGCTAAAGAGATACATTTAAACATTCTTTAACAGACTGATCTTGAGAGTTTGTCTGGAGGACTGTGGAAGATAATAAAACAATCTGTTACTTTCAGGCCACTAGAAGGGAGGAAAGAAAGAATTAAAAATTAACCCAAAACATGGCAAGAAGAAAATAATAAGCGGCACAAATAACAAGAGGGACACAGAAAACAAATGGCAAGATGGCAAATTCAAACTTGAATGTATTGGTAACTAAATACAAATGGATTTAAAACTCCAAATAAAAGACAAACTTTGTTAATGAATAATAAAACAAAACTCAAGTATATGTTATTTACAAGAGACTCCCATTAAATATAAAGGATACAGAAATACTGAAAACCAAAGATTAGAAAAGGATATAAAATGCACACATTGGGGCGCCTGGGTGGCTCAGTCGGTTAAGCGACCGACTTTGGCTCACGTCACGATCTCGCGGTATGTGAGTTCGAGACCCGCGTCGGGCTCTGTGCTGACTGCTCAGAGCCTGAGCCTGTTTCAGATTCTGTGTCTCCCTCTCTCTCTGACCCTCCCCCGTTCATGCTCTGTCTCTCTCTGTCTCAAAAATAAATAAACGTTAAAAAAATTTTTTTTTAAAATAAATAAAATGCACACATTAAGATAATGGAAGCTAATGTAGTTATCTTTCTGTGACAAACATTGGACTTCAACACAAGCAATATTACTAGAGGTAAAGAGGGATATTTTATAAAGATAAAAGATATAACAATCAGGAATTTTTATCCAATACATAGCATAGTATCACATTGTATAAAGCAAGGACTGATAGAAGTAAAAGTAGAAATAGCCATCTTCACAATCCCAGTTGTACTTTTTATCAAACCTCTCTCATAATAGAGAGAATAAATGAATAAAGTTTTGGTTAATACATAGGAAATTCAAAAAGCCAGAATAACTTTACCAAATTTCCATGGAAGGAACTCTGCACCCAGCATCTGTAGAATAAACATTCTTTTCCAATACACATGAGACATTTACCAAAAGAACTCAATACTTAGCTGTAAAGCAAGTCTCGCCAAATCTCCAAGGATGGAAATAGGCTATCTGAATACAATGGAATTAAACTTGAAATCAATAACCATAAATAACCACTATGGAAAACTCCCCAGATGTTTGGAAATGAAGTAATACACATCTGAATAACCCATGGGTAAAGATACAATTACAGTGAAAAACTTAAAAATTATAAGTTGGACTAAAAGAGAGTGAAACTATGACACATAACAACCTATGGGATGCAGCTAAAGCTGTAATTAATGTCAAAGACAATAGAAGGAAACAATAAAGATAAAAGGAGAACTACTGTAGTAAAAGATAAATATGTACTAGAGAAAAATAATCAAAGCCAAAAGTTGGCTCACTGAAAAGACGAGCCCCTTTTGTAGGTAACCCTATTTGAGAAACCAAGAGAAGTGAGAGATTACCAACACGAAGAATGGGCATTTCTACAGAAGACCTCAAGTGTGTAAGGAAGAAATGGTATTAATTTTATAGGAATTCCTCCGGAGAACTGAATTTTGAAAACATCCAACAAAATAGTTAGAAAGTGAGTCTAACAAGATGGAAAAAGAGTGATCCTTACGACTGCTTTGCGTTTCTTCTGGAAATACAAGGCCGGTTTAACATTTGAACATCTACGGAATTCATCTCATTGTCAGAATAAAGAACACTCAGATAATAATCTCAACAGCTGCAGAAAACTATTAGGTAGGATAAATCCCAATTTGTGACAAAAAGTCTTGGCAAAGTAGGAATTGAGGGGGACTTTCACAATTCTACCAAATTTTGGAGAGTATCTCCCCCCGCAAAAAAATCTGCCTCCAATTTAGTGTGGAGACATTGAAAGTTTTCCTGTGAGATGGCAAATGAGACAAAAACATCTACTGTCATGGCTTCTATTCAACATTGTACTGGGACGTCCGACCATGACCAACTCCAGGGCAACTGAACCTCAGGAAAAGGTTAGCCCTTTGAAGAGTAGAATCCCAAATCAAGCAGCTGATTTCTAGACAGGACTGTGGTCTCAGAGTAGTCGCACTGACAGACATGAGGAGGAGTCTTACAGGATCTCTGAGAACATTGAGGAAGGACATGAAGCCTTGGGGACCTCCTGAATGTGGGGAGAGAGAAGGTAAGAGGAGCCTAGTGAAGCCTCTCAGAGAACTGAGGACGCTTTTGAAGGATCTGAGTGGGTGGGAGAGTCATAAAAATATTTCAGTATACTTATTTACAGTATTAATTCTTCCTCAACTATTCTCTTTTTTTTTTAATGTTTATTTTTCATTTTTGAGAGAAAGAACACATGCGAGTGGCAAGGTGGAGAGAGATGGGGGGGGGGGACAAAGAAGATCTGAAGAGGTATCTGCACTGACAAGCAGAACCCATGAACTGTGAGATCATGACCTGAGCTGAAGTTGGATGCTCAACTGACTGAGCCATCCAGGTGCCCCTGTTCCTCCTCAACTTTTAAGAGGCATTTTTGTTTGTCCTGCTAGATTTCCAGGTCTTTGTTGTTCTCTAAGAGGAAAGGGCTGGTTAGCACATGTAAGAGGGTACTGCAGCAACCTGGGGCTGGGTGGAAAGGTGGCCAGGATTGGTTGGAAGAGGGTTAAAGAGAGGACAGCAGAACATATGAACGGAACCCGGAATCCGGAAGTCTGGCTTTGTGTTTGGTCAGGATAGAGGACAGCGATCTGGGAAGAAGCCAAGGTAAGTAGAATCTGCAGACAGGAAATGGTAAAGGGGATTTTTAGAAAGAGAACTCCAGTGAAGACCTATTATATATTATTCTTCAAAGCTTGCTGAAATAGTTTGGGGGGAGGGCAAACATACCAAGTTTTATTCAAACTTCTTACAGAATATCCTCTAATTAGGGTTGCCAAATGAAACCCAGGATGCCCAGGTAAATTTGAGTTTCAGATAAACAATAAATACTTTGTTTTAGTGTTAGTATGTCCCCAATATTGTATGGGACTGTTAAAAGATAAGCTGAGACATATTAGAATTTTTAAGAGTTTACCTGAGCAAAAAAATGGTTAGAATAGGGCATCGCCCAACTGGAAGTGGTTGGTAGCCCTTCACCAACACGACCATGGGGACAGATGTTCATGGAGAAGAGAAAGATGCAAAACAAGGAAATGATTGATTAGCTATAATCTTAGCACTTAGTTGGCTGTCATGATTGGTTATTTGTAGTGTTTCAATTTTGTCACCTTAAGGTATTGCCAGGCTTAAATTTCGGCTTGCTTCCACGGCCTACAATAGCATTAGAACCACAGTTTAATGGCTTCCTTATTTACTTCATTTAACAGAATAAACTTATACCAAAAGGACAATTAGTCGCTTAAATATAATTTGTTTAACTGGACATCCTGTATTTTTATTTGCTAAGTCTTGCAACCCTATCAATGTAAGAATTGTAAATGATACACAAGAGTTTTTACTATAACATCACCATCATTTGTGCATGGCAGTGGTCATTTGCATTTTGGTAGATGTAAATACAGCTGTAAAAAATTTTGGGGCGCCTGGGTGGCGCAGTCGGTTAAGCGTCCGACTTCAGCCAGGTCACGATCTCGCGGTCCGTGAGTTCGAGCCCCGCGTCAGGCTCTGGGCTGATGGCTCGGAGCCTGGAGCCTGTTTCCGATTCTGTGTCTCCCTCTCTCTCTGCCCCTCCCCCGTTCATGCTCTGTCTCTCTCTGTCCCAAAAATGAATAAACGTTGAAAAAAAAAATTAAAAAAAAAATTTAAATTATACTTATTTTCTCTTGATAACATTGTTTCTAATTCACCGGGGCCAAGGTGCTTCTTAATAAACAGTTTATGTTGCTAGTAGGCTGCTGGGTCAAAAGATTTTCCTAGCTTGTAGGGCACCAAGAGAAGTGTGACTGAAAATAGGTTTTATAAGTGGAGAGAGGGGCGCCTGGGTGGCTCAGTGGGTTAAGTGTCTGACTTTGGCTCAGGTCATGATCTCCTGGTTTATGAGTTCAAGCCTCACATTGGACTCTGTGCTGACAGCTCAGAGCCTGGAGCCTGCTTTGGATTCTGTGTCTCCCACTCTCTCTGCCCCTCCCCTGCTCTCTCTCTCTCTCTCTCTCTCTCTCTCTCTCTCTCTCTGTCAAAAATAAATAAATATATTTAAACAATAAGTGGAGAGAAAGCAGGGTTTACAGGAGCTATGGGACCATAGATGGTAGAGAAGAGAGGAAGGTGGAAAGCTGGGAGCACCCAACACGAGCTTTAGAGACTGGATTCTGAGCTACACTGAATTTTTGTAATTTTCATTTGACAGAGAGAAACAGAGAGAGGGAGACAGGGAAGGAGGGTGTGAGAGCAGGAGAGAGGGACAGAGGGAGAGAGAGAGAATCTTAAGCAGGATCCATGCTCAGCTTGGCCCTACACTCAGTGTAGGAGTGGAGCCCAGTGTGGGGCTTGATCCCACAACCCTGGGATCATGACCTGAGCCAAAATCAAGACTCGGGTACTTAACCAAATGAGCCACCCTGGTGTCCCTGAGCTACACTTAATTTGTAACCATAGCAAAAATCAAACTTCCTTTTATTGTTTTCCCCCACCCCCACCGAAGCTCATTAATTGTGACTGTCTTTCCACCTTGGCACACATTAAAAGTATTCTTCGATAGAAGACCCGCTGTTTTCTTGCTCAAGCCAAAATTACTGAAAAACCATTTCCCTATCATTTTAACACTGACATTTGTTATGGTAGAGGATTTTGATTATTGGTTTCAGTTCTCTTCTTCTCATCTCTGTTATTTCGCTCCCTGAATATATTTCCTGTCTCTATTTCCTTTTTCTGATTTCTAGCCATTTTTCCAGTTGATTCCAGCTCACGAACCATGAGCATGTTCTCTCTAGCAGGTGATGTGTAAGTGTATGTTGCCAGTTCTTTGCACATGTATTATTTCTTTGTAAACCAATTTTCAAAAATTTTTTGAAATATACCCTTAGTTAGGCACACATTTAACAAGTTCAGGACTCCTTTTATGTGCTCTATCACATACCGGACTGAACTGCGAGTCCTGTGTGTACTCTGTTCTCTCTCTTTCTGCACCTACATAAAGAACATAAAACTCCATTCATAAACATGACTTACAATACATCCTAGGTACAACATTTAAAAGAGTTTTCGATTTGTATAACTATATCTCCAGCAAAGAAGGCCGAATAAACAGCCTAAGGAGTCAATGTCACCATTGAAAAGAATTTATTCAACATTCACTGGATGGAAAATGCTCAAAAGATTTGTGCTGTTTTTACAGAGTGAGTTATAAAATGTGTGGTCCATAGAGAGTGGAGAGTTTATATTTATAGCAGAGTGCCTAAGACCCCTGCCCCCACCCAGAAAACTTCAAGCTCATCCAATCACCTTGTCTTAGCTTTATAAATATGAAATCCTGTATAAATAACACTGAAGAAATGCGAAGACATGTTGGCATTAGAGCTGCTTCAGAATAAACACAAAAGTAACATTTTAATGTGACTATTTTCTAAAGGGAGCCGAAAGAGTAAATCGTTTGTGTGCAACATATCTCAACTGATGCCTTGAAGCAAAAAATGGAAAAGTAAAGTCACATGTCACCAACTGCATCAGAATCACTTGGAAATCTGAATTACTTGTGTTTAAAGCAACAATAGTTCACTCTCCTGATAATGGAATGTATGTGGCATCTAGAATAACCAACAAGAATTTCCAATACCGGTAACCTTAGCCCTCAGGAGAGGAAGCTAGATAAGAGATACTATTTTTAAATAAACAATTAACATCTTTTCTCTTATTTTTTTTTTTTTTTTGCTTAAAATGTTTGAAGCTCATTTCTCCCCTAAAATTCTAGTTGTAACTTAACTAACCAGGAAGCCCTATCAGTTCCCAAGATTTATAAAGTCAGAGTAATTGAGATGGTGCAACTTTGGTACAGGAGAAGACGTTGATCAAGGCAACAGAGTAGAGGGCCCATCAGTGTCCCACGTGCATGAGGCAATCTTGCTATTTGGAAGAGGTGGTCTTGCAGATGGGTAAGGAGGTGGATGGGGGGATCCCAACCTCATACCACAGGCAAAAAAAAAAAACGGGTGAAAAATTATTTAAATGTTCAAAGCAAAACTTTAAGACTCTGGTTTAAGAGGCCAGTGAAGAGAATATCTTGATGAAGGTAGGGTGCGTATAGATCTCTTAATGAAGACACAATGAAAAGTTCAATACGCTTAACTACTTCCAAAGCTGAGAATTTGTCAAAAGAACTCACAAAAGCGAAAAGACAAGCCACACAATTGGAAAAGACTTTGCACTTCACATAATTGGCAAGAGAGTAACATTGAGTATTTATAATGAGCTATAATAAATCAGTTAGAAACTAACAGAAATAAGAAAATAAGCAAAGGGAATAAATAAGCATTTTGCTGACGGGGAAACATACATGGTAAATTCAATTGTGAAAAAGTGTTCAACCTCATCATTAATCAGGGAAACACAAATTAAAACTGTAACGTGATTTGTTTTCTATCTGCTTAATTGGCAAAAATGTAGAAGCCTGACAATATGGTATTGGTGCAAATACCATACCCCACTAGTGACTTATAAACTGATACAACCTTTTTGGAATTAAATTGCCAAGGGAAAAAAAAGGCCCAAAAAACATTTGAAAAGCTTATAAACCAGAAATTCCACTCTGAGTTACATATCCCAGAGAAACTCTTGGACACGTGTACCTGGAGACACATACAAATTCCCTGAGAATGGAATTGTTCATAACAGCAGAAATGGAACCGCCTGAAATGTTTATGAACAAGAGAATGAATAAGTAAGCTGTGGTATATTTCTAATAAAGTTTATTGTGGATCAGTGAAAATGAATGAACTATAGTGAACTCCGAAGCATGAAAGAATTTCAGGAACATGATAGTGACAAGGTACAGGAGATTACATGCAACGTGACACCGTTTTTGTAAAGCTCAAAGAGGAAGAAACCTTAGAAATGTATCCTGTTTTTTCCAGAAGTCACACAGCGCGCGTAACCATCTTTTTTAAAAGTAAGAGAATGATAAACACAGCATTGCGATAGCAGTGGATGCCCTCATACACTGGTTTTTAAGTTGAGTGGTGAGGTCATGGGTGGCAGTTTATTTAAATGTTTATTGGGGTGCCTGGGTGGCTCAGTCGGTTGGGCGTCTGACTTCAGCTCAGGTCACCATCTCACGTTCCGTGAGTTCGAGCCCCACCTCGGGCTCTGGGCTGATGGCTCAGAGCCTGGAGCCTGTTTCTGATTCTGTGTCTCCCTCTCTCTCTGCCCCTCCCCCGTTCATGCTCTGTCTCTCTCTGTCCCAAAAATAAATAAACGTTAAAAAAAATAAAAGATAAATAAATGTTTATTTATTTTTGAGGGAGAGAGTGTGAGTAGGGGAGGGGCAGAGAGAGAGGGGCAGAGAGAGAGGGACAGAGGATCCCATGCGGGCTCTGTGTTGACGGCAGAGAGCCCGATGGAGGGCTTGAACTCACGAACCTTGAGATCATCACCAGAGCTGAAGTTGGATGCTCAACCGACTGAGCTACCCAGGCACCCCGGGGGGGGGGCATTTTATGATCATGTTGCCAAGTTTATATACCTGACATATATTCTCTTTCATGTATCAATTATTTCATTATCAGCAGAAGCAGCAGCATCTTCATCAAAGAATCATACAAACTTTAGAGATATGGTGCCCAGCTTCCGTCCCTTTTTGAGGGCTAGGCCACAAGACCCTCCCCAAAAGCTTACTCCTATTAATTTTTCTCAGTGGCTCCACCTTTAGAACACGTGTATTCCCCCATTCACTGGCCAGTGTCCTATTGCCCATTTTTCTCTCCAACCACCCCTTGGACTCTCAGCCTAGGTGGTCCTCACAGGTTCAGGGACACTCATAAACATGCAAGCTAGCCAGAACCAGTTCTCCCAAGACCTCAGCCTCAGATCAAGGCTCAAGTCCCACTGGCTTGGGAGAGGAGGTTGGACGGTGGGCCCCAAGCAGTGCAGGACCCAGAGAAGTCTTTGTGGAGACGCCAGGTGAACTGTTCTGATGCCCAGGCAAAGGGAATAGGAAGGAGACTTACAGACCATTTTGTACTCTATCTAGTCAGCCCTTAGGGCTCTTCCAAGAGGGTACACCTTACGTAGCCCAGGCTCGGGCAGATTCTGAGCAAGTAGGGATAAGATTAGTAAGATTTTATGCTCGCATAGTGCCTTGACTGAACTTGAATTCACGGTGCCAGGCTTCTGTGGATTATTTAAACAGACAGATTACATTTTTTATTACATGCTCCTAAGCTGGGTCGTGGGAGATTGAATAATTGGTTCTATTTCTTTACTCTTCTCTGTATCCACGGCATTTCCCACGTGCCCTTGTAGTTCTTCCTGCTAGAGATGGAGGGGAACCCCCTGCCCCTTGACTAGGGTGCAGCCCTGTGATGTGGAGACGCACAGGGAGAGAGGACTACGCCGGTGACAGCCGGCTCCTCCCAGACAGATGAGAGCAGACCTGGTTGGAACCCGCAGGCTGGAGCCAAACCCCAGTGAGATCAGCAAAGTTGCCCCAGCCAACCTGTAGGTGTGCGTGATAGAACACGTGTTTATGGTTGTATGCCACCGAGTTTTTTTTTTTTAAATTTTTTTTTTTCAACGTTTATTTATTTTTGGGACAGAGAGAGACAGAGCATGAACGGGGGAGGGGCAGAGAGAGAGGGAGACACAGAATCAGAAACAGGCTCCAGGCTCTGAGCCATCAGCCCAGAGCCCGATGCGGGGCTCGAACTCACGGACTGCGAGATCGTGACCTGGCTGAAGTCGGACGCTTAACCGACTGCGCCACCCAGGCGCCCCATGCCACCGAGTTTTGAGTGGCTGACACAGCGTTGTATTGTCCCCAGGTGACTGATACACTCATTGAAGGATTACATAGCCTTCCAAGGGATATCAAGTACCAAAGGGACCACTCGGCAGTAATGACACTTTTCACCACCACCACCATCATCCCTTATCATCGTCATCATTAGGAAGGCAATAATAATTGCTCCCGGCTCTGTAATAGGCAATAATAATAATTGCAATAGGCAATTGTAATAGGCAATAATAATTGCTTCCTAATGGCTCTGTAATCCTGGGCAGGTTTCTACTTTAAGCCCAAATTTTCTTATCTACTTACTGTACCTACCTCTTGGGGATTCCTAGTGATTACTCACCTGTTAAAAACTCTGAGAAGTTCTATAATAA
Source organism: Felis catus (assembly GCF_018350175.1). Lineage (NCBI taxonomy): Eukaryota > Metazoa > Chordata > Mammalia > Carnivora > Felidae > Felis > Felis catus. The sequence continues at coordinate 120,568,545 of NC_058369.1, read as the reverse complement.
AGAAAGCTTTAAATTTCTTTAAGTTGGTTTTCCCCAAAGTTGTTTTACCATGAAATCTTTTTGTTTTCAGAAAAGCATTTAAGGGGTGCGTGGGTGGCTCAGTCGGTTGAGCGTCCGACTTCAGCTCAGGTCATGAGTTCAAGCCCCACGTCGGGCTCTGTGCTGACAGCTCAAAGCCTGGAGCCTGCTTCGGATTCTGTGTCTACCTTTCTCTCTGCCCCTCCCCTGCTCACACTCTGTCTCTCTCTCTCTCTCTCTCTCTCTCAAAAATAAATAAACATTAAAAAACATTAAAAAAAAAAAAAAGAAAAGCATTTAATATCTCACAGGACACACAACACTTGGGACAGAAAACTGGTTTCCAAGTGTTGTTTAGTGGCCGGTAATGTGGTAAAATGCCTTCCATGCAGGAGAGTCTTTGCCTGGTTCTGAAATATTTCCTTTCTAGCAACAATAAAACTTTACTGCCTTTTTCTCATTTTTCTGCTTAATAGAATAATGGTCAACAAAGCCTCACTTTAACTCTCCAGTTGTAAGCATTAAGTCTTTGGGTAACTCCTCAAATACAAGCAGAGCCCAATCCATTTAAAAGTAGAAGTTTGGAGTCAAAATTATACTGCCTACAGAATTACCAATTTTCCCTCTTTTTTGGGGGGGGGGGGTCCATGCACACTGTTCCTCAAAGCCAAAACATCATCTCTAAGCCCTTGCCAAAGTACCAGATTCATATTTGCTTTTAATTTTTTAATATTTATTTATTTTTGAAGGAGAAAGAGACAGAGTGTGAGTGGAGAAGGGACAGAGAGAGAAGGAGACACAAAATCAGAAGCAGGCTCCAGGCTCTGAGTTCTTAGCACAGAGCCTGATGCCGGGCTTGAACTCACGAGCCGTGAGATCATGACATGAGCTGAAGTCAAAGGCTTAACTGACTGAGCCACCCAGGGGCCGGTAGACTCATATTTTCTATTCTCTGGCTGAACATTTTCACCAGCACTTGAAAGTCAGAATGCCCACAGTTAAGCCAGCCATCAAAGGGAACGGCTCTTCCTGGTTTCTTCACTGTAATGACAGTGCCTCTGTCGCTGGGCCCTGGGCTTGAAATCTCAGAGTTCTTGGTCGTTTGTTTTGCTTGCTTTTTCTAAGACCAAGCAGTTACTGGCTGTTATAAATTTGATCCCCTCCAGTCACTTCCTTTTTACTTCTGATACTCGGGGTCAGGGGTGGCAAACTTTTTATGCACAGGGCCAGATGGTAGAAATTTTAGGTTTTGCAGGGTCATGTGGTCTCTATCACAACTACGATGCATCTCTGCCATTGTAGCTTGAAGGAAAGCATAGACAATGTCTAAATGAAAAGGCACGGCTGTGTTCCAGTAACACTTTATTTACAAAACCGTTCTGCCTGAATAGGGTGGAGAGCTGTAGTTTGCTAGCTCCTGCTCCAGGCCAACCTTCTTCATCTTCACAGTTAAAATTTGAATTTGTTTAGGGATTTATAGGCTGGTTTTTGCATGTGTATGTGCATGTAATGCTTTGCAAACTCCCAGTCAGTCCACACTGCAAACATTGTCTTAGTTGGCAGAGGAAGAAATTGAGTTTGGAGGGATTAAGAAACTTCTACAAGTCCCAGAGATAAGTGGCAGAGCCAGGATTCAAACCTGCTTTATGCCAGAAATTCTAATGCTCTATTCATAGAAATTGTCTAGATCACTGAGTCGCCATCTTCTGCCTCCGTCTTCAACATTTGGCCTTGTAAATGACCACATCATTTTTCTAAGTTACACCCTGCCTCTGCTCAAAGGCTTCATTGCTTTCTATTTCTCAGCTGGGTACAGACTCCTTATCTTGTCCTCAAGACCTTCCACAACAGAGTCACAATTGCCTTTTCAACAATAGCTGCATGGTTGTCCTGTTGGAATCATGGTTGTCACCCAAGGCCTATCACCTTCACCAAGTTTCCTGTGAAGAATTATCTGATCTACCCAACTGTTAGGGGTTGGATTCTCTGGGAAGCAATCTCTGAGCTGAGCTATGCATGCAGGATGTTTATTAAGGAGTCCTTGGGGTTGACACCAGTGGAAGGGAGGGGGTGAAGCAGATGTCACTGTGAAGGCCCAACAAAAGATCAGTCAACACATGGGGAGCTCTGGAGCCAGGATTGTCCTTAAGAGGTATCCCAAGTCGAACCAAGATGGCCAAGTTTTTACTTCCCTTTCAGGCAGTGAGTGGATATGAGCTTCTCAGGAAGGGGTATGACTTTGGACAAGGTGGTTCTCTGTAGATGAGACAGTCCCTAATAATTGAAGGTTATATGTCCCCAGCACTCCCAGCAGTGGGGACAATGAGCACTTAATTGAAAGGGGATCATCAGCGTCCACCACATCACACGTATTTTGAATTTCTTTGGGACTCTTGGATTCGGAATTTCTTACACAAATTAGTATAATCGGCTCTGTACTACAGTTTTGGGTACACTTGCATTTCCGTATTTCTATTTCCATTTTTCTCTTCTTTGGGGGTAAAGGAGACAGTATGGAAAGAGCATGGACTTCCGAGTCAGATATACCTGGCTTGAAGCTCAGCTTTGCCTCATATTAGCTGCGTGGCCCTGGGCAAACACCTGAACCTGACTGGGCTCCTGTTTCTTGGTGCAGAAAATCATAGTAGCATCGTATCATGAGTCGCCACAAAACCCCCACAAAATGGCAAATGCAAGTGCTTGGCTCATGGAAACTGATCAAGTGTTAGTTTCCTCCCTTTTGAGCGAAGAGACTCATTTTGGTGTCAACCGAAAAGCAATTCTCAGAGTGCCATGAACACATCAGTCACTCGATACATCTTTGCTGACTTGAATCTTTGAAAGTTTCTTTAAATTCATTCCTACTATTGATATGAATTCCTCATATATAGGTGGCCTGTCTCTGTTGGATCTAACCTAGAGACTCTGGAAAACAAAGTAAGTGAAAGAGAGGGAGAGGTGGGGGTGGGGTAGAGAGAGGGAAGATAAAGGATCTTTTAAGATTTCTTTGTATGGGCTTGAATGTCTGTGTGTGCATAAGGCCATTGGGACCAATGGGTAAACACTTCATGAGTGTCTCACTGGAAATCCATCATTTAAAAACTGGCTGTCTTAAGAACCATAGGGCAGCAACAGAATCACAAAAAAATTAGGCAAGGCCTTTGTTCTCATAGTTGGCAGTGCTTAATGACAGTTCTGGCCCTCTCTTTGAGGCTACAATCTCTTTTGCACAAACAGCAGTAAATGTCAACTCTGAAAGCCACCCAGTTTGACAACAAATGATTTAATCACTAGGGGTGACAAGAAGACCATATTTTATTGAGCCATTGAGCTGGATTTGAGGACTACTTTCTGGCATTTTATATCAGATGGGCAAAAATGCCGGCAGTTGCAGATGGGAAGTGTCAGCCTGAGAGTGTGTGTGTGTGTGTGTGTGTGTGTGTGTAAACATATATATATATAATCAGCTTGCAACAAAGGATAGAAACTAGAGCTGACTTTCCATATTTTTTTAAAAGAATTTTGGCTATTCTCATAGTCCATATTCATGTAAGTATAAAATTCCAGAGAGTGATACTGTCCTAGTCCCAATTAGAAACTGATCATGGATCTTGGATGCTATCACTTATAACTTTCCAAGAAACCCTTGAAATTGGGAAATTGGAAACAACTTCTTGATTTATCTGAAAATTCATCATTTCAATGGAATATTATAAATGAAGTTTTGCAAAAAATGAAGCTTACTAACACATAATGCCTCCTTTCTTTTTTTTTTCTTTTTAAGTGTTTATTTTTGAGAGAGAGAGAGAGAGAGAGAGAGAGAGAGAGAGAGAGAGAGAACAAGTGGGGGAGGGGCAGAGAGAGAGGGGGACAGAGGATCTGAAGTGGGCTCTGTGCTGACAACAGAGATCCCAAGGTGGGGCTCGAACTCAGGTACCACGAGATCATGACCTGAGCCACCCAGGAGGCCCTCTCCTTTCTTATCTTAACTGCTATTGCCTTAAACACAAAGCCAAAGCATATATTTGTGAAGGCTGCACCTTGCACAAAGGTACCTATCCAGGTAGATGGGTAGGAACTGAAACCCATGTTTAGAAATCAAGCTCTGGCTGCATCCATTACAAGGAGACGCCTTTTTCTAAAAGCTCAGATGCTTTCACTGATGGCAAATAATTTTCACTAATTTGGTTTCTCTTTACTATGCATAAAAATTCAAAAAAGCTCTGAGAAAAGTAGATATTCTCTGGGGGAAGAGAGAGGGGGGTTGGTGGGTATGAGTATGAAAGAATTCCCTTGCAGTGTTGGAACTATTCTGCTCTTGACCATGGTGGTGAATACACAAATAGGCACATATGATAAAATTGCATGGAACTTATACGAACATACACACACACACACACACACACACACACACACACACACACACAGATGACCACAAGTAAAACAGGAAATCTGAATAATATCCATGTCAATAATCTGGTTGAGGGATTGTTCTATAGTTTTTGTAGGATGTTATCCTTGGGGGCAACTGGGCACAGGGCTCATAGGATCTCTATTAATTTGTACAACCGATGTCAATCTGCAATTATCTCCAATAAAAAAGTAGATGTTCCAGACTTCACAAGTGGCTATGTCTTTTACAGGGTGGTCCTTCTCCTATCTGTGGCAGAGCTTTAACTTACTCAGCTAGTGGGAAAAGATGAATGGCTTACCCTGTTTTATTAATAATAACATGACTTGGCCAGGACAGGAGGGAAATTATTCTTGATCACTGTCTGTGTGCATTACAATGACCTTATCGTGAAGATTTTTTCCATTGACATTTAAGAGAGAATATAAATATGGGTGTGCGTGTTTTAAGCAAGCCCCAAGAGACAGGAGCTTGAGATTACAAATCTTCAGAAGTGTTTTAATAGTCTGTCAAGCTCAGTTGACAATGTTTTATCAATTATGGAAGCTATTTCCATAATGATAAAATTAATGGTTTAGAAAGAGATGGAGAATTTCTTTGACATCTAAGCACAAAAGTCATCCCCAGGGTTTTGCATATAAATCAAACCCAGTGCTCCCTCTGTTAATGAAGAGAACCCATTTCAAGAGCATACTTCAGTTCCAGAAATATCATTAGTCGAGAAGGAAATAATAAAGAAGTTACAGGGAAATGTTCCAGGATGTCAGATACAAGGCAGTCCAGATTAAGAAAATATTAAATACTAACTAAAATGAAGTCAGATGTTGCAGAAAACACATGCCACTCTGGTGGTGGTTGGGACTATGGTTTTCTTTTCTTTCTTTTTTTTAACGTTTATTTATTTTTCAAGACGGTGGGAGGGGCAGAAAGAGAGGGGGACAGAGGATCTGAAGGGGGCTCTGCTGACAGCCGAGAGTCTGAGACAGGGGGCCTGCCCTCATGAACGGAACCGTGACATCATGACCTGAGCTGAAGTCAGAAGCTTAATCAGCTGAGCCACTCACGTGCCCTGGGACTATGGTTTTCATGTTCTTTGTATCTTCAGTTTGTGTAAAGGACTTCAGGGGGGCAGAGAAAGACTCCCCCCTGTATTATCTTGTCTCCCTTTGCCCATGCTTCCATAACTCCACAGTCAGCCCTTTTGTTTCATTCAGTTTTGCTTTTGAGAAAAAAATTGTAGCCACATTGACCATCAGCACGTCTAAGATAATATTAAGGAACCCGTTTTTAAATGTTTGTAGTGTTCCGCGATCCTTCCCTCTTTTCACTTCTTAATTCTGCCTCTTTGTCTTCCACCCCTATTGTCTGTTTCAGATTTATTTAGTAATGCTCTACCACTCTGGAGGAAAATTAAGGATGAGCCCCTTTATCCCTTAAATAGCTTTAAAGTCAAATAAATGAATACACATTAAATGAATCTGACATAAAATAACATTTTTTTTATTTTCCCAAGCTATTTCACAGAGGAATAATATCCTTCCAGAAGGCACTAAGTGCCCTGGTGCTCCTGTAGTAAAACTGATGGTTTCATTTATTATTGTTAATGCTAGCAATGAACTTGACCAGATCAACCAAACCCAGAGCCTTTCATTACAAAACCTCAAGAGGCAGAAGCTGACGCCAAGAAGAGGCAAATGGAAGATGAGTTTTTTTTCCTCCATCTGCCATGTTAGAATCACAGAAAACTTAACTATTAATCTTTGAAGATATTGTTTTCTTATGATTTGAAAATAGCAGGGCTGAAGAGCTTGGCTGGTGATCATCTAGGGAATCTACTGATTGTGGCCAGAAAGATAGATCAACAAGGATCTTTGCTGAATAAACAATTCTTTTGGAGACCTCGGCCAGGACTCATTTATGTTTATTTTCTTCTTTCACCTAACAAATGGAGCATTCGGAACTTAAGGCCTTTGAGGACAGGGATCATTTATCTTTTTATCTTTTAGAGGAATGAATTCCAACATTGAAGCTGGACCTCCTGCATTTCCACCAAATGTGACCATGTTTCTCTCTCATCCCTTCTTTTCCTGTTCCACTTATTTACCAGACCCTTCAGAGGATTCCCCTGGCTCTTCAGATCTCAGGATAATGGTTAAGGTCCCCAGTGTCACTTTCCAAGCCCTGCATGATGTGTTCCTACCTACTTCTGCAGCCACACTGACCTCTTGCCTTTCTTGACCCCCTCAAGCCCCTCATTGCCATGGAAGGCCTCATCATGTCCTCATGGGAGTCTTTCCTGAGCCCCTTGACCAGCTGATCCCCCATGAACGGCACTCAGAGCATACACCTCTCCTAGCAGCCCCCATCAAGTAGTAATTTCCATCTATTTGTGAGCTTTTAAAAATTAATTCCTGGCTTCTTCATTCAACCATAACTTTCTTGGTGGAAGCAATGGTTTCTTTTTTCTTGCTTTGCCATTAAATCTGCAGCACCTAGCATTGTGCCCAGAATGTAGTGAGTGTCCAATAAATGTTGAATAGTTTCGTGACTGCATCATGCAGAAATATTTTATTGCTGGCCAAGTTTGGGCATGGTAGGAGAGAGAAGGAAGGGAGTACGGGAAAAGCAGAGAGAGAGAGAGAGAGAGAGAGAGAGAGAGAGAGAGAGAGGGACTGTATGGTATATTTAAATATTTTACAAAAGCAAAAAAGGATCATGTAATTATATCCCCAAACTGTACCATATAAACCGAACCCATGTAAGTATGCAGGGTCAATTTTGCTGTTCATTCATTCAAAAAGAAAAAAAAAAATGTTTCTTGAGCACCAACCAAGAACTATGCTCACTGTCAGGGCCACAGGAATGGATACAACACTGTAAGTTCCTGCTCTCAGTGAGCTTGAGCTCTATATTTGCAAATAAATATTTAATATATAGCTGGTGGTGGAGCTCCATAGAAAAATAAAGCAGGATGAGAAGACAGTATAGAAGGTGCTAACAGGGTGGTCAGAAAGGGCCTCTTTAATGGGGCAGAGACTTGAGTGAGACCAGGAAGGAGATTTGTAGATGGTGGAACAATAGCGTTGGTCTGAAATCAGAGCAAGTTCAAAGGCCTTGAGGCAGTAGTGCGCTTGGTAGAGGCACAGTTAGGGATGCAAATGCCTTCTTCAGATGTGGGGTTTTTAAATCTTACTGCTCATGCATTGGTGCTCTTCTTCGGCCTTCTCTGGGTAAGTTCTCTCGGGCCTGGTGGGGGAAGGCTCTGCTCCTTTCAGCCATGAGGAATCTCAGTTACTTTGCGAAAGTATCCAGCAACCAGGAGATTTGAGGAGGCTTGCACCTGATTCTGTCTTAACCCTGACTTATTGGCCATCTACCTTTCTCTTTTGACTGTCTTCATCTTGCCCTTTCTGCCCGACTGCCGAGAGCGTCCTTGCTATCTCTTGACTGTGACACTCAACCCAGGGCGGCTAGGATGACTGGACCTGGGATCAGGCTCTCCATGGTACTCACCCCTTCTCAGAGCTGCTACTTCAGACTTCACTAGGTTCTTGGAGTATAACCAGCATGGGTTAGCCATCAGCAATCCTTGCCAAGGCATTATCTGGTAGATTTTCAGTGGTAGCCTTCCAGAAGAAACTTCAATGTCAAAAATACCAAGTAATTTCCAGGGGTGCCTAAGTGGCTCAGTGAGTTAAGCGTCCCACTCTTGATTTCAGCTCAGGTCATGCTCTCAAGGTTCATGAGATCAAGCACCGTGTTGGGCACTGACAGTGCAGAGCCTGCTTGGGATTCTCTCTCTCCCACTCTTTCTCCCTCCCACACTTAGGCTCTTTGTCGGTCTCAAAATAGATAAATAAACTTTAAAAAAATATACCAAGTAATTTCCAGAAGCATGCTTCCTTAAAAGGAGGCAGAAGATGTTATAATGCAAGAGAAGTGGTCGATTCTACCTAATATGTCCCTGACATAGTCTCTACCTTATCAGAACATTGGACGTGATTAGCAATGTCATTGGCAGTTTTGTATCTCCTGGGGGAGGGAATTCATGCCATCGATGGCTCCCTGGGTCTGTTCTGGATGATACACCTGTAGAAAAGGATATGGAAGACAAACAACACCACCCTTCCTTCAGAAACATATCTTAATGCTCAGGAATAATCCTGGAATCTCCTTGGCTGGTTTCTGTCTTTCCTCTGAAGCATGACAAATGTTTGTATTTCTCTTAGGAAGACACTACTAATCTCGAGACAGATAAAATAACATTCAGTTTCATGGAAGCTTGGTTTTTAACAAATGCCACTACACATTTCTAAAGGCTGGTGGAAAAGATTGTGACAGTGGTGTAGTGGAGAAAGTAATATTTTTGCCCTAACATGCTGCTAAAGTAAATTCAAATATTGTAACAAGGAGAAATAGTATCGCCTTCTTCTGAGCTTGGGTAAGACAGAAGGAACTCTTTAGAACTTTTAGAAGTTTTTACAAGATCCAGTTTATAAGGATCAACTATGAAATTACCAGCGAGAACTTGGATTCTAGATACATACAGGATCCAATAGTACGTTCGAGAAAAGCGACAGGTGAGGCCTCTCATGACCTTCCGGCTATCACTAGCACACGTTCCACGCGTAGTGACAATTAGTTATCTGGTTATCGATAGAAAGTGCCTCTTTTAATGTTTGTTCAACCTAATAGTTGGTTGTATGAACAACAGTTTCTGTTATAGGACTTACTGACACATCAAACCAATATTTATTAAGCAAAATGGTACATTATACCGATATCTATTCCTTTGTTCATATGTCTAGTTTGTCCTGTTGAAAGTACAGTGCGTAGAGATTAAGGACCTTTAATTGGGTCTTTATTTGTTGCTTAACTGAAGGCAATGATGAATATCCTTGACTGCACGTACCTTTTCTGATGAACACATACAAATATAGATAGAGTACATACGGACGCTGGTAATTTAAATAATAGAAGTTCCACACTAATGCATTCAGGTTATACTTACCATAATTTATAAAATGAATGAATGTGCACAAAAATATAGATGGGTTGAATTTTGTGGTGGCCCTTCCTTCATGTCTGGCTGCCGTTTTCTATTGGCATTCCAATTCCCTTTGGGAGAATTATGAAATCCCAAGGCCAGTCTCCCAGGAGATGTGTGGTGTAAGCATCCCCTTGGCTTAAATTTGTCAGAAAAAAATTTCTTTTGCTTTTAGCCAAGAATCCTAACTGATGTACCCTTTATGAGGAACAAGGAAAAAATAAATAAATAAATAAATAAATAAATAAATAAATAAATAGTGGTCAGCATTTGAGGTATATTTAATAACTGTTAATCTGATAAAAAATTAAAAATAATCTTTTTGGTTGGTATTCCAAAATGATCCAGTGGGAAAGGAACTTTGCATTTATGCACATTCGAATTAGGCATCACATTATCTTCCTCTCAACAGTAACATATTCTCTTGTTTCTTCTCCATAAATAGCAGATAGGAAAATGCCATATCTTGACATCAACGAACATGGTGAAGTAAGCGGGTTAATAGTTGTGCTTCATTTTAAATGTCTTTGGACGAAGGGTGCTTCATTAGAACAGCAGATTATTATTACTGACTGCTCACTGGGGTATGAAGAGGAGAAAAATCAATACTCAGTAGTGTTTTCTAAATCCCTATGTAGTCTGACCGGAGTTACTTCATTTTTTTTAAAAGTGAGAGTGATGAGCAAGAAAACAGCATACAGTAGGATGTTTCTAACATTTTTTTCAATGTTTAATATTTTTTCAAATGGTTATTCGTTTTTGAGAGAGAGAGAGAGCGCAAGTGGGGCAGCGAGAGAGAGGGAGAGAGAGAATCCCAAGCAGGGTCTGCGTTGTCAGCACAGAGGCCCATGCTAAGATCAATCCCACGAACCGTGAGGTCATGACCTGAGCCAAAATCAAGAGTTGGACGCTTAACCGACCGAGCCACCCAGGCGCCCCCAACCCACCACCTTTTTTCGGATGTTTATTCATTTTTGAGAAGGAGAGAGAGTGCATGAGCAGGGAGGGGCAGAGAGAGGCAGGGAGGGAGGAAGGGAGAGATCTATCATTTAAAAAAAATGATCTTCTATTTATTCTCCTCCACTATCTACTCATTAAAACTTGGCACCCAGGCAGCTCCAGTGGTTGCAGGAAATTTCTGCCCCCTCCCTCCCCACATACTTAAATTTTGCCACAAGAGCACCTTTTCCAGGGACTACTGAGATAATGGGCCATTTCCTCCTAGTGTTATTTGTCCAGGATCCATAGAATGTTCGATGTAAAAGCTACTTTAGAGATCATTTGGTTTAAACCTGTCATATACTGGAGGAGAGAACAGAAGTTAGTCTAAACGAACACAGGTAATTTGGGTGTGGGAAAGGAGACAAGAATTTTATTTCTAGACATGACTTCAATCCTTTCACTGAAACCATTGAATTTCTCCCACAGAAATCATCTTAAGGCATGGTTCTGTGGTCAGTGCCTTACCTGGTAAAACCGTGTATTTGCTTGATGCTGTAGGCAACACTGTCCAACAGAACTTTCTCCAGTGATGGAAATAGTCCATATCAGCACTGATGATGTGACTCATGGGCCTGTGTGACTGAGAAACTGAATTTTCCTTAACTTTTTGTTGTGCAAGTACAGAGAGTTCACCTATATCCTTCTCCCAGATTCCCTGTGATGTTGGCCACTCACATAACCCCACTGCATTTGTCAAAATGTAGACATCAACCTTGGTACGAAACTGTTAACTAATCTACATGCTTCATTCAGATTTCACCCATTTTTCAACTATTACCCTTTTGTTCTGTTTTAGGATCCAACCCAGGATCCTACATTGTCTTCAAAGCCTTAAAGACGTGAATATTTAATTTGATTAAATTTAAATTTAAGTGGCCACATGTGGCCAGTGGCTCCTGTAAGGGACCGTGCAGCCACGGAGCATGCAAAACACATTCACATCCATTATCTTCTTTAATTCTGACACCAACCCAACGAAGAGCCATTATGACTCCCAAGTTATGGTGAGGGAAATTGAGGCCCAGAGAACGTGTGACTTACTCTTGTCACATCACTCGCGAGTAGCAAAGTGGATGAAAGCTTCCAGGGTTTTCTGACCCTTAGCGGCACGCATTTTCTGCTCTACCACAGCTGCTTCCCCACAGTGACACGTGTGACTTAAAACTCACAGGAGACTCTGATGTAACATTTATTGCTAAGATATGTGGAAAAATCTATATGTCTTAGGACATCTTTTAAAAAGCAAACAGCCCTTTGGAGTGGAAAAGGTCTCAGTATTCTGGAAGAATGGCCCCTCCTCCCCTTGACCTCTAGATAGATGTTGGATCCCGGTCCCCAGTCTTGGGACCTCTTCTGTATTTACACTCTCTCCCGAAGTGATCTCATCCTGTTCTGTGGCTTTAAATAACATTTATAAACTGATGGGCCCCAAATTTATATCTTCAGGCCAAACCTTGCCCTGAAACTCCACCTGCTTCCTTCCCATGGTCATGTGAATGTCTAATGGCATCTCTAACTGAGAATTCTTAACATTGCGCCCTCCCTAAGGCCCCCAGTCCGGGCTTCTCCAAAGCCTTCCTATCTCTATAAATGGCAGTACTGTTATTCAGTTTTTAGTTACTCAAGCTGAAAACCTAGAAGTTGTTCTTTATGCCTTTTTCTCTTACTCTCATTTGTAACATCCAAACCATCTGCCAGGGTTGTTTCTCCAAAACGTACTCGTTGTCATCCAACTCCTTTGAGGTTGCATCCTTTCTCAGCGAGGCTGTCACCCCGCCTCCCTGCTAATCAGTCTCCATCAGATCTTGCGATTATTCTCTTTCGAATCATCTCACAGCTTCCCGTTGCCCTTAAACTGCAATCCAGCCACACCGTGATGGTTCAAAAGGCTCTAGATGATCCCCTATCATCTCCGTCTTCCTTCTCTCTATTCTCCATTTATGACGTTCCAGCCCAACCAGACTTCTGGCAAACTGAAAACTCAGGCCCTCCACATAAGAACTCATCCACCTCAGGGCTTTGCAGCTACTGTTCCCTCTGCCTGTAAGTTCCACCCCCAGATCTTCACGTGGCCGTTTCATGTTACGGGCTTAACTGTCACCTCCTCCTGGAGACCGGTCCTGACTGCCCACTTGCTCTCTGCCACCTTGCTCCAGTTGTTTTCTTAGGCGCAGTTGTCCATTCTGAAATGATCTTATTGTCCTTTTTGTTCCCTTGTTTATCTTCAATTAGAATGTCAGCTCCCTGAGACTAGAGACCTTACCTCTCTTGGGCACCGTATCTCTAGCGCCTGTAAACGTTTGGTCCACAGTAGAAGCTCCGTAAATACTGTTGAGTGAACGAGCGAAAGAAGGCTCACACGTGAATATTTACCTGTTGGGCTCTCAGCCATAATGAAAATCCATTCCTATTGCCTGGTGAGTGATTTTCAGAGTGGCACTTCAGGGTCAGCCAGTTATTGGGTCTGTCTGTCTGGTAAGATCACTAAAGCGGTCATGAGGATCACAGAATGACACGGCAGAAGTCAAAGAAACATTTTTTTAGATAGGTGAGGTTAGGCGAAGCTGCAGTAAAGAACACCCTCCAAACCTCAGTGTAGGCTGGGTCACTCTCTAGGGCACTTCTCCTCTATGTGGCAATGCAGGAGTCTAGACCATGTTACGATGCTCTCATCACAATAAATGGCTTCCTGGTCTCACAGCAGGCGAAGAGAACGCTGACAGTTCTCACACCAGCTTCTAAATGCTTTGGCCCAGAAGTGACAAACACTATGTCTGACCACAGCCCATTAGCCAGACCTGCCCGTGAGACTGAGTGATTGCCAGGGGGCTTGCAATATGGAGGCATACATGTCTCTTTGGTGAGTGGAAAATGTCTCCACAACAGTCCACCCTTGAACACGTAAAACTACAAACACCTCTCCAAGGGGGCTTATCTAAAGTCCCATCTAGTCATAGCATCTAGCTCTTGGTCCAGGATCTTGGGGGAATATGCCAGATGTGACATCTCCATCGGGGCAGGATGCAGCTTACTCTGGTCCGGAGACCTGTGACCTAAAGTGACTTTATCTACCTTCTCCCATACCCAACACATAATAGTGTCATAGGGAAGGGCAACCACAACACACACTCCCTTTTGGAAAAGAGAAGATTGTGAGGTATAGAGTGGTCTCTGGTCAGTAACAGGGCCCAGACTTCAACATGGCCTTTAGTTCCACCTCTGGAAGTTTCTTCCTTTCTCGTTATTTTCCTTGGTCAAATAGGAAGTGAGTTTTGGGGAACATACTCTCCTAGAGATATACATGCCTTTCTCAGCCCATTTCTTGCTTGTAAAGTATTAAATCTCAAATAGTCTCTTTCAGACCAACAGCAATTTTCTCATCTATCTGCTTCCAGTCAATTCTATGAGCCAGCAATGACACCCATCCTTTTTTTTTTAATTGTTTCAGATAAAGGATTTAATGTTTATTTCCTTGCTTTCCTGCCTCCACTGCCCTCCATGTCTCAACTTCATGATACTGTCCACTTGGGTGGTATCATCACTCCTTCCATAAGATTTTATCCTGAGTCTTTTTATCCAACAGGAAGATTCTATGGAGCACCACACCATTCGTCTAATTCTTTTCCCAGAGTTTCTTTGGGCCAAATGTTTTCTCAGTATGATTAGGAATCATGAAGTGGTCCCTTGAATAAATGTATCAGGTGTCAAGTTTCTAGAATGTATCTTCCTTCTTTTCTTCTTGTAAAAGAGTCAGTTCCTTTTTGAGCTCATCTCTTTCTTCTCACACTTTAGGACACATAATCTATAGCAATCCCGTCCCCTGAAGCCATGGGCTCACAATCCTGTGATCTCCTCCATTACTGCCTGCGACAGACTGCACAATATGAAGTACTATTTTCCCAAAATTGGACATTAGTTTCCACACTGCCCACTGCCTAACCGCCCAGGCAGTGCTGCATATTTTAATCCTGAGTACTTCTGTTATTGCAGCACCCGTGGACTGGGCGATCTCCAAGATCCCTTTAAATGTCCTATGATTCTAAAATGATGCAGTTTGCTTCATCCTATAGTAAAAGCCTGTTGCTAGAACACTATTGTTAAGCACGTGCATTACACCCATAAATAAATCAGGATACAGACTAATACTGAAGTACATTTTCCTCTTGCGTGTGCTTAAAAAGAGCAGGATAATAAGGAGGGAGTACTGTGATCTGAAGTTGCAAGTCTTCCATAGTTTTGGTGGGATGGTACCATGTCAATCCAGGAAAAGAAGAACAAGAGGCAGGGAACAGCGGAAAAAGGCAATCTCGTGTGATAAGGGAGGGAGGAACAGATTGCTAAAGAATGTAATTGAGAAGAATAATTCCTATAGCCGAGGAGGGTGTGGTGGGCGAAGGCAGGAAGGACTCCACCTTTTTGAGTCTCCCAGGCTGCTCAGGCAAGGAGTTTATGGCAAGCTTCAGCAAGTGACTCAAGAAAGAAGCAGGGTTAGCAGTTAAAGCTCAGGGTCTTAGAGAGCACTGGTAATGCCAGGCTTCAATGACTTTCTTTAGGGGGATTTGAAATTCTATCAGTCCTGGGCTTTGCAAGAACCTTAGCCAAATTAAGGGATGGGACCATGGTCATGGTAGAAACGGGTGGTATAGTGAGAACGGTAGGGACCAGGGGCAAATGGCTTGACCCCTTCGAGTGTCACTTTCTTTCTCTGTAAAATGGGGACAATAAAAATACTTAGATTGTGAAGAGGAATAAATAAGATAACGCACGTACATAACGTAGAATTAGTGCTGAGCAAGTGTTAGTGTTGGCGGTAATGATGCTGCTGGTGGTAATGGGGCCAT
This sequence comes from Felis catus, assembly GCF_018350175.1. Lineage (NCBI taxonomy): Eukaryota > Metazoa > Chordata > Mammalia > Carnivora > Felidae > Felis > Felis catus. Next base: position 120,553,226 of record NC_058369.1, on the reverse strand, counting down.
GCAGGAGGTAATAAAGCTTCTCAGCCTTCTCTGTGCATTGTAAGCGCCTGGGAGCTTTTAACAACTCAATGTTTGGGAGGCACCTCGCCCAGTAAATCAGAATTGCGGGGAGCAGGATCCAGATATCAGTACTCTAATATCTCCCTTGTTGATTCCAGTGTGCAGTCAATGTAGAGAAGCCCTGCTTAAGGGCTTCTGGGGAACAAGGATGATTTATTAGAATCAAATGCCTCAAAAAATAATAAAATAATATAAAATAATAGAATAAAATAAAGTAAAATGCCTCTAAAAGCATTTCACACTGGTCAAATTTTCAGTGATGTGATGAAGGATGGTCCGTAGGAGTCATGGGTGTGGATCCATTCATTTATACAGTTGTTCCATAAGTCTTTCACTCAATCCTCTGAACAAGACAGAGAAGCTGTTCTTGGGGAGTTAACAGTCAAGTACAGAGCCAAGCGATAAGACCAATCCCAAATGTGAATAGCAGTGGCTTCAATAAAAAAAATGGATCACAAAGGGATCTCAGCAATTTTTATTATGGCTAATTTGTTTTATTTGTTATTAATTTTTTTAAGTTTATTTATTTTGAGAGAGAGAGAGAGAGAGAGAGAGAGGGAGAGAAAGAGCATGTGCAAGTGGGAGAGGGGCAGAGAAAGAGGGAGAGAGAGAATCTCAAGCAGACTCCACACTGCCAGCCTGGAGCCCAACGTGGGGCTTGAACCCACAAACTGCAAGATCATGACCTGAGCTGAAGCTGCACGCTTCACTGACTGAGCCACCCAGGGGCCCCATGGCTAATTTCTTTTAAAAGGAAAAACACTGATATCAAAACATCAAAGATTTCTTCAATTTGGCTGGCAAGGATGTGGGCATTTTAGACTTTCCTTTTTTGTACACTTCTCCTTGTTTGGAATATTTCATCAAAGAAGATAATGCCACATTAACATAGAACTTAGGTGCTAAGTGCTTACCTAAGTGCTATGATGGGGTAAGATTAGGAAGCAGTGAGAATGAAGAAGAGGAGGGCCACCCAGAGTGGGTGTAGGAGGGTGGGGGGGGAGGGTCAAGGAAAGCTTTCAAGAAATCATTGACGGGGTGCCTGGGTGGCCTGTCGGTTAAGCGACCAACTTCGGCTCAGGTCACGATCTCCCCGTTTGTGAGTTCGAGCCCCGCATCGGGCTCTGTGCTGACGGCTCAGAGCCTGGAGCCGGCTTCAGATTCTGTGTCTCCCTCTCTCTCTGACTCTCCCCCACTCACACTCTGTCTGTCTCTCTCTCAAAAATAAACATTTAAAAAAATCATTGACACTTATAAAATAGGAAGGTGTCACAAGAGGATTTGCATCTTAGCGAGAAGAAGGGGAGAAAGCAGAAATATGGAGCTGGAGGTATCATTAGAAGATCATTTGGCCCTCATGTGAAGTATGTAAGGCCTGGCTAGACTAAGGCACCTACAGTAAGGATGGGGAGGAGGAGCGGAGACCAGAGATGTCCTGCTGTGAGCCGATAAATTCAGATATAGATGCAATTGGACGTGCGAAGTAAGCAAGAGGAGTTCTGGAATTCCTCTTGCATTCCTGGGATGGGCTTTTGGGCAGACATAGTTCTTGGCATAAATAACTCAGCTAAGGCTTTCAGGATGAGCAATGGACTAGAAGCGAGAGAACGTTCATTCGGCGAATGGTGCTTGTGGTACATCTAAGTGTCCGCATCAATAGAATACATGGGCTCAGGAGAGAGGTCCAAGCCTGAGATGTAGATATGGGACCATGGTGTCCATCCAGTTCATCTCTTGAGGAAACGGAATACATTCACACAACAGGATGACCCATAAAGGGCCTTTGAACACACCTGCTTTATAATCACGAGGATTGGGATGAGAAGAAAATTCTTCCAAAGAGGGCTGAGAAGAAGCAAATGGACTGATAGCAAGTGAGATCAGGAAAGAGTTCTGACCATGCCCAGGGGAAGGTGTGAATACCAAGTGGAAAATAACCGAAAAGGTAAAAAACCATGGAGAAGTCGACCGAATACCCACGAAAGGTATTACTAAATATAGCAATTTATTTGCAGGCCAATGGTGATTACAAAAGCCATTTCAGGACGCCAGGCTATAGAGGGGAACTTGTAGCATGAAAGGTACTCATTAAATGGTTGTTGGATTGCAAATGCACTGGGTTATTGCCATCATGGAATAAGCCTTGAGCCTCCAGGCAGGGGTAGGAGATGTTGGAGAAGGAATGAGGTCTTTTATGGGGCTTCTCGGTCTGGCCCAGGAACAGTGGTTCTGCTGATGAATCTAGAGGGGAGACTGCCTTTTCCTAGCCTGGTTGAACTTGCCAACATTTTTGCCAACATTCTGCAGCTCTGATCCATTATCAGTAAGTGTCACCCGTTAGCCATATATAGAAACAGCAAGCAAGGAAAATGCACTGTGGGGGCGGATGACTCAGGGTGTTTGGCAAAGGGATAAATAAGCATTTTACCTTTAGTGGTGATAGATTGAGGGCCCTCAAGGAAAAGACTGCTGTCTGGTTCTCCTCATCGCTCCTCCTCCTACTATACTCTTGTATAGCTCCGAGCACACCTCAGTAACACCCACAATAAACCATTAATTAAAGCTAGCTTCTGGACCAGGTTCGAACAGCCCAAAGTTGCCCCATGGAGCTGGGTGTATGTACGAGCGAGCTTCACGAACGATCACAGCCATCGCCTCTCCCATTTACCCACCCAACTTAGTAGCAGGTACTGAAGCCCAGATGAGGGAAGAAATCATGTCAGCTCTGTTTCTGGTTGCATCTCCGGAACACCCTGCATTACCCCTACCAACTGGGAGACAATCAGAAAATACTGAATGACAGTTGGGAGGAATTTGGGTGGAATCTTCTGGCACTCTGAACTTCCTTCATGCTTTTTCTGATTTCAGCCATGGGAGTTACATCAGCTATGGTTCAACCAGAGACATAGAACCAATACATACATATATAGTAAGAGGTTTATTACAAGGAATTGGCTCATACGATTGTGGGAGCTGGCTAAGCAGGCGCAAAATTCGTAGGGCAGGCAATCAGGAAGACAAGGTCACAAGCAGAGTGGGGCCCGGTGGGCATGGCTGAAGCTGTTGTCCCCAGGTACACTTTCTCCTCTGTCTCCGTTTCTCTGGGAAGTCTCAGCCAGGCTTTTAAGAGCTCCCAACTGATTAAGTCAGGCCCGCCCAGACTATCCAGTATAATCTCCCTTGTTTACAGTCAACCGATTAGTGATTTTAATGACACCTGCAGAGCCCCCTCAACAGTCACATCTAGATTAGGGTCTAATGTAATAACTGGGGGCTTTAGCTTAGCGAAATTGACATCAAAAAGACCAACACGGGTGTTTAAGAATAATGTGTTAGAGACCTTGTAGATGAAAGAGAAAATAAGTTTGTGTGTGGTCAGAGAGAGAGAGAGGGAGAGAGAGAGAGAGATAGACGAAACTGGTTCTGGAAGTTGGGGGACCTCCTTGTTCTCCCTTTGGAATCTGGAATCTCACAAAAGCCTGTTTGGGGGAAGGTCATTGGTATCTAACATATTGCTCAGGGAAACCATGAGGTTCTATAGCCTTAACACACGGAGGAAGAACCCAGTCTGATGTTTTAGGTAGGCGATGGGCCACCAGAACCAGCAGCCCCCCCCCCCCCCTTACTTCTTTCAAACACACAGCTGCGGCTCTGTATTTTCCTCCAGGGCTCCCCGCTCCAGGTGAATTTCTCCATAGCGGCACCAGAGGGCGCCCGAACTGAGGGAAAGGCCTCGGGACGCCAAGAGGACCCAAGCAGGTGCTACCACGCCGGCGACCCAGACCTCGCTGGCTCCGGTATGGCCCCTTCCCAGGGACCTCTCTTATGCCCACCTTTATGTGCCCGTTTCAGGGATGGGCAGACGGGAGCAAAGAGCTAGCAGATTCGCTTTCCTTCGTAAGGGGTGGGACGGGGCCTTTGCTGCGGAGGGAGGTCGTGGCCCCAGGACAAGGGAGAAGAGATTGGGACTATCTCTTGCCTCACCTGTCAAATCGTAGGCTCCTACCTTCTACTCCTGAAATCCGTGGGCAACTTGTCTTCGTGCTGAGAGTGTAGGAAGGCCTGCTGTCCCGAGAGAAAGGCACCTGGCGTCCACACCCAATCCCATCGTCCGCCTCTGAGACCACCCGTGGGTGCCCTGCACCCCGGCTGCTGAAGTTTGTGGGAAGGTCTGCCTTGCCTTTCACTCAGCCGCCCCTCTCATCAGCAGCCCCACGCCCTAAAAATCAAGTGCCCAAAGCAAACAGTCAGGTCTTTTCTGTAGGTTAGTATTATTACTTTTAATCTTGGGATTAAAAAGAATGTTATTGCGGCTAATATCATCCATTTGTCCTATCCTCTTCCCTCCTTAAAAGTGCAGAGTCTTAATGAAATGCTTTTAAAGGCAATATAGATTTTGAGGGAAAGAAAAATCACTAGAGGATTCCCACCAAGGTTTAATGCAAGGGACTTATTAAAAATAATCACGGGCATGGCTTTTTGCAATTCTCAAAGGTGGATGGCTACTAAGGACAAGTAGAGTAGATCAGACAGTTGGAAATTATAAAGAATGGCTGCTGCACTCATAATTTGCACAGTAGGGACATTTAAACACTCAGCAAAACTGAGCAATAAACACATTGCTCACTGAGATATAATGGAGGTCAGGGAGGGAAGCCGTGTTCTTCTTTTCTTGTCTGATGTAGGCACCTCGTGGCCTCAGCTTATGTGTGGTTTTGGAAAACTCTGGCAGGAATGAGTGTCTGGGAGACTTCTCAGTTGTCAAGAAGTTCTTACATTTCCTCAAGAAACCCAGCCTACGTTCGTTAAGCCATGTCACAGAGCAAAGAGAATCAAACATTTTTTTAAGACTGCAGCTAATCCCGCAACTGAAACATGGCGGAAGGAATCCCACATAGGAAAGTTCTGTGAAATTTTTATAGGAAATGTGCAAAAACGTTGTGTTTAAATATCCTCTGATGAGGAAAAATCGAGATACACACCCCCACCAAAAAAAGAAAAGAAAAGAAAAAAGACACCATGATTTTTAGCCATCTAGTCTCAGACCTGCCCTCCTAGACTTCAATGAAATACAATGACATCTTTTTTGGAAACTATTTGTATATCAGTGAAAGCAAGAAGATTCTTTGAAAGATGTGTGTATTTGAGTAAGGCCAAACCTTTTATTATGTATGCTTTTTTCATTGAAGTCGTAGGCTCACATTAAGGATTTTCTCTCCCTTTATAAGCATCAGCGCAGTGCAATAACTTCCTTTATTTGCAATCAGTATAATCCAGGGTTAACAAAGAACTTTTTAAAGAAAAAATGTGCCCTAATGAATTCAGTCCTTCTTTATATGCATTTTTATATGCACTAAATATATAAGGATAGTGTGTCCCTGGTAAAGTTGGTTTCTGCTGATGGGGTAACCCAGGTAAATCAACATCGAGTCCATAGCACGTTATAGGTTCCATTTTATTGGGTTTTACCTTCAGGTAAAGACTTCTATTAAGAATGTACAAGTGCTTGCATACCTAACCTGCCTTGTTTTACACAGTGCTGTATACATAATCTCTTTAAAAAAATTTTTAATCAAAGCATGCTATATTGAATACATTTAATTGGAATCCAGTGGTTAAAAAATATAAAAATTTACTGCTGTAGCAAAGTTTTGATTAGTACTTTCCATGAGCAAGTGTTGTTGAGTAAACTCTCTAACAGTCTATTTGCATTCAGACAAGAACGGACTTAGCAAAACAGGTGACGCTTTCAACTGTACAAATATATTATTTCCCATAAATATTCCTAATGAAAGAGGTGGTCTGTTTCAGAGGAAGTTACTGCAGTGAAGACTTTTAAATGACCGAAAAGAAATTGTTCCCAACCTTGATAAGTATGGGCATGGAGGCTTGAAGGTTGAGTTATTAGGTGTGGAAAGGTAGAGTCGCGAAAACCTCTCCCACGTACATTCTAAAGTAAACTGCCCTACAACGTGGCAGAAAACATCTTTCATTGCCATTCTCTTACATCAGAATCTTACCCTGTCTTCCTCCATCCAAACAAAGTGAACTCAGATACAAAGAAAGGGTGTTTTACTCTAATGAAACGTTTCGGGAAGATGAGAGTTTATGCTGGGATTTCTTCACTTGACTGCTAAAAATTTTTTCATATAAATACAAGAAAACAAAAGAGAAAAATAGGAATACTTCTAACCAAAATTCAAATGTAAACAATTTTCAATGCTCAGAATTTTGATTAACCTTCATCTGACATTTAGCTATCAGTTTGGACTTTACCAGTTAACAAAGAAAAGTAAAAATAAGATTCAGGTTTGAAAGGGTATTTTTTTTGTTCCCCTTTCCCCAACAGCGATTATCCGATTCAAGAAGGGCTGTGTTTCTCTCCAATTGTATGCTTAAATCTGGAATCAAGATGGGAGCACATTGTCCCACCGGCTGTTTCCTAAGTAACAAGTCAGTGTTCTGTGTTTCATAGACGGCAGACCTCTGATTTCACACACTGAAGCGTGGAAAAGCCCCATGTACTGGAGCCAGAGGTCTGAATCCAGACTTTTCTAGTACATAGTTTCAGCCTATTCTTAGAGTTAAGTGCAGTGAATATCTTCATTTGTATACTAGCGTTATATTTGGGCAGATTCCTAGCTACTATAATGCTGTGTGTCTGTGTGTGTGTGTGTGTGTGTGTGTGTGTGTGTGTGCATGCGCGTTTGGAATTGGGGGCACAAGAGCAGTGGGGTGGGGGCAAACAGAGAGGAAGAGTCAGGGACACAGAAAGCCTCTGCTTTGGGATATTACACGTCCTCCTTTTCTACTATCTTATTCACAATGAATTTAAAGAAGAATAACATTATTTAAGGAAGCAAATCTCCCTTTCCTTCTTTCTTAAAATTGGTCACAGTTATAGCAGATGATCTACTCTGTCTCACGACTGTTCAGATGTGATGTTTCTATTCTCTGGCTTACTTTTTGTGCATGATACACGCACACAAGTTTTCTGCTCTTTAAACCTCATCACTGTTGGCTGACAATGAAATTGGGTATAACATCTCATTCTTTGTTGCATCCTGATGTTCTTTCTTTGTGAAATTGATACCTCTCTGTAATGAATGTAATTTAATGACAGCAGCAAACAACGCTAATCACAATGCTATGCACGAGAAGGATGTTATACCATAAGACTACTTTGCAGAAAAAGGACATTTCGTGTTGGAATTGTTTGATTTGATTGTGGTGAAAAGAAAATGTTAGTGTATTCAAATCAAATCAAATAGTAAGCAGTCAAAAGCAAAATATGTAAAAGGATCTCAACTTTCAGATGAAATGTACTGTATTTGATTACTACTCATTTAACATTCTGCCAGTGTAAATTTCATTAATTAAGTAAAAAATTACATAACCTGTTAACCTTGTAAGTTATTCAAAGAAAAAGTTTTAGTTCAAAGCCTGAATAGAATGCAATTGTGTTACTTTTGGTATAAAGAATGCTTCTTCGTGTTACTTCCAAGCGGGTTTAACTGAATGACTGATGGCTTCCATTTCTTTTTTTATTAAAATTTTTTTAACGTTTATTTATTTTTGAGACAGAGACAGAGCATGAACAGGGGAGGGGCAGAGAGAGAGGGAGACACAGAATCTGAAACGGGCTCCAGGCTCTGAGCTGTCAGCACGGAGCCCGACGTGCGGCTCGAACTCACGGACTGTGATTTCATGACCTGAGCCGAAGTTGGACGCCTAACCGATTGACCCACCCAGGCGCCCCCTTTTTTTTTTATTAAATATTTTTTAATGTTTATTTATTTTTGAGACAGAGAGAGACAGAGCATGAACAGGGGAGGGGCAGAGAGAGAGGGAGACACAGAATCTGAATGATAGCTTCCATTTCTAAGAGCTTTATTTGCGTGTAAGGAATGTACTATTATGTGCATTGATATAATATAATATAATATAATAATGTATAATATAACAATATAATAATAAAAGCCCTTTAATTATGAACCTGTGCTGTGTTTGGAGCTGTACACAGTGGGCTTACACAGGGAACAAGAAAGATGCAGTTTGTCCCCTAGAAGGCACAGTCCAGTGGCTCATTTAGAAAAATTAACCAATTAACCAAGTTTTCACATGATCCAATTTACTTGTTTAATAAGTCTTTCTTAGTAAATAACTCTCAAAAGATAACTTCTTTTTTTTCTTAGAGTTTATTAATTAATTGATTTATTTATTTATTTTGAGAGAGAGAGAGAGAGAGAGAGAGAGAGATCAGAAGCCAGGGAGGAGCAGAGAGAGGGAGACAGAGAATCCCAAGCAGGCTCTGCACTGTCAGTTCAGAGCCCAACGTGGGGCTCAAACCCACAAACTGAGATCATGCACGACCTGAGCTGAAACCAAGAGTTGGATGCTTAACCGACTGAGTCACCCAGGTGCCCCTCAAAAGATACTCTACTGAGTGATAAACTACTTTTTACAAATTCCAAATTTGTGGCGTTTGAATTAATGAAACATTTCTAAAACATTTCCAAAACTGTTTAGGTTGAGAATTTTAAAACATCCCGGATATGTGGTCTAGCCATTCTTTTATGCCAGCTTTATATCTTGAACGTGACTTCATCACCTTTACCAGTTGTTTTGCACTGTCTTCCCGTTTACAAGTGTCTTTGAGGGCAGACAGCTTTATAGACAGCTCAGGATCTTCAGCATTAAATGACAGCATGAGCTAACACAGTTTAAAATTGTGCTAAAAGTCCACCTTTTAAGAAAAAAAATTTTAATTGAAAATATCATTTTAGGGGCGCCTGGGTGGCTCAGTCGGTTAAGCGGCCGACTTCGGCTCAGGTCATGATCTCACAGTTTGTGGGTTCGAGCCCCGCGTCGGGCTCTGTGCTGACAGCTCAGAGCCTGGAGCCTGTTTCAGATTCTGTGTCTCCCTCTCTCTGACCCTCCCCCGTTCATGCTCTGTCTCTCTCTGTCTCAAAAATAAATAAATGTTAAAAAAAAAAGAAAAAAAAAGAAAATATCATTTTAATACAAAGTAATAGATGTTCTAAATTAAAATAAAGTCATACCATAAAGGAAAGTTTAAAGAAGAAAATAAAAGTCCATCGGAATTCTGTCAAACACTCAGAAATCAGCATGGGTACCATTTTGACGTATTCACTATTTTGACCTGTTTGTCCAGATCTTTTTCTATGGATATTCATATACCTTTTAAAAACCAAAATGTGTGGGGTGCCTGGGTGGCTCAGTCAGTTAAGTGTCTGACTTCAGCTCAGATCATGATCTCACAGTCTGTGAGATCAAGCCCCGTGTTGGGCTCTGTGCTGACAGCCCAGAGCCTGCCTCAGATTCCGTGTCTCCTCCTCTCTCTCTGCCCTTCCTCCGCTCATGCTCTGTCTCTCAAAAATAAATAAAAGTTAAAAACATAAAACCCAAAATGTGCATTTATGCTATACAATCTAACCGACTTTTTCACTTAGCAATATATCATGAGCATCTTTTGATACAGATAAGTACAGATGCCATCACTATTCTCAATGCACTTTAAAGCATTACACCATGTAAATATAACAAAATTAATCCAATCAACTTTCTGTCATTAACCATTTATGTTCTTTTCAGGGTTTGTTAGATTGTTGGTTGGCTGCTATGTATGAAATACAATTAAAAAACTTTTATTTTATTTTATTTTATTTTATTTTATTTTATTTTATTTTATTTATTTTTATTTGAGAGAGAGAGCCAGAGTGTAGCAGAGGAGGGACAGAGAAAGAGGGAGACACAGAATCTGAAGCAGGTTCTAGCCGCCGAGCCATCAGCACAGAGACTCAAGTTCAGGAACCGCGAGATCATGACCTGACCTGAAGTCAAACACTTAACTGACTGAGCCACCCAGGCGCCCCTGAAATACAATTTAAAAAGTGACTTTGTTTTTTGTATCTCCTTAGAAAGAACTAGTTTTAAAAATCCCATATACACAATCAAGAGGCCATTTGTGGTCACATCCTGATTCTGCTTTCCTAGATGTTTCTAAGGATCTGCTCCCTAAGATGTATACTTGTGAAGTGAATTTTGTTTCTTTATTGTTCAGAGCATCAGGAAGAAAAATCATAGAACATGTGGATTCTGCTTGTATTCCTTATGAGTCTGGGAATAAGACATTTTCCCTGTGTAGAAAGCAATGGCTTTCAGCGCACTTATACTGAATAATCAAAAAAATACTGTCAATTTAAAATTTCGATGACTTCATATTGCTATGAGAAAAAAAAATCCATTTCTAAAATCAATTACTTTGTTACATAGGCAGCACTGACCAAGTTTAAGAGAAGTTAAGAAAAACCTACTGTCTCTTTAGAAATGGTACCTAATTGATACAGTGGACTTTTAAAAAGGATGGATGTTTTTTAGATGTCCAAAAGCACAAGATTATTGCTTAAGGAATCAAGAAAGCAAAAAGAAAAGTAAATGACTAGAACATTTCACTAACTGCCTTTATTCTTTATTTCATCCCCCAGAACCTTGAAGGAAAAACAGAACTGCATTCCTCAGCTCTATCCTTTCTGCTCATTTCCTGTCACCCAAGATGTAATTTTTCAGTGGTGGTCTCCATTTCAATTCACATATGGCTGCTAGATCAAGGGACTGACATTATCTAGAAATCTGTGAAGTAAAAAACATCCAAGACCCATTCCCTGGGGGCAGAAAAAGGAGGGTAGAAAAAAAGGTGTGTGTGTGTGTGGGGGGGGGTGGAGTGGGAATCTCTAATCAGGGTTCTCTGTTCATTGTTCTAGAAGGTTCTAGAATGAACAGGAGTGTTTCTGAGTGTTCCTGAGTGAACATAGATTCTAATGCTGCTGTAGATTTTTCTTATTTCTTTGTCATCTCCATTTATAGACTGAATTAAAACCCTCAGTCCTAAATGAAAACCTGGCCTTCTGCATGGTTGGGGAGGAGGCCAGAATCTCTGCCTTGCTGCTTTTTATCTCCATCATCTCCTGCCAACAGACTGCCTCGTATGTAAAGCCACATTTGGCTTACTCTCATGAACATTATGATTATAGCCTAGGGTTGCCTGAATAACATCTTCCTCGGTCATATTTTGATAGATCCCTACTCTTTTTCTAACATAGATGAAGAGGGGTGAGCCACTTAGGGGAAGTTACTGTTTCTTTCTTGAGATGCTCCGTGAGGAGAATCCATTGGGCCAGGGTGGGGCTAGGACCCGGCTGAAATCTTGGCGAGAGCCAGTGGGTGGACCCCACCTAAAAGCTGACAGAACACAAGGTCCTGGTCCAAGCTGTTCCGCAGACGTAAGCCATTGCCTTCCAGTTCCAGCTGATCTGGCTTAGTGGATGAAATGGCATCTTTCCCTGAGGAACTTCCATTCCTGAAATTTCACTCAAGAGATATGCTGCTTGTGATAACAACGTGTCAAAGAAGTCAGCCTTTTACACCCAGACCCTGGGTGACCTCAGATTCAGGAGACATGCCCACAGTCCTTCTCTCTTTGTGGAGAGAAGCCTCCTGGGGGGGCAAAATCCCTCTCTTGTTTGTGGTGACCACTCCGTGCTTACCACAGAGCTTGATGTCTGGGGTGGAGAGCCTGGCCACATGGCCTCGGGGGGTATGGGGGGAAGAACTAATGCTGGAGGCCAGGGCTGCTGATGCGATTATTTATTATTTCACTGAATTACTGCTGAGTGACAAGGGCGCTTTGCGTTCCTGCAGGCTGGCATCCATGGAACATATTTTTAACATGAATCGCTAAAGAAATAACAAAATATGAAATGGCTAATTAAAGAGCCATTTCACAAAGGTCCTGCCTGATGACAAGTTTTTTGATCAGTCTCACCATTTGCTAATTTCCAAGTGGAATGAAATCAGAGTCCATGAATCCAGGGCTCAAAGCTGGGGCTGGGGGTGGCTGGGAACAGGGAGAGAAGCAATAAGGCTGAACTATTGGATATACCTTACTGCATTCATAATGTTTGAGTGAGTTCATTGTATTTTGGAAAGCTCTGTGTGGCCCCTCAGTTTTTGGTGGGAGGTGTGGACCCCTAGTCACAAAGCAAGTGATTCTAGCCTATTATGGTATTTCTAAGACTAAGTATTCCCTTTTTAATGTAAAACTCAATGCCCTTGGCAGATTTTTTTTTCCTCCTCTTTCATATTAACCATGAATAAAAACTTGAGTGAGTCTTTTCCTGCAGTGCAGTGAAATGTTACATTGTTTTCTGGGAGATTTTAAAAGCCTTCAAAGCAGGTAATCATGTTCTGAGGTCCATGAGTGATGAAGACCAAAGTCTCTATTAATCTTTGTGTGAGTATACCTTTGGAGTTTATAGAAAAGAGGAAAAATGGACAAAGAGTGTTTTCTCCATTGTGTGACAGGCTAATACTTAAACAGCTCCTTACTTAGAGGTCGGTTTCCTTATGTAGGGAAGACAACACCCTGGGAGCTTCCACAAAAGATCTCTCAAGCATTAGGAAGGAATATTATGAATTGCCCTATTGTTTGCCTTTGACTTCTATAAAGGGAGAAGATCAGTCCCAGCCCAGCAATAGAAGTACGCACAAAACAGAAGAGAACACGAAGGGACTTCGGTTTCCTTTTTATCTCAATACATACGGGCTAGTGCAATGACATCGTAAGTCATGTTAGGATTCTATTTCCCTTAGCATCGCGTACCACTGTGGGACCTCTGTGTTTTGGTAAGCGTTCCGCTGCACCAACAAACTGTCCCCAGACTTAGTGGCTTAAACCAACCATTTTATTTTGTTCACAATTTTGTGGGTCAGGCATGCAGGAAGGCATAGGCTGGGCAGTTCCTCTCTGATTCACAGAAGTCAGCTGGGCCTGCTGGGACTGGAGACCCTTTCCAAGGTGACTACATCCGTGTATCTTGTACCTCTGTGCTTCTCAGCCTCTCTCCTCCTCCCCCTCCGTTCTCCTCCCTCTCCTTCCTCCTCCTCCTCCTCTTCCCTCTCCTCCACCATCCTTTTTCTTCTTTTTCTCCTCCTCCTCTTTCTTCTCCTTCTCCCTCTCCTCCTTCTTTTCCCTCTTGTTTTCTCTCTCTCCCTCTATGCATTGACATCTCTTCTGCTAAGCCTTCTCCATGTGGCTTGACCTCTTCCCGGTATGGTGGTCTCAGAGTAGGCACACTCCTTACTTGGGGATTGGCTTCCAAGAGGCAAGAAGTGAAAGCAGCCAGGCTAGGGAAGACCTCCGATGATTTCACTGCTACGCCCACGAGAAGTTGACTGGTGAAAGCAGTCACAGGGCCCACTTACATTTAAGGGCTGAAGACACAGACCCCTTCTCTTAATGGGAGATGGACAAGGTCACACTGCAGAAGGGTATGTGGGATACCGTCATTTTTAGAAACTATGTAACAGTAAGAAACAAAACTCTGAAAGCTCTGCTGAAGAAAATTTTATTGTAGGGGCACCCGGGTGGCTAATTGGTTAAGCGTCCAACTTTGGCTCAGGGCGTGATCTCACGGTTCATGGGTTCAAATCCCGCATCGGGCTCTGTGCTGACAGCTCAGAGCCCGGAGCCTACTTTGGAGTCTGGGTCTCCCTCTCTCTCTGTCCCTCCCCTGCTTGCACCCTGTCTCTCTCTCAAAATAAATAAACATTTAAAAAATGTTTAAAGAAAGTTTTGTTGTAAACATATCACCTATGAAGTCTTCGTTTTCTACTCTGATATCCAAGGATGCATTTCTTTCTTAAATTTTCAGTCTGTGTCCATTGGGAATCTCCATGCAGGTCACCTCCTCTCTGAAGCCCACCGGGCAGTCTGCCATGGCTCCTTCAGGGCTCCAGCACTGATGTCACTTCCATTACATCACCTGTCACCCTGCTCTGGTGCTACCTGTCCATCCTCACTGATGGACTGTGAATTGAGGCAGAAGTTGTGTCTTATTTATCACCATAATTGAGAACTGAGTGTTCTTTTCGAATTTTAGCTTGCATGAATTCTATTGATTGACTTATTAAGTGAATAAATGTCACCCTGACTCCAGGAGCTTGGCCCCGGAAGTTCGTTCATGTCGGTTCAGGAAAGAGTATAGACTAGAAATGGAAGCACGGTTTGCCTAATAGGAGTGTTTTATTTTGTAGGAGCAGCATGGAGAACCTGTGTTTTCCGATGCAGAGGTGGGGATGTAGAAGCTATTAAAGCAGGGAGAACCAGCTTCAGCTGGCCATCTTTCACCTTCATTTTTACTACATTGGCTCCTGGGGACAGCTCATTCATGAATATGGCTGCAGTCAGGATGGACCCAAATGGGTTCCTTCTAGTATTCAGACCATTGGCATATGTGGATCCCCCAAACCTCTTGAGTGGATCCAGAGTAAACATTTTTTGCTTCTGAAACCTCTGGGGACTTAAATGTAATGACATATATGTATTTGTGTGTGTATGTATATCTCTATCTTTCCTGTATGTATGTATGTATGTATGTATCTATCCATCTGTCTATCATATCTGTCTATCATCTATCTATCTATCATATCTATCTATCTATCATATCTATCTATTATCTATCTATCTATCTGTCTATCTATCTATCATCTATCTATCATATCTATCATCTATCTATCATCTATCTATCAAGAGTGAGACAGACAGAGACAGAAAGATGGAAAAACTGCTTAAAGTATTACTTTGATAATAATAATAAACATTACAGCTTTATTGCAGGAAAATAGAACTACTCTAATCCTCTTTAAATCTAGGTCATATTATGGAGTATTTTATTTATAAAATTTTTTTTCCAAATACATTTTACCAATGAAAGAAAAACCCAAGGATAATGCCAGGAAGATTTGCCTACTTGGAATTGGGGGTGAACCAAACCCACATCTTCTTCAACTGATAATACCACTGATAAGAGAGAAGTGGACGGGGGCTCCTGGGTGGCTCAGTTGGTTAAGCGTCCGACTTTGGCTCAGGTCATGATCTCGCGGGTCCATGAGTTCGAGCCCTGCGTCGGGCTCTGTGCTGACAGCTCAGAGCCTGGAGCCCGTTTCAGATTCTGTGTCTCCCTCTCTCTCTGCCCCTCCCCTGTTCATGCTCTGTCTCTCTCTGTCTCAAAAATAAATAAACGTTAAAAAAAATTAAAAAAAAAAAAAAGAGAAGTGGATGAGTGGTGAATAGCAGCTAACTAGCCTATTTATTTCCAGAAAATAGGATTTGATTAAACACTCTCTCCAACAGTTCTTACCCATCAAAGAATTAGAACCACTCTGCCTCCCAAGTACAACCTCTCAGGAGGAAATGATCTGGAAGAGAAAAAATTTTCTCCACCTCAAAACAGGAGTAGGGAAAATATGGAAACAAATATTTTTGGTCTTGTATTTAGTAATTTTAAAATTCCATGCTCAGCGCTCCAATGACTCCCCCTCCCCTTTAGATTGAATGATGTTTTTTTTTTGCTCAGAGAATTCCAATGTAATTTTTGATGTCTTAATCGCATTTGTTTATCACCTTTTTCTTTGTTTATCACCTTTGAGACTTGCCTACTGTCTAGAATGAATAGCTTACTTGCTAAATTAGGGGCAAATGTAGACAAAGTTTGTGCTCCCTGGTTGGGAAAGAGATTAGAATGGCCGGATCCCAAGGGCTCGTTGGCAGTCCGCTCTGAGCAGAGCATCTGTGGCGTCACAAGTGGATCTGATCCAATAGGAGACTCAGGAAGCTCCTTTCAACTTCAGCTTATCTGAAGGCTTACCTGGCAAAGACTGTCAGCTCTAGGGCCACCCATTGCGTGTGAGTCAGAAAATGTCAGATTTGGGAGAAAGTGGCCCCACCTAATCAAAGGGATGGTAGCACAAACAGGGAGCCCTGTTCGACTGCCTGAAGGACCACATCCCTGTGGTTTGGGGGCAGAGAGCTCTGCTGGGCTCCTGGAGGGATGGCTCTCCCAGTGCCAAGTCGGTGCAGTCATCAAGGAGACGGCCAGGAGCTGTGCAGCTGTGCATTCTTGTACACACGTGCTTGCCAGGGAGCTTGCACCTTACGTGTTCATCACATGCCAGAGAAGCTATATGACAAGAGTGAAGGCCATAGGCTGTGCACAGTTAGACAAAATATTCTTGCATGTGGGTCTCAGGGTCCTTAGGCAAGATTTTCATTTTGAGCTGGGGCAGCTGTGTGTGTGTGTGTGTGTGTGTGTGTGAGAGAGAGAGAGAGAGAGAGAGAGAGAGGGAGAGAGAGAGAGAGAAAGAGAGAGAGGGAGGGAGAGGGAGAGGGAGAGAGAGGAGAGAGAATATGTATAGCTCTGACACAGAAATTAATGACATATATTCGAAAACATTTCTGAGCTCTTTCTCAGTGCTAAGATGTACGCTAAGTTGTAAGGGATCATAGAAACGAGTAAGGTGCGACGCTGATCTCATAAATGCCACAATCTGGTGGGAGAGAGAAACACACATATAAATATTGATATGAAGCAGGCTGTGAAATGTGCTACAATAGGACAAGATAAAGCACTGTGCAAGTAGAGTAGATGGGTGGATGCATTTTAGTTGGCAATATCTCGGAAAGGCTTTCTGGAAGTATGGGCAGTGGGCCCAGGCTCAGAGGATGAGTGAGTTTGGCAGGCTCCCTTGGGGCAAGGGAGCCAGTGGCAGGATTCCTGGCAGAGGGAACTGTATGAACAGCCGTCCAGGGAGAAGGTGCAGGCCCTGTGTGTGGAGCAGCATCATTGGGATGGTGTGGGGGCAGAGGGTGAGGGTGGGGAAGAGGCTATAGAGAGTGTAGAGCGAGAGAAGGAAAGGTAGTTCCGGTGACACTGTGCGATCACATCTGCAGGCACCGAGTTACTAAATCTGGACTTTGCCTGGCATGTAATGAAGGGCCACTGAAGATATATGACTTGGGGCAGGAGTGTGTGTGGGGGCATGTGTGTGCATGCCGGGGAGGGGTGGGGGTAGGCAGGGCAAGGAGGGAGGATGTGAGGAGTCCCCTGGTTTGGAAGAGGCAAGCAGGGGAGACCAGTGAGCAGGGTATTGTAGTAACTCAGCCCAGAGATACTGAGATTCTATAAAAAGTAAGAGAGCATAGCAAAGAGGAGGCAGATTCAAGGTTTATTATGAAGGCAAAATTGCCAGGGTTTGCTAATTAGAGCTGGGGGGTGAAGGCATAGAAGACCTGTACAGGGGCCCCATGGCACCAAGCCGGCCTGAGATGGAGAATCAGGAGGAAAAAGTGTGAACATCCATGCATTCATTTATTTATTTTTCTTTTTTCTTTTTTTTTAATTTATTTTTCATTTTTTAAAATTTACATCCATATTAGTTAGCATATCGTGAAGCAATGATTTCAGGAGTAGGTTCCTTAGTGCCCCTTACCCATTTAGCCCATCCCCCCTCCCACAACCCCTCCAGTAACCCTCAGTTTGTTCTCCATATTTATGAGTCTCTTCTGTTTTGTCCCCCTCCCTGTTTTTATCTTATTTTAATTTCCCTTCCCTTATGTTCATCTGTTTTGTCTCTTAAAGTCCTCATATGAGTGAAGTCATATGATATTTGTCTTTCTCTGACTAATTTTGCTTAGCATAATACCCTCCAGTTCCATCCACGTAGTTGCAAATGGCAAGATTTCATTCTTTTTGATTGCCAAATAATACTCCATTGTATGTATATATATATATATATATATATATATATATATATATATATATACCACATCTTTTTATCCATTCATCCATCAATGGACATTTGGGCTCTTTCCATATTTTGGCTATTGTTGGTAGTGCTGCTATAAACATGGGGGTGCATGGGTCCCTTTGAAACAGCACACCTGTATCCCATGAATAAGTGCCTAGTAGTGCAATTGGTGGGCCATAGGGTAGTTCTATTTTTAGTTTTTTGAAGAACCTCCATACTGTTTTCCAGAGTGGCTACACCAGCTTGCATTGCCACCAACAATGCAAAAGAGATCCTTTTTCTCCACATCCTCGCCAGCATCTGTCGTTGCCAGAGTTGTTCATGTTAGCCATTCTGACAGGTGTGAGGCGGTATCTCATGGTGGTTTTGATGTGTGTTTCCCTGATGATGAGTGACGTGGAGCATTTTTTCATGTGTCGGTTGGCCATCTGGATGTCTTCTTTGGAAAAGTGTCTATTCATGTCTTTTGCCCATTTCTTCACTGGATCATTTGTTTTTTGGGTGTTGAGTTGGATAAGTTCTTTATAGATTTTGGATACTAACCCTTTATCTGATATGTCATTTGCAAATATCTTCTCCCATTCTGTCACTTGCCTTTTAGTTTTGCTGATTGTTTCCTTCACTGTGCAGAAGCTTTTTATTTTGATGAGGTCCCAGTAGTTCATTTTTTGCTTTGGTTTCCCTTGCCTCCGGAGTCGTGTTGAGTAAGAAGTTGCTGCGGCCAAGATCAGAGAAGGTTTTGCCTGCTTTCTCCTCGAGGATTTTGATGGCTTCCTGTCTTACATTGAGAACTTTCATCCATTTTGAGTTTATTTTTGTGTATGGTGTAAAAAAGTGGTCCAGGTTCATTCTTCTGCATGTCGCTGTCGGTTTTCCCAGCACCACTTGCTGAAGAGACTGTCTTTATTCCATTGGATATTCTTTCCTGCTTTGTCAAAGATGAGTTGGCCATATGTTTGTGGGTCCATTTCTGGGTTCTCTATTCTGTTCCATTGATCTGTCTGTTCTTGTGCCAACCATGCATCCATTTATTAGCATTTATTAGCATGTGCAGCAAATTGTTACTAAACACATACTTGTATATTATATGTATATGTATATGTACATATACTTGTATATTACTTATATATGTATATGTATATTATATGTATATTACATGTATACGTATAGTCTTTGTCCTGCATTCAAGATCACCTGTCCTTTGCCTTTTCCTATGATTTCAATGCCATAGGCACAAATACTTAATCTTTCTTAACTGAAGTCCCCAGATTCAGTGACTCTTGAACCTAGTTAAAGTAATAAGCAACAATTAAGGAATCACTTTTCAAGAAGTGTGTAGGGTATTTGGGCTCTGATCTTGCAGGAATCCACACCTTGGGAATCTCTCCTTGCATATCAGCACTGCAGCCATGGCTAGATTATTTTCCCGGTCCTTGGAGACTGGCCTGATCAGGTTCACCAACGACTGGATTCTTCTTGGTATTTGCTTACATAACACTATCAGGACACATGTCTTAAATATTTTATCAGGTTTAAAGGGTAGTTTTCATAACATGGCATTGTGTGGCCTGCGGAACCTACTGAGGAGGGAGGAAGGAAGGGTCTTGGCCTGTACTAAGTGACATAACTGTAATCCACATTCTGATATTAAAAATATGATTAAGCTGATAACAAGACTGCAGGTATAAAGACAGTGGCTTTCCCTGTATCGTAAAGATAGCTATTAAAGCCCTAGTGCACTTTACTTAAGTGCATCTCCCTTAGCTAGTATAATTGACTCCTGAACATAAAACCACACGGTCCTGACCTGTGTCTATGCAGCCCGCTGGTTCTGGAGAACCAGGCATGGGCTAATTGCATGATTTGGCTGTTTGCATACCAAAATGGAGTTCAAGTGCTTCTTGCAATAAGTGAACGCTCGGAAGCAGAGTGGAAATTTATCCATTAGCTGAAAGGCAGAAGGCACTATAGGATGAAAAAGAGCCTCTCTATTTGATTATTAAGTGTTTTGTAATCTGAAGCTATAAGTTAACAAGAATAAAATGAAATGACCCAGGAGCAGAACGTTTTTCTAAAATCTTTAAAGAAGAGAAGCAGCACCACCAGAGCAAATTGTCAGGCTCCTTTTAGGTTTTTTTCTAGCCTGCCAGCTGATTTAAAAACAGTGTCTGCTTTGAAAACGTTCTCATATAAATATTTCAGTGTTTCCAACCAATTATAATTATCCTAAGAAACAATATTTCCACCTGACTCTTTAAACAATGAGATCCTCAAGTTTTGCCTTTGACCGACTGGCTCTGAGTCTCATGATCCTATTGGAAATACTTGCCATAAATATGTTTTAGATTTTCCTATGGAAACTCCTTGGCTCTCTTGGCCTAAACTGTCTTCCTGATGGGTCAATCTGTCCTTAAATCAGTAATTTTTAAATGTTTGAATGGTTGTTTATTTATTTATTTTTAATTTTTAAGTGTGCATTTACTTTTGAGAGAGAGAGAGAGACAGAGCATGAGAGGGGCAGGGCCAGAGAAAGGGAGACACAGAATCGAAGCGGGGCCCGGGCTCTGAGCTGTTGGGGCAGAGTCCAGGGCGGAGCTGGAAACCACGGACTGCAAGATCATGACCTGAGCCAGTTGGATGCTTAACTGAGTCACCCAGGTGCCCCAAATCAGTAATTTTTTAAAAATATTTTTAAAGTTTATTTATTTATTTTGAGAGACAGAGAGAGAGAGAGAGAGAGAGAGAGCAGGGAAGGAGCCCAGAGAGAGAGAGGGACACAGAGAAAATACCAAGCAGGCTCCGCACTGTCAGCACAGAGCCCGACATGGGTCTCGAACTGATGAACCGTGAGAAATCTAGAGTTGGACGCTTAACCGACTGAGCCACCTGGGCGCTCCCCAAATCAGTAATTTTTAAATCTGAGTGGGCGTCCAAGTCACCTTGAAGGCTTGTTAAGACAGATTGCTGGGCCTTACTCCCAGAGTGTCTGGGTTAAAAAGTCTAGGATGGGGCCTGAGATTTTGCATTTCTTGTAGATTTTCAGGTACTGCTTGCTGCTAAGATCTCTTAGCAATGTTAGTCCAACAGGCTGAATGGAAGCTTTTCTGTCAGGATAACTGATGGACTCAAAATCATGCAACCTCTTCCAGTTTTCAATTAATCAGAAAACTACTTGATTTCTATGAGAAAGGAGACTCTTCACTAGTGCCTTTAAGCAGAGTAGTGGTAGAGTATTTGCAACAACATGGATAAACCTTGAGGACATTATGGGATGTGAGATCGGTCAGACAGAGGAAGACAAATACCGTATGATGTCACTTATATGTGGAATCTAACCAAGCCAGGCTCCTCTGAAAACAGAATAGAATGGTGGTTACGAGGGGCTGGGTGGTGGGGGGCAGAGGGAAGATGTAGTTTAAGGGTTCAAACACTCAACTAGTGTGTTAGTAAGTCCTGGAGATCTAATGCACAGCATGGTGAATACAGACAATATGGTACCATGATCATCAAACTTGCTAAGAGACTAGATCTTAATTACCCCCACCACTAAAACGAAAAGATAATTATGTGACCTGACGGAGGTGCTACAATGGCAACCGTATTACAATATATAAACGTGTCAAATCCACATGCTGCCCACATTAAATTTACACAATGGTGGGGGCGCCCCTGGGTGGCTCAGTTGGTTCAGCGTCCAGCTTTGGCTCAGGTCACGATCTCACAGTTCGTGGGTTCGAGCCCCTCATCGGGCTCCGTGCTGACAGCTCAGAGCCTGGAGCCTGCTTCGGATTCTGTGCCTGCCTCTTTCTCTGGCTCTCTCCTATTCGTGCTCTGTCTCTGTCTCTCTCAGAAATAAATGTTTTAAAAAATTTGAATTTCACAATAGTATAAATCAAATACATCTCAGTTAAAAATAAAGAAATAATAAAGAAAACATGGTGGAGTGATGTAACTTCAAACATTGGATTCTATTTCTGGGAAAAGGGCTTGACTGTTGAAATTCCTAGTTGTGAGTTTTATCTATCAGCGGAATGAATTTGCTGCTTTACAAATGCAAAGTAGGCATTCGGGGTGGATGATATTTCCCCTGATGTAGACGGGAGGCCAAAGTTAGAACCAAGCAGCGTTCTTGGATGAAAGGGAGGTCTGACGCGAGCGTTCAGGTGCAGAGTAGAAAAGGAGCAGGGCCACGCTGAATTAGAAGTGAGCAGTGGGGGCTCTGTGTGAATGAAACCTTTCCCTGCACTAGTGAATACATGTGGTCCTCTTAGACCCTTTGGTTCCTTTTCCATTACTTTCTTTCATGACCAAGGTCTCCACACTGAGGCTACCTGGTGGACAAAACCTATGTATAAGAGCATTTTTCGAACTCTAACCGATCCTCAGTGACCCGGGTGTCTTGTTACAATGCAGATTCCGGTTCATTAGGGCTGGGGTGGGCCCTGAAAGTCTGCATTTTTTTTTTTTTAATTTTTTTTTCAACGTTTATTTATTTTTTTGGGACAGAGAGAGACAGAGCATGAACAGGGGAGGGGCAGAGAGAGAGGGAGACACAGAATCGGAAACAGGCTCCAGGCTCTGAGCCATCAGCCCAGAGCCCGACGCGGGGCTCGAACTCACGGACCGCGAGATCGTGACCTGGCTGAAGTCGGACGCTTAACCGACTGCGCCACCCAGGCGCCCCTGAAAGTCTGCATTTCTAATCAGTTCCCAGGTGATACCAATGTGGCTGGTCCGCATTCACCAGGGCGGGCTTCACGGCCTTGCACCAGTCCAGTCATGCAGGGCAAAGCCTTAAAGCAGCAGGTTGCTTTTTTCTGATTTTTCCTCTTACCTTATAGCCCTGCCATCGGCGTTTGGTTGGCTTGCGTAACTACAACTACATGCTAAGCCAGCGGAGTTATGTTTTTCTCCCTTTGTTTAAGCGATCCCAGTACTGCCTAGTTCACAGCTGGAGACTGTTGAGCAAACGCTCTCCTTTGTTCATTTTCACATCTCTCTCTAAGACAGGCATCATCTTCCTGCGCTAAAGTGTTCGTTTGACTTCACTTTTCAAATGAGTCTTGGCTTAACTGGTTTCTGGGTTTTGGAATCGACTCTGGGTTTTTGGGCCTTCCCCTTGATTCTGGGCCACAGCTGAAATAGGATGAAGCAGGTGGTGAACCCCATGGCTGTCTTTGATTCACCAGTGGCCTCTAGCCTAGGGAATGGATAATACCGGGTGGTTCTTTTTACATGGCACTCAGCTTTCTTCATTTACCTAAGTGCCATCCTTTTCAATTCCTGAGGTATATCCAACCCCAGTGAGTTGCTGGGCAGGACAGTTGAAAAAATTTTTATTGAGCACTGTGTGCATTTAGGCCCCAATGAGGATACCAATCTAGCAAGGTTCTCAGGTTGGCCATAACCCAGGAGAAAACCTCAGAGGCAAGCGGAATTTGTTTAGGTGAAGCCTGAAAGAGAGTGTTCTATTGGCCAGTGAACGAGCAAATGAAGAAATATTGCTGGTATAACGGCAATGGTGTGGCAAGAATCAGGATGATCAGGTTAAGCTTTCTTCCATCTGATCCCGTCAGAATCCCCCCATCCATGTTAGGCAAAAATAGATCTGGCCGCTTTCATGAAATTTGCAACTTTCACGAGCTTCTCCTCCAGTCACCATATTCGGTAATTAGGTTTTGCGGCTAGTATAGGCCAAGTTCAAGTTTCTTAGTCTGAAGTCTTTTCCTCACTTTTGGAAAACAAATATTTCCTAAGCACTGTGTTGGCCTTCTTGTAGCGTCTCATAAACACCTCATGAGATATAAATTGTCCTGATTTTATAGATGCAGGAACCGAGGCCTTGAGAGGTTGATTTGCCAGGTTAAACAGTCAATGACGGAAGCAGAGTCCAGGCCTAGAAATGCTGACTTCAAGTCCATTGTACTGGCTCGTGGGATTTGTGCACTTAAAAAAATGTTCCTCGAAGCTTTATTCATTTGCAATTTTTATTTTTATTGTCCCTGATGTATTTGCTCTGTACTTTACTGTTCAGAAGAGCTTTAGAATTGTTTTAAAAATAAATAAAACTAAGTGACTTTGGGGGATTGGTTTTGGAAACTCTCTAGCCAAAATCTAAATATTTTAATCTCTTATTAGTTAATGCTATTATGATTTAGTCGAGAAGTGGCTCAGGCACAATTAAGTATTATCATGCCATCATTAATGTTTAATGCACAGTGTTTGGATTTAGAGACTATTATTGTAGTAACTGGACCTCCTGGTCCAAAGTGCCTGGAATTTGAGAGGCAGGCAGCTTACCCAGGCACACAGATCAGGCTGCATAGCTGGGACAATGTTGGAAGGTTTTCATTTGAATGAACTAAAAAAAAATCAACAGGTAATTAGTATTAATTTACCTTTGACTTCTAGTTAAGTGTCACCTTCTCTCCCTTTCCTGTTTCATTTTTAAAAGAGAATTTCCGGGGCGCCTGGGTGGCGCAGTCGGTTAAGCGTCCGACTTCAGCCAGGTCACGATCTCGTGGTCCGTGAGTTCGAGCCCCGCGTCAGGCTCTGGGCTGATGGCTCAGAGCCTGGAGCCTGTTTCCGATTCTGTGTCTCCCTCTCTCTCTGCCCCTCGCCCGTTCATGCTCTGTCTCTCTCTGTCCCAAAAATAAATAAACGTTGAAAAAAAATTAAAAAAAAATAAAAGAGAATTTCCTTATTTTGTTGTTCATATGGACTCAGTTTGGGGGACAAAAATATAGTCACTTCCTAGGAAAAATGGCATAAGAAACCAATAGGGCCAATAGGAAAAACAAAACAAGATAAAACAAAACACTGGTCTGGAAATCAGGAGTCTGGTGTCCACTTTCAGGTTTGTGACCTTGAATGAGTCATTTTACACATCTGGCCTCTGATTCCTTACTGCATAATGAGGAAGTTAACCTAGCTGTTCTCTGAAGGCTTCTTCTAGTTCCGAGTCCTGCTTTGCAAGTATTGCTTATTCCTATTAGACAAAAGCATGAAAGTGAATATGCCTCCCTCCCTCCCTTCCTTCTTCCCTTCCTTCCTTTTGCATTAGTCAAACTAGGTTAACTGCTATTAGAAAACAATCTTAGTGGATTAACAAAATGGAAGTTTACTTCTTGCTTCTGCAAGAAACATGGTCCCCCGTAACTGCCCAGGATAAAATACAAAAAGTTGAGTGAATGCATAACATTGTCTCATCCACATTTTATTCATTAAACAAATATTAATTGAGAGGCTAGTATATGTCAAGTGCTATAGTTAACATTGGAACATGACAGACCATTCTCTTCTTATGAATTTTAAAACTAGCCATGGAAATTTTTTTTTAATTTTTTTTTAACGTTTATTTATTTTTGAGATAGAGAGACAGAGAATGAGCATGGGAAGGGCAGAAAGAGAAGGAGACACAGAATCTGAAACAGGCTCCAGGCTCTAAGCTGTCAGTACAGAGCCTGTCGTGGGGCTCGAATGCACGAACCGTGAGATCATGACCTGACCCAAAGTCGGACGCTCCACCGACTGAGCCACCCAGGCACCCCTCTAGTCAGGGATATTATACGTGCGTGTGTGTATGTGTGTAAACTACGTATATATGCAATATATATGTAGAATATTATTAATCCGGGGATTGAAAATAGTATCACAAGGTAATGATAGATAAATTTTTTTAGAACGTATACACAAAACATCATTCTCAAGACTTCGTGTGCGTATTTATGTATTCTGTCATTTAGTCTTCACGGTAACTCGCCGAAGTGGATGCTGTTATTATTTTTATTTTGCGTATTAGGAAACTGAGGCACTGAGAGGTTAAGAGGTTCGGAGAGCTAGAAGGCAGTAGAGCCAGCTGCAAATCCAGGCTGTTTGACACCAGAGCCCGTACTCAGTCTCGCTCTTCTGAGAGCTTGTGCCTGACTGTGACAACGTTCCTCTAGCGGTAACTTTCTTCACACTCGCTCATAATTAATTTGATGAAAATTAAGGAACTCATGAATGGGGATGTATGAAGGCACTTTGTAAGCTGGGAAGCATTATAACACGGCATATTGCTTTCTCAAACCACACTTGGCCTCAAAGTCTTTGAAGGCTTCCTGTTGTCTCTTGCTTAAAGTTTAAATTGTTTAGTCCTTCACCAACTTGCCTCTCAGTCTCTATCTTCCCTCCTCTTTTTTTTCCCTGCCACACTAGACAGATCACCTTCCCAGAATGTAATCCAAATATTGTCGGCCTTTTGTGTGTCCAGTTTCAGTACATCAACCTTGGGTATCCTGGGCCAGCACTAGGTTAAATCACCTCTGTCCTCTCCATACTACGGCACAGTCAGTGCTAAATCGATGCTTGACAAATTAAATCAAAGGTAGAAAAGTAAGAGGAAGAGAGAACCGTAGATAATACCAACTTTGAGGGGATCAAGGCAGACTCGGGTCCCCCCCCCCCCCAGGAAAGGGCAGAAAGAATGGTTTGCACAAGACATGTTCCTCTTGAAAGTCTTTATTCTCAGAGGCTGGAGATGGCAAAGGAACGATAGGAAACAGTGTGGCCACCCCAGTTCAGCCAGAATGCTTGGCTTATGCCTGGCCAAAAAAAAAAAAAAAAAAAAAAAAAAAAATCTGTTCAAAATGGAGTTATTTGGTAATGTTGTTATTAAGGTAATTGAACCATACCACAAGACATCTGGAGAAGGGAGCCCCGCCTGGAGAGGCTTCACTTAATTACTTTGTACTGGGGGCCAAGTCTTAGCATACCTTCAAAGGAGAGCTAAGGAAATAAGCACACAATTACTCAATGTCTTGAAATGAATACAATGGAAACTTACATTGTGGCAGATGCCGCTGGGCTCCCAGGCTTCTAGGCGAAAAAGGACCTCCGTGCCTTTAGGGTGGTGGCCTGTCCACCTCTGGGGATGGATGGTGGGGTCTCAGCCAGTGCTTCCAAACATTTTTCATGACTTGACACATGGAAAATGATTAAATTTGCACAGAACTCTGTGCTAACCTGGAGGGGATTTGGAGGCATCATGGGGCTTGGAGAGAATGACTCTATTACATTCTCTTTGTATCATATAATTGTGATAAAAAAATAAAAATATTTAGAAAGATATGAATTCTTAAATTTAGTTAAAACTTCCAAATAAAATATTTTCTAGTGTTTTAAAATGAGAAACTCAAGCTTACTTCCACAAACCAAAAAAAAAAAATTTTTTTAATGTTCGTTTATTTTGAGACACAGAGTTCAAGTGGGGGAGGGGCAGAGAGAGAGAGAGAGAGAGAGAGAGAGAGAGAGAGAGAGACAGAGAGAGGTGGTGGGGGGAGACACAGAATCCGAAACAGGCTCCAGGCTTTGAGCTGTCAGCACAGAGCCCGACGCAGGGCTCGAACTCACGGACCATGAGATCATGACCTGAGCCGAAGTCAGACGCTTAACTGAGCCACCCAGGCGCCCCACCACAAACCTAAATTTTAATAATCAGATTCTAGGGCTGGAATGATTAAATACAATTTATCACCCAGCGTCTTTTTTCTTTTTTGACAATCTCTTCAAATTCGTGAAAGCCATCACAATGTTGCTCAAATTGGCGACTCAACACAACCTAGAAACATATTTCTAACAATTCAAAATTTGTCATAGTTGAAATGACTTGTTAAGCCTGAAATTCTTTTGACAAATACAATATTGAAGTTTTATCTAATAACGTGAAGGTATTTTAAATCTAAACCGTTCACACCAAGTAGGTAAAAATCCTGATGAAGCTATAATTTTCAGGACACACAAATGGGAACGTGTGACAGCACTTTGTGAACAGGAAAATGTTGGACCACAACATGTTGCATGTGGCTCATGTAGGTTGGCTGTTCCTAAAATGGGACATCAACTGCACATGGACAGAAGTTTCTGGTACAGGGGAGGGCTGAAATTGAGGGTAGTCCACCAGAGTTGTCCTGCCAGGAGCCCCTGTTAGACTTCCTTGACTCCTAGCCCCTCATGACCACACTGTGCAATCTCTTTCTTGAATACCTGGGATAAAAACCTCTCCAGCAGGCCCCAGACCACTGCCCTTATGCACCATGGTGGACCCTGCAGCCGGGTTCCAGTGTGTACCTCCGTGGCCAGCCTCACCATGTTGCCAGCAAGTGCCAGATGCTTACCACCCGATGGGACCTCAGAGTATGTCATTGGACACCACTCCTCTCAGACCACTCCACGAGGTGTTCTGGAAGGCCCCATGTGCCTAGCCAGAGGCCACCAGCCAGAAAGGCCTTGCTATACCAAGAAATGACCAGATCCGTTTTATGTGGCTTAACTGTAACCCACTGGCCTTATGCAACACAGCACGCTAGTTGGGAAGCTTGGGTCTAAACAAGCATGATGATCCTGTTTCCCACTATTGCAGCCTCTTTTAAAGCGGAGAGTGGCCCGGTGACCTAATACTGGCCAGGAAAACACAATTGGGTTGGCCAGGGGTAGGGGTAGTTCTGGGATAGTTTTTGTTCTCCAGATTAAAACACAGCAGGGAACGTGCCTGGTATTGATCCTTCTGCCTCCTTTCTTCCTTGACTGGGGATGTGCTCTAGAGGTTCAGTAGTCATCTTGTGATCAGGAGGGGAGAACCATGAATGGGAGGCCAAGAGGGCTATAAGCTGCTGGTGCTGACATCATGTCATTTCCAGATCAGTGCCAAGCACCCTACCTCTAGATTTCCTATTACATCAGAAAGATAAACCCCTGTTTGTTACAGCCCCTGGAAGTCAAGTTGTCCATTATTTTCAATCAAAAGTGCGACTTACACATTTTATTATGTACCTTAGGACATGTACAGAATGAAAGGTATTAGAGTTCTTTATCCATTCATCAGAGTATTTAAAACAGTTCCAATTCAGGGAGGCTGGGTGGTTCTGTTGGTGAAACATCTGACTTGGGCTCGGGTCATGATCTCCTGTTTTGTGAGTTCAAGCCCCGCATGAGGCTCTCTTCTGTCAGCACAGAGCCTGCTTCAGATCCTCGGCCTCCCTCTCTCTCTGCCCCTCCCTTGCTCTCTCTCAAAAATAAATAAAAACATGAAACAAATAACAGTAAATAAAACAGTTCCATTTCTAGGCAAGTATAATGCTAACTTGGTGAACATTCCTTAAGAAGAAAAGTAGCGTGACTATCCTTCAGTACACGTAGCTTGTCGGTCTAGGTCTAGGGAACCACCTCTAATGCATGTTCATGTGTGTGGAATGAGAATGGGCTGCATCTGTTTGCAGTGACATTCCATCTCCTTTCCTCTATTAGTATAGCAGACGCTCAAAAGGCTGAAGAAGCTCTTCTGGTGGTTTCTCATGGTAGTTCTAGGAATAGAGCATCCATTAGACCTTTGTGGCTTCTAAGAAACCCTCCTAAACTAGCTTAAGCAAAAGGAGAGATTTATCAGATGGACCTTGGGCTATCTTGTGATAAAAATATGCCATGAGGAGGGTCGTGGTTGCAGTGAGCCATTAAGAACTATTTCAATAGGAAATGACCATTTCCAGAGCTCTCTCTCTGCTTCTGCTGTTTTCCGCTTTATTTCTCTTTCTTGCTATAGACTGAGTTCCCTTACCTGGCAGAAACCTGGATCCTGACAGGTCCTAAGTTTTATATCTTTTTGATTCCAAGCTATGAGAGAGAGAGAGAGAGAGAGAGAGAGAGAGAGAGAGAGAGAGAGAGGCTGACTCTCTAGGCCCCCTATCCCAGTATCTAGCTGTTGGGGCTCCTATTCCATTGTGAGTTAGAGGCAGAGTATTAGACTAAGAAGCTATGGCCAGAGGCTTGGACCGTGGAGTCTCCTGGAGGAGCCAGATGATGGAGTGGGGGGGAAGAGAAATTTCCAGAAAAAGGTATGTTAGTGGCTAAGTTCTGTAGCTAGTCACCACGGAAATAATTCCCACTTCACTCCATGTGTGTTTATACTGACAAAGGAGACAAGTGAGGAACAGAAATCTGTGTTTGTTGAAAGCCATATAGGAAATCAATGGGCAATTTGGTATTAAAATGAAAAACTATTAATTCTTACTCCAGGTTGTTATACTCTTTTAGGGTCTTGTTCTAGTCTTCTTGGTAGCAATTCTTACGGTTTTCGTGGAGGCTTATTGATAAAAGCTGCCCTGTTTCCTTGTCACAAAGCCTTCTTTCGTTCTTACGGTACCTGGAGGGAGCTTTAAGACAAGAATGTTTCTTAACCTCACCCTGGAGACATTACGCTGACCTCCTTACAAACAGAAACACACTGGAATCAGGTATGGAGATTATATATATATATATGTATATATATAGTCATGATCTTTCTTGGAAAGTATAACTGTAATCAGTCAGGTTAAGCAAGAGCATGGGAAATCATGGTGAACATGACAAACTAAAATCTGTCTTACTCTTTTTGTTTAATGCTTATTTATTTGTGAAAGAGAGACAGAGTGTGAGTAGGGGAGGGTAGAGAGAGGGAGACACAGAATCTGAAGCAGGTTCCAGGCTCTGACCTGTCAGCATAGAGCCCTACGCGGGGCTCGAACTCACAGACCACAAGATCATGACCTGAGCCAAAGTGTGACGCTGATCTGACTGAGCTACCCAGGTGCCCCTTTCTCACTCTCTTTGATGGTTAATTTTTATATTTTGGATATTATGGCTTACAAACTGAGCCATAATATCCAGAAAATTTCTTAGCTTTGTAAAATTAGTTTTACCTAATCTTTAATGAATATTCTGTTTTAAGCTTTCAATAAAACAGTAACTCATCAACCATTCATTCATTCAATCAACATTTGTTGACATCTACTCTATGCCCAACTTTGCATTAATCTCACTTTACTTTTTCCTCTTGGTATGTCTTAAGGGTAAATGACTACATTCTATAGATTGTTTTAAAAATAACTACTTCCCTTTGAAATCATCTTCGCACTTCCTTTTTGGAAAGCCAGTTTCGCCCCTAGAAGTAAGAGCTTTCAATACATATAGCCCTGCTTCCCTAGACATAGTTGATTGTACTAGGATTAAATGCCTGACCCCATATGGTCAATCAGATTCTCTCTCCTGGGAAATTGGAATAGAAAGATGGAGACTGAATTGATGTTGGGTGTTTGAACTAGAAGACCAAAGATCTGCTGGAGGCTGAGGCTGTCATTTTGGAGGAGAAATGATGGGCCCACACAGAAACAATTAAGTGAGTGTACAAACCAGTTTGCAGAGACAGAGAAAGGGAGGGAAAGACAAAAGCAGAATCAGGAATGATATGGCCCAAGAGACAGACACGCCAGAGAGATTAGTTATTTAGTGACTTTTCGGAGTTGTTGGGATAGTTGCTACAGTACCAGGAGGGACCCCATGAGCTACCTCTGAGGTCCTAACAAGAAATCCACCTTCGCTCAAGCCTCCTTAACAGGGTTTCTCTTTCTTTAAGTAGATTTA
This sequence comes from Felis catus, assembly GCF_018350175.1. Classification (NCBI taxonomy): domain Eukaryota; kingdom Metazoa; phylum Chordata; class Mammalia; order Carnivora; family Felidae; genus Felis; species Felis catus. The sequence continues at coordinate 120,522,065 of NC_058369.1, read as the reverse complement.
CTCTAAGATTGATCCATATAAGCAAGCCAATTTAAGTAGAGAGTACTCATTTAATAAGACGTAAATGTAGTAACAGTAGATCATGGACTTATCCGTGTAAATACAATACAATCAAGCTTAGATACTCAGAACAATTTTCTTGCTGTAAGATTAGTAAGGAGTTAGAAATGTGTGGTGAAAATAAGATCTTCCTTTTTAATTCATTAAAAAAAAAAAAAAAAAAAAACCCATGGGCAGATCTCTTTCTGAGAAAGAGCAAGTGACTTACAGGGGACCTTTTCTAGCCCATCGGGTCTATGTGGATTTATGGAAGATGGCTGACAATTGCTACGATTCAGCCTCCCACTGGTACAAAGAAATGTGATATAAGCAAAGACACAGTACCTGGCAACATAGTAAATGAAACTCAGTGGTTACTAAAAGAGTCATGACTTAATTTTCAGGTTTAAATATGACCATTTTCAATATGATTATTATGTTTTTCAGGTCTACTATCTAGAAGACTATTTTTCAGATGTAATAATTTATCCATCCTTTCAGCCATTTTGAAAAGCCATCTCTCGTTGCCAAAAGAAGTGCTTCTAAAGTGTGTGAGTCTAAACCCAGATTCTGTATGTTTAAAATCAGTACTTTTTTTCTCTTTTGTGGCCTAATTTTCATGCTTGTTTTGATAAAATCCACATTACTGCCATGAGAACAGATCTCACCAAGTGTCTTGTTTTCAATTGCTTTAAAAGGGGGGGGGGGGCTCATCGTGCTCCAGAGTCTTATGATCTCATAGTGAAGATACTTAGGTTCCAAACCACAAGGCAGGTTGTTTTGATAAAACCTTGTTTTTGTTGGATAAGAAAATACGTAATGCAAAATTAAAACGTGATCCAGCAACCAACCAATAACCAACCACAAGAGCAAGTATAAGAAAAAAGGATGTTATGAAGCTCCAGGGACAGAGGCATGAAACATAGAATGGAGATTAGAGCTGTCTATCTTCAAAGTATAAATGTGGGATCTTAACATTTTTTTTTGAACCAATAGTAATGGCTTTGAAATTGCAAACACGGGTGGGATGGGCATTAGAAAGACTCTCTTGGGAACTATGAGTGTAGTGAGTGGTCTAAATGTAAATGTAACAGATGGGATTGCCATTAGAACAGCAATCATCCTCCCCACCCAAATTGTTTTTCTGTCCCAGTTTCCAATATCCTGGCAGGCTACGTGGAAGACGACACATCTGGGTTCTTGGTTTTAAAATATGACTGCTGTGGTCACAGGACCCAGTGGTTGGGTTGAAGTGTTCTGAGATCAAGAAAGAAGACAGAAAGTAAACAGAAGAGTATCCACTCAACAGGTGTTTATTGCGTGCCCATCGTGTATGACTGCTCTAGATCTTGGGTCACAAGGGTGAACGAAACAAAATGCCCTTGTGCTTGCGGGGTTTACATTCTACTTAGAGGAGACAGACAATAAAAAACAACTAATAAAATTGACCAAAGTCTGTTAGATACTGGTAAATGCTACAGAAAATAAAGTCTGTGCAAGGCAGGAGAGAATGAAGAGTGAGGGTGACATAATTTTATAGAGGATGGTCAGGAAAGGCTTAAGTAGTAGGGAGGCAGATGAGGAGGTGATGCTGATATTTGGGAGAAAACATTCTGCGTAGAGGGAATGAACAGCGTGTGAAAAGACTCTCAGGTGGATGGCTCAAGCGATGTTTGAGGAACTTCAAAAATATCAGTGGAACTGGAGAGGTGTGAGGGGGAAGAAAAATGGTAGGACATGGGCTCAGGGAATTAACGGAGGGGCAGGTCATGGAGGGCCTTTACAGAACTTAGTAGTAAGGAATTTGGCTTTTGCTTTGAATGAGGGGAGAAGTCCCTAAAGAATTTTGAGCGGTGGAGGGACATGGTCTGACTTCCATTTTCAAAGTTTCACTCTGGCTGCCAGTCAGGAGAGTATTGCAGGGATCCAGGTGAGAGGTGCTGGTAATTTGGACAGAGCTGTAATGGTAAATCCAACATGATGGTTGGATTCTGGCCATGCCGCTGGATCAGACATTGAATATAAGAGAAAGAGGAGAGTGACTAAAAAATTAACGAAAGAAGTACAGGGAAAGAAAGTAGAAGGGAAGGAAAGGGGGCAGGGTTGCTATCTGGAAGACCTCGAAAGGGGCTAAGACTGTCCTTAGGACTTCTCTGGAAGCCAAGCAAAAAACTCCAGGAGTTGACTGCCTGAGTGGCCAGTATGTGCTTCTTGGTTCCTAGAAATCCTGAATGTGAATTTATGCTGGCCGTATTTCTTGATTATTAAAATCTGTTGACCCCCACGAGAAGTTGAGTCGTGTGGCCAACCCACTGTGAATGTGTTAGACTGGTGGCCTCAGGTGGGAAGTTGGATGGAAGAGGCAGTGAGAGGGTAGTGGTGGTCTGCGAAGGAGAAAAGCTCACCTCCTTTTGTCCCTAGATAATCACGACCCCGAAAGAGTAAGCTTTGGTTTACAAGGCACGAATGAGACCACGTGCAGAATAGATACCGTTATCCCCAAGCCCGAATTTCATCATACGAAAGTTACAGGTGTTATTTGCATTTGAGTGCTTTATTATATTGGAATTGCAGTGATATTATTAACATTTGTACAAATGCACAAAATCTTGTCTCTTCTTGCTCCAAAGAGATGTAAAAATCTGACCTAGTTGAACAGTCTTAATGAACTCATTGTCCATTGATAACAATAAATGTGTTCACAATGCAACAAAAAGCTTAACATAAAATTGAACATATTAAATGCTGCAGCAAGTATTTACACGTATGTACCCCCAATTTTTTTTCTCCTTCCAGTAAGGAAGGTGGTTGCTTTACAAATAGACAGACAAACATAAATGCTTTGCTGTTTACAATTACAAACAACCCCCCCAGTCCAGAACTTAAAGTGACAGCACCTTTTTTTTTTTTTTTTTGGGACTTCCTTAATTAGCACTTTGCATAATGCTAGACTTTTTTTTTAAGTTCCATATTTTGGACAATATTTATGTTCCAATTATCCTAGACCATGGTGTTTGAACTGAGCCATTTTTTTTCCAGGCCTTTTCAGAAGATCCCAAACCCTATGTCCTCTCCAGGGAGAACATTTCAAGCTTATCATTTCTCCAAGACAAACCTCAAAGGCAGAACTCCTCTCTCCATGAGGCAGGTGTGATTTAGCAGAACGTAGAAGAAAAGAGGGTGAGTAGGTCTTCTCTTCTACTGGCTGGCTGGTTAGGAGGGGTTCCTTCTCTGAAATGCCCTCCCCTACAGCACTGCTGATACCTTCCATGATCTCCTGTCCGTGACATTGGTATTCTAAGGAGACAACTAGAATCTAATGAGCTTATTGTGCATAAGATTTTAATGATATACTTAAAGCTAATTTATTCAGGTTCCACATTCTCAGTCCTGAGGCTAAAATGATTCTGTTTTAAAAAAAAAAAAAATCCTAGAAAGTTCTATAGCATGAAACTCAATGTAAGAAATCCTAAATGCCCTAAGAAGAGCTTTCTACATCCTGGCTTCTAATGAGCTAGATATTGTAAGTTGGCTGAAATGTAATAGCTGATCATTACTGATTCCCCTCTGATGATAAGCTTGGAAAGGTATCAGAGTGTGCCACGTAAGAATATTAATCTTTTAACAAATGCTGGCAATTTGGCCTTACCCCCCCGCCCCTTCAACTTGTGGTAAATAGTTTCTTTTTTTTTTTAAAAATAGACAATTTATAAGGAAAAAAATATATAAACACTCTTTAAGCAATTTGGCTATAAGCATTACATCACTGAAAAACTCCACAAGAAATAGTAAAATATTTTGAGTTGGACATACACTTTTTCGTTTTCACAACATGATGAGCCTAGGGTTTTCTGTTCTGTTTTTTTTTTTTTTTCTTTGTTTTGGTATTGAATTTTACTTGGACGTTTATTGCTTCAGTGTCTTCTTGTCCTTTCTTAGATTATCATTGTAAAACAGAGGTGCTGTCCCTAATGACGTCACAAGGCAACATTGTATTTTTGAGACCTAGGAATGACACAGACAGGGCCACTGTTATTTCAGCAGCCTCAGAGAGACAATGGCTGGGACAACAGTCCACGTGCACCACGATGCACAAAAGAGTAAGTCTCCTGGCTCATTCAGGACACTTTGGTTTGGAGAATGAGATAGAAAATTCTTAAGTGTAGCTTAGCTGCTGCCTCACATCTGTTGCATAAGATAACATTAAAAAAAAAAACAAAAAACAACATGCTATGAATAAAGGGGTAAAGAATATAAACTGGCTCTTCTTGGTATTTCCGTAGCAGGCTTCATCTAGGCTGATGTGAGGAACCCGACTTTACGCAAATGTACCTGGTACAAATATTCTGTAAAGTATTTTAAACGGTGCAGCTCAGAGCCTTAGGGGGAGGGGGTGGGGGAGTTGGAAAGTGGGGAGCAGAGGCAGGTTTAAGGGCTCCGAGGGGGTCTGAGGGAGAACAAGAGAAACAGAAAGGGATCGAGAAAGCTAAAGTGCAATTTTAAAATATAAATTATCTTAAAAGCAGAAGAGAGACTCTAAATTGCTACTGCTCGCAGAGGCACAGTTTTATTCAAATTTAAATGGGTTGTTTCCTTTTCCTTCTCAGATATACTGCATAATGGAACTTGAATGGCTTAAAGCTAGGGCCCATTGTTTGGCAAAGGGCAAAAAGAGCACAAGGAAGCTGAATAGCGCAAGGCATTCTAGGAAATTGGGGTGGGGTGGAGAGAAGCAGAGATGAAGTTGTTTTTACACTTTTACAAGAAAGTTGTTCCAGTCGTGGTTACTGATTCCCTTTAGCTGAACTCCGCTTCCTAAAGGAAAGAGCTTACTTTAAACATTAAGAAAAAAAATAAAAAGAGAGAGAGAGAAAGAAATGTGAAAAACAACACTGTTCAGAACACAGATTAAAAAAATAACTCACAGAGCAATAACAAAATCCTTGAAATTGCTATGCACAGAGCTAAGCGAAACATTTCCACCAAATGATGGAGAAGAGCCGTTTGAAACCCTGAAAAATGAAGATATACACAAGTAGAGAAGTTTATTATGAACTAACACTTTAAAAACAAGTAGATCCTACGGAAGAATACTGTTCAAATGGAATGTTTTAAAATAACATTTATTAATAAATATCTTATAAAATTCTAAATTAATAGATTCCTGTTCAAATTTTGCTTTGGTCCTTGAATTCCACTGTATACACGCATACATACATATATATTTTCTTAGATGGTTTTTATTAACCAGAAAGAAGCACATTCTATCCTAACTGGATGGCTAGTTTGAGAGCAGTTACCGATGCTTCAAACTCCCCAGCCAAAGGCTGGTCTTTCACCGCAGCTGGTTTCAGATTTTAACGGCAAACTCAACTAAGACGCTAAAGTTTACTTAACGGGCAACAAAAACCGCCTGCACATTCACCGTTGACGCCCCTCTGTTCAGAACATGTGCTGCATTTGGTTCCTTTGACGGGATAGGCTCCAAAGAGCATTTGCTCCAAGTCAGTCACCCTGATTCTAACAGTTCGTGCGGTGATACCACGCAAACTGCTGTCTCCCACAGGCCGCGTTAACCACTGGGACTCGCACACGCTGACACGGAGGGAGGAGAGAGATGGGTGGGGGTATCGAAGGGAAAACATCAGCTCCACACAGGCTTTCAAATGAGTATGTTCGCCCATGGCCGGGGTTTCCCTATACCCGCCCTGGCATCGTGTTCTGGGAAATGTCTTCAGAAGGAACCCTTAAGATGTGGATGCCTCAATTTAGGGTCACCTGGTAGAAATGCCACCGGGTGCCCCTATCTAAGCTGCCACGTCCCATCACGTAAGGCAGGGGAAGCGTCGCAGAAATGTCCAGGTAGGCTGGCAGTGACTTCAAAGGCAGACGCTGCCAATATAAAAAAAAAAAAACAACCGAAAACCAAAAACCAAAAAACGCAGGTGAATGAGGAGAGGCAGTGTTGCAGGACCCTTCCCTCCTCCGCATGGGTGCTCTGAAGGTCACTACAACGGATTTGTGAAGATATGGGTGCATGACCCATATCTAGATCGAGTGGGAGAGGAGAATAGGGCAGCAAAAAGATGTTTTCCCACATTGGCAAAAAATGTAGGGCAAGGAGGGATTTTCAGGCAGACTGATTATTCTACGGTCTGGTGAAGGCTGGACCTTCTGGTGAAGTACTTCTCCTGATAAGCCGAGTGTTGGATTTGACCAAGGAGCCTTTCTGTTCAGGGTTTCAAGAAGCCTTGACAACTAGCTGGCATCTTCCATTTACTGTATTTCCACACTGCTAATGAACATACCTAAAGGCCCCGAGCATAACAAGAAGACGGTTTATTCTAATTATACGTTGAGGCCCGTTTGCTAACGCGTGTGTGTGGTTGGTTTGCCTACTTAGCATAAAAAACAGACATAATTGAGCTCTATATAATGCACATCAGTCAAACTGTCAAGTTGCTGAATTAAGAAAACTCAGGCAAGTTCTTCACTACAGAGGCTTTCAATTTAACAACTAAATATTCAATCAAGAGGCGGAGCAGAAGTAAAGTAAACCATAATTTTAGTGACAGCCCACTTTCTGGACATTCTGATATTACCAGTGGATTTTTAAAAAATCCATTTCGTTAAGTGCTATGCATGCAGTAAAGAAAAAAAAAGTTATCGTTCACTTAAAGCAAGAAATAAAATAAAACTAAAAAATTTTTTTTAATCCAAGCAAACATTTCAATGAGCTCTTTTTTTTTCTTTTTCTTTTCTTTTTTTTTTTTAGAGAGACACATAGACGGTCCTAGAAAGGAGTTTTGAAAAAATTAAATTTAATTTCAGAATAGAGATATATCTTAAATATTTCTTAGGAAGCCAGTTAGGTTCAACCATTCAGCGGTTAAGGCTGGGATTCAAAACAAAACAACTATGAATTCAGTATTTAAAATACTTAAAAAAAAGATATGTTTGTCTAAAATATAATAGAAAATCCTTTTAATTTGCATTTCTTTTTTCTCTTTCTTTTTAACATTTTTAAAAATTTTTTTTGGTTTTTTTTTTTTTTTTTTTTTTTTTGGTGTGTGTGTGTGTGTGTTTATTTTTTGTTTTGCTTTTGCTTTTGTTTTGATTTTTAGACCATATATCTAGTCATGAGTTTCCCTGGACACTCAAAACTTTCTTTTGAAAGCACTGCATACATGAAAAAAAAAGGTTGATAAATACTGATTTAAAAAGTAAGTTATTAGATAAAACTGAAACTAGTTATAAAAATCATGCTTCACGACTCTCATATTTTCTTTTTTCTCCAAAATAGATTCTTATGCTACAGGGAGAGATAAACACATATACACACACCCACATCCACACATGTATCTTTCCCTTTTTTGAACTCTTATAAAAGCAACACCTTTTGTAAAATACTATTATTTAAATCCCATGAACACACACACACACACACACACACACACACACACACTCATGTTAGGACGTCAAGCATTCAAATGGAGATGAAACACCAGCACCTGTCTACACTGCTAGAGAGAAACATTAGCCCGTTACTTGTGAGATGTGATATTAGCACACATTAGCACAGTAGAATGGCTTGTTTCAAGGAGGCACAACCGTGGTTCGGGACTATCTGCTTTTTATAATGGGCAAGCTGATGAAAGTTGTTGAAAATATAAATCAGAATTATTCAGAAGAGTAGAGTAGCCATATCCACGGGATTCTTGCAGCAGCCAAAAAAGGCTTTGGCTGTTCTGGGGGCGGTGGGGGGTGGGGGGGGAGCTGAAAGCACCCCTACGGGAACATCAGGTTTTCTTTCTCTCTTTGTTCCTCCAGTAGAGCGTGTACTTTCACCCACCAGAATAGCAAAGCCAGTTCCATAGGCTTAAGAGAAAAAAATAATTAATAAATCTTAGTCTATTAGCAGCTGATGATTGACCACTGTAATCTGTGTAGTGAATAGAGCCCTTCTGAATTATTATATAGTCTATGGATTTTTAGCCTTATAGACAGGCCATATAAAGCCGGTTGTAATTCGAGGGTGTGATGTTACAGCCCACATCATAATTTGGACCTTCACAATCAAGGCTTATAGGCTCCCTTCCCTGGTGTCTCCACAGCTGGCATTCAACAGTGTTTCACCTATGGCTAAGCCACCTTTTATTTGTTCTGATTATTAAAAACATTAAATCAGGCACATTAAACCTCTCTTGCTTACCATTTTATAAAAAGCAAGAGATGAATGAACTCCAGCTGTGGGTCACAGGCAAGGGAAGCAATGGCTAGATCCGTATTTTTTTAGATTTACTTGTGTTTTTTTTTCCCTTTAGGCATTGTTTTCTTCTTTACCTGCAATGCTAAAGGTGGAAAAATAAAACAGAAGAAAGTAAAAATGAAGAGTACACAGGCGGCCCAGGAAAAGGTGGAAAAGGAGAGGGAGAGTGGAGAAAATTGGAGGGCAATTCAAGGAGGTGGACCAAGAGGAGGAGGAGAGGTGGGGAGATGCTTGGTGGTTTTATTTGGACATCAGTGGATCTCATCCTTTTTTTATAATAAGAGGAAGACAAATATGGAAAAGGCTCTGTGTTCATCTGGAATTCTGGCGACATCACAGCACAAACTCAACATGTGTTACGACATCATCAGACTCACCACCCAGTTACCTTGCATCCGTTTACGTGACATGTGGGCATGCCTCATTTTGGCTAAAAGCTGCGGTTTAACAAGATGCAATGTTTCAGGCAAAGGGTTGGACCGATAAGAATGAAACCATGTCTATATACAGAAGGAGTTCAGTTTATAAACAAGTTCACTGGTACCAGAAAATTGGAGAAAAGCACCAAAGCATTTCCCAAGCTGATAGATTAATTAATTGCATAACTCCCTTTTTTCTTATAGAACTAAGTATAAAAGACGACATTTCCATAATAACTATAAAAATGAAAGCCAGTCTCTGAAGGGCTGAGGAGTCTTCCAGGTCTGAGTTAATTCTAAAAATGCCCTTAAAGGAAAGGACGCATGATATGCGACAGCTCTTCTTGGAGGCAAGGTCTGACCCAGTGGTGGATTTTAAAGGATGGGATTCAGGTCTGTTCTGTGAGTGGTGAGCTGACTGAGGGTGGAGCTTCCCACGACCTCGCTCACTGCAGAGGAAGTGGTGACGGTATTATGTTGGATGACCTGGTGCTGAGAGCAAGCTGGGACGGGGCTGGCGGGAGGACTGCTCTCCGGACCTAGGAAAAAGCACACACACGCACACACCAATATAGCTCCTCTTGGGCGGACCTGTGGCCTACTCGGGAAAACATTACTAGATGTTTACCAGAAATGGAAGAGTTTCACACGTGTTCTCCTGGACGTTAATTTCAAAACTTTATTTTAAACTGTTGTCACCAGCTATGCCTTCCCACTTTATAGCTACAAGCAAAGCCATGCTTTCTACACCAGCAGAATGATTTCACGTGTTGGAGTCTTGGTGTGTGAACGTCCCCATTTTTGTATTTTCAAGTAGCCATCCGCATATCAAATGTGGAAACATACTCACATGTGGTGGGAGAATCTGTGTTGCTCAATCTAAAAAATTATTTGAAAATGAATTGACCTTCAGCCATGAATCCTTGCTCCTCCCACCATCCCCCACTCAACTAGCATTTAACTTCTTGATGTTCCAGATGCAGAAACTGGGGTCTAGAGAAAGGGGTCCACTTTACTTATTGGAGCACCGAGACAAGGTCACTCACTTTTCAGCCCAGCAGCTTATATACCTTACGGCATTGGATGTGATTCACCCAATGCCTGTACCCCAGCCCCTGGATTTCTCTGGAAGGCGGCTAGCCCACTGGTAGGTGGGCTCCAGCAAGTGATTTTTCTACTGGCTGCAGAATTGGAATTCGGTACAATTTTACAATGTGAAATGGCAGGGAAAGTCTAGCCAGAAATTATCAGGAGGGGCATGGTGATGGGCAGGGGTCAGAAAAGGGGGATGTCCCTGGTGCAACAGTCTGGCAGCCACTGAAGAATTCTAGTATGATTTCTGCCGGGGTGTGCAATCTACACTTTACTTTTGCTCTTTCAATAAAATCCAATGCAAAATTAGTGGCGAAAAAAAAAAAAAAACTGGACACTGAGAAAAGAAAAAAAAAAAGTCAATGACTTACTTAGATATCCTTGTGATTCTTTCTGCATGGCTGTTATTGGACAGTCTTTATGTGTTAACAACAACTGTTTCAGCTGGGCCACCTCATTTTTCAACATGGACACTTCATTCTGGAAAGAGACATATCAAAGCCATGTTGGAAAGACCAGAGAATACAAGTCTCCATGCATTCTTAACGGTGATATTGGCAAACTTTCCTGTTGTGTCCAAAAGACACTGAGGATGATATTCAATGAGATTTGCCTGAAAACGTGTACCTTGCCTTTAACTTGGCCATCACATTTACCAGGGACTTTCTGAAAAGACCAGACTTGTAACTCAAGAGCTGAATCCTATTAAAAGTCCAGAGCACCCTCTTTAGGTGGCCAACTCTGGAGCCAGGTTACATGGGTGAGAATCTCCATTCCACACTTACTGGGGGACCCTAGGCAGGAAACATAAGCCAGCTGAGATTCAGCAATCTTGTATATAACTGGGGGGAAAAAAACCAATATAAAGTTTTTTGAGTTGTGAGGATTGAATGAGGTAATATATGTAAAACGCTCTGAATATTACCTAGCACAACACTAAGCAATCATTGAATTTAGCGAATCTAGCTGTTCATAATAATCATCTTCACACTGTCTGGTAAGCTCGGGCCAATATTCAGTATGAGAAGAGTGAATGTGACACATGCGTAGGGAAGAACTGAGTGGCAATATTAGTGGCTTCACATTGAAATGTCCTCAGAATAAGCCAACTCATCTACCATCAGATTTCCCAAAAGAATTTCCAAACAGGCTGTAGTTCAACAGAGCACATCCCTGCCGGATACCTGCTTAGTGGAAGGCATGGAAGCACATAGAACAAATTGTTGATCCTCTACTGGTGGGGTGAGGTCAGCCCAGGAAGGGAGGGGCAATGAAGTCTTGGCCATGATTAAATGAATGCGATTGGTTCATTAACTAGTTTGGCTAATTTCAGCCTATGAACTCTGCCATCAATATCGGGGTGTTACGGATTGCGTGTGGGTACGTGCGCGTGTTTCTTATTTACTTAGATCAGTGCCTCAAACCTCCGCTTTATGGAGTAGTTCACAAAGACAGATTCATGGCTTTGGAGAATAATGTGCTTGGCACCACTGTCTACAAATGTAGATGCAGAATAGATGGTTGATTCTAAGGTGCTTCCACTTGATAAAAGTAAATTGTAAACGTAGCACTATCTCAAATAAGCCATTTTACAGTTGTGATAAATAATACCCTCTCTCTGGCTAATGTTCGTTTGTGGCTTCCAGGCATTGTACTCCACATGTGGAGACTAAAACAAAACAAAACAAAACAAAACAAAAAAACCATGCACACAGAAAAGGGTGTTCTAACATTGCTGTCATTACGTTGCATCTACACTTTCAATATGAACTTGGCTTTCCGGGCATGTATTTACCACCCAAAAAAGTAAGTTTGGGATTCTAGAAGTTAATGTAAAGAAATTTTTTTTGAAACATGTTTTAAAGAATACCTCCCATTTCCAAATTCATTTGCAAAATACATTATAAGTAACCAAATGTTGAGTAACATAAGGAACAAAATAGTAAGAATCTCATCTACAAAAGCTTTTCTCTTTCTTCTCCAAATTTTACAAAATAAAAATGCCTGAGAAATTAGCATTAATGATGAATACATCACTTAAATGTGAAAATTGCATCTTCCACCTCTGAAGAAGTGTGGTTGGTAAAGGGGCCCGATCAAAGCCAAAAGTGACCCTTGTCAGTGGGATGGATAACTTTATTTAGAGGACAATTTATTTTAGCCTTAAGTACTAATTCTTTCCTCTCTTATTTTATGCCCATTTAAATTCAGACAGCCTTCCTTGCTTTTCCCAGATTCCCTTTGCTTAAAATAGCCTGTGTAAGAGAAAGTTACTTTTAGACCATTAAATAGAAGGCAACCCCTGGTTAGAAACCAACCAACCAAACAAAACAAAACGAAAAAAGGAGAAAAAGAAAACTAAGATGTGTGTGTGTGTGTATTTGGTCTCAAAATGAAATGTCAGCTTATTCACATTTGGATTATAGACACAGCACTTTTCTAGAATCACAACTGCTAAGACACTTGTGTACCCTAAGGAAAACTCTCAGCTGCAGTTAATGCAGACAATTGCTCGTAGAAAATGGAGTCAAGCTCCAATTGGTAGTAAATCCTGCCACACTTTTCTCCTGTGATCTAGGAAACAACAAATAAGGAAAGTATTTAAAACAAAACAACGGGCGCCTGGGTGGCTCAGCTGCTTAAGCGTCTGACTTCAGCTCAGGTCATGATCTCGCGGTTTGTGAGTTCGAGCGCCGCTTCGGGCTCTGTGCTGGCCGCTCAGAGCCTGGAAGCCTGCTTCGGATTCTGTGTCCCTCTCTCGCTCTGTGCCTACCCTGCTCGTGCTCTGTCCCTCAAAAATAAGTAAATGTTAAAAAAATATATAAAAAAAATAAAACAAGATTCTCTTGCTTTCTTACACTTCTAGAAGAAAAAAAATAAATCCCACCTGGTGGCCATCTTGGAGAGGTTGACCTTAGCCTCTGCTTCTTCCCCAGCTATGTCCTTCTCAGTCCCACCTTTTCTAGGCAGTGTTCGATCTCCCAGGCACAAATTGTTCATTGCCCCTTCCTTAAAAAAGCACTTTGAATTCCGTTCTTTGGGTTTCTACAATCACAAGGAGCTAACTGCCTACAATACTTGGCACACCCCAAATCATTCCACAGTAAACCTTTTGCTTCCACGAGAGGCCACAATAAAACAGCACAGTGTATGTGGTGTCTTAGCCTCTAACCAAAGCCCCGTACAAAATAGATAACTTAAGTGGCCCTCTTTGTCTATGAACAGCAAAGCACTTCATTAGTAAACGAATATGTCGTAGGTATAGAAACTGAGACCCTGGGAGGTTGAGGGTCGGTAAAAATGTAGGAACCTGAAGACTGCCATGATAACTGATCATCCTTTAAAGATAATAGGTGAATAATGACATATTTCTTCAAGTGATGTGTTAGCAATTATGTTATTTAGATAGGTTATGGTTGGAAAATGAACGCCAATGAATATTCTCCATAAAGAAGAAAAACCAGCCTCTTGTTTAGATCAGAAACACGTAATTACGGTGCTTATAAGGGCAAATTCAAAGTCTAATGGCCACAGAGGCACTAGAAATTCACGGGACAGCTTTCCAGCAGGAAAAAGAGTTCTCAACAGGGATTTCAGAATAAGAGGGTTTGGCCTCCCAAACCGCTACACCAACCTACTGTAAAACAAGACGGTTGAATTAGTTCTCTAGTTCCCTCCAGCAAAACAGTTGTTTAGCCTTTGAATGTTTCTGCTTTGCCTTCTGTTGAGAAAGCTAATTACCTAATAGTCTAATGAAGGACTTGATCTTGATTTTTTTTTATTCATTAATTACTTTGGTATTGGCATCAGTGTTAGTATTTGGTATTCTCAAATACGCTTATATTTCAGGTCTCATATTCCCTGAGGGAGACAGTTCTTGCACCTCCTGGGCTTCCAAGTCTTAGGGCAGATTCCAAAGCGATATCTACAGTTGCATTTTAGTGCAAAACTTCGTGTCCGTGGATGTGTCCATATTGTTGACAGAGTCTGCAGCGCCTTCATCAGATCCCAGAGGAAGCCTCTGGATTAAGAAAGGTTGACAATCACTGCCCTAGAGAAAGCAGCTTGAACCGTGTGCTGTCCATACGCATAATCATTGTAGAGTCTCCATACAGACTGATAGAGGAAATGCTAGACTATATTTTTAAACAAAAATCTTTTTCAATGGAACATAAGTAGAATCACCTTGAATTCATTTTGGAAGAGAACCACCAGATAGCAAATGTTCCAGAACGCACGAAAGAAAATGTTGCCTGCAGCTCTAGTAGGGAAATAAAAACCAGGCCTTCCGGAGGCAGTTTCTTACTCTGAATTACCTTGCTTTATGAATTGAGGCAAGTCACCAATTTTTTTTTTTTACTCCCCTGTGCGGGTGATAAAAATCGTTCTAGGTCTTCACATAAAAGTACTTTGCTAAAGCAAAGTATGAATAATCAGTATCAACTCTCCTGCTGAAATCATCCCTTCATTTTTTCGAAGCGAGTTTGGGTTCGCGACGACTCTAAAGCAGTTGGCCGTTTAGAGAGGGACTGGAAGAGGCTAGGGGCAGCTGGATTATCTGTTCTTTAACCCATAAGGTTGTCTGGGGATGAAAGAGAACCCCTATAGAGACATTCAATACCATAATAACAGCCTTTAAACAGGTACCCCAAGAAGCCCCTAATAGCTACATTTGCAGTTTGGGGCTTTGGGGATACCACTTTGTTAATATGATAAACCCAGAATGCTTTTTGGTGCAAGCAGTAGTCAGTGCCAAGAAAATAATTATCAAAATGGGCCCTACAGTAGAGCCCCTCCCCACTTTTTTTTTTTTTTTTTTTTTTTTGGTAGATTAAGGCTGAGGCCAGGTTTGTTTCACTCTAAAACAAAGGACTTTCAATTTGTAAGGCAACAGTTCCCATCTGGCCTATTCTCTTGCCAAGTCCCAAACCTGGGCTCATGTGTCTAAAATTTCAGCAGCGACTTAGACCATGTGTCTTTGCACTAAAAAAGAAAAGCAATTATTTCCGTGGGTGACCAGATGATTTCCATATCATCTACTGCACACAAACAATCCACTGAGCACCACGGCAGTAGTTGATGAATTAATTCAGAGCTGATCTAAGCCACGCTGCCGGAGAAAAGAAAGTGGGTTCCTTTCGCTTCAGAATTTTCTACAGTGAAAGACCCCAGAGCAGTGGGTTAGGTCAAGGGAAGACTTGCTTGGGTCATCATCCTACCACTTGCTGATTCTGACTTTTGGGAAGACGCCTCCTGTTTCTCCCCCACATAACATGTCAGATAGGGCAGTTTCGAATACTTCCCTCACATCTTATACCTGTGTTGACCTCTTGGGTACAAATTTGTTGTGAGACAAGGAAATTGAAGTCTGGGAGTTTGGTTTTGTTTTCTTAGGTCTGATTTTTTCCAATCTGAAACTCTGCAGCCCAACCAGAAGGTTCTATGCTGGAAAACAACTCAAAAGTGGCAGCGGGCCATCCGAGACCTTGGATATTCCGTTTGGCTGGAGTTTGTTTGCTTAGCACCTTCCATTTCTGTTTACTTAAAATTTGGCTCACTGGACCAGCCTCAAGAGAGACACCTTTTTCTTTTGACAAAGGTCCAGCAAGACAAGACGGAAAGGGTCATGCAAAGGTAGCAAATCTGCATAGCCTCTCCAGCATCACAAGGCAAGATGTGGAGTGCTCTGCGTCACAGAAAACACGGCATGGCTGTGGTTTCTGTCCCTCGGAAGCTAAGCAGTGGTTGGAAAACACCGATAATCTAGTTTTTTCAGAGACTGTCCCTTCCTTGGGCGCTGCGTTAACAACCAGAAATATCGGTGCCTGTTGATTGGCCCAAACAGAACTTTTTTTCCCTGGTTTTCAGGGGCTAGAATGCTAGTATCTTTTTTTTCTTTTGCCAGGTATGGTTGTACATGGTGCAGATTCATGGAGTAGGGTCTCGTAAAGGGGAAATTTACCTTATGTCTTTTGTAAAAGCAGTAATATACAGGCGTATGCCAAGTCATGAACATATCTGACCGCAAAGGAAAACCAGCATCTTCACTTTTCCAGGATCTCTGCTAGTCTCTCCCCTCTTCTCTCTCTCCGTTTTCAAGCTCCAGGACCACAGTCAGTATGCCCAAGTAATTCTGCAAGGGCTCATTTTTGTTAAAACTGATTTAAACATTTGTTGGCAGTGTTATGTGCCAGCTGGCTGTTCATGGCTCCTTCATCTAAGGCAGTGGTTCTCAATCCCTGGGTGATTTTGCCCCCAACAGGGGATATCGGACAACGTATGGAGACTTTTTGGTTGTCACAACTTGGGGGTGAGGCAGAGGATGCTACTCATATTGAGTGGGTAGAGGTCAAGGGTACTGCTAAATACCTGCGAGGAACAGAATACAACAAAGAACTATCAAGTCGCAAATCGAATAATGCCAAGACTGAGGAATCATGCCCGTTTTCATGGTCCTCTTGCAAACCTCAGAACTGGTAGCAAATTCCAGGGATTCCCACACCTCCGTCATTGCAGAACCACTGGCTGGAACATTTGCCAGGCCCGCATGCACCAGAATTTTTATTTACTCAACATGTTTGTACAAATTAACTCCTTATTTAATAATTTAGCCTCATCCTTACTAAGAGTATCTGTGAAATTGAAGGCTTGATGTCCTAATTACATTTTTTTCAATACACCTAAAAACAAACCCATGATTACTATGAATGTTAAAAGTGCTTGTCCATCTTCTACCTAGAAGCTTCTCACATACCACTGTGGCTGTTGGATTCTAGAACTACAGACTTTCAAGCGGGTGTAACTTGTGAGGTGTTGAGTCCAGCCATCCCACTGTGGCTTGACTCCCTTCAATCACATCCTTGCCAAGTGGTCAGGCTGCCAGTTCTTGGACACTCCAGAGGTGGGAAACTCGCTCATTGATTCAACAAGCGGATATTGCGAGCAGACACTCAGGAGCTCACCATGTTAGCCTGCCACTACACTAGAAATAGGGGGTAGAGAGCAGGGGGAGAGGGCAATAAGGTAAGACACAAGCCCCCCACCTCATGCACATGCAGCTCTAAGCCACTGGGAGGAATTATTACTTTATTTCCCCTGCATCTGATGTGTATGTTTCCTATTTTCTTTCCCATGTCTATCACAAAAAAGGATGAGAAATTTAGGGGAAAAGGTGAACATACGTATGCAGTCCACATATCACCCAAACTTTCTTTATACATTTTCAATGTATACATTGGATGCTCCGAGGTCACTTCTGTTTAATGGCTTGAACACGCAAAAGCTTTGGGGATTTGGCAGCCTTATTGTTGGTTTCTAAGGATGCACAGAGAACCAGGTGGGGGAAGGTGAAAGTTACCTATGAACTATTAAGGTACAGAGTCTCCCCATCTGAGGCAATCTTTTCCCCCTTCCCTCCACTCTTCCGCCATTTTTTAGGCTCCTAGAAGCACTGGGCTATAATCCACAACTCTCACTGCTATCCCGGCACTGCTTGTCACATAATCTAGTAGGCCGCTCTCTTTCTGCTGGTGGAGAGGGCATTCCTTTTTTGTGCGGAAACAGATACCCTGAACGCATCATCTGTACAGCATGAAGTCTGCTGGAGAAGCCCTGGGCACTAGAGTTCCCTCCCCTTCTCTCCCAGAAATGGCCTTGTTCGAAACCGTCCCCAGTTGAGCCACTCATGAAAAGCAAAAATCCTGTAAGACTCAAGACATGTCAAGTTTGAAAATGAGATGGGAACATGGCTTTTCCCATAGAGCAAAATAATAACCATAAATATTCCTTTCCTCCATTAAACAAAAAAACATAATCTAGTGTAAGTCAAAGCAACCCCCTCACTGGTGAATATAGAGAACTGCCTTATAGTTGAAGATTTATTATGTGCTAGGCACTGGGAAAACTGCTTGGTAGACATTAGTTCACTTATTACTCCCAATGACTCCATGAGGTTATTCTTCCCATTTTATGGAGGAGGACACTGAGGGCCAGAGAGGTTAAGCACAGCTACTTGATGAACAAGAGTGCGAACTTCCGTCTGACCAAAGCCTGTGCTCTTAGCTCTGTAACTCAGTTGGGCAGGTTCTCTCTCCTCAGAGCTTGATTTAAAACCGAATGGTTATTGGGGCACCCGCGTGGCTCAGTCGGTTAAATGTCTGACTCTTGATTTTAGCTCAGGTCATGATCTCACGGTTTGTGAGTTCAAGCCCTGCATCAGGTTCTGCACTGACAGTGTTTAGGATTCTCTCTCTCTCTCTCTCTCTCTCTCTCACCCCCCTCTCTCTGCCCTTCCCCTGCTTGTGCTCTATGTCTCTAAAAAAGAAATAAACTTTTTAAAAAAAATTTTAGGGGCGCCTGGGTGGCTCAGTTGGTTAAGCGTCCGACTTCAGCTCAGGTCACGATCTCGCGGTTCGTGAGTTTGAGCCCCGCGTCGGGCTCTGGGCTGATGGCTCGGAGCTTGGAGCCTGCTTCCGATTCTGTGTCTCCCTCTCTCTCTGCCCCTCCCCCGTTCATGCTCTGTCTCTCTCTGTCCCCAAAATAAATAAATGTTAAAAAAAAATTAAAAAAAAAATTTTAAAAACCATCATTAAAGAAAACCCAACTAAACGGTTACTTTGTTTTGTCCAGTGTCCCAGAATTAATAAAGCTTGAGGAGGAAGCCTGCCGTCGCTCTGTGAGCTAATGTGCGGTATTACTGCTTAGGTCAACAAGCGCCTGCTGGGGCAGGAAATGCCAACTGTACACAGGGCCTTTGAGTCCTGAGGAAAGAGACAGTGGCCTGCACCTGAAGCTGCATGTTTGTCTGGGTGAGTTCTTCTGCTTTCTTTTCCAGTGACATCACCCAGACCTTCCTCTTCTGTCTGCAGCGGGTGGCAGCGGCCCGGTTCCGTTCCAGAAATTTCCTCCGCCTCTCGTCGGGATCCTCATCCACCACCCTTCGCCGGCGCCCCCCTGTGGGCTGGGGCGGCTGTATTGTCTGGGTCGGCTGCATCTGTTGTGTCGCTGGTGAAACCTGTTGGGCATGAGAGGGAGGGGCGATGGGGAAAGAGAAGGAACACGCTGGGTGAGAGAAGAAACCCAAGCTGGTGTTGAAATGCAAAGCACAGAGTCGACTGCTTTAGCGAGCATCTTGAACTTGTTTTCTAAGAACGAAGTAAACAGTGAAATCACGCTCGTGGAAAGAAAAAGCACTGCGGAACTATCTGCTGTGATATTTTGGCAAGACGTAGAAACGACTTGGGAGAGAGAGTTCAATAGATTTTTCCCTGACAGGCATTTGGCTGAATCATGTCAGGGGAAACACTTTTTTTTTCCTCTCCTTCAGATGTTAAGCATGTCTTATTTAAGGTGTGTTTTAAAAGAGTAAAATGCCAACGCAGGGCTACAGGTGACAACAGAGAGGTCATGGTTATTGTCACCATATTGATGAGTCTTCTATCATCTGCAGAAAACTCCTTCCGGGCAAGTTGTGAGCTCCCTTCTTTCTCCTGGTGTTAAAACCATGTTCCTGGAACTCACTGCTGGGACGTCACCACCGCTGCGACTCCCTATCAAAAGAACCCTGTGAGTCCCAGAAAGCAGATGAAATCCTATTTTCACTATTTCAGAGTTCTCAATGCCAAGGCCTCGCTGGACTGGCAAACTCCAGATGGGTCCACCTGTTCCTTGGAGCTCTGCCTCAGACAGGCTTTTCCAGGTGACTGGAAGCAGGGCTTATGCAGTGGATGCCCAGAGCAGTGCTGAGCCCCGTAATACACCCCGTCTGCACAAGAGGGACAGAAGGCTAAGAGTCACCATAGATTCACATTGTAAGAAAACCCTGGAAGTAGCAAAGCACTTCATTAAAAACTTTGACTATACTTATAGGTTCCCCCTAAGATCTGCATGGGGCTCAGCAGTATCTAAAGTTTTGGAGACCTACTGCCCATACAGCTTCATTTTCCTTCATGAGGTAGACACACAGCACTGAGTGAAATTTCCACCACGGAGTCTTTATGTGTCTGGACACCTAATGCTTTCCCTAATGCAATCCACTCCTTCCCCCCTTTCTTCGTTCTCCATAAAGGGTGTTCCTCCCCCCGCCGCTCCCCACCGCCCTTCTCATTCTCAGTCACTCAGGCTCACGGCTATAATATCTATAAAGTTGTTTTACAAGAGACATTTAACCTACGGAAATAACATGCAAAAAAAGTTTTCAAAAGGAAGCGCAGCAATGTTTTCTACCACATTCCAGTTCTGCGATTGGAACCAACTTGAATGACTGTAATTGGGCTAATAAGGGCTACCGGTTGACATCAGCTGACTGAAAGTGATATATTTTCGCCTTAAAACTCTATCAAATCTTACATGACGCACTGTAAAAGAATCGAGCTCACGGTTGAAGTTGGACTGCATCTCAGTAATTTTGTCTAACCCATAGACATTTTCTAAAAGTGCTTATCGGCGATCCCTTTCCTCCCAATCACAGAGAAAGAACAACAAAAATTCACCGTCTAGGGTCTTACTCACCAGAGTGGCCGGTGAAGATGTAATCCTCGTTATTGGCAAAGGTTTAGCCTTGTCATTTCAGATGCTGACTGCTAAGCTCAGCTAACCACCTCAAAGCAAAGCATTAGGAAGGAACTCACTAACTTGGCTATTTTGACCTGCACCGTTTCTTTTTTTTTTAAATGAATTCCCGATGTCTAATTGTCAGCCCTGGACAAGATTCTCAAGTAGGCCAAACTGGGTTTGAATCTCCACTGCCGAGACCTCTCATCTGGTCTTGTATTCTCCTACCCCAACTTCAACCAACCTTTATCTCTGACACTCTTCCTGTGCCTTTACCCAAAAGGGTGAGCCATGTGGTGGTTTTAGGCTCAGTCCAAGTTCAAGGTTTAAAGTGTAGTTTGGACAAGAGAAATTCCTGGTGACTGAGGCGTGACACCAGGACTCTTGAAATCACATCTTTATATGCAAGAGAATCCTAAGGAGCCAAGAGAAATTGCAAATGCAACCCTGAGCCCAGAATTTGCGTCCCATCTAATTATTGTTGCTTATTTTCTTTTTAAATAGAATTCTGTTGGCGTAGATGCTCTGAAACTTTTCATAAAAAATGATGTATTGTTATTTCATAAAGACAAATTTATCCCAAGTCATATTAGAATCTCAGAGTCAGGAGGACCTTACTATACTTCTGTTCCTAATGCTCTAATAATCATACAATTGAGCAATATGACAAGATCTCAGTAAATCAGCCAAGTGAACACAATTTAAGAGTGGCATTTTGAGTACTGTCTAAATGATCTTGTTCAAATTTTAACACCACCAACCTGTACCCTTTCTCTTTAGTATGGGATTAAAAAGCAACTGTTTGTGCAGCTAATTATAATAGCAATTAACTAATTGCATATACAATTGGCCACTTACTGACTTGAAAGGGAGGGCAATTGGCTAATTGGTAATTAGCTAATGAATGGCTTTTATATTCAACTTGTTAAATATTGTCTGTTAAATATTAACTGTTAAACTTGTCTGTGAAGTAATCGCCGACAAAGGCAACCAAAATTTAATGCTATAAAATATAAGTACACATTTATGTGAATTTATTTGCCTATCTTTGAACCTGTAGTTTTCCTTCTCCCTTCTAATGTCTCCATGCCATACTACTGCATTTGACTAAAAAGGTGGTTTGGACAGCATTTTATTGCTAAACCACTTGTAAACGTCTATCATATTACTTCCGTTTGGAGTTAATCATGGCTAGCATGTATTGAAAACTGTGCCGAGGGCTTTACAGACATTCTCTTAATACTCCTAGGGGTCTACGAGTTTCGTCTATTATTACCCCATTTTGCAGATGGGACAACGGAGGCTTAGGGAGTTTAGCTGACTGACCAGAGTCACACAGCATATAAGGTGAGGAAAGAATGACAGATTTCTCACTCCAAAGCCAGCACTCTTACTTGCTATATAGAATTCCTCTAACTACGTTTGCAAATGTAAGCTTACCTAATGAATAAGCTCATCTATTGAATAGATCAGAGAGTTGCTTGTGAATGACCCATTTTGCAGATGGCTGTCCAAGTTTGGTGTGTGTAAGAGGAGGGAGTTCAAGAGCTCAAAAACTGCCTAGTGTGAGGTCCAGAGGCAGACGATGGAAGAGACGGTGAATAAGTGTTATATTTGGCGAACCCAAGTTCCCAACACCACTCTGACCCAGCTGGTTAGAACCCGGCAGTGTGGAATGGGTGGAGGGGACTGACAAAGGTCATCCTGCTTGAAGATCCAAAGTGTCTAAGGCTAGCCATTCTCCTAGACATGCCCTTTGTCCACTTACCAAAACTTACCCGGGTACACGGACCCGCCTCTCTTCTTGGGCTGGGTGACATAATGTCTGCCTGGTCCCCCAACCCTCTTTCAGTTGAGTCTAAAAGCTGGCTTTCTTTCGAGCCACTTCTGGTGACTCTCCACCCCTGGGATTTGGCCTTTCTCTAGAACCAATCATCTACTGAGCTTGGCTCTCTGACTACTCCCTCCAACGCATTTCACATTAGGTGGGATGAGTCACCTCTCTTCATCATTTACACAGCACCTTATGCCCTAACATCCATTACCCAGCTTCTTTGTCTGGAATTGTTACTCTTTAGATTTTTAACACTTGGTGCTATTCGGAAGACTGTCCGTGGTATTTAACTTCCATTTGACACGTGACAAAATTGAGTGCCCATGTTCTAAAGCACTGCAGCCAAAACCATGGCCGGAATTAACTTATTTTTCTCATTCTCTATTCAAATCTTTCTTTACACGCTGGAATTCTTCCTAGTCGTCCCATCAGTATCGCCTTTTTGAGAGTTAACTTCGGGACATGAGGTTCACATTTGCCCCCGGGGACTGGGCCTGATATTTACCATATTATTTCTAGAAACTATGGTCTGGGAAGGTCTTGCAGGTTATCATTACCTCCCAGGAAACGAACAGAGCTCCCCAGAGTGTCAAAAAGAGCAACCAAGCTCGTCACACAAGGTTGCTGCCAATGAGCCCCCGAGTTAGAGCTTGCACTGATAACAACAAGGGGGAAAGAGATCATGAAAAGGGTCTACCTGTGCTTGGTTGCCGGAGTGCAGGGGTGGGTGTGGCGAGGTCTGGTGATGTGCAGGGTGTGCGTGAAGGTGGGAGTGATGATGTGGGTGGTTCTGCTGGTGATGGGGTTGAGGGTGAGGATGGTGGGCTGGGTGCTGGTGCTGGTGCGGGTAGGGGTGATGGGCTGGCAGCGTCTGGTGCTGATGTGGGTGCGAGTGCATGTGATGGTGTGGCGTCTGGTCCTGCCGGGAGCCCATCATTTCCATCATGTGTCCCATGGTGTTCATATTCCCATTTGACATGGCAGCGGGGTGGTGAGTCAACGCGGCCTTCAACCTCTGAAACAGAACAAAACAAGAGGGGACAACTGAGGTCAGTCATGGACAGAATAGGAATTTTGAAACGATGACTCATATTTTCAATTCTATGATACGTCACGGTACTACTGTTAACAATTTTTTATTGGTTGGCAGTATGGCTTATGTGAATTTCAAATTTTCATATATATCGTAGTAGGTAGGAGGGCCAATGTCAGCTGTACACGTTAATTCAACTGTCACAGCAAATGAGCAGGACACCCTGTCAAGAGTTAGACAGTCTACCCAGAGGCATTTCCTACTGATTTCCCGCTATCGATTATTCATCGTATCCTATCGGTAGCTGAATGGAAGAGTAAACCAAATAAAACCAATCAATACAACAATGCCACCGAACCAAGGGCTCATCTGACAGGGCGCTGTGTTTTGTAAGGGTCACAAGAATAAGAGATTTCTTCCTCTCAAAATATTTCTCAAATACAAAGAGGAAACGATTTCAAATTTCAGAAGACGGGAATGGTATGGAGCCCTTTTAGGGCTCCAAATGAAATTCATGATCTATAACTTTTGACGGCAATATGCAGGTCTTCTCCATTTGTTACCACGATATTTCTCATAGTCCCTCCCGATCACCTAATTTTTCTCACACAATAACTTTCTTCCGGTCTTTGGGAAAGACGGGAGGAAAGTGGAAACACTTGGAGTATTGCATTCTATAGCTTCTTTGGTGGCCACATCAACAGTCGTATTTCTAACCCCAAAGCATCGTCCATTCACAAGCAAACAGTCATGTACACAAATAACGTCTACCTGAATCTAAAAGCAGGGATCAGCAAAATGCTTCTATAAAGAATCGGACAGTAAATACTTTCACCACCACATGCTTTACAGTCTCGGTTGCAGCTACTCAATTTTGCCCCCAAAGCTGCAACAGATGGTGTATAGAGGAGTGAGCACGCTGTGTTCTAATACAACTTATTTAGGGCGAGGAAGTTGAATTCCGTGTAATTTTCACATGCTCTTCAACTTTTGACTTTTCATCATTTCAAAATGTAAAAACCATTTTTTAGCTCATGTGCTGTGCAAAATGAGGCACTGGGCCAGATTTGGCCCACGGGCCATGGTTTGCTGGCCCTGATTTAAAGAATCGGTTAGTTGGTAATCAGCTTAGTCACAGTTTCTTCAAAATTGCCTTTTCTTGTACACAGGCAATTATCATCATATCCTGAGGGGCACAATGTGCTAAGCACTGTTTAATATAGTTATTCCTTGTAAATGTATCTTCTGCAGGGATGATAGTCTGGTTGACAAGCTCACACTGGCTTCACGAAGTATTTGCTACAGGACTCAAGTTCTCCCCTGATTTGTGATTTTATCTGATTAATGATGGTGGTGCGCAGTCACTGTGAAAAGGAAGAGTTAGATTTGAATGAGGGTCAAAGCAACCATGTTCCAGCCCTGTTTAATATTAGCATTTCTCAACTGGTTAGAGTCCGTTGTTGATAAATGCCAACTGAATTCATCAAAATCTTTAGGTAAACAAACACAAAGAGCCCCCCACTTGTAAAAGAAAAATAAAAGGGAGGGGAGTATGTGACGGACTAGATCGTATTATCAGATAATCACTGAAAACATTTCCTGCATCCAGTCTCAGTAACCACTAAGCCTACCTGCTTCCTCTTTCCTGAGTACCAGCTACTGACCTCCATCATATTAATCCTGCAGAAGTTAAACTTCCTGGATCCCTGGGAAAGATTAGACGCAGGGTATTGTGTTTATTATTACTAAACGGAAAAGCGAACTAATACTCCTCGTCTCTAATTTTTAGAAATGATTTCATTATTTTTATAACAATGCTGATTATAAAACATTTAAGCAATGCCTGCAAGTACAATGAAGTCCGCAACCAATGACCCAAATGCGTTCTTTGCATTTGGTGGGTGAATGGCATTCCAGACATCTCTCTATGTGCATATAGGGAGATAGAGGAATAAGTAGAATAATGTCATCACAGTGTAACATTAACATACGAAGTAAAAACTAAAATGAATTCCTGGACTTCAGATACATGTTTCTTTATCCCAAGAAATGTTTCTAAATGACATCTCCGAACTTAAGGGTGAAGAAGATTATGAAGAAGATTATACTGAAATCACAGTGTTTTGTTTTCTTTTGTACGTTTAGAAATTGACATGTTGGGCGGTCTTGATAGACCTTCTCAACTATTCTTTGCAGTTTCATTATCACAACAACATACAGCTATGTAGTAAAAAAAAAATCAACTACTATAAGAATATGAGGTGAAAAACTAAAAGACACCTGCCTACCCTTTCCCCTCTAAGCTCCAGTCCCAAGTAACTTGCCTTTGTTCTCTTTAACAGTGTATCTTCGACACCTTTCTCTATCATGACAAATGGCTAATAACAATGGCAGGCATTAATTGAGCACTCATTTCATGGCACTCCCCATTCTATGTTTTACAAGCATTAACTCACCTCATCCTCAGAACAGTCCTGCAAGGCTAAAAGAGAGGCCAAGCCACCTGCCCAAGCTCAAGCCACCGCCGCAGAGGTGTACAGGTGTGCTTACCCCAGAGCCTGTTTTCTAAACCGAGAAAGAAGGTGCTGGAAGGCATACCATGCACACTTGCCAAAGACCTCGTTATAAACTGTGTTATGCCACCTCCTTATCAACAAAAGAAAGGCAGAAAGAAGAGACAGGCCAACAATCAAACGACAAGGCAAGGTGCCATTGCTGCATGGTCTCAGCACACAACTGCAGGTCTGGGATATACTCTTCCTGAAGCTTGGCAGATGGAAGGGCGAATGGTAAGAATTTCTAGGAAGCTCCAGTGCAGCAAAGGATCATGGAATTAGCACGATCATCTCCCCTGCTACCTTTGTGAAAAAGGGATACTCGTCTCCTCCCTGCCCTGTGCCCCAGACACACAGATCTGAAAAAGTACGTGTGTCCTTCTTTCCTGCCCCACTTCCTAGCGCTAAAGGTTATGACCCTTTTGTCTTTCTAATGTTCAGAGGACGATACGGGGTATGCACAGGCACCGAAGAGTGTGGCCATGCCTTCCCGTCAGCCCTTGCGCTTCCGACACAGGCCACAAAGGCCTTTGCATTTGATAGTCTTTTTGCCTGAAATGCTCTTTCCCGTTCTCAGCTCCTGGCTTCTCCTCGCAAAATTTTCGCAAAAGGAGGGTGCATTAACCCTCTCTGGATACATTTTCCCTGGAAAAGTAGGATGGAAAACTGAACAGCTGTTTAGCAGTGGTTCACTATGTTATCCCTTCAGTGCTACACACAGCTTTTCCACCTTTCATCAGGAGCAAATGGAGCCTGACAAATAAATACTATCCGCCAGATCTTCACCTCTCAAATAATTAGCTTGTCCTGTTAAGGGAAATGACTCGATGGCCTCAAGTCTATTCTTGCATGTTTCACGCCAAGACAACAACACTAGTGAGGCTTACAATATTCCATTTAACGAGTCTTTCCTCAACAAATATTCATGGAGCTTCTACTGTGTGCCAGGCACCGTCTTAGGCACATCATTGTTTGCCCCCTACCTGAAGGAAACGCAAACAACAAAACCTTTTCAAAGCTCTGGAGAGAAAAACACACACAATTCAGCAAGGAAATGGAGACGTGAGAGCACCCCTTAGAGACCCACAGGCCTTGGGGTTGAGACCACCCTCCAAGCACCAGCCTGTGTCATTTTTGAAGGAAAGCAGTGCCGAGAAATAATTATTGGGGCACTTCTCGAAGTTTTAGAGCCGACTGCTTCCCCGCGTCCTGGTACCAACACGAATCACTACACTGTAAACCATTAAAATATACCAAATATAGATATTTGTACCCCACTCTTTTCGGGATGATAAATCACCATTAAATGAGTCCAAGCTGTATTTCCCAGAATGATTTTTCTTTTTGAAGCCGAACTGTGTCTTGCTTTAAATAACATTCCACCCGATGCCAAGAAAAGGCAAGGGAGAGAGAGGAAAATTGAGGAGCAAATAAACATATATTTCCCCCCTGTAAAAACCAGGGCTCTTACTGAGGTGTGACTGCAAGAAAGAAAGAAAAAAAAGGATTCTGTTTACTCTGTATTATCATCCTCCACCACATCCATTTATTTGAGAGAGCAAATCGGGAGAGACAAGGAGAAGCCGGACACAGCTGGTTTCAGTCAATAAGGGTCATTTTCCTTCGGTCTGTGTATTTTACAAGATCCTTGCTCACTGTTCCCGATGGGAGAGTGGTGGGCCTGCTGCCCGGGATCTGAGTCCTGGTAAGTAACGAGCCATCTACCTGGTCCCGTCCTGCGCTCGGCCACCAGGGCTCAGCCACGCCCCCTTTTCCAGGGCCAGCTTCGGGCGGTTGCACAGCGCGGCACCTTGTGAAGCCCAGGTAGGCGCGCACGTCACTACCGCCACATGGGTGCCTGCCTGTGGGCCTGCGTGAGCACACACGCACGTGACACACCCACCCACACCCACCGCAGGCAATTTATCTCCCATTAACAACTCACTCTTGCCAATTAGAAACATTTGTGGAACCGTAAAAACATTTCTTCTCCATCTAGGGCGCAGCTGATTGCTTATGTTTTACAGACTCTGAAAGCCAAGCCGAATTAAACATTATTTGAAATTCAGCTGGGTGGGGGTGGGGGGAAGGTTGGAGCATTCTTTGGAGAAAGGTTTTCATTAAAAACGGCTGTTGGGTTTTGTTCCAGAAAAGAATGTGATAACATCAAAATGTAGTGTTGCTGAGTTGACCACAAGTAAGAGGCTGTCTACATAAAAACAGGGCAAAATCCCTGTTCGTATTTCCTTTCCAATACAGGATAATTGCCATCAGGGGCCTCCCCCAAGGTATGGCTTGAAATGTACGTAATTTCTTCTTTTTTTTCTCTTCCCCAAACATCACTGATCAGATGAGATGGGTCAATACAGGCTTCTGAAAGGTCCAAATGGTCACCGATGTGAGACTGGAAACCTTAGCCGGAGGTGTACTTGAAATATCAATGACTACTGACTTACTCTAAGTATCAAGGATTTCTGATTTTAGGTCTCTGAATTAGTAAAAAACAAACAAACAAACAAAAACACCAAAAAATCAAACAAACAAAACCCGCTATGCCTCCACTGAATTTTATGACTACATGTGGCCAGTTTGGATTCCAAAATGCTTCCCAAACTTGAGAAGGGATAGGGATGGGCAGAAAGAGACCTGTCACATAGTGCCGTGGGTCAGTAACATAAACTTTGAGCTTTATTTTGCCAAGATAGAAATAGTTTTGATGTCCAGATTCACATCTGGGCTTCAAGATGTCCACTGAAAATGACTGTATAACTCTAATCGCTTACTGGATCTTAAAATGCACATTTATTTCAGGATCTCCGTTAAGATAATAAGCTAAAATTATGCCTGGCTTAATCGCTTGGAATAAAATATGCTTCTTTCAAAACTTTCACAATGTAACTCAGCTCTGATGGTTTCATAATTTAAGTATTTCTGCTTTTGGTGTGGTTTGGTGAGTACAATTCAAATAAGGCTCCCAGGTTGGAAGGAGAGATTACCTGCGAAGGGCAAGATGCTATAAAGTCTAGCAGGAAGGAATATTCATACTCTCTGTCATGTTGTCATTGAAAAGCATTAACTCTGAAAATATTAGAGACCATGTAATTAGTAAAAAACACAAAGAAAAAGTATTATAAATCATTACTCTAGTACACGGGAAAACGATGCAAGGGAATTTCACAAGAATGAGAAAAGCAGAACTCCAGCAGTTTTAATAAAAGCGAGGAAAAGATTTGGTGTTTGATTTCAGTCTCCCATTTTCCACTTGTGGATACAACTTCTAAAATGAGGTAAAGCAGACCTAAGTGCTAGATGAGACGTTAAACTGTGGTGGTTAAAAAGCCAAACAACCCCCTTAGCAATTTCCCTGCCAGCCTTTTTCCCATTAATATCCAAATCATGTATTAATTACAGTTTTGCAAAAGCGAGCCTTCGAAAATTCTTGTTAAATGAAATTAATTAGTGCACGCTTAGAGAATTATTTTATTTCAGATACCTACCACCTCCCCGCCATCTCTTGGACTCTGTGGCTGCCTTTTATTTTATTTTATTTTATTTTAATGTTTTTTATTTGTTTTTGAGACAGAGAGAGACAGAGCATGAACGGGGGAGGGGCAGAGAGAGAGGGAGCCACAGAATCGGAAGCAGGCTCCAGGCTCTGAGCCATCAGCCCAGAGCCTGACGCGGGGCTCCAACTCACGGACCTCGAGATCGTGACCTGAGCCGAAGTCGGACGCTTAACCGACTGAGCCACCCAGGCGCCCCTGGGGCTGCCTTTTATAAGTTCAGCAGGATGGTGAGTGTTTTAAGGGGATGTACATTTTAGTGAATTTCAGAACAAACTGACGTTCTGACAGCAGGAGCCAGTCTTCAATTCTGCGATAAGACGGCTTTCAGTCCTTAGGTAAGTAAACCCCTTCGGCTCTGGTGCCTTAATCTGCCTAACACACGAGGGCAGAATCAGAGAGAAAGGATCTGAGTTCAAGTCAGCTAAGAGGTGGGAATCTACTGGAGATGTGAGTTGTAGGCATGTCTACAATTAAAGAAAGAAAGTCATATAAACCATAAGCATACACAGAATAATTAGTGGAACAGGGTGGAGTTGTTTTCTGGGCGGTTATACCAGTTTCTGATGAAAAATAAGAAAATGTGCTATTAAAAAACACTTTTTTCTCAGCATTAAAATATCCGCTTTACTTTTGATTTTTAAAATTGATAATAAAGCACAATGGAATATTCATCACCCGTTAAAAGGAATGAATGAAGGAGTGAAGGACATGCTACAGCATGGAGGGATCTCACAAACATTCTGTTTAATAAAAGAAGCCAGACACAAAAAGTCTTATCTTGTGTGATTCATTTGAAACAAAATATCTAGAATAGGTAAATTCACAGAGAAAACAGATTAGTGGTTGCCCAGGCAGGAGGGGAGGGGAGAATGAAAAGCGACAGCTTAATAGGTACAGAGTTTTCTTTGGGGGTCACGAGAATGTTCAGGAACTAGATAAGGGTGATGACTCCGTACAATATTTTGAATGTAGTAAATGCCACCGAAATGTGCATTTTGCGGTCTCATGATTACATGATTGCACATGGTCTGTATGTCAATTAAAACTATTTTAGGGGCGCCTGGGTGGCGCAGTCGGTTAAGCGTCCGACTTCAACCAGGTCACGATCTCGCGGTCCGTGAGTTCGAGCCCCGCGTCGGGCTCTGGGCTGATGGCTCGGAGCCTGGAGCCTGTTTCCGATTCTGTGTCTCCCTCTCTCTCTGCCCCTCCCCCGTCCATGCTCTGTCTCTCTCTGTCCCAAAAATAAATAAACGTTGAAAAAAAAAATTAAAAAAAAAAACTATTTTAAAAATAAAGCAAAATAAGAATCTCTCAACAGGGTGTCAACAGAAATTCTTGATTTCATCTGAGAATTACTAATCTTCAATTTGATGCCACCTGAAGTAAAACACTGCATTATGAGTAATAAAAGCCAAAAAGATATTTTGCCCTAGAATGGCTACCTTCACTGCCAGATTTTTAGTCCCTGTCTCAGGGACTTTGACTCCTCTGCAAGACGTTGGTACCCTCTTTCCCCTGGAACTCTTGTCATCTTCTAGCTGGCTCAAAACTACGGAGAAGTTTGCCCCCAGGGTTGATGAGGGGGGTGGGGGAGAGGGGAAAGTGGGTGATGGGCATTAAGGAAGGCATCTGTTGGGATGAGCACTACGTGTTGTATGGAAACCAATTTGACAATAGATTGTATATACAAAAATTAAGTAATTAAAAATTTAAAAAAAGTATTAGAATTCTTATTTATGTTACTTTATTTATCTCTCTACATGATCTGCCATAAGCTATGTGTGGCACATTAATAAAATGATTCAGATAAAAAAAAAAACTACAGAGAAAACACAGAAGCCATCAAGGCGTCTAAAGAGAGAAATTTAACAGGGATCGGGTAACATCTTACGCTTGCTTAACAAAAACAGAAGAAAACAAAACAAAACAAAACACGCAAAACCCCACGACTGTCCCAAGGCGGTGGAATCGGTGGAATAGCGGAGGTCGCAGGAATTTCATGTGAATTTGTAAAGCACCATGATGCAAGGCACACATCGAACCCACTGATGTGACTCTCGGCTGCGTCGATAAAACTGGATTCAGGACTGAACGCAAGAGAGTGAGAATCCCGTTCGTCCACCTCCGCACGGGCCGTGAGGTGTGCCATACAAGTCCATGTCCCCTGTATTCCTGCCCCCTCTCTCAGAGATCTCGGCATCACACCTACTAGGTGTTGCATCTTCTCCAGGGGAATATCCCAGTTCTCAGCTGGCGGACATACGTGCCTCTCCCCCGCTCTGTAATAGCACTGTGATGAACACCCTATTTTGAAAAAGTGTTTGTTTTAACGTACATCTGATGATCTGATCAATCCAGTTGGGTTCAGCTTCTAGGCAGAGGTGACAGTGCTGATGGCAGTGGTAGTCGTGTGTGAACGGGGCCTGGGTGTCTGTTAAGGGAGAGCTAAAAGGAGAGGGGGTGCGGACACCTGTCGAGTATCAGCTTTAGTTAAAGAGCCTTTTCTCGGGTCTCATTTTCATATTCTATCGATACCCCCGTACCGAAGTGAGAGACTGCCTTATTATATAGTTCTAGGGGTCCCTGCCACTTTGGGGTCACCGAGCTCGTTAAGCACTACGGGATGACCTTGGGTACTGACTTAGCTCTAGCAGATCTTACAGTCTCCTGGCTGGTTTCCCTGGCAATTTTAAAGGTGCTGAATCCACAGTGGGCTTAGAATAAATATTTGTTGATTGCCTGCCTGCCTGCCGCCTGCCAGTCTCCAGGAGTGGTGCCTAACCATGGAATGTCTTTGAAGCGCTGGCCTATAATTTTCTCTACAGAAAGAAAACCTTCTGGTGGTGGTTGCAGGGAGAATAATGCCCTTTGTCTCACTAGCAAACACTCCTCACCCCCCAAAAACCCAGCACCTGCAAGCCTGGGTAATTTTAGGTGAGGGCTTATTTCCAGCTTTTATGGAAGAAGAAAGTTCTATTGGAAAAAAGTAATCCTTTGTTATTTTATTTTGGACGAGCTTTTAATCAGAAACATAGGCAGTAACATATGTTAGAAAAATATATATGAAACATAGAACTTTGCATTTGTAACTCGCTATGGAAAATCCATGCTAATGCAACATTAAGTTTGGGGTTTTAATTGCACAGGAGTCAGAGAATTCAGAGTTCAAGTTCCCACAGCAGGCTTCACTCCACATGTGCATCCCAGGACGCTTCCTGAATGGGGTGACCTAATTATTTGGCAAAACGTAGTGCAGTGAAGAGTGCTAGAAAGGATTTCTCCTCACTGTGACACTTCCTATCATCCCAACCAAGAGGGACAGTGGTCGATTTCAGCTACATAACTCGTGCCCTTGATAACGTACGGCAGTCTTTGGTGACCATCATGGCGAACAATGTCACCGTGATGCCAGAGGTAGGACGTCCAGGTCTTGACAATGTGCCTCTCAGGTAGAGCCGCCAAGTAACCACCATGTCACCGGGTTCCCCAGCAGATGGTGCCCCATGCCCTTTCAAGGACAGCTAGGTGGAGTGGGCACTGTCCCCCTCATCCTTGCTCTATTGGCAGAGGATATCTCTTAGTAATGCAGATACTTGAACTCCTGAGTCTGAAAGTCTGACTACAAGGCCCCCCGGGGATTAGACGGGCCTTCTTGGACACATCTCTGCCTGGTCCTGAGGAGACTTGTCCAAGAGAGCTGTTCTACAGTGTCGTCCTCCAGCTTCATTGCAGTTGTTGGAAGATGGCAAGATGTGTGCTACTGTCTGTCGGAGACGTAAGGTGTCTGGCCAAGGGGACCACAAACTTATCAGAGTAAGAAGAAGTCTCTAGGTATTTCTCTCTAATAACGGGTAGCAGATTGTATGAAATATAAGGTGTCCTGTCCCTTGGTATCTATTCCCAAGTCTGTCTAGCATGTTCTACGTGTGTTCAATTCTGCCTTTCTCCTTGGTAAAGTGGTAATGGTACATTCTAGTCCTTCATGTCTGCATTGCCTCTAGATCTGATCCCTGCCTGAGTTCCCTAAAGTGTGTTAACACTGACATGGGAAGAGGGGAAGAGGGAGGGGTTGGGGGGGGGGAGAGAGAGAGAGAGGGAGAGAGAGATTGCAATAAACTCTGATTCCCAAAGTGCTGCTTAGCCTCCACTGGGGACTTTGCAAGTGTTAGTGGTCTAGAGTCACTGGACCAACAACTGAATCAACCAGTTGTGATGGTTCTACTATACCAAGAAGAGTTCCAGGTCTGTCTCTGAATGATCTGGATTATAGGGTGCTCAGCTCAGTGGCCCTTGGACAACACAACAGCGCATCTATAAACAGCCCCCAGGCTCTGAGCACATCGAGAATCCTTGATGCCACTTAGGAGCTTCCTGGTCTCACTGAGCGGAGAGGGGAGGACCAGGAGAAACCTGTAAGAGACTCAGAACGAAGATGCATCCTCACTAACAAAAGCTCTCACAGCACAACCTTTGGTACTTTAGGTAAACCACACCAGAGAGAATAAAGTTGGGCTTCGGGAAGCCACAACAAAACATCAACTTTCCTCTCTAACCCCCGTGTGTCTACATTTAAGGCATTTCCAAGAGGAGCCATTTATAATTCACGGAGAATGTGGCCACTTGTGTATGTATAGAAAGTTAAGCCTAGGGAGAGTTTGTGAATTTGGCCTGAGAAGATGATGGTGTGGAGAGAACACTTACAACCCAAAAGTGAATAACAAACAACTTCCTTCTGAGCTGAGGTGCATCCAAATCATGTTGGTTCTCACACGCGTTTTTTAAATTCCCTTCGTAACCAGGTATGGACAAATATCAAGTATTCTGTGCTCTTCTCTAGGTTTAGAGTTTTCTCTGAAGTTTTTCTTTTTTTTTGTTTCAGGAGGTCTGATCAACAGGATCCGTGAACTATTGGGCATTTTTTTGAGAGTGGAATTATAGGCCCTTGCTAAGCTACCTTTTTATGGCTTTGTTTCTCTTGTCTCTGTGGTATACAATTCAACGAACCAGAGATCTATATCCACTATTTTTCTGTCTAAACACAAGTAATGGGGGGGGGGGGTTGGAGAGGGGAGAATGTGGAACCATCTCTTTAAATCATATTGTCACAACTGAGTACCATTCTAAAAATGCCAAACAGAAAGTGTTCTCGTTGATTTATTAATTGCAAATGACCTAAGAATTGATCCCAACAAGCTTAAAATATCATTTTCGTGATCTGTCTTCTTTCCAGCTCAAACAACTTCATTTCTGTCTCCAAATTTCTCTTCAGCAACTGCTCACCAGGAACTAACAATAATATAGTAGCTTGCCCTAAATCAGTACCTTCCTTCTAGAGAGAGCGAAACACTTTGCAGATAGTAATCCTCTGCAGTAGGTAACAAAGATCACTCCCCATGTTCTGGAGATGTAGGAAATTCTTGTGAAGAAATGTTAAGTCATCTGCTTGGAAGCTAGTGCAGAGAAAGGATTTTGGTTTTATTTTTTTAAATATTTTTTTAATGTCTATTTATTTTTGAGAGAGAGAGACAGAGTGTGAGCAGGGAAGGGGCAGAGACAGAGAGAGAGGGAGACACAGGATCCAAAGCAGGCTCCAGGCTCCGAGCTGTCAGCACAGAGCCCGATGTGGGGCTCGAACTCATAAACTGTGAGATGATGGCCTGAGCTGAAGTTGGACGCTTAACCGACTGAGCCACCAAGGTGCCCCTGTTTTGTTTTGTTTTTGAGATCATTTTATTTTCCTTTGTTTTCATTTTTGTAGATGCTAGAAGCTCTTCTTAATTCCAGTATAGTTAACATATATTGATAGTTTCAAGTGTACAATACAGTGATTCAACAATTTATGCATCACTGGGTGCTCATCAGGACAAGGGCACTCCTTAATCCCCATCACCTATTTCAGACATCCCTCACCCACCTCCCCTCTGGTAAACCATCAGTTTGTTCTAAATACTTAAGAGTCTGTTTCTTGGCTTGTCTCCAGTCTCTCTCTCATTTTCTCTTTGCTCGTTTTGTTTCTCAAATTCCACATGAGTGAAATCATATGGTATTTGTCTTTCTCTGACTGACTTATTTCACTTAGCATTATACTGCAGCTCCATCCATGTCATTGCAAATGGCAATATTTCATTCTTTTTTATGGCTGAATAATATTCCATTGTGTATCTTCTCTACCCATTCATCATTAGATGGATACTTGGTCTGCTTCCATAATTTGGCTGTTGTCAATAATGCTGCTATAACCATCGGGGTGCATGTATCCCTTTGAATTGGTGTTTTTGTTTTTGTTTGTTTGTAAACAGAGAAGGGATTTGAACCTGATGTTCTTTGTGGTGCAACCTGACAGCTCGTCTGATTAGAAGAAATCTTATGGATAATAAAGAGCTTGGCGGAGAAGTCAGAAAGGAAGGAAAGAAGCAAAAGCATAGAGGGAAGGGAAGCAGACCTAGAGAAGAGTAAAAAGAGAGAAAGGAAGTCAGCTCTAGTTGGAAGTGGAAAACACACTCCACCCAAGTGCTCTAATATTTGTATTTATTAATTTACAATGATAAGGCAGGATAATTCTAAAAGAGAAGTGGATACGAGATTAAGGCAAACTGTCCCAAACTCAAAACAAGCTCAGTTCCCTTTTTTAGAGAATTGTCCATTCCACCCTCATTTCCAGATAAATTTATCACCAAAGGGTATTATCAAGTGGTTTCTTCTTTTCGCACACGCTAGCAAGAGACAGTCTGGATTTAACGTGGCAGATAAGGCAGGAATCACATCTTGTAGGGTTGTTTTTTACGTGGAGAAAATCA
This sequence comes from Felis catus, assembly GCF_018350175.1. Taxonomy (NCBI): domain Eukaryota; kingdom Metazoa; phylum Chordata; class Mammalia; order Carnivora; family Felidae; genus Felis; species Felis catus. Next base: position 120,485,910 of record NC_058369.1, on the reverse strand, counting down.
TAGATAGACACTTCCCCACTTCTGTAAGCTTTTCAAACCATACGTGGTTAACCAGAGGCTAACAAAATGGTTAACCAAACGTGTCAACCGCTAAGCCAAGTGGAAACAGTGATGGCAGTTCAAGCACTGGGAGTTGTTCTCCCATTTCCGGGACACATTCCACCCAACATCCAGCCTGACTTTCAGAATGGTGTCATGTTTGAGGAGCGTGTTTGGGGCTGCTGTCTTCACATGCGTGAAGCCCAGCTGACCAGGGGAAGGGCCGTCTGCATTTATAGAGTGCTTCTTCAAAGCAGCTGTTGCAGCTCTGGGTAGGAATTGAGACGTTTTCTCCAGTGTGTCCACATTAAGTGAGCTCACCACTTAGCTCTGGTCTGACTAACTGATGGGACCAAACCCATCAAGTGGGAATCTTTTTAAAGTAGGAGATCGATTGTTATTCTTGGTACCATTTCAGTGCCTGCTACTTTTTCCTCTTTTTTTTTTTTTTCTTTTCTTCTGCTCCAAAGTATCCTTTGATTTCCTTCCAAAATCCATTCACTACGGGAAGTATATCATTATTAAGCTTCCTTGGTGGGACACCAAATACTGTATGTTTCGCCAAAGAGGACAACTGTCCGTAGTTAAACACTAAACTTCTTAGAGTTGGGTAAAATTTGCTATTTAGAGGAGGTCTATTTTTTTTTAATTCACTGCATTTATTTGTATTATTTAGTAGTGCAAAATTCTTTCTAGAAGTAGGAGGAATACGTACTAAAATCCAATGTAAACAAAGAACGAAATAAATATTATCCTCTTCCGTGACCAACCCCAACTATTTCTCCTCAGGACAAAACAAGTCTTTAAATCAGAATCCAACAAGAGTAAATAATCTAACTGCTTTGGTTGTTTCTTTCAAAATCTTAAACTCAGTCTGGGTACACAACATTCCTCTACTTGGTGATTTTGTTTTGTTTTGCTTTTGAAGGTCTAAGACATTTTTTTTATTATTTTTTTAATATAATTTACATCAAGCTAGCTAACATACAGTGTATACAGTGGACTTGTGGTTTCAGGAGTAGATTCATCGCTTATATACAACACCCAGTGCTCATCCCACCAAGCGCCCTCCTCAATGTCCATCATCCACTTTCCCCCTTCCCCTGACCCCACCCCCTCATCAACCCTCAGTTTGTTGTCTGTATTTAAGAGTCTCTTCTGGGTTTGCCTCCCTCTCTGTTTGAAACTATTTTTCCCTTTCCCTTCACCCATAGGGCTCTGTTCAGTTTCTTAAGTTCCACTTATGGGTGAAAACATATGATATCTGTCTTTCTCTGACCAACTTCTTTCACTTAGCATAATACCCTCCAGTTCCATTTGCAACAGTGCTTGGTGATTTTGGATGGAAGAGTGGAGAGACATGGACAGAGGGAAAGTGGATGGAAAAGGAGCGTGCCTTCATTCTTTTAAGTGTTTCTTCTTTCCTCCCAGATTAAAAATTTTTAACCAGTTTCGGTTTTTCATTTAGAGTGTATATCACAGGACAAAAATCAGGAACTCCAGGAGTATGTATTCATGATCCCTGCTGATTACACCCGTACTTATTATTATTTTAATCTATCTTTTGAAATAACTGACTTCTCTTTGAATCCTAATTTTAGGCCTTGTTTCCTATGCAGAGATAGAAGCACTCTTTCCATTCTATTGCTCTTGGTTTGGTTTTGATCTCAGAATTCAGATCTTCGTAACATCCGCTGCCAATTAATTAAGTACATTATCAAAAGGGCACCACAACAGAAAACCTTTCACCTAGCCCTAATAAGGTGTGGTGTTTCCAAAGCACAGACCATTTGAACTCAGTGAATGGATCTGTTGGTAAGACTGACCTATTTTAAAATCGAGACACCTCTCATGAAGTGTGGTGATGAGGCTAGATGATAGGGTTGTAGCATCAGCCTAGTTGATTTCCTTCTACATGACCATAACTACCCAGGAAAGGGGCAAACATCTCAGGGTAAGTAAATTGTGATCATTTCAGAACTTGATGGTTACAAATATCATGAATCAGGCATGATTTCGATTTCGATTTAATACTGTCCTGAGTTTCAAGTCTGGCTCAAAGAACACCTACAAAACATCAAACATGCAAACAAACTCAGTGCAGTACTTGCGTCTCCAGCAACAGATATAGGTGGATTCTGTTTATTTTGAGAAAATAAGGTTGTCAGGACAACTGACTGAGACATTTCAAATGCAATTTAAAGTCATACTCTGTAGTACACTAGAAAAACAGTGAGCCTACCATTTTAGGGAGATTAACACGTCAGATGCACATCAGAGATTTCCACATCCCGTGTTGCCAAAATAGATGCCAATTTAGGAATATGGAAGACTTAAAGTAATTGAATCTTTCACTCTTATATGCTCTTGGGGAGCATGGGTGATGTGAACAGCCTGAGCTCTGATGCGCTAAGGCTGGTCATTAAATGTTCCATGACATTTTTTTTTTTTTAAAAACCAGAAGAGGTTTAACCTGGCTCTCCTTCAGCTAGGGTGATGGCAGCCTCCCTCCCAAAGATTCCTTCTACCCTTCCAACTGGCAAACACTTGCTTCATTTCCTCCTGTAGACTAAAGATCATGCAGAATGGCTGGCTGAGCCTTGCAGCTCCTCATTCTGCCCTCCACTGGTGTTTGGGGGGCGGGGGGGGGGGGAACCGCTTATTCTTTCAACACACATTTAATGAGCATTTACTCTGTGCACAATAAGAAATACGAAGACAAAAATGATACTGTTCGTTTCCATAAAAAGCTTGAAATCTAGTAGATTCCATCGCCTGGGAGGTACCATGACATTACAGATTAAATGGGTCATTTCTTTTTTGTTTGTTTGTTTGTTTATTTTCAGGGGGAGGGGAGAGGGAGAGGGAGAGAGTCCCGACTCAGGGCTCAGCCCCATGACCGTGAGATCATGACCTGAGCTGAAATCAAGAGTCAGACACTTAACCGACTGAATCACTCAGGTGCCCCTAAATGGGCTATTTCTAGCGAGATTTTTAGATCAGGGTTAAAGTACTATCACCTAAATTAAATAGATAAGGTTTGTGTGCTCTGGGGCTAACATTTTTTAAATTGTAGCATATCAAACATATGTAGTGAACCCTGGCCTAAACTGGGACTTTTAGTCATGGATGAACCCAGTGGTTCTCAACCAAGGGTGATTTTGCCCCTGCCCCTGGCAACATGTGGCAATATCTGGAGACATTTTTGATCGTCACAACTTGGGGGGTGGGGTAGCGCCTGGAAATGTTGCTAAACATTCTGTAATGCACAGGAAAGTCCTTCACAACAAAGAACAATCTAGACCAAACTGTCACTAATGCCAAGGTTGAGAAACCCTGCCTTAACCTGACTGTCAGGTTAACCAAACCATGACTAAATGGCACTTATCAACCAATTATTTATTTTATTACTTTGAAGGGTACACCACAGGACCACTGTGATGTGGGTATTAAAATAGGCTTGCATCAAAATCCAAGTAATAACAAAACATCTTCTGTGTGACATTTCCTCTCTGTCCTTCATGAAATTCACCACCTCACTCTGGTTCATGAATGGCAGTGATAATAACACAGAGGATTTAGTTTTCCTAACCATAGGCTCTAAAGACTGGAAGAGTTTTAGAGCCCACCTGGACTGAAACACACATTAAAATTTATTTATTGATTAAGATACACTTCACAGATCAAAAAGCTGAGGGTCAGAGAGATTAGAGGCCATGGTGATCGCATGACAGGTTCAAGGTTGGAGGCAAATTAGAGCCCAGGCCTCCTGACCTCCAGTCCCGGTCTCCTCTGCTCCCCTGGAGACTAATCTGGGGCTCAGCTGCATCTTGAACATTAAATAAGAAACAGAAATGACATCTGAAAATGTGAACTAGCCCATGTGCTGTGTATTTTCCATGGCATTGGATCAATGTGTTCTGAAGCTGGGCTACTTCTTTTGGAGCCACAGTGACAGCATCAGCCATTGTGCCATGAAGGAACCAGGAGGTGGCATCTGTTAAACCCACAGACATGTGCATCTCCTCCGCTGGAGACGAGCACTCTCCTGGTAGAATCTGTCAGGGCACATCCTAAGAACTTTTAGGGAGTGTTATCGAGAGCATAAACATACTCTCCTTCACCAGTGGCGGCTGGGGTACTTCTCTCCGGTTTCTTCCTCTGACTTCCTAAAATGATTACTGGATTGTATTTTTACCTTCCAAGTAATTCCAGCCCCCTGTGAAGATCTTTAAAGAGAAGTAAGCAAAGCTTGAGGCTTGATAGTCTCCTCTTAGTAATTTATTAGTTTTGTGTGTGGATATGGCCTGTACAATGGGAGAAGAGGTACATGGTCCATTTGTCTACCAAAAAGCAGTAAGAGTGGGCTCTGAGTTAGGTAGTGAACTTAACAATTCTACTTTCAAATAATCAAACCCAATCCAGAGATTCCAATGCACATTCTCGTAAACCTTGTTAGTAGACAGACTCAACATTTATTTAGTCAATAAGGGTGGGGAGGAGGTCCTCCCTCCCACCCCTACCCTACCTTCTATCTATAAAGAATTTCAAGAGGAGCCTAGAAATATGGACATCAAAGTATCTGCGTGACTCTTCCTTACTTCGTTTCTCCTCTCAGATATTTCTGTAAAATAAATATAGGGTATTTCAAAGCAACGGTAAAGTTTGAGTTTTGTGTTGTGTTGCTCATTTTCGTGGGGGAAAGGCATGTAAAATGGGTAGTCATGAAGTTTCATACAGGTTGGCTGTCTCCCCTCTCAGCCTACTGACACTACCACTAATATTCTCCTTGAAACGATCACCATCTGTCCCCTACACTATTGGATCTGCCTCATGACCAAGGAAATGAACAAAGCGTGGGAAATGAACAGGGTGTGAGCGTGCATGTGCGTGTAAGCGCCTGCGTGTCGGATGAAGGAAGGGGGACAGGGGAGGAGGAAGGTACCATGGCATATAACCAGGCCCCAGAAATAATGCTCAAGTCTGCTCTGAGATTTTCCTATGGACCTTTAAACAGGATCCTTGTTGGAAGTTTTGGATTCTGTCCCGTGGAGTTTCAAGTGCATTCTTCGGGGGCGGCCAGTGACTGTTCCACAGAGGTGTGAATGTCCCGGAGTTCTACAAGCACAATACTTCACATTGTTGGTTCAGAATTACTTTAATTCCTCTTTCCACCACCCCACCCCCATCCCCATTAAGAAGCTGCTAGATCCACAGACAGGCCTAGCTCAGCCAGGACTGAAAAGCCCAATGAAAGCCACAAAAGGACCTGCAGTTAGTGTTCCAGTGTAAGAATGCAGTCAAATAGTAACAAGGAGTATGGTCCTGATTTTTGCTTGGAATGGTCAAAGTCTGCCTTAAGCGATTGCATGAGGTTTGCTCAAAGAGCTCTATTTTCCTGAAAGATAGAAAAAAAAAAAATAGCCATCACTTTATCCCATCTCCAAGCCCTACCTAAGTGTAGAGGATAAAGGCTGTACTCTATCTGGACAATAAAGCACACAGGCTCCAGAAAACTCCCTCGGAAATGCAAGTGTTTGGAAGTCCATGAACCAAAGAGATCAAGAACCCCTGCATTCGCCCAGCCTGTATCTGTTGTCAGTTCCCGATCATCCTCTGCAGAGGATTTGTATATTACTATGCAAGGCAGTATTCTGAAATGAAAGCACCTCTAGGAATTAGGGTGTTAAACTGGGATATACAACCCAGATGCTTCCCATCTTGGGTCAACCCCAGGAGGTCTCCGCACGACGGAATGAGACAACACAGAGGAGCCTAATGATGTCTACGCAGGCATCTAGCCTGATGGTGACTGTTTATTTTTCTGACTTTGAGAAACCGCCCTCGGGACCAGCAGAAAAATGAAGGAAGAAAAGTCTCCTTAAATTGGACAGAACCTCTTGAGAGGTTTCATGATTCTGGTGAACAGCACTAAAGAACAGCTTACAAAAATCACTACCTTTCACAACAGTGACTTGAAATCGGGTCTTAAGATACAGAGAAAAGAGAGGGAGGAGACACCAAAGAAAGTTGTAAAGTGCAAATATGGGCGAAAAGTGGCAGAGTGCATGCAGGCTGATATCCCCTAAGACTCTGGGGAGCCTTCACTCCAGAAAGGCCCAAAGCTGTTTGGCATTAGAGGTGGAGCAAGAGAAAGCAGACATCACAACCCTTCGCTCGTGAACCACATCACACTCCCCTCCCTTAACGAAAATCTTGTGGGCTTAAACCACAGACTCCTAACCAAACGTTCCCTGCCAAGGCCGCCGACAACTCAAGCGTTCCCACAGGCCGGCGCGGACTTTTCGGCATCCCACCACCCTGGGCTTAGGGATCCATCATCGGGGCAGCCAAATACGTTTCTCCACCCAGAGCCACTCTCGCCTGGACCTCAGCCAAAGTGACAAGACCAGGGCGGGGGAAAATCCTATAACTAAGTGAACTGAGCGGGAGGGTTGGAAGCAGTGAGAAAGGGTTCAAGTGGCTAATTTTTCCACTTTCCCCTGCTGTGGTTAAAGCAGTGACAGATAATTTATCACACATTTTGGTTGCACGCCAGCTGGCCGTAAAAAAAAAAAAAAATAAGAAAGAGTTGTTTATTAATTCAATTAGCTGGCTTATTTATCAGGGCTAGGTTAGCAGGGGCGGCGAGAAGGCCAAAGGATGCCCGTGTCAAGCTGTCGCTTGCAGGCCCTGCAGGCAAGTGGAGACATGCGTTCCTACCCCCCCAGGATTTGGAGCGTCGTGCTAGCTGTGTTTACCCTGAACACTTGGTGCGCGACAAGAAAGCCCATCAATTGTAATGAAATACTAGGGTGGGAAGTTACTCAGAACAGGACAAAAGTCGTCTGCGTGATGACAGCCATCAGTGTTTACCACCCACTCAGTGGCCACTTTCAGAGAAAATGCAGCGTCCTTTCCGGGCTCATTTTGGTTGTTGCTTTTTCTTCTTCTTCTTCTTCTTCTTCTTCTTCTTCTTCTTCTTCTTCTTCTTCCTCCTCCTCCTCCTCCTCCTCCTCCTCCCCCTCCTCCCCCCCCCCCCTCCTCCTCCTCCTCCTCCTCTTCTTCTTCTTCTTCTTCTTCACTCATTGGTGATTATTAGCACAAAAGGTTGCCAGTGTATAGCAGTTTGTCCAGACCACCACTGCTCAGGATCATAGAAATCATTCATTCAGTAAATGGCTCGTCAAATAAAGAAAATCCACAAATTTTTATTAACCGCTGCTTTGTGCTGAGCTCTGTTGATAACGCTTTTACTGATGTTACCAGATCTACCGGGTCCTCGTGTGGTGGGTAAGATGCGCCTATCTTACCACGAGTCAGCTAAGGTAGAAATTTTAGTTGATTCAACCAATGCCTCCCCAAGGGTCTGAAATGAGATGTCCCTGAAGGCCCCCTCATTTCACTGCAGCTGTCCCTAAGACCGTGCTTTTGGCGGGTCTAAGCCAAAAGTCTCCTTGGTGACCCAGACTATACATTTTCTGCTGATCCTGGGGTGGTGAGTAAGAAAGAAGAGAGAAAAGAGAGAAAAGAGAGAAAATGTCTACAGTTTTATTGTTTTGTTTCAAAATAACCTCATCATGAGAAATGGTTCTACTGTATACATTTGATTTTGGTTTTATTCAGAATATAACAGTGTCCCTCATTAGCCTGACAACTGAAGTGCTTTATAAACTTAAAGAAGGATGACTTTTGGACTGATACATAAGTATACTAATTTTCACATGTAATTTGGAAGAAGTGATATTCCGGATTAAAAAAAAAATAGGGGAGAGGAATCATGATATAAGAATGTGATAAATATTCTGGTTAATCCGCTGGTTAATCAGGCAGCAAACGGGACATGACCGTGGTGCCAGTAATAGGACCAAGATGGCCATTTTAGTGGGGACATTGCATATTAAGGGGAAATTTGTGAGCCTACACCAGGACTGAATCTAGGGAGAGATGAACAAGATACCTGTGTGTTCTACTGAATGTTAGGATTTGGGGAATATATTATGCTAGCTTCTCTATATCATGCTAAGAGTTAAACCTCTCCACTGTTCCATATCCATCACTAATCATAGGGGGGCAAGAGCCTTTCCCCAACTTCTGGAAATGTCATGCCATCTTTATTTTTCCTCTCTTCCTTCCTTCCTTCCTTCCCTCCCTCCCTCTCTGCCTGTCTCCCTCCCTTTCTTCCCTCCTTTCTTCTCCCATTCATGCAATACCAAATTGGAGAGTGAAACGAAACTTCAGGTGCACAGGTGGACTCACAACAGTATCACCTCAATGTGACTCCTTTGGCCTGTCTGCTCCCTACAAGCCTATATTGTCCCTCTTTCCTTCACCGTTGGCTAACTCTGTCTTTGACTCCTTCTGAGTTGCTTCTCCCTTGACAATTTGCTGATTTCTAAAACGCCCCTGAGAAATACCATACCCGTAACATGACCTCTTCTTGATAATATTTCCAACACTTGCCTACAATATCTTTTAAATTTTTTTTCAACGTTTTTTATTTATTTTTGGGACAGAGAGAGACAGAGCATGAATGGGGAAGGGGCAGAGAGAGAAGGAGACACATAATCGGAAACAGGCTCCAGGCTCTGAGCCATCAGCCCAGAGCCCGACGCAGGGCTCGAACCCACGGACCGCGAGATCGTGACCTGGCTGAAGTTGGACGCTTAACTGACTGCGCCACCCAGGCGCCCCTACAATATCTTTTAAAAAATGTCTCTTGAGTTGAGTAAAATTCCCATTAACATCTTTCGCCTCATCAGGAGTGACTGGGTTGGGAGTTTCTGCTTTCAAAAATGGGAAGAAAGTTTTAGGTGGCGATGTACTAGTATTTCTTTCGCTTCTTCTTTTTACTTTCAGATTAACTTAAGTAAAAAGAAAATCATTTTAAACTGGTACATTTTACCTAACTTTGGGTATTCTCCTATTTTTCACATGTGTTCAAATTTCCCAGTTACACATGCTGCTTCCATTTTCTGTTGCTGATGATATATCAAATGGGACTTCACACAATTTGGGTGACAATTGTATGTGGAGATGGCAAAAGCCAACGACAGAATGATCATCCACGTACTTTTTGAACTTTTTACACCCTAAAGGATTCTGGGTAAGTCTTTAAAAAATTTATTCAGCAGTCTTGGATAAAAAACATTCTTACTGTTTTTCCACCAAAATGACAGACAGATGCATGGGTATGCATATACATCTATTTTTGGTTGAGCAGTTGATTTCTATGTAGGAAAAACTGCTCAGTTTAAAGTTTTACATTGTTGAAACCTAACGTATTTTTGGATTCAGCACTATCTCTACTAAGTTTCAGTTTCTAAAGTTTATTCTCTATTTTTAAAAAATATAATAGCCCAAACCCTCTGCTCCAGCACAGTCTAAGCACTAGATATAATATTCCCAGGAAAAAAAAAAAAAAGTAAATTCTTGTACCAAACAATAGACCATTTGATTGATAGGAGATTTCACAGAAGAATTCCTAGCTTTTCTTTGTAACTATCTTTTCTGGCTTCTCAGTTTATTCCAAATGGCAGAGCACACATTTAAAAAGTGAGAGAAATATAGAAAAGGAGGTAAATATCTTTGCTTTGTATAGAAACCTCATACACACTGAAGGTTTGGCTTCTCACATTCGGTAGGAAAAGGCTGTGGATGATTTCCCCAGAGGTTTGCTTGACCCATGAAGGTATTTCTCAGATTGACTTCTGGAGTTTCCTTCCAGAAGATTCTTACGACCGAACACAAATTTTACATTTTGAACCCAATTCCTTTAAAAATGGAAACACTCCAGATAATTTCACTCGTGTAGATTTGTAAGACCGCATATTAACATGCTAGCAATTCTTAATTTTCCCATTACAGCCTATAGAACAGCTCTGTGCAAATAAGACTTATAATTTCCATATAAATCAGGAAAATTAAGGATATTTCAGGACTTCTCTTCATGTTTTCCCCCGAGAATGGGTATCCCATCTGCTTTGCTGAATGCAGGATAATCGAAGGGCACTGATCTCTCCAAATGGCTTCATTCATTACTGTCTCTGGATCCTCCAGGGCATCTGCCCCTAGGAAGGTCACTTCAGCTACACTCTGGCCTCCCATACGTTAGAACACAGCCGGTCCACACCTCCTTTAGGACGTACAATGTTTGGAGAAACATTGACTGGAATGAATATTTCTCCCCTTGGAGTTCAGTATTACAGAAATAACAATTCTATTTCGCCAGTTCCAATTTAAAAGGCATTCAGAATCTAGCACTATTTTGGCTAAGACAGTTTGAACATATTTCACTATTTTGCCCTCATAAATACGAACCACGGTGCAAAAGGGGGGGGGATGGGCTGTAGCTACTGAATGCTGAAAGGAGAAAAGCGTTTTCTGGGTATAGACTTCAGTGTATTTCAAGGAACACAGTTGAAAGAACCACTAGAACCAAAGTATGGGTGTGATCTCTACAGGCTTGATTTTGAATCATTTTAAGATAGCACTGATTATGCTTTGAGCTGTGAAATGTCTTTTGCATTACTTAGGTGAAGGCCATTTTCTCCATTTAGAAGGAGAAAATGGTGTCTTCTGTGGTGTAGAGCGCACAGATTTCATTGGGGGATTGTCCGTTTGGACAGTGCAGTTGACATCCAACTTCTGTATCTCCGAAGTATAAAGGCATCAGCGTCACGCTGCAGGCTGCAATTTCCTTGCACCAAACACAGAAACCAACCAAATAGGCTTGTGGGAGTTGGCAGGGAGTATAGAAACGCAGAAGACTTGCTCCCACCCTCAAGACTCTTACCGTCTAGTCGGAGGAATAAAAAGTGTACACACCAAGGCCAAAGAGTCAAATTCGTGGAAGGGATGAGTTTCAGAGGAGACAGAGTCTGACAGCATCTGGGGTGGCCAGGAAGGTGAGTCATGGCCAGACGTCTTACAGGACAATTTGAAGGGGACAGATTCCAGGTTTCTAACAAAGCTTGGAGACCTCATCTAGATAACAGTATGAGCTTCCTGGAAGAAGTCTCCTTCTCTTCCTCCGTTCACTGCCAAGGCTCCTTATTTACTTTAAAGTGACCTCAGATGTTTACTACCTATCTCTGTCTACCCTTCTCTTCCACGATGCCTTTGTTCCTCCAGTTTCGTCTATAAACAGAAAAACATGGTCACGGCCACCAATTGAGTGCAGTTGGGGTGAGCAGGCCTCGATGAGGGAGTGAGCGTAATTTAGAAAAATGCATTATTTGTGCTCTAAGAATACTCACTTTCCTCCCTTCTCCTTTACCTACCAAGGGCTATGCAGAAACAAATAATTCGAGTTAATAAATATCCCAGGGTAACAAGTCCAGTGAGCCCATTTCTTTAATTTTTAAACTGTGGACTTTCATCGTGTCTACCCGCCCCCCTCTCTTTTCCTCTGAAGCGAGCTGGGTATGGCAGGCTATGTTCCAAAACAGTACCCTTTACTCTTCTTCCAGGAAAGAACTTTTCAAATAAGGTCCTAAATGCTCATACAGTATTAGTGAGCACACATACACCTACACATAGTTGACGCTTGCCAACTCCTGACATGGGAATTCTCAGAAGCACACCAAAGTCTCTGTTTGATTTAAATTTATTTTTAATCACATAAAATCCAATTTGGAAAATTGATGCATGGGATTTTCTGAGTCACCAGAAGCTCTTTATAAGATTGCAAATGCATTGAGAAGGAAGAAATCTGTCTTGGCATGGCTGGTGTTTCACAACAGCGGTAAAAATGATGGGTTTCCTCAGTTTAGAATGAATGAGTTTTAAAATCTATAAAAATATGCTATTAAATCCTAACATAAAGTCAAAATATATTTGATATGTCTTAGTCATGAGGAAGAATTGAAGGAAAAAAGTAGTCAGTATTTTGAAATAAGTTTATTTTGTTAAGTTTCTTTTTCAGTCTTACTTAATTGCCTAAGCAATATTTATTATTCTGGATCATAATTATTAATTTTAATAGTGATCTTTGCTCTCTACGCCCAGTCATATTTTGTTATTTTTGGCAATATACTACAACATTTTCCATTTCCTTAAGGAGTTCCCAAAAATGATAATGATAAATGCAATTTGAGTTCATTTTATACTCATATTCCTTATTATTTACGTGCCCATGAAAGTAGTCTGTATATCCGTAAATGGATTTCATAAGGAAAGGAATGAAGATATTTATTAAATCTAACTAGTTTTGTATCTCCAACATGATCAGGAAGCATGGATTTATAACAATAATCAGTTTTAGTGATAACTGATAGTCAAATCTTCAAAGGTGGGAAGGGGTAATTCCCTATCCTTACATATGTGATGTGTCAAAATTTTTTAAAGTGTTATTTGGCCCTTCTCTGCACAGTTATTGTAATCCTGTACTTTTAAGTCAAAACTTAACGCCTTGTCACTATCAGACTTAAGTATTACACAACTTTTTATTAATTGCACATTACATTACAAAGTACAGCCATAAAACTCTTTACCTGAAGATGTGTATCTGGTTCCTACAAGTTCCCAGTATTTTCTCATGAAATGTTCTTGTTTGCTATTCTTTTCATGGGAAGAGTGGGTAGGCTGTGTATGCCTGGGCCATCTTTCCCACCATAATGTGAAAACAAGTTAAAGGTATTCACAATTCCATATGGAAACATCAACAAACGATACAGAAAAGACCAATAAACTGTTCTCCATCAGGGGGATGGTCCCATAAATCACAGCACATTCATATGTAGACATGTCATTCAACCAAGGAAATCATGTTTTCAAAGAATTATTTATGCACAGACAAAGGACCGAAAGAAAATATTCTGTCGACAGTAGTCATCTCTGAGTAACTGGGTTACAGGCTGTTTTCCTTTATTTATTTTTATCTTCTTCTATCTTTTTGCTGCATTTCCCAAAAATTGCCTTTGCGATTAACATGTATCTTTCAATCAGGAAAAAAATAAGTACAATTTATGAAGTTCACCAAGCATAAAAAAAACTTGAAAGAAACGGTGTGAAGGCTTATATTTGTGCAATAAAAAAAGCCTCCAAAATAGAGATGATTCACAAGTCCCAGAACTTTCGGTGGGCAAACATCTGGACAGCAGATTACTTTGTTCTTGCTCAGATTGTTTTGCAGTGGGGCTTGGAGAACTTCACACTTCCCACTGTCTTATTTTTTTTCTTTTCATTCAAATATGAATCACCTGCATTGTTACTGCAATGAGTTACATGAAAAGTTCTATATTTTTAGGGTGGGGGTGTGTGTCTTTTTCTGATAATCTTTTTCTAGCAGAGCCATTTATGTTTGGAAGATAAAATAAATTAAGAGGGAAATAACCGTACAGATTTTTCACTACAGTGAAACTGTATCAGATTGAGGTTAAGTAGGGATGCAACCTGGAATGAGACGATTTCATTCAAAAATGGAAGGGCAAGTATAAAGCTATTAGAGAAACAATGTCGTGATGTGTAGTGATGTATGTCCTGACACAGAATCATACAGCGGGTTCAGACACTGTTTTAAAATTTAGAACGTAAGCTGGGGTCCAATGATAACAAAGAAGCTGGGAATGTCTTTGGAGTGTTGAGCTCCTTAGGAGAATGTGCTGGGTAAAATGGTGCTGCTGCTTTGGGAAACAGTTTGTCAGTTCTTCGAAAAATGACACATCGGATTACCATATGACCCAGCACTCCTACTCATGGGTATACACCCAAGAGAACTGAAAACATACCTCTACACAGAAACTTGTACACGGACGTTCAAAGCCACGCTATTCGTGACAGCCAAAACGCGCAAACAAGCTAAATGTCCGACAGTTGATGAATGTGGTATAGCCATACGATGGAATATTATCTGACAATAAAAAGGGATGAAGTGCTGACACTTCATCATGTTCTAACTTGGATGGCCCTTGGAAACATTAGGTAAGTGAAAGAAGCCCACCACCAAAGACCACATGCTGTATAATTCCAGTGATAGGAGAAATCCCAAAGAGGCAAATCTATATAGACGGAAGGAAAATTAGTGGCCGCCAGGGGCCGGGGAGGGGGAAGGAGTGACTACTAATGGGTAAAGGATTTCTTTGGGGGTTAATGAAAAGGTTTGAAATTAGTGTTGATAATTGCGCAACTCTGTAAATACACTAAAACCTACTGAATTGTGCATTTTAAAAGGTAAATTTTACGGTATATCAATTCTATCTCATTTTTAAAATTTGTTTTTACCTCTATCATTGGCCTTCGTAGTATGAGATGCAGTTCCTCCAAACGAAAGGCAGAGATAATATGATTTTTAAGTTTTTTTCAAAGAATTTTCAGGTTCTGGGCTAAAGACGTCAGTTTTGTTGACTATATTTAGATAGAAACATAGAGAATAAAAAATTTCTTAGTCTTCTCTAGTAAACTCTGATGGCTTTTAAGACAGCCTTGCTTAAGTTTCCAGCCAAGGGAATTATAAAATCTAGCTTCTAAGCTGTGCTCATGGGACAGTAACATAATGTCAGTTTCCTCACTTGTCAAAAGGTGATAGTACCGCTGACTCTTTGCAGGGATTGAATTCAAAAGAACAAACATGTATGAATCACCTACTGGGCTCATCGGATTGTAGCAGGCATTGTGGCAAATACGAAGATGAATAAAGTGTAGTCTCTGCCCTCAGGAAACATTTAATCTGGGGGCGCCTGGGTGGCTCAGTCGGTTAAGGGTCCGACTTCGGCTCATGAGTTCAAGCCCTGCGTATGGCTATTTTGACAGCTCAAAGCCTGGAGCCTGCTTTGGATTCTGTGTCTCCCTCTCTCTCTCTCTCTGCCCCTCCCCTGTTCGTGCTCTGTCTCTCTCTCAAAAATGAATAAACATCAATAAAAAAATTGAAAGAAAAGAAACATTTAATCTCATAGAGGGTAAAAATAGATCTTAGGATACAATAATGATGTCATAATAATGATTTGAAAACTTTTGAGCTCAGATGAAAACGCCTTAAGTGTGTACCAACAGAATGATAAATAAGTTTTGGCGATGGATACCATATAACAGTAGAAATGGACCAACTATGAGAATCAACATGATAAAGCTGATAAACATCAATGTGAGCTCTATAATCAAGTTTTAGAAAAACACATAGAGCATAAAAACGTTTACATAAATCTAAAATACTCTATGTTATTAATACTGTAAAATCCCTTATGTTATATATACATAACCTTACCTTCACATATAATATATAAATTATATCTATTATATGAGGATATCCATGGGAATGATAAATACCAAAATCAGATAGTGGTCCTTCTAGTATTCGGGGGCTTCTGCACCGTAGATGGTGAGCAGATTGGCGATTGTTATATTATTTCTTGTACAGTTTTGTGTATCTTAAACGCTGCATGATAATTTAAAAATATGACATTAGAGAAAAAAGTCACAGGTCAGTTTCTGTGGAGGGATGCCAGGGGATAAGGGAAGACTTCCAGAAGGTGGTGCCTGAGCTGGACCAAAAGGGATGCATGATTTCCACAGAGAGAAAGGGAAGAAGGCATTGTGGTTGAAGGGAATAGTATAAACAAATTAAAATCACAAGGTTTTCGCATTAGAGACCACAAGGTTTCTTAAAGCCACACAAAGCAATTGAGAACTCAGGTTCTTACGGAGTTTTGAGCTGCAAAGCACCAAGAACAAGGAGATTTTTATGAATCATAGTGCCGAAAAGCACGATGCGTGAAAAACAAAGCATAACCAGAGTCTCAAACTGTGTTTGGAGAGTTGCAAACTCGTTCTTTCTTCTTAACAGTGAGAACAAATTGGGATGCCTGGAATATACCACTTGGGAGATGGTGGGAGAATAATTTTATCCACAAGTATTAAGTTGTTGCCTGAGGACAGCTGAGTAAACAGTTTGCCGAAGTCTGTTTGACGACTGCCAGCTAGTTACACCCATAATTTCATCTCTATTAACAAAAACAACTCATACTGTCGCACTGCCCTGCTTTGGCTACCCTGTGGTTCGCAGTATTTGAATTATGGAGTGTCATTTGAGTAACATTCTATAGCAGTGGGGGCTGTGTTTTGATGTCCTTTCGTTACCCACCCCCACTCTGCTGATTTATGGCACACCACGCAGAGACCTAAATCAAAACTAGAAAATACGTGTGAAATAATGCAAAACAGAGTCGCGGGGTTGGCAATTCGGTAATTATACCTAAAGGGAAAATAATTATGTAATACCGTATGGCGAGAGTCAGTCTCAGAATAACAAATGCCCATACTGTAAATGCAGAATTCTGGGAAGAACACTCAGGGTCTCTGAAGAGGAGCTGAGGGGAAAAGTTGCCTTTTAAAAGGACCCAGAGTCACCTTTGTGAATGATATTTGGCCGCTGATAATACTGTTTACAGACGTGAGTAAGAGAGGTGACATAGGCCTAACAAAATGAATGCCAAAAAAAAGGGGGGGGGGGGAACACAGCGAGAGTTATTTATTGTTTGAGCTCACTCTCAACTACTACTTGCTGGAGCCGAGGATTTTACCTATCGGTTAAAATTCTGAAAGTGTGAAAGCTACTCATTGATAGAAATCAGAAAACTCTCCGCATATTCACAGCAACCACGAAATGGAAACTCAGTCAATGTTCAAAACGCAACAACAACAAGTCTATCAGACTGGAGACCTTTCAGTTAAAAAAAAAAAAAAGAAAGATGAAAGAATTCCTCAGTAGTCGAGAATATAAAACTCTCCCCTCGAAGTCTATCAGTTAATGAACAACCTCGGAGTAGAGGGAAATATGAGAGAAATGACCCGGGCAATCCTCCAGCTTAAATCTGCATGTTGGAAAACAACTCCTCATCCACCTCTCTATTGTAAAGCCCTGGCATGGGAACTGAAATAAAAGATGTTAGGAAAAGATTAGGAGACTAAGGCTTTTACAGGCTGACTTCCTCATTAAAAATTAGCTCTGAATTTAAGTGTTCCCTAAGTTCCTCAAACCACTCACCTGGGTGGAGCCATACTAGGTGAAGTTGGGTGAGCTCGGGGGACAGGGGTGTCAATTAAAACCATTCCAGACAGGAAAATCAGGAAAGGATATGGCTTTCTTTAAGACAGGCCTTGGCTCCTGGGCCAAATCTGGCCGGCGGTGTGATTCTGTAAATAAAGTTTTATTGGGACACAGCCATGCCCAGTCATTCTTGTATTGTCTACGGCTGCTTTTGAGGTATAATGGTGGTCTTGGGCAGGTACAAGCATCATATGGCCCACACAGCAAAAATATTGATTATCTGGCCCTTTTGAGAAACACTTTGCCTACCTTTGCTTGAGTTTACCAGTTATCTGGAATAGCTTCCGTGGTTAAAAAGTTTTTAGAGTAATAATTTATAAGAATTCCCATTCAACTGGGCACAACCTTTAGGTAGTTATGCTTAAGCTTTAGAGTAAAAAGCTACTTCTCTGGGTCCTTTTTTTTTACTTCCCTAATTAAGGGTAAATATATATATATATACATATATATTATATATATATATATATGTATATAGATATTCAATTAAGCTATAATATTTGAAATGAGGTCCTAATTTTTTTTTTTTTTTTGCTCTTCACAAAAGAATGACAATAGAAGCAGGTCGAGTTCAACACAATCAAGTAGTCTTAAGATGATTCCTTTTTGAAAACCAAGCTATTTAAGAGAGTATTAGTGAAGAAATTAAAAAGGAAATGCTGGAATAAGGGCTTAAAGGAGGAATGTACGTGCTTGCAAATAATAGTAACCATTTCTAAAGCTCTTTAACACATTGCCTTGTAATAAGTCATTTAATCCTTACAATAACCCAGACATTAGATATCACCCAGCCCATCTTATAGTGGTGAACTTGAAATCAACGAGGTTTCGAAAGCTGCCTATAATCACTTGACTAGCAAAATGGTAGACCCGAGCCGGATCACAAGGGTCACGTTCAAAGCTAAACGCTTTCCATTCTCCACGGCAATGCAGGGAACCACAGAAAGAGGTTTTGCTTAGGAAAACTGAGCTCTCTAATCTTAAGCCTCAGTGAGCTTGGACAAGTCTTTTAGTTTCTTCAGCTACCAGTGAACTCATTTAAAACAATGATGGTACCATACAAACTATGTTATACAAACTATAGTTGGTCAGAAAACATTTTTAAAAGAGAATTTACCTTCCTGTGTTTCCTTTATTCATAACAATTCTTGCTTCTTTCTTTTCAATTATTTGCCAAGGTGAATTGGTAGTTTTTTTTTTTTTTTTGTATGGGGTGAGTTCTGTGGTGGACACACCTGCCCCCACCTCTCTTCGCCGTCTGCTGACCCTGGGAGTCAAGTTTCAGGTGATCCTGAGCTCACAGCCTTTTGGTGGGTTTGGCTTCTCACCTCCCTTGGCCCTCATAGGTGCCCTGTTCCCCATTAGATCTTTCCCAAAGCAGTAGCCCCCTTCAGCCTGCCCAGATCACCCTGCTTCCCCCATTGCTCTTTTGCGCCAGCATCCAAAACTCTGTGTTAACCTGGGCATTTTCTAAACCTGAACCCACAGGGTCCAGTGTCTGGCAGTCTGAAGTAGAATCTCTCTTTAGAGAGAATTCAGGAAACTCCACCAGTGTCTGCTGTCTGAGGAAGCAGATTTTAGAAGTGAAAACAACTCCATGCTCCTTAAAGTCCAGGCTGGGCAGCCAAGGTAGGTGGCGGCCCCAGAAAGTGGGTGAGTTTCAGAATGAAAACCACCCTTTGCCATCTGGTTTTTACCAGGCCAGAAAGAAAATGGCGACTTGCCCCTCATGAAAAGTTGACTGCCAGGGGAAAATAGAGACTCACACACGAGCCCTGCAAAGGAGGGATGGGATGTTCTCCGACTCCATGGAGCACAGTCACTCAACCTTCTTTTAAATGACCAAAGAAAAAAGTTACAAGCAAGGAAAATGTCTTCTCCTGAGAGATTGGACCCCACCCATCCACCCACCCACCCACCTACCCACAGGGAACTGTAAATCAGATATTACCGGCACAGCAAATTGGCAGCCAATGTTTTAAACATTATGAAGTGCCAGGTCTGGGCCTCAATACAGATACTTTTTTGTTTTAGGCACTTGCCTTTTAAAAATGTACTTGGAAGTTTCTGGAAGGGGTATGGCTATAGATGAAATGCCCACATAGGGAGAGCATGATGGGAGAAGGGATGTCCTGTTTCTAACATGTGCTAGGAGCCCGAGGTGGGTGTCATTATCTTCCTATTAAAGATGAAGAGGGGCCCTAACAGGAGGAGGAACTTGCCCAGGCTCACTTGTGAGTAGAATCCCCCTATTCCAAGATGGCTTCCTTGACAAAGCAACACTGACTGAATATTTCCCTGGAAAATTCCTGGGAATTGTGACCATGGAATTTCAAGCCTTGTCTTTCTCCCCTAAAGGCAAAAACATTTTTTCATTTCTGTTTACAGAACCACTGCGGCCTTAGAGATCAGTTCATCTAAACCCTGTCACAGAGCAAAGAATGAAATTAAGGTTTGGAGACGTAGGATGATTTACTCAAAGACAGAAACTAATTAGCAACAAAGCTCTTCTTTTTGACCCTGCTACTGTTTCGTATGTTTTTATTTTAAGAGAGAACACCTCAGCTAGTAAGAAAAAGAAAAAAAGTACCACTGAGGTCGCGACTCAAAATTTAAGTCGCCTACATTTTGTTTACAAAACCATCATAGTATCATCATTCATGTGACTGCCTTTACCATACTTGGGCTTTTTCCTCATTCTTCTGAGTTATTTTTCTGGTTATGAAAACCAAAACAGTAAGTGGACTAAGCAGTGAACGAAAGGATCATGACAAAAGGTCTGCAACGTACCCCCTCACATCCAACAAAAAGCAATCCACTCTTTCTCCTCGTCCTTTATTCAGGAAGGTTGGCTAACGAAGAAGATGTCTTGGCAGGACGGCAAGAGAATGTGTAATTGCTCTGGGTTTCGTTATGTTTCTCTTTTCCTACTCCCGACTTTGGTGGTGGGGCTAAGCTTACTCGCAACTAAGAGCAGATGCTTCAGGTCACCAGGCAAAGGGCTTCCAGAGATTCCCAAGAAAGTTTGCAACCAGCGTGTGCCTCAAAGTGGCCACAATGCTGCTCTCAGAGGCAGGACAACAGACTGGTGTGGCTGAAGCCCTGTTGTGGGCACGCGCTTAATCTCTCCACTTCTCTCCACTGGTTCCCCTTCCTCACGGCTCACTTTTCACAACCCATCTCTTATGGGACTTTTTCTATTCGAAGTTAGAATGCAGCTGTTGGGAGAAGGTGCTGTCGGAGACCCTGCCCCAGTCTGAGCTTGGCTTCCATACCTG
Source organism: Felis catus (assembly GCF_018350175.1). Classification (NCBI taxonomy): domain Eukaryota; kingdom Metazoa; phylum Chordata; class Mammalia; order Carnivora; family Felidae; genus Felis; species Felis catus. The sequence continues at coordinate 120,465,552 of NC_058369.1, read as the reverse complement.
TCACCGGCCAGTAGTAGCTCACTCTGCACATGGTTGTATAGAATGACGGGGCCTCCTGCCAGCAATTGGCCCCGTCTTTCCACTGGCAACAGCCCTCCTTTTTGTTGTAATGGAAATGCCTGACTTTAAAGCTGGAAGAACGCTCCTAAAATCCTATTCACCTTTAACTCTGACCCCAATTTTCAGCTTCCTGGATGGTCCTACTGAACCAAGTAATGGATCTCTTTATTTTGGTCATGGTGATACTCCAATTGACCCCATGGGGTCCAAGGAATTACATTTCAATCGGGTACCCGAGGAGCTCTCCCCAGTCCTCCTTAATAAGGAGTTAACTTTGAAACCTAATTGCACCCACTTGAATGTACAGTTAATTACTTCATAGCTGCCACAGGACAAATGCTTTGAGGCTCTAAGACATGTCCTTTACATGCATGGGAGGTTCATAAGCAAACAAGGCACCCACTGAATGAGGTTACAGCTATGGGCCTGCTCAAAACAGAACTAATTTACCTGTTTGAGTTTCAGAAAAGGGGAAAGAATAGACGATAAATGTCATTTTTCGCTACCTTCCTAACCCTTTGCATGTTAATGCTTCATCATTGAGAACAAAGATAGATTGTTTGTTTTTTTTTTTAGAGTATCAGAGGACTGAATTTACACCCAAGCTCATGAGTAGAGGTCAACACTCGGTCATTTATAGGACAGGATTTGAATACTCTGGAAGAATGGGAAAGGTCTTGCTTTGCCCACAAGGCAGCCTGAGAAGGAGAGAGGGTGAGACAGACTGAAGGCTACCCTCAGTGAATGCTGCTTAACTCAGATCCTATCAACGGGGTGAAACTGTCTCCTTGTGGGAAGATGGCCAACATGGTTAACTCATATGGGTGGGAGGAATTCTCCACATAGCATCATAAATGGCGAGACTAGATGGGAGCTCGTGATCAAATTTCAGTGTTTGCAGGACTTTCTTGATACTTGTCCAGAAGTGAATACTTCAAGCCTTAACTTTAAGTGAAGCGGAAGTTAAGAAGCAGAGCTAGAAGAGACTTTTATGCGGGAATCCCTTTCCTCCAAACACATACACGATATCCTCAGAAGGATGCCATTGTATTCTCTGATCCAGAAAGGGAAAGCTCACTGACGACAGAGCAACTTATCCCACTCTGACGTAAGATCTGTCTTTCTGAAACTCTAACTCCTTCGCCACACTTACGACAACTTAGATTCGATACTGGAATTCCTTCGCTGTTTCTGTGTGTTACAAGGTTTTCAGATTCTTTACCAGTTTGGGTGAGGTAAAAGTTCCCCCCCAAGGACTTTACCTCAATTCTACATTCAGGAGAAGGCTAAAGCCTGGGATGCGAGTGCCTCCAGTAGCCACTGGTTACCTCCTTGGGTCTTCTCCATCTCCCACCCTCTTAATTCCCTCAAGAGCCTTTCTTCTGAGGAAAGGGAGGGAGTGTCCCTTCCTTCTACACGGGCACTACAGGCCCACAATACACTGTAGAACCTGCCGCCCCAGACTCTTCCTCCCCACCCCCCACTCCTCCATTTCACGATACCCGCAACTCAAACTCAGTTCTGCATTTTTACCAGCTAAGTCCAACGTGCGCAAAATCCCACGGCTTTATAAACGATAGTACTGTTTTCTATCCTTATGGGGATCTTTTTCAATTGACCAACTTTCAAATATTTTCAGGACACTTGGATGATTTTTCTAAAGGAACTTTCATCAAATTTTACTTTTTTTTTTTTTTTTTACAATGAAGTTAATATATTGTAAAGCACCTGAATGGATACAACATCCCTTACACAGAAATTAGATTTTTGGATGGGCCATGAAAGGACTGATCTTTAAGGAACAGCTTTAGGTTGAAGAGGCTTTAGGCAAAACGGGCTGCCTCTGTCCCCTAGTTGGGAGCTTTGAAGCAGGGGCTGGATGAATACAGATGCTTTGCAACTTCATAATTTGAAAGCGACTCGCTCTTATATGGAAAAAGCCACATAAAGAAAATTGAGGGCAGTAGGAAGCGTGTTTGCCAATTCACAGTAGGCCTCCCCTCCCCACCCCCTCAGGTTAAAGGTTAAAAATGCTCATCAGTCTATGCCATGTCTGTCCTGATTCATCTTGGAAACTTTGAGTCTTCAGGGCCATGTTAGGCTGAACGGTTATTTTGCAACATCTCTAATCAGAACCATTGCCAAGCAAAATGAACCCAGGTTTGTTAAGATATTTACTAATAGGAAGATTCCTGAAAGGACAGAGCAAAGCTCAAACGAAGAAAACAATGTTGTGAATATAGCAACCAGAGAGCCTGGCTGACCCATCTTACGATTTCCATTCATTTTCTCATTCTCTCCCTCTCTCTCTCTCTCTCTCTCTCTCTTTCTATCTCTCTCTCCCTCTCTCTCTCTCTCTCTCTCTCTCTCTCTCTCTCTCTCTCCCTCTCTCTCCCTCTCTCTCTCTCTCTCTCTCTCTCTCTCTCTCTCTCTCTCTCCCTCTCTCTCTCTCTCTCTCTCTCTCTCTCTCCCTCTCTCTCCCTCTCTTTCTCTCTCTCTTTCTCTCTCTCTCTCTCTCTCTCCCTCTCTCCCTCCCTCCCTCTCATGTTTTCTGACTTGCCAGTGACATACTGCCTATAGCTAAGTCTGATACACATAATCAGAATTAAATTATATTCATACATGGGATTGGAGATGGGCAGTGAGAACTTTTAAACGGGCTAAGTTACTTGGGTACATAAATCCTGAATGAAGTCATTTTGATTTTTCAAAATTAAGTCATGACGTGAAGACGGAACATAGGTTCCTGAGCAACTCTCCTTCCAGAACTTGCCTCCTAGCATGCAGGTTAAAACCAAGTGTGCGTCACTCTTTGTTAAAACCAACACACAAACAAAAGAAGCAGAACTAGACATTAGGGTAGAAATACTGTCAGGCTCTGGGTTTGAACTGGCGCACAAATGACTTGTACTTCATACTTTCTTGAGATTCAAAGGTTGATCTTACCCTGACCCCCAGAGTTATCTTAGAAATGAAACCTTGCTGAGGAGGCAAGTTTGTCCCTGCATTTTCCAGTGAAGATTACGGCAAGGAGATCCAAAAATCTAGATTTACCAAGACTTCCTGATCTAGAGCCTGAGGAAAAGGATTCTTCATCATTCCCCCCAAGGCTTAATTATTCATAAAAGCTGCTCAGGTCTCCATCTCAACCATCGGCTCAGGTCATGATCTCGCGGTCTGTGGGTTTGAGCCCCACGTCGGGCTCCGTGCTGACAGCGCAGAGCCTGGAGCCCGCTTCCGATTCTGCGGCTCCCTCTCTCTCTGCCCCTCCCCCGCTCATGCTCTGTCTCTCTCTCTCTCTCTCTCTGTCAAAAATAAATAAACATTAAAAAAAATTAAAAAAAAATCCTTTATCAAGAACCAAGTAACGAATTTAACAAAAATCCCGGGGCATGAAGCATCATTTTTTTCTTCTTTTCACAGACTGTGTTTTATTTCTTATTTATTTAACCAAATGATTTTTAAGTAACTTTGCAGAGCTGGTGTACAACATAAAGAAAATAAGTCTAGTGGCTAAACCAACAAATAATATTTCACGAGATCTTATAATGCACTAGACATAGGCTAAGGAATGTACAAATATTATCTCATGTATTTTTTTATTTGGTGTGTATTAAGACTTATAGTTTACACTTTGGAAAACTGTAGCTCCAAGTCTAAGTGACTTGTCCAAGGTGGTAAACTCACATTAGTCTGACTTCAAAGCCCTTGCTTTTTCCCGCTATACCACCCAAAGAAAACTTCTGAGGTTGGAGTCAGTGATGATTTGTGGTTGATTTCCACACTGACCTGCACATAAGCATTAGCTTTAGCAATCTGCCATCACTGGGGAGACAGAGGGGGCTTAAAGCAGGGGGGTGGCCATATTTGGAAACCTGCTCTACGCTTTGCGCCGTTTACTCTCTGAGGGCACATTACTGTGTGCCCATCATTAATAGCGCTGGGTCTGAGATCTGGTGCAATGTATGAGAAACAGATTTTCTGCTGTAAATACAAACAGGCTAAGAAGAGATTCCTTCTTTTCAGCCATTCATGTCTTCAGCAACATTCTCCTCTCTTTTTTTTTTTTAATTTTTTTTTCAACGTTTATTTATTTTTGGGACAGAGAGAGACAGAGCATGAACGGGGGAGGGGCAGAGAGAGAGGGAGACACAGAATCGGAAACAGGCTCCAGGCTCTGAGCCATCAGCCCAGAGCCCGACGCGGGGCTCGAACTCACGAACCGCAAGATCGTGACCTGGCTGAAGTCGGACGCTTAACTGACTGCGCCACCCAGGCGCCCCTCTCCTCTCTTTTCATTGCCAGTGCTGACTTTCTTTTCCAGTTGTTTTTGTTTTGTTTTTCATTCTTTTTTTTTTTCTTTCTTTCTTCTTTCCTGTCTAGGTTATGTCATGGCTCTACGAGAAAGATAAAAATAGAGGTATACGCAAAGATACGGGGACGGCAAATGTGATTTTGTGGTACTTGCCTTACTTGAGAGAAGAAAGCCAAAGGAACACAGCCAAATATCGAATTGCACACCTAATATGCATTTATATCCTAAATCTTTGAACGAAATGTGGACAGAGAATCTTGGATAAATATTTTCACATTTTAAGGTGTTGGATTTGTACAATACTGAAACGGCGAGACATACAGAGTCTTATGTCACTGACCTTTGACAAAAAACTCAGATTGTGTTCAAATATGCCCACTATTGTCTCTGCTCTTTACAGATTCCATCATGACACAAGTGACAACAACAGGTGAAATATCCAAAGGCTAATTTGCAATAAAGTCCACTTTGGGACCCTATCCAATACTTTACGATTCAAAATAATAAAAAATGCCATTCAACTAAATACCAGAGAGATACTCAGCTCATCCTTGTTACCGTTTTGATGACCAACATTTTAGATTATAGTTCATGGCTATATAAGCAGAGAATCTGACTATAAAAGCAAAATTGTGTTTGGCCAGATAAGACACTGAAGTGACTAAAAATGATTTATGCGACATCAACAGAGTGTAAGCGACTCGTCTAAAGCTCATTATCCTCAGAAAGAGGTTCTTCACAAGAAGGGAAATAGAAATTGCCATTAACATTTATACTCAGACATTAAAAAAAAAAGAAAGAAAGAAATTCTCACTTCTGAAAATCTGTGTAACTAAAAATGCAAGAGATATATGAAGAAGGATTGTATTTCTCACAGGAAGATAGCAGCTTTATAAATCAGTAGTATTTGCAAAGAGTTTTAAAAAGTGGGAAAGCATACTATACAAATAGAAATCAAATAAATTATAGCTCAGACTTTCTTTTAACCCACCGGAATCAAATGGGCTAAGACCGTCCAACAGGAATATTTGCGCTAAGCAAATATTTGTACATATAAACCCTCTCGTTTTAGTTTTGATCTTTCTCTTAAACATCATGAATTTTACAGCTTGGCAAAGTGTTGTGTTTGCCATCTAAAACCCAGATGGCTAATGGTAGATTGAAAGGGTAAACTTTTAGGTCAGTCTTCTTGAAAGAAAACCGGGGCCTTCCCTGAATTTCAGCTCTGGCTTGTGTGGAACACCACGTCATTTTTATAACGTTAACGTTGTATCATTTATTGCCGGGTTGAAATTTTTAAAAATAACAAGTGACATACGAAAATGATAGAGAACGTAGGAACAAGCTCAGGTCAATAGAAAAATGATTTTTATATCCGACTGAGTGGTCACTGAAGGACACTTCTCCCGTACCGTGAAATGTATTTCTGCACTACCCTCATCAAGTAAAATAATCCCACACTCCTGATTCTCCCATGTTTTCAAGTCTTATGAATAATTTAAAAAAATCAAGAAACCTTTCCAACGGACATAACTGTGATCAATCACCAAGCCCCACAATCGGAGCAGGATAATTTATAGGAATATTAAGAATCTAAAGAGATCAATATGTTTATACAATACATACATACCCAGAACTTGAATACCTGTCAATAAGTTACTAAGGATGCAGAAGTCTATGTAAGGGATTTTCATGGTTGTGAGCACCAGCATGTTTTTATATTAAAGAGCAGAACAGATCACCAGGAAAGGCTCACAGGACAAACGAGAGAATTTCTGATATCTGATCACCCTTGAGAAGCTCCGATACTGAACACATATCCCTGCTTTAAGCAAGGATAGGCCTCTGCCTGTTACGATTCCCCCCTCCTTTTTTCTAAGTTCCTGACGATCTATATCATCCCTGGGTAAACTCAGCAAAGGTATGAAACAAGCCCCACGTGTAAGTTGAATGCTTTCATACATAAAATCTCTGGGACTGTGTGTTTATACTAATCCAGGATTCAAATCAAGAATCTCCAACAGGTTTACTGTGTCTCTCAGCTCTAAAGCAAAATGAGGCACTAAAGATATAGAAAAATAAATGGATGAAAAGAAATGTGCGGTCTCCCTGTTTCATACCGTCTAGAGGTGACTTGAGAGGCTCACAAAGGAAAAAAAAATGCCAAGTGTCTACGACAGATAACTATTTTGCTGAGGGAAAGAAAACTCTACTTACATTTACCAAGTGTCTGCTGTATTTGCTTTTGTGCTGTGTAGGAAGGAGGGCTCAAGGCACATGACGTTCTCAGATCTAGGGGCACAGTGATATGGTAATACAAACACTTATAAGATGGCCACTAAAATGATGTCAAAGCCTTATGTGGCTTTAAATTCCGGATCATTGGGGCGCCTGGGTGGCGCAGTCGGTTAAGCGTCCGACTTCAGCCAGGTCACGATCTCGCAGACCGTGAGTTCGAGCCCTGCGTCGGGCTCTGGGCTGATGGCTCAGAGCCTGGAGCCTGTTTCCGATTCTGTGTCTCCCTCTCTCTCTGCCCCTCCCCCGTTCATGCTCTGTCTCTCTCTGTCCCAAAAATAAATAAACGTTGAAAAAAAAATTAAAAAAAAAATAAGGACAACAAAAAAAGGTAATAAATATTTGTCCCCGAACTCAAACCAAACACAATATATTAAAAATGTCTTTTAAAATTACAAGTAACTTAACTCTGCGTGACTTGAAGATTTGAGCACATCGTTCAGACACCTAAACCCGCGAAGTTCTGGCCACACAAAATTCGCTTTTGCGAACTAGTTTTCATTTGATATTCGGGTTTTCTGTGAAGCGTGAGGTGTCTTCAGTCAACTGACCCCAACTGACAGTCAAAAGAATAGTCCAAATGTGGGAACGGTGTTTAAGACACCAACGCGGGCTGCATCATTGCAAAGCACGGACATGAAGCTTTCATTTCAATGACTTGCTGGTAAGTTTACCTTCCTCCTCACCGCAAACTTTCTGCCTCCAGAAGTTTGGGAATGAAGTAAGCTGTATCCTCAGCTAGTTATGTGACAGTTTAGATTCACACTAGTTTACCTTTAGGTCACAAATTCATTTCTAAAAAAGTATCCTGCCTCCAAAAGCGACCAGAATCACACGGTTACAAAAAATGGTTTAAATATTTAAGGAGTCATCGAAACCTTCTGGAGTCTTGGCACGTATAGTTGGTTTATTTTCTTGAATGCTCACTTTTACCTCCCATACAAATATTTCCACCAGGCAAATGATAAACTCACACACATACATCCGTCCCCCCACACGTTGAAAGTGACTACAGATAGAAAGGAAATTGGAGTCTTGTCCAGTCATACAAAACGTCAGCTATATGACTTTCTCCGGCTGAGAAAGGCCCTATTCTATTTGCATTTGTGATATTGGTACCCCCCCCCCGCCCCGTCGCAGGGAAATCTTTAATTAAGGCTGGAGTCGAAATTTAATTCTATAAATGTACTGTGTGGAGATTTAATTCTATAAATGTACTGTGTACTGCTCAGCAGCTCAAGAGGTAACCCACTCAGAAAACATTCTGCCGAGACCTCTTTGAGGAAGGGAGACATGCCTATTGACTCACCATTTGCCTTGAGGCAAAGCCCCGTGAATTTGAGAACAAAAGGGACCTTAAAGATCTTGTCTGACACCCACAATTTTATAGAAGAGGAAACTGAAGTTCAGAACATTACTAACTTGCCCCAGGGCCCACCACTGGTCAGCAGCAAATACGATCTTCCCCCGCTCTAAGGAACACGTTTCACACCTAAGGAAACAGCTATATATAAAAATATATTTCTTTCCCTCTTAATTTGTTTCTCCTCTTGCCCTTGAACTCATCAGTCTTCGGCTAATTTTTTCAGAACCGCTGGATATTAGAATCCACTTCCTTTATGTCTCTTTCTAACCCAGTCAATCTTGCCGTGTCACAGTCCCCCCACCTGACGACATTCACCTTGGTTTAACGTGTAGGAAGCAGGAGGAAGTGTATGTAGACAGAGTCCTCAAGGGTCTTCCTGTGAGGTGAACACCCTTCACATGCTACCCTCAGTACAAGGAGGAGAATATACGTCCCTACCACTGGGAAATATTATGGATGATTAATTAGTTAGCATTTGTAAAGCGCTTTGAAAATGAAAAGTGCTATTATTACACCTAATTAAATTTCTCCCTTATATATTCAGCAACAATTTCATTTGTATTTGTTTCTGTGCCAAAAATATAGCTGTGTGGGCTCAGAGATGCCTTAATACGAAAGCGAGTCACAGGTCTGTTTTGCTTCTGCTTCTTTTGCAAAAGACTTATTCATTTATCACCTCTTCTACACAGATCTGCCCTAAATGGGCGCACGTTCATAAGTCAGTGCTGTATTTTGGAGCGAAATGCCTTTTAATCAAGAGTTTTGTTGTACGTGGCCGAACGGTATACTGACAAGGCAAATGCTGATTCACAAAGAGACAGCCACAAATGATACTATATGCCTGACCTAAGTTAGGGCAAGACTGCCCATCAGATGAAGGCAAACAGGCAGAGGCAGCACTGGTTGAAGCAAAACCTTCGGCGGGTCTGAATCATTCCCTCGGATCTTCAAGGTGGTATCGTCAGTAGGACCTTGTAAACATCTTTCCCTGCTGGTTAGGCTACTGTCTTAACCTGCCGTGATGCATCAGAAATGTGGAATAATTTGGTTGGTCTGGTTTTTGCTGCCACATGTAGATACCCAATGGAGTCTCCAGGGAGAGGAGAGAGAGGTATGTGTGGAAACTCAATCTGATTTAGAAATCAACGCTCCTGTAGGTAATGTTGTGTTCCAATAAAGACCTGGAAATACAGACTCAGGGTGTAATTAACAGAGTTGGGAAATCAACACGCCAGAAAACTGTTGATAGAGAAGTATTTCTATTGTTCAAAACATGTTTGGTGCATTAGGAAAACAAAACCGAATTCTTTCTCTTGGCATCTACCTTGAAAAGCACATCAGCTAATGAAGGGGGCATCAGGGTTGACATCATAGCATAACCAGCAGCCTGAGACCCATTCGTATGTGGTTAGAAGCTAAATTCTAGTCTCCTGCTGATGTCATTAGTCAAACTTGCATTAGTGATGTGGATTGGCAAGCTTTCCGTTTCTTCCACATAATAAACAACCCTGGCACACCACAGACAAACATAAACCTGAGCACGTCGTGCATTCTGCAAAGTTGCGTGGTACGTGCATGCCAGGCAGGTCTCATTGCCAGAGCTGCAGAAGCAGAGACAAGGGGGGAGTGATGACACAGGACCCTCCTAGTTTGCAGCCTCCCTACAAAGGCAAGTGACCCTCCATCCTGGCGTGAGCACAAATGAATGGCAATGGTTTTGCCGCAAACTTCTTAGCTAGAAATGCTGGCAGCCAATTCTCCACTTGGTAAACTCAGCAGGAAATAAAGAAAACGAAGCCCTCATTTAAGGAACACGGTTTGAACTGCATGAATGTGTACATTGTAAAAATCTAATTGTGCATCTATAATTTCCGACAGACTGCACATATCTACTGTAAAAACCACAAAAGTGCACTGCACATCTGCTCTAGCGATTGAAATTCTGAGACGGCATTCTTCAAATACATTATTCTAAGAAATCCCATGTAAGTATAAATAACCAAAGTCAGACTTCACATATCTGGCAAAAGTAAATGTCAAAATTGGGTAAACTTATATTTTATTGCTCCTTCTCTTTATTTTGGAGCTATTTCCTTTCTACTTGGCAAGTTATACAGTACCTTAGCCCAAACTCAGTTGAGTTTCCAATACAATCTCTGTGGCATATGTGTTAACAGAAGTATGCTGGATAGGTACTCTAAAAGCTCAATTAATTCTGATTTACCTGTTTTAAGGGAAAAAATGTCCACGTGCATGAGTGGGCCCATACACTCTCTCTCTCTCTCTCTCTCTCTCCACACACACACACACACACACACACACACACACACACACACACACACATCCACTGCGTGTATAATCTCTAGAGGCTTCTACTGAAGTGTTTTCTAACAGGGGCAGCAGTTGAGCTAATCACCCCAGTACAAATTAGGGGTGCTCAGGACTGAACCATTGCTCTTCCATTGGCCTCTTGACAGTGTGTGCTTTTCATTAATGCCATTCCCTCAGTGGAATTACTGACGCCTCACTTTAAATACACTTTTCTGTAAGTCAACTAACAAAACTAATTAGGAACTGTGAAAGGCTATATTGATAGAGTAAAAATATATAAAACAGCTCTGACAATTCTCCTAGAGGACTCCATACATCATGGGACTTGGTGCTCGACTTTGGGCCTTTTTTTTTTTTTTTTTTTTGGCTAGAATGTAAATAAACTGAAGTAAAATCTCAGGTTTTAAAGTGACTTTAAAGAACCACACATTTCCTGAAAGAACCATTTTCAAATTACGTATAAACATGTTTAATCAGGCTTTACTGCTCTAAGTGGCAGGGGGATTTCACAGGGGCCCGAGTCAGTGACCTAGAGACCCCAGCAACGTCTACCTGAGGCTACTAGGCTGATCTGTCTCACCACATTGACAAGTTAGTTCAGTCACAGCTAACATGACTGGCTTTGCCCAGTGGACTTCCTTCCCTTCACATACCACCCCTCACACTTCCCGGCTGCCCCAACTGGTCACGTGACGATGACAGTTATTCAACCAAGGATAACAAGCACCACAACACCATCCGAGCAGCACACGGGGAATGGCGGCCCTGCTAAACCAACGGCCATGCTGTCCTTGGCACAAATGCATCGGGGCAGAGACTTCTACAGGCTGCTGCTTCTTTCTTACGTGTTCATCCCCAGAGATGACAAAGGATGCAGATACATGTGGGCACAAACCCTATCCCGACGCTTGCTTGTTATTAGTCCTTTCTAAGCCTCAATATCCTCGTCTCTCAAAGGAAATACAATGACAAGGACAAGAGACAATGATGACTGCCGTACTACTAACACCCCTACTCCTCATGGCTCGTGGGTTCGAGTTCCGCCTTGGGCTCTGTGCTGAGAGCTCGGAGCCTGGAGCCTGCTTCAGATTCCGTGTCTCCCCCTCTCTCTGCCCCTCCCCTGCTCGCACTCTGTCTCTCAACAATGAACACATGTTAAAAAGAGTTTAAAAAGATACTATTACTCCATATACTTCTATTCTCATCTTGCTGTCTACGGTTACGTTGGCATAGTAGTTAGAGGCAAGAACGATAACAGCGAGACTCCTAGGTTTAAGAGTCCATTCTGTTTACTTACTAACTGCGTAACTTTGAACAGGCTAATCTTTCTGGGCCTCAGTTTCCTCCTTTATAAAGTAAGGATGGTATTAGGAAATATGTCATAAGATTGTTCTAAGGATTCACAATATTTATAAACTATTTAGAACAGCGTCTGGCACAGAGAAAACACTATATGACATTATGCTGGAGAAATTAGCATGGGTAGTTGGTAACTGGCAATAACGTAACATGATGGGCATTAGCTGTGTTTAACTTGGTGCCTATATACACCATATTGTAGACTGCCAAAATTCATTTACTAATGGTTGGTCACACAATCTTGAAAAGGTGAGTGCCTGAACCAATGATCCATAAAACCACCAAACTGTCGTGACCAGCAATTTAAGCACGATGCGAGAACAGCCAGCTGACCACCCCTCCCCGCCCCCCCACCTCTGGAAACTGCGGTCAACTCCCAAGAAATACCTCTAAGGATCGGTTACACAGTTTGAAGTATATGGTTGTGGCGGATACTAATCAACAATGTGGTCCTTGAGGAGGGGCCATTTTGGAGGGCACCAGTGGTAGTCACGTTGGTTAGGGAAGTTTGGGGTTCTCAATGAACATTTCTGGAAAAGAGTCATTTCTAAGTACAAAATAAACAGGTATCCAACCCACTAAAATGCCAGGGCTCTTTAGATGCAGCTTATTTTTTACCGAGACAGGGAGCTGCTAGACCCTTCTGACCGTTACTCGTCTTCCATTATACTTCTCTCTTATGGGCAGGGCCACCTAGTAACTGACCCTCAGCAAGGCCAGGAAGTGGCCAACAAGTAGGTGAGTTTCTCAACGTAGGAAGGTCTGCATATAGTAGTACCATATATGCCAAAAATTCTGGGCTTCTGCACCTTCCTATGATCTGTAGGGGAAAATCTCTAGCACTTACATATACGTTTTTTTGAGAAGACAGAAATGTGTTTCGTTTCACTTTATAGCTCCAGGGGCTGTCATGGTGCCCAGCACATGGCAGGTTTGAATAAATATTTGCTACATGAATGAGTGAATGAATGGACGGAATTGAAGATCTTTGAAACACCTTGAGATCACACTTTAGCCTCGGAGACATAGGGATGTGAAAGGCTACCTGCATATCGGGCGGGTCGTTGGCTGGCCGCATCCATTTCATTGTTTTCATAGTGAGCAGCTGTCAGGATCCGTGTTCCGCAGCCTTCCACGGACATGAGCCAAGTTCGTGGTTTAATCATTGTTTAACACTGCCCAAAGTGGAACTTGAAATATTCCTAACTTGGTGAGGTTCTTCCCTCCTTGTTATTGGCTGCTATGTGCTTCGTGCACATCACTGCCAGATTCACCTCCCAGAAAAAATGACTCATTATTGCCTAAAAGATAATGGCCGTTTCCTTAAGTGGGCATTCCAGAGCCTCCATGGTCTGGCTGGCACCCAGCGCACTTTTCCAGCTGGACCTCCCATCTCTCTCACATGGATGGGATCTCTCAGGTCAACACACACGTCTGCCACTGATCCCCAAACACGGACAGGTTTGGTCATCTGTCAGTTGATTCGTCTAGTTGAAAATCTGTATCTTGAGCAGCTGTTATAAATAAGACATCACCATCTCTCTCTCTTCATCCCATTTTCCTCAACTGAAGGAGCCAAAGCTTGTTCCTCCTTCAATGACCTGTTCATTTCCTGCCTCCCTTACTGGGTCTTGTCTCTATGTCCACCAAGTCCAGAAGCACATTTTCCTCCGCTGAACTTCTATAGCATGCCTGTGCCCCACTGGTCATAAACTGCTTTGCATTATTCAACTTCCTGCCCCCCCCCACCCCGACTTCAGCAGAGCTATAAGCTTCTCAAGGGCATGGATCAGATAACTCCCATAATGCCTAACCTTAACCTGGTCAAACTTAAGCTTTCATTTACCCCCAGTACCGATTCCTGAAATGCAATATATATAGGATACGGTCATCTTAAAGAACCAGGCTTACCTATTCTTTTTTTTTTTTTTCAACGTTTATTTATTTTTGGGACAGAGAGAGACAGAGCATGAACGGGGGAGGGGCAGAGAGAGAGAGGGAGACACAGAATCGGAAACAGGCTCCAGGCTCTGAGCCATCAGCCCAGAGCCCGACGCGGGGCTTGAACTCACGGACTGCGAGATCGTGACCTGGCTGAAGTCGGACGCTTAACCGACTGCGCCACCCAGGCGCCCCAGGCTTACCTATTCTTGGAGTTTAGTTTCAGGAGGGCTTTTTATGCAATGGGGGCTTATAAGCTAAGCCCTCAGGTGAGACAGTTTTCGTGGAGAGCTGTTAAAAAGCTGTTGTTCTTCTAGGGGTGATGGTGCCTACCGAGGCAGATGCAAGCAAAGGCATGGTGTCCACTATCTTTAAAATATCTTATTTAAATGGGATGCTGCTTGCTGTCACGCGGAGAGTGAAGGATCCCCCTCCACTGTAAAGCAGGAGGTTAAAAGCTTGGAGAACTTGTTGGGGCGGCGGGGGAGAGGGGGAGAGTTTTTTCCAAGTTCTCCCAGCTCAATAAAGATGGTATTGGAGAAGGGCTGTTTGCCAGCCTGCTGTTGGTAACTCACTTATTCCTTCAAGTGAGTAGGTCCTGTAGGGGAAATATGAACTGACATGCTTCCTGATCCCATCTTCTGGTGACTTAGCTCTGAGACATGAGCCTGCCCCTGCTTGGGAAGGACACACAGAGCAGTTGAATTTCCATACCTACAGCAGAGATCCTTCCTGGATCTTGTGACTGAGCAGTAGAAAACGGGAGGTACCGTCTTTTCCTCTGAGAACAGGTGGCCAAGGTGTATGTCCCAAGGAGAAGACACTCTACGCTACTGCGGTTGTGGCCACATGTCACTCCTTGTACCTCTGGCTCTGTCTGGGAACACTTGAATTATTCATGACACACGGGGCATCGCTACCCACAGGCGAGTCGGGCTGCCGCCCGGCCCAAACACACCGAGGGCCTTTGGTGTGAGAATGGCAGTTCTGTGGCTTTAAGAAAGCTGGTGCGCCCTGCAGCAGGAAAGCCTGTAGATTCAGCTGTGTTCTTACCTCACTTTCCCTTCTGCAGTGACCTCACCCTGCCACAATGCTACTATTCATGCAGATGGAATGGACCACGGCATACAAAAGTTTCATTTAGTCACATAAACATGAAGATTTAGCCTGTTTGATTAAAAATGAAAGCTAGATGTTTGACTTTCTGCAGTTTGATGGGGCTGAATGAGGGTTTTTTTTTAAAATAAGTTTAATTTTAAAGACCAACCTTGAAAAGAACAATAGGAAAAACATACCCTTCCCACCTTTTTTTTTTTTTTTTCTGAAAAACTGTTCCCTGGTAGGGTTACCCTGCCTTCATCCTTTCTTGTATCATAGTCCTTAAATCCCATAGAATTTTCTATTTACTGTTATAAAGTCAACCATAAAAAATACAGACATCAAATCTGTTTCTCGAAATACAGATTTAATTGTTCAAATTGTATTCATTTTATTTAACCAAGCGGTTCATTATGACTCTCTGAATGTGTATGTGTGCATATGCATACACATAAATATTTCTGAGAACAAACTCAGAAAGTGCATGCCATTGATTGCTTTCAAGGTCATAATCTACACGGAGCTGAAGAGAAGACCTGGGAAGAGGTTTCAAAGAATCCACCCCCTGAAAGGACACCCGTGAAATTATTGCTAATCTTAACTTCTCAAAAATTCCTTCTTGTTGTTCTTAGAAGAAGACTAGAATGGAAGAGTTGGGAAACAAGTAAGTATAAAGAACAACATAAATATCACTCATGATTCTAAAACCTAAAGAGAACTTTCTGATATACTCCTTCCAATTGTGTGTGTGTGTGTGTGTGTGTGTGTGTGTGTGTGTGTGTGAGAGAGAGAGAGAGAGAGAGAGAGAGAGAGAGAAAGAGAGAGAGAGAGAGAGGAGGGACATATTGTGTAGACATAATTATTTCTATGTTTTTCCACATAGTATATTATTGTGATCTCCTGAGCATTTTCTTCTGACATTATTTGTGTTTCAAAAACATGATTTTAATTGCTGTATACCTCTCCACTCTTTCCTTATTATTGGGCATTTACCTTGTTTTCCATTTCCCAAACCACTCCCCCAACACCTGAGAATAGCACTGCATTGAATATCTTTGATCATAAATCCCTCAGTAGGTCTGCCATTATTTTCTTAGAACTGAGTCTTTCAGGTGGAACAGACATCCTCAAGGCTAATACCTTCAAAGGACTCGGTACATCTTGCCAGATTGTTTTCCAGAGAGTGGAATCATGTATATGGCATATAATTGACATCCTCTTGGCCTATCTACTCTGGTGTTAAGTAGGTTATAGATAGAACAGCCTCTCTTAAAATATTTCCCACCAAAAATGTATATATTTTCCTAACCTCTAACTATTTCTGACAATAGAAAAAAGATTTCCCTTTAAAAAAAAAAAGGACAAAGAGTGCGAGATAAACTCTAGTTTCTTCTTTCAGTGACCTACCAAGTATGAGAAACTCTACTTATTGTTTTAATTATATATGGGGAGGAGAATATATTCATGCATTATTTAAGAGAGCATGCATTATCCTCAAAGAACGCATTGTAGCAGACATTGGCCTCAAAAAGCTGTATAACTATCAACATTTATTAGGCACGCCATATTTTAAATGTCCTACAGCTGAGATTGCTATTTAAAATGAAATCCTGTGGTGAATTCTTTGGAAAGGTGAAGAATCCTTTCTTCATGCCGGAAATTATATCGGTATTTATTTCACAAGTTCGGATTTCTATGTGAAGATTTTTCTCGAAAGAGGGAGTACCTAAGTCTCAAAATATTCTCTGGAGATCATTAATTACAAGGGAAAAACAGTAACTTGAGAGTGGAGAAACTAGACTGGTTAAAGGTATCACTTGAACTGACTGAGCAAGGTTAATATCACCAGTAAGAAGATTTATCATTGCCATGTACCCCTGATGTGATACACCAAAAGGGTACAACATCATACTCTGAGGTATTCTTCTAAAACATGCATAATGTCAATAATTATGAGAAAACATCAGACAAACACAAACTGGGGACATTCTATAAAATAACTGGCTCTTAAAAATGCCAAGTTCAGGGGCACATGGGTGGCAGTCAGTCGAGCATCCAACTTTGGCTCAGGTCATGATCTCATGGTTCATGGGTTCCAGCCCTGCATTGGGCTCTGTGCAGAGAGCTCAGATCCTACAGCCTACTTCAGATTCTGTGTCTCCCTCTCTCTCTGCCCCTTCCTGGCTTGCTCTCTCAATCTCTCTCTCTCTCTCTCTCTCTCTCTCAAAAATAAATAAACATTAAACACATTTTTTTAATGCCAAGTTCATACAAGATTGAGGAAAAGACTGAGAAACTGTCACAGGTCAGAGAGACCAAGTACAAATGGCAACTAAATGCACTGTGAGATCCTGAATTTGGTGTTAGAACAGAAAAAAAGACATAAGTGAGGTTGGGTGCTGGAATAGAAACAAGACATTAGTGTGAAAAGTGGGGAAATTGGAATAAAGTCTGTACTTTAGCTAATAGCATTGCACCAATGTTAATTTCCCGGTTTTGAAAACTATACTATAGCTATATGTGTTGTTAACATTAGGGAAACCTTGCTGGAGAATATGTGAGAACTTGGTACTATTTTTCTCAACTTTGCTGTAAGTCTAAAATTATTTCAAAATAAAAAAATTAAAAATTAACAATTATGACATTCATAATGAAAAGAAAAAACACGATGCACCTAAAAGACACCAAAATCTCACATAAGGAGGCAAGTCCTATCTGGAAGGCACTGGATCCTTTCAGATATTTGCAAACCACAAGTTACTCCATGACTGAGCAGAAAATCACTGTCCATCTGAAATGGCTAATTTAACCTGTCTACTGAAATCTGAGAACATGTTATAGACAAAATCCATTGGCTCTTCACATGGCCAACATGTAAATTCCAAATATGCTTGTTTCTCTTTTCTGACAAAATGATCGTCATGGCAATCCCTTCAAAGGGAGTCACGGCTTTCTTAGAATGCTGAGAACAGCATCTTGGTTAATAAACATACACGGAGAAGAAGCGTGTTCCCTCTCCACTCTGTCCCCACTGGCTCATGCTCAGTCCACTTGTGCTACCTGATACTTCCCAGACTTGTGGGCAACCAAATGGCTTCCTGTGTTGGCTAATGAAGAAGGCACAAAATCACCCTGATATCTGGAAGAAGCCTAGAGAACCTAATCCAAAACCTTTCATCCAGGAATATGTTATTTAATTCCTGATGAGAGTATCAGCTATTCCATTTCTACCCTTAAAAATTTTTAAATCTGCACTCGACCCAATGGATGGTTGAAGGATTCCATAGGGATAATTAGGCCTATGCTTAGCACAGTTCTGAAAGCTGATGGAAACCTGAAATTTCATTATCTGATAAATTCATTCCGTAAAAATTAGATTTCAACTCGTGACACTCAATTACACGTTTAAAATGAATATTTAATTTGATAATTATTACATGCTAATTATGTATAAGTGTATCATGGAAAATATATCTTCTCTGGGTTTAATTACCACATTGCAGAAACATCAAAATAAGATTTAATTCATGTATTTTAATCATTTACTAATTAAAACATAATAAGTATGAGAACTACAAGCATCCTTAAGTCCAATAAGAAAGAGTTACATATCTCAGATTCAGGCTCAAAATGTATTTCTTATATTTTTTTGTGTAGCAGACACCTATGGTATGGATTTAAAGTGATCAACATACAGTCATCCTCTTCCTTAAATAAAATTCATGAGTTTTCTTGTCAGAATTTGCACTGAGTGAAAAAGCAAGTCCTGACACTTCCATACAAGATACCATTTCATATAAAGCTTAAAATCAGCAAACTTAAATGATACCGTTTTTAAGAAACTCATATATGCATGATGAGACTATGTTTTAGATGCTGAGGAATGATGAGCACAGATTTCGGGACAGTGGTGATCTCCAGGGTGAGGTAGGAGCATTGAGTACGGAAGAGCACACAGGTTGTTAGAAATGGCAGGTGTTCTAGTTCTGGGGCTGGGGGATAGATTCACAGGTATTTGTTACACCATTGTGCTTTATAACACACATATGCATGACATATATTCTCATTTTAGAAATATGAGAGGAAAAAAGCTTATCTCCATTCGAAATGCTGTCTATTGCTATGACCAACGGTTAGGAAATATACTTGATCATTTGCACACATTGATTTATAAAAAACTTTTTTTGATGTTTATTTATTTTTGAAGGAGAGAGAGACAGAGCGTGAGGGGGGAGGGGCAGTGAGAGAGGGAGACACAGAATCCGAAGCAGGCTCCAGGCTCCGAGCTGTCAGCACAGAGCCCGACGCGGGGCTCAAACCCGTAAACCACGAGATCGTGACCTGAGCCGAAGTCGGAGGCCCAACCGACTGAGCCACCCAGGCGCCCCGCACATTGATTTATTATTCAAAGTTATATTTTGGGTCTAATATACCTGGAAAAGATATAGTGTACTTTTTTATACTGTGCATGTTACCAAAAAAAGCGATTAGTTGCCAAGAATGATGTCAAATTTCATCTTTTAGCCAACTTCTTGGCCAATTGGATTCTACTTCTGAGACATGTCAAACTATTTATCTTGCACAAAAATCTCGCAACTGCATTAAACACTTCTTCTACTCATACTGATGTATTAGGTACCCCTAGCAACCTAATAAACACAAAAGAACCTTAAAGATTGCCTTGAAAAATCAACTGATTCCATCATTACGGACACTTGTAATGAGACCTGGAAAATACAGATGACATTTGACAGAACTCAAAACAATAACTTAAAGTCTGTTTAATACCAGCATCTCTGGTCTTTTGTTTTAACAGAGACAGCATGCAACAAGCATGCGAAAACCGATCAGATTTGACCAGGGCACAAACTGCCTCACACGTTGCGGTATCCCATGATTTCTCGTCCAAGAATAATTTCCTCCAAATTAGTTGTGTTAAGCCCACTTCTTCCTACTGTCCCTTTAAGCAGGTGGACCCCCTAACAACTGGGTACCACCCAGTAGGGCTTGAAGCAGAGGAGGCAAGAGTGAGTCAGATCAGAGGAGTGCCTTGTAAATCAGCCGCATGCAGCACTGAGACATCCATCAGGGCGGTGTGCCCCTTTCTCCACGGCTGCAGTCATGAAGTCATGGGCCTGCCATGGGGCTAACATATTATTAAAATAAATCACTGGCCTGGAGACTTGAGTTTAAATGCCAGTTAACTCATAAGTAAATGGGAAGAGCTGACTTGTCTCACCCAGATCACTGTTTGGAGAAGTTACTGAAATTACCACTCTGTGTGGAGGCCTTGGTTTTCATAGATGCTGAAACACCCAGAGAATACGGGGCTAGAGTATGTGCCTTATAAGACCAGACTTAGATTCTGCTCACAAAATCCCCTTCCCAGTTTTCTTCCTCAAGGATAGCCGCCACAGGCTTCAGTAGAAGCGTGAACTCTCAAGACCTTTAAGTGCTCACTGACTGTTCAAAAACATCACGGCCACCAGCTCTCTTTGCCCCTGCCCAACAGCAGCTACGACCCTGGAAGAAAAATGGCACTGAGATTTTCTTCCTCTCTTTCATGTTGCTGTTTTCCAGGCAGCGTCACCCAGAGACACCCAAGCTCATGATGTCTGGAGGGCCAAGACCTACGAACCACTCTGAAATCCTAATGGCATGCTGGGGCATGGGCAGGCTTCTCTTCCTCACTGGCATGTGGTAGTAAGTCAAGTCCGTTTGAGTAGAGACTTCCTTGCTCAGCAATATGCTCCAAAGCCAAGTTCTAGCTTCATTTGTTCCGCGGACAATAAAATCTCACTTCTCAAGAATGAAGTCGATTCCAAAGCCTGCTCAAGGCATTTAGAGAGTCATCTCCAGGAGTCCGAGATTCTTCTTGTGTCATAACACTAAGCGCTAGCACCTTGCCCTCCTTGGCTGGGACACATTCTCTCTAGTTTCAAAGGGTCATGCTCAGACGCAGTCTCTGCCCTCAAAATCGCCAACTCTGGTTTTGAGGAAAGAGATTTCCCCTATCCACACGTGTTCTTCCTCACGATGACAAGCAAGAGTTATAACTTGGATTTCAAAGGAGTCTTACGCATCTCTTTGCTTGCCTCATTCATAGAAATCCAAGATGCCCACAGATCTAGAGATTTATCACTAAATTTGGCTAGTACAGGTCTGGATTTGCAAAGACTACCATGAGAGCGCCACAGGCCTTGCCTGTAGGAAAACAAAACAAAACATTACACTTCAGCTCGTCAGTGTCCTTGTTCCAAGCGACCTACAGACATGTTATTAAAACATGGCCTATTAAGTCATTATTTTTGAACGTGCTTATCCAAAGCAATCAGGTAACAAAGCATAATCTGAAGCCAGCCACATGGCCACCGGCCCAACTGGAATACATTCACGGACTCTGTCATATTTTTCTGGCCTTTCTCCTACCGAGACAGACACCATCCACCGCTGTGAACAGTGACTCTAGAGGGGCTCTCCTGACACCTTACAGGATCTTATCCACCTCCTGCATCCAGTTGAGAATGCTTGTTCCTTCAGGGAGGGATGCTGTTAACAAATTAAAGGGCGAAACTGGTAAACAAAGGCTGTTTTTCATGATCCATTACATGCTGGGAGGCTTTGATCTTTGTGTCATGCCAAGTAGGATCAAGCCATGCCTCACCGTCATTTAGAGCACAGGCCACAGGCAATGTGTCAGCTGCCCAGCACAATGTCTTGAACCTTCCTCAGAGGGAGAAACTGGAAAAAAAAAAAAGCCTCGTGGTCCTTGCCTAGGTGTCTGGCTTCAAGTTAGGGTTCAAGAATGTGTGAGTGTCTTCTCTCTGCTCAGCTCTGGAAGCAGAAAGGTGAGTCCCTCCACCATTACGGATTCTAGACAGCTGCCAGCCATCCCATATGACATTGCGTTGTTCCCTCACTTAAAGGGAATTGGGTGTAACTCCCTTAGGACAGAATTCTGCCATGCTGTGGATAACGGTTTTGCTGGTCAGTTACTTTGCATCTCTAAATGCTTCCTTCTCATTATGGGGTTCATTTTGGCCTTACTTTTAATGAGGAGTGATTGATGAAGTCATCATCTGTTATAGAAATGATGCTGCTGATAAATTTAAAATACAGGTGATGAAAGGCCATTGAATCTCAGACTGGGTGTTGCTGTGTGCGCTTGCCTGTGTGTGTGTGTGTGTGTGTGTGTGTGTGTGTCCCTTTTTCTCTTCTTCTCCATCTGACCTTCTTGTTCATATAAGATTATACACATCAGCAGCCCTCATATTACCTACCTACAGCACACGCAAGGAGTTCCAGAACTGCCGCAGGAAAAGAAATTCTTATTTCTAACATGAAAAATGGTGAAGGAGATAGAAGCTTAGCAAATAACGTATTAAAAGAAAAACCTCTGATTTTTTTTTTTTTTTTTTTTTGAGGAAGAATCGGAGTTCTTTTGAACTGGAACTATACTCTACAGTGGAGCCTAAACCTTCCGGCTTTATCAGCTTCCTTGCCCTCGAATCCTAAGAAATGTCTGTGAACCACTAACATTTTCTCAGGAGATTTCATTACTGAAAGAGCTCATTAGTAAAGACATTAAAATACGAATTACCTCATAAACTATTTAGTTGTGTACCCAGGGGGAGTGTGTACTTACTAGGGCCTGGGCTTTTCACAAACAGAGCTCATCAATTAAGCTTTATTAGAAACTGAAGGGAGTCTTAAAAAGATTGGATAAGCCAGGGGCCAATCAGAAAAGGACCAGACAGGAAAAAACCATCTTCTGTGACACAACTGCTGATGTTCCTTTGCAGCTTTTGGGTAGTAGAGTGGGTCATTCAAACATTCCTGCCTTGGGCCAGAATCTCCTCAGGTTCAGTGTTTCCTATATATCAGGGGCTCCTCACAACTTAATGTGCCTCCGACCCACCTGAGGATTTTATGAAAATGGAGGTTTGCATTTAGGAAGTCTGATGTGGGGCCAAAGATCCTGCATCTCCAACAAGCTCCCAGGTGACACTCAGGCTGCAGGTTGAGGGCTCCCACTTTGAACAGCAACGTCTCAGATTACATAATTTCGCCACACGACACAGCTCAGGTAGCCTTCGTGGTGTTAAAATGGGCCGCTCCAGACGGATGCCACACTGAACATAATTTTCCTTGTTGCCCTCTGTGGCGTGACAGAAGGAGAAAATTATGGGCAGACTTTCCTTCTAAGAGAAATTTCTTTTCCCTCAAGTCACTAGCGAATTTATCTTTGCTAATATTACTGGTGAAAGTTACCCATAACACTAAAAAAACGGGGGGGGGGCTGTTGTGAAATTAGCTTTGAAGCTCCTCAGGGACCAACTTCCAAAGGACATCCTACAGCAACATTTTTTTTTAAATGATTTTTCTGTATGTTTGAGAGGCAGAGAGAGACAGAGCGCAAGTGGGGGGAGGGGCAGAGAGAGAGGGAGAGACCCAGAATCGGAAGCAGGCTCCAGGCTCCGAGCTGTCAGCCCAGAGCCCGACGCGGGGCCCGAACTCACGAACCTTGAGATCCTAACCTGAGCCGAAGTGCGACGCTCAACCGACTGAGTCGCCCAGGCGCCCCTCTACAGCAACATTTTTGATAGTCGGAAGGAAGGGCAGAGATAGCTTTCATTTTCCCCTTGGAATAGGAAATATTAGGAAGGCTGGACAGACTCACACTAAGGCGCCGAGCTGGCAAGGGGCTGGACTTCGTAGGAGCACTTATGCAGGCTCTCAGAAGAAGTATGCGTTCTTGGGCAAAAGCGGAGAGCCAAGGTGTCCTGAAACAGGAAAATGTTAATCCTGAAAGCGCTGGGCTGAGCTGTCCTCCCTGGCCTCTTAGAAAACAGCAGCATTCACTGCCCCGCTAATCATGCCACTTCTGAAGAAAAACATCAGCACTGCTTCAGTGGTCAGATCAATGGCTGCGGTGGGGGGGGGGGGGGTAGGGGGGAGAAGGAAATCTCTCTCCTGTCTAGACAGCTCCAAGCCAATGCCACGGCAGCAGCGTGCTCCAGCAGTGTGCACACATCTACCCTGGGCCGCGGGGCTCTGCTCTGCCGCCGCAGAAACAGGTTTCTCAAGTTCACAGCACAGGCAACAGCCACAGGCAGAGGTAGGCATGCGTGTGCTCCTTCTCAGCTCTCAGAGTACAGCTGGCCTCTTCAGGGAGGATCACAGCACTGATCCGAGAAGGTCGACCTCAGCATATTCCGAGCCTGAGCACAGACTCATACAGAGGGGCACTGACCCACTTGCCAAATTCCATGCTTTTCCCTAGACCATCGAGCACATGGCTGAGAATATGGCCAATGAAGAGCAAGTAACCCATTGGGTTAGGAACGTAGAGATAAGGCACAGGAACTCCAAAACCTATTCCTGGTTCAGTGGCTGTCGCTAGCCACGAGGGAAGGACTCAGGACCCATATTTCCTCCCTCCACCCCTGTTAACCATTACACTCTCCGTCTACTTCTGAAATACTAGTTAATACTACGAAAATACTACGTGTTTGCCGGAACATGGTTGAAAGAGCTGTGTGAATGACACACGGACAGCTTTCGCCTTCCCCTCAGGAAGTGCTGGGACTAGGGTGAGGCCAGAGAGATGCCAGGGCAAAAGTTTAAGGGGATACTCGCTCTCAGCCTCCTGCAAAGGCTTCGGTGCAAAGTCATTGCACGGCACCAAGAGTGAGTGCCTTCTTAAAGTGTACCCTGGGCACCTCTCTTGCCTCTTTTCCCTAGCTCTGCTTTTAAGCTTCAGAAATGGGTCCATCTGTAAGCTATGCTTATCAAGGAGGAGATCTTTATTGTAGAGGCCAACACAGCACTGTCAGGCTTTACTATTCCCACAGACCTTCCCTGGAATTAGAGATCTGATTTTGCAAAGGAGAATCATGGAGTGTTGGTCAGCGTTCTGCTTAAGATTTTAAGATTTAGGTAGCCTTCGGATTACTTTTGGAGACTGTTATGGGCTGAATTCGTGTGTCCTTCCCTTGCTCCTCAATTCATATGTTGAAGTTCTAACCCAGAGTACTTCTGCATATAGCCAGATTTGGAGATGGGACCTTTAAAGAGGTAATTAAGGTAAAATGAAGTCATATGGGTGAGCTCTAATCCAATATGACTGGTGTCCTTATAAGAAGAGGAGATCAGGACACAGACATACAGAGGAAGATCCTGTGAAGACACACAAGGTGGCCATTTATACGAGCCAAGGTGAGTGACCTGGTATAAGGCCGTCCCCCAGCCCAGAGGAACCAACAGATTCCTCTGACACCTTGATCTTGAACTTCTAGTCCCCAGAACTGTGAGACCGTAAATTTCTGCTGTTTAAGCCACCCAGTCTGTGGTGCTTTGTTGGGGCAACTCTAACAAACCAATACAGAAACGAATCAGTTTCCTAAGTGTCCTAAGGTCCACTTCTCTGTCTTTTTCTTTTTTCAAAAATATCTTTGATTGCTATGGACAAGTAGCCACAGTACCCTAGGGTCTACTTCGCCATCCAAGACTCAACTCTCCTAGAGTGAAAGCAAAAGAAGAAAAAGAAACAGTCTGTGATACTGGCTGAAAATGTCCCGAGTATATCATTAGCGGTGAATTAAGGTTGCAGGGGTAGTAACTTACATTTTAAAGTATCACAGATATACTTGGGTGGGCAAAAAATATTAGAAAATGTTGGCGTCATTAGTGATGAAGAGGACTTGAAAGGCTTATCCTCTAAGATGAAGCAAGCATATAGAATTGCTTCAATTAGCCCAACCCTCAGAGGGGAGAGATTTCACCTTTCTCTAGGTCATCTCCATCACTCTTGTCTTTGGTTTTGATGCTAAAAAGAATCAACCAATCAATTGCTCAGACATCAGAAAGTCACAATGTATCAATCACATGTGAGAATGGCACACTGCGGCTATTTTTAAGAGCTAGGAAAATGTCAATAAGTCGGTAGGAGATTGTGTGCCTTTGCTAATGACGAATCCCAGGGACATCGATTTCCATGGTCATATGGTCATCACTCCCCTGGTTTCTGAATCTAGTAATGTGTGGAACAGTCATCATGGAGCTCACAATAATAAAAGAAGAGAGAGTTCAAAACACACCTAATTCCAGAAGTATTGAGCTGTCATTTAAAAAAAGTAATACAATGTGAGTGATAAAGGTTCACTCTGCAAAAGGCTGTACCAGGGATAATCTCAGAGATCGGCTCCCCTCAGGGAGAAACGTGTTCCCTTTCTTTCTCCCTGAAGTCCTGGTGGCTGTCTCCATAGCAAATAACAAGTGCTGTCCCTCGGGATGGGGTGGGGTGGGGGGTGGGGGGTCCTGTCCCATACTACTCCATTCTTTTCTCAACACATGGAGACAGTCTCGGATACATGATAGAATAAAAGGCTTTTGTGGGCAGTCCTGGGAAAGTAACCATCTCTGACATTTCTCGTGAGGAAATCTGTGTTTTGAGTTCTGAATGACTGACTTTTAAACGCACTTTGGGAACACCACTCCTGTGTGAGAGTCAGGCCTGCCTTTAGTGGAATTATTTGCCGAAGATCCACCTTGGGGTTCCAAAGGCGGCACTGAAATCTACTCAACCCCGCGGCACTTCTGGTGACTCAACAACCTTCAGTCAAACAGAAATCAGTTGATTGAACAAGTGTGTAGAAAATCCACTGTGCAGCCAAGTAAGGTGTTCATGATGTCTTCTTGGTCTTGAGAAGTTCAAGGTATAAAGTCCAGACAGAATATTGTTATTTTGAATTTCTTTTTCCTGCATTGATATCAAACAACTTTAAAAATTTTTTTTTCAACGTTTATTTATTTTTTGGGGGGACAGAGAGAGACAGAGCACGAACGGGGGAGGGGCAGAGAGAGAGGGAGACACAGAATCGGAAACAGGCTCCAGGCTCCGAGCCATCAGCCCAGAGCCCGACGCGGGGCTCGAACTCACGGACCGCGAGATCGCGACCTGGCTGAAGTCGGACGCCCAACCGACTGCGCCACCCAGGCGCCCCTCAAACAACTTTTAAATAAATTTCAGAAATTACATATTAAGGGATAATGGGGAAAAAAATTTTTCCTTTCCCCCCAAACTATTCATGCCATACTTCCAGTTGTCTTTTTGTTTTCTAATGTGTTAGACATTCTGGAAGGGTTTTCTCCTGGCAAAGGACAGAGGAGAGAGCTTGTATTATCCCGTTTTAAAGGAGATTTTAAATAGGGATCTGCAAAACTGTTTTACACTTTATTTCATACACAGTTTCTAAAGACCTGATCTCAACCTGAATCTTAGCACACATCAGAATAGTTTTTGTTAAGGAGACCGTTCTCTGTCACCCTCTCGAATCCTTCTCTTTCTGGATGGCTGGAAGTTTTCCTTCGTGTACAGTCCTATGACTGGAGTTTCCCAAACAACAAAGTACATCAGAATCCTAGAAATGGAAGGACAAGTGGGTTTTGTGATAAGGAAGACCTCAGCTGCACTTCATAGGTTCTTCCAACGGAGGAAAAATACCAAACACAGAAAGGAAGTGGTCATTGTAACTTCAGGGAACAAATAGCCGGGGAGGAGTTTCATGAGATCCGACTGTACAATTCAGACACTAGAATTTATATATGTACATAAGCATTTACTGATATTTTCATTGGATCTGCCTAAGTCATCTGCCCCATAATATGCCTCACAACTGCTTCCAAGTTCCCTCACCTATTGGCATATAAAAGCTGCCTTTACAGAAGTCTCCAGTTTACAGGCTACATATTGCCAGTGATTTGCATAATTCTTAATACCCACCCCCCCACACACCCCCATCCTTTTTTCAGCCACCTAATGCAAACAAGATCTGGCTCAAGCTTCCCTAAACTAATCCATGCTAACACCATTTAGAAGGGAGACTATTCCGTGTAAGCTGGCACAGCCGAATAAGCTCCCCATTGTATAAATGGCAGTCTTAGTAGAAAGACATTAATGAATATGCCAGTGGGGAGAGCCCTCAGCTTCTCAGTTGCTTGCTGAACCCTAACGCTGGAATAACTGTGCGAAATTTGAATGTTTCTTGATCCAGGGTAGGAATTTAACTCCACCTCCCTGTCTGAATCCTCACAGACCTCTTCAAGACCCAGATCAAAAGCAACAACTTCATGAAGATTTGAAGACTGGCCCGATCTTCCAATTCTCCTTCCTAACACCCAGTAATCAGTCTCTTCTGAACTCAAGATATAGATTTTTGGTCATTTTTTATAAATTTTTTTTTTTAACGTTTATTTATTTTTGGGACAGAGAGAGACAGAGCATGAACGGGGGAGGGGCAGAGAGAGAGGGAGACACAGAATCGGAAACAGGCTCCAGGCTCTGAGCCATCAGCCCAGAGCCTGATGCGGGGCTCGAACTCACGGACCGCGAGATCGTGACCTGGCTGAAGTCGGACGCTTAACCGACTGTGCCACCCAGGCGCCCCTATATTTAAAAAAATTTTTTTTAACGTTTATTTATTTTTGGGACAGAGAGAGACAGAGCATGAACGGGGGAGGGGCAGAGAGAGAGGGAGTCACAGAATCGGAAACAGGCTCCAGGCTCTGAGCCATCAGCACAGAGCCTGACGCGGGGCTTGAACTCACGAACCGCGAGATCGTGACCTGAGCCGAAGTCCGACGCTTAACCGACTGAGCCACCCAGGCGCCCATGGTCATTTTTTATGGTTCCTACCTCACCCATATGTATGTAAGTTATTCAGAGGCTGACACTTTGTCTTATGCGTCTTTGCAAAATCCACAGCTGTAACATAATAAATGCTTCTTGAATCAATACATACGCACATCTAAAATTTTTATAATAATTTTTTTTAATAGCTACTTTTTTTAAATGTCATTTCTTCCTCAGCGTCTCCAGGCTTGGGCTCACCCCATTTATTCTTCCTGGAAAACCCTCCCTCTCCCATCCAGCCAATCAGCTTAGACCACCGCTGTTGAATAGAAATTTCTGTGATGACGGAAATGTTCCTTATCTCTGTAGTACGACATGGTAGCCACAGGCTACGTGTGGCTATTGAACACCCAAAATGTGGTTATCGCAACTCAGAACTGCATTTTAAATTTTATTTTATTTTCATGAGCTTAACATTTAAATGGTCACATGTGGGCAGTGGCCACTTTATTGGAGAATGCAGGAGCAAAATTCATCCGAGGGGTCTTCCTGGAGGGCATCCCCGGAAGCCTCACCACCACTGCCACGAAGGCAAATGAGGCACAAGCTTTGTACTTGCCTTCATCATAATATTTATCACAACATACTCAGTGGCAGACTCTAAGTTCCTAAAGGCTTGAGTTCTGTCTTATTTGCAGTTTGATCTCCCAAAACCTAGTATAATATTGGCATTTTAGAGGTGCTCAATAAAGATTTTTGAATGAAAAGCGGAACGAATGAGCTGATCGCTCAGTGGACTGGTAAAGACATTGCTTTATATGTAATAAATCTATAAAACAGATCTCTTGGAACCAAGTGAGCCGGGAACTAAGAGATTAATGGTGGCGATGTGACAAATTATCTTTGTCTGAGGAACACGCACAGCTCTTTAGCTTATCTTTCCTTACAAATGCAGGCCCTGTCTTTGCGTAACTGGAACTCAGGAACAACCCTCTTGTAGAGCCCCTGGTCATTAAGCCATGACTCTGTCCAGACTTGCTCTTTGAGAACATTCCCAGGAGATAAAGTTCGCTGCAATGATGGAGTGAGATAAACGCGCTTTTGCTGTGATCCCATGTTCTCACATACCCCATACTGGCCTGCGGAACAGCTGGACTCATTCACCAGATTGGAAAATAATCAGGTCTTCACACTCTGTTATCACGGCTATGGTTGTTCCAAAGGGCACGTTGGCAAAGAGCCTTCTTACCCGTGTCCCAGAGACTCAACTACCGCCATTCACGGGACTGAGGGACTCTTCCTCTGCTTCACTAGCATTTCTTCCAAACCCATTTGCAGAGCATGAGGGATGCTCTCACGCAAACCAATAATGATTCTAGGTGTTTTGGAAAAAATTAAATGCCCCAAATTGGCATGCCACGACTCGTGTCATTTTAAGGGACATAGCTGGGTCTCGTGGCTAGACGTATTCCAAACATTTGGATAATCTAAAGTAATTTGTACAGACACAGCAAAAGTCTATTTTAGGCCATGGAATTTAACATATATTTGTTGGTGAGCTTTGGTCCTTTGTGTAACTTCGGCTCTGATATTTGAATGTTATAAAATGTTTTCATATTCATATGTTTGGGGAACTAGCAAACCATAAAACAATACCATGTGTTTGAAAGTTGAAAATATGCTGCACTGAACTGTAAAATAATTTTAACTATTTAAAAGCATTTCTAAAAGTCATCTTTATTTTTACGTGTTTCAATTAATTGGCGAATTCAAAGCAACAGCTGTATAACTCCCATGGGGTTTCTCTAGTCCAGTATCTATAAAGAACACAGTAATTTAGCGCATTAATCAAAACTGGGAGTTAAATTCTACAACTGAACTCACCACCACTTTGCTGAGTGATCAAAGGTGAGGTACTTAATCGGCGAGGCACTTCATCTCTCTTAGCTTCAGCTCTCTACGAGACTATGGACTTTGCACAAGTATGTTTTAGCCATCATGAATTAAACCAATAAAATAAAAAGAAGTACCCTTTGAAGCAGGGAAAAGGGGAAGAAATATATATAGAGAGAAGGAATACTACATGCCAAGTACTATGCCAAATAATTTCCCTGTATCATCTCATTTAACCCTCAATCTCTAGGAGAGGCCCTACCATTATCCCCATTTTATAGATGAGTAAATGCAGAACAAAAAGGTCAAGCAACCAGGTCATGCAGCTAGGATTTCATTCTCAGCAGTCTGATTGTCAGGTCTTTGCTCTTAACGCTTCATTCTGTTACTCAAAGAGAAAACAAATTTGAAAACACCTTATTGTTAATTCCAGTTGAGAGCTGTGGCTCCCTTGAGAGACTAGCGTGCTGGTCTATGTGGAAGGTGTGAAAATGTTCTGCAGATCTTAAAACATGAAATAGAAGTCATTATTAACATTATTGCTAAAGATATAGAGACTTGGTATTCTCCAATTTACATTCAAGGTTTCAAGTATTAAAAAAAGAACCCTCAAATTCCATGACCTACAGTAATTTGAACTTCTGCCGGGGCACAGATTTGAACTGCATTGGCTACAGCTCTGAGTGGGGATTTGACAGTCAGTTTGGCCCTCCACTCAGGATCAGAATTACAATTTGGTTTTGTTCTCTGCTTGTTGCCCTGGGTGCAGGAAATGATGCGCCACATGCGTGAGTTTGGAGATTCAAAATAATGCCAGGCAAAGCCCTGAGGAATGTCAGGGGCATACTGTTAAAAAAAAAAAAAAAAAAAAAAGGAGGCCTAATACACAGTTGACACTAATAATGAATATTTGCCAATTGACTATGGCTGATTCCATGCTTCCATCCCTACTAGAATCCAGTCACCATGTCATTTTTAGGTTGCCAAAGCAAAGACCTAGCATGGAAAGGTCAGATCCCAGAGTGGGGTTTAAATCCTTGGTCTGCCATTTGCTGCTTGAATAATCTTGGACACTATACATCAAGTCATTTGCCTGTAAAAACAGGGATACACTATTTATAGGATAGTTGTGAGAATTAAGTCAGATAATACATGTAAGTGCCAAGTCTATAGGACTTTATGTACAGTGCCTTCCTAAATCTTTACTACATGGAAATCACACAGTAATATGGCCTGTGCTCAATGTGTCCCATATTATTACTATATAATTAGTTACTCATATTCATTCATCTGATACAGAGATAATTTGTGTCAAATATGTGCTAGGTGTTCAGATCCCTCCCTTTGGGGAGCCTATGCACTAGTAAGGAGGTTACAGTCTGGTCACCAGAAGACTCACTCAACCTTAAAATAATTCTCCATTAATATCACCCCACAGGACTTAAGCTGTTTTATATTTTCTGTTTAACTTTCTTGCTGGAGAAATGGAATCAGCGACATTTAACCATCCAGTCATGATGATAAAGTTTAATCAATATAGACCCATCTACTTACATAGTGACCGGTGAAATAAAACAGTCAGAGGTTGATTTCTCATAAATGGGATAAAAGCAGGATCCACATAATCCTGCCTCAGGCAAATGTGAAAGACACAGACGTATCTTCAGTTTATTTAAGATACTCAGATATATATTTAAATAGACAAAGGCTGGGCTAGATAAACACAGAAAATGTGGCAGAGCCACATTTATATCCCTAGATAAGTCAACATGTTTGTAATGAATAAGGTGAGTAACTATAAAAACCAGAAAACGTTCGGAGAATTTTTTTTTCAAATTCTCAAAACACTGTGCTTCTAAGCAAAATCGTGTAAACCAAGTGAAACAACCAAAACAACTACTAACCATATTTTAAGGTATGTATTTTAAGGTCTTACAAACAAATGTGTAATGGGTAAAGTAAGGTCAGAAAGCCAGCTAGTTAATAAGAATTTGAAAAATGCAGTAGGAAGAGGACAGTCTGCTCCGTCATTTTCCCCCTTGGACTCCAATACTAGCCCTAATTAAGAAAAATTGCTGCGGAAAGTACAGAAATGTATCAAAGAGGAAACGCAAGTAGCCAACAAATATAGAAAAAGACGTAACATGACTCATAACGTAACAAATGCAAACAGAAAGTGGCAAAGATTTTGTTAAAAAATGATAATACTTAACACTTGTGTAAATGCCATAAGGTAGATATCCTCCTGTATTACAGACAGGAATGAAAATTAGTATAGATTTTAAAAAATTGGCAATATATATATCATATACATACAAAGATTTGGTAATATATACACAAAGATTTTAAAATGTTTCATTCTCTTTGACCTGGTAATCCTAGTTCTTGGAATTTATCCTATGGAAATAATCAAAAAGGTAATTCGATAATTTCAGATCAATTTTTTAAATTTATTTTTATAATCAAAGGGTTTTTTTTTGAGTAGAGAAAACCCAAAAATAAAATAAAAATTTTAACCACTTAAAATTTTTATGTGACACCCATAGGATAAATCATACGATTATAAAATGTTTTCAAAAGATACTTGATACGGGAAAACGCTCATAATATGTGAAATTTTTAAAAAACAAGATATAAAGTATACATTCAGTGTGAGCTAATTTTGATATATTACATATACGAACAGGGAAACAAGAAAAAAATATTTTCATTTTAACGTGTCTCCAAAAATTTGTCGCCATGTATTAATTTTTGACCAAAAGTCCATTGGAATTCACGAATTTATGTATTAAAAAAGGTACTAGAATCTTGGGCCTGCACCGAGGGGATTTCAATACTGAAGTATCACAGTGCCTTAATATAAAGCCATCTCACCGGTAGGAGGTACCATACAATGGGCCCAGAGGGCTCTCCCCGGGCTTCTCTGGAGAGGTGCCCTTGGCTGTGGCTGGCAGAACCCCAGGTACAGACTGATGCAAGGATTTAGGAAATTGTAGGAAGGATTCTCACCTGCTCATATATCTCTCCCATCCACTTGTGATGGGTCCTGAAATTCTATCACTTGTGAATCAATCATCAAAGTTAAGTCCTACCTTATCCCTGGAACTTAAAAAAAAAAAAAAAATTAAAAAGCCCACAGTGTGGGGTGACATCTTAAGTCACAGTACCATCCCCATCTAAATTAGTTTATCAAACTTTTCCTCATTCATTCTATCAACAAACATCTACTGGGCACCTAGAACATGCAGGAGAGATGCCAACCCGGGGACTTGGAGGGGAATCAAATTAGCCTCTGTTCTCTAAGTGTTCACAGGCGAGGTGAGGCGAGTACACGGACAATGATACATCATAAAGCTCCACAAGGAAGAAATATACAAGGTGCAAATGCAGTCTACCCTTAGAGAAGGCAAGACTGCTCTCTACCTGAGGAAGTTGAGAAGACTTCACAGGAAAGGTGCATTTGAGTGGAGTCTTGAAAAAAAAAGGGGGGGGGGGAGTTTGCAGAGGCAAAGGAACTACAGTAGGACAAACAAGGCAGCCAGAGAGAGCCAGAAGCCTTTAGGAAATTGCCAGGCTCAGAGAGAGACCACGGTGTGCAGGGCTGAGTGGAGCAGGAGAGGCTGGGAGGGACACAGGACCAGACCGAGCCCTTGGGTACCATGGAAACACGGGTGCATTCCCACGTGAGGTGGATGTTCCCGGAAAGGGTGCAAGGGAAACACCTGCCAACTCTGAAATTCTACCCGAGTGTGTTCCTGCTCCCTCTTATACTTCAGATCCTGACTGGCTACTGGAATCACGTTATTGCCCTGCCTCTCTGGTTGCACTTTTAGGATCCAAGGCCACAGTTGGACGAAAATCTCATCTTCCTTAAACACATCTTCTGTTCTGGTGACTGCAAACACCATTTCAAAATAAAAATACTTGACATTTGTTATTGTGTGGGGCTTAGCCAGTCTGAGAACCTAGCGATTCATCATATTTATACCAAGGCAAACACAACAATCATATAATACTATAGTACCATAGTACAGCTACATTTTCACACTAGCAGGGGGATAAAAAGGCAATCTTAAAAGGATGCCAGGAGGGAAAATACACTGCTTGTTTGTTTTTCCCTCAAAGATTAAGTTCTCTCTTTAATTTTTTAGAAAAGAAAAATCCCAAAATGTTAGGAAAACATTACCCCTTCCATCCACCCCCATGTCTCACCTTCCATCCCCCTCAAGGCACACATTTTCTGACAGATTTTCTGTAGCTGCCACATAAAAAGCCAAATCAAGGCAGAGGCATCATCCCAAAGTGCAAAGCAAACTTTCGTTATTAGTTGTGCTGGCAAAAATCTTGGAAAGATACACAAATTCCAAGAAAAAGACCAAAATATATCTCTACAAAGCAGAACTTCCCCCTAACAAGATTTGTAAAATTTCCTTTTTTGTCCCCCCCTGCCTATTCTGACACAAGCTGAACTTACGTGCACAATGTTCCAAAGCAGACAGGGACACACGCACATGCGCACGTACACAGAACACAAAGAAGACGTGCCTGAAAACTTTCTGAGAGGGGGTGTTCCGAACCGGACCATGTGCAGTGCTCTTGCCCAGATGCATCTGACTTCAGGCTTGGGAACATTAAACAAACACAAAAACAAGACCCGGCAACACGCGTGCTGGGCTGGATGACAGAGGCAGGGAGCAAATATTGGGATTGTGTTTCACCTATTGCCATGGTTACCAAAACAGGGTGGATACTGACAGAAAGAGAAAGAAATAAAACTGGGAAGACAATGAGTCCTAGAGGAGAGTGTCTGAACGTGTGTATGAGGAGCTGCTGGTGAGGGTGGAGGGGGGGGAGCCAAGAGACGAGATCAGACGGAAAGGGTCTTTCAATACCCCTCTGTGTTGTGTGAGCGGCGAGCTGGGCCAATGCTCTGCGTCAGCACAATACAGACCTCCGAAAGCCCCTAGAAGGTCCACGAACCCAAGGAAAACAGAGGAGACGTGGGAAGTTTAGTTTTGCTTGGTGGCAGACAAGATCAAGGCAGTTTGTCCTAAGTGCCAAGAGGTGAAATACTCAGTGTGTATCCACATGCTGGATGGTGAATAAGAATGAGCTCAGTGGTATCATGTCAAGAACCACCAGTCTCAAGAAGGATTGTGGAGAAGTGGGCCCATTTCTTTGGGCAGTCTGATGGTTACCCTCAATTCCCAGTTGACATGATGCGAAAGGGAAAAACTGATTGACCCTCTTCTCCCCAGGACTTTGCCTTGCTAGCCAGACTGCAGAAAACACGTCAGGAAACACTCCCCTTAGAGAATTCACTATCACAGCAACTAGCAGATGGCTCTCCCTGTCAATTCCCGCCTAGCACGTGAAGAGCGAAGTTCTAGAAACTTGAAAATCCAGAAATTGAGTTCTAATTCCCCTTCTTTCTGGGAATTAGTTATGTGACCTTGGACAAGCTATTAACTTGACCTTCAAGCCTTTGTTTCTTAAAGGGAAAGGATTTTGCTTAAATGATTCCTGAGTTCCTTTCCTTCTTTGGAATTTGGTGATTCATAGGCAATTGATAATCTCTCAAATTCTTATTTTCAAAACAAATAGAATCAAATGTGTAATCCCATGTATTTGAAGTGTGGATCAGCACATGGAATGTAATCCTGTAGAAATGTATTCCGTTCTGTAGAAATATAAATAAATGGTTGCTAGCTCTTATCAAGGATCTCATAATCGGATCATTTACTTTTTACAAAAACAAATGGCATGATAAATTCCTAAATTCAACTTTCTATAGTTTAAAAGGGCAAAGTGGCAATCACATACGAATGGGGTATACTTTCAGCCAACAGAAAAGAGTTGGGGTTTCTCTTCACTCTTAGAGAAATATCCCTGCTTTCAATTCTTTAATAACCATAACTAAGCTCATATTCAGCATTTGTCCTGGCCAGACAGAAATATGGATCAGCCTTCTTTCCTGTGTTTAGTTGATGAGGAACAGAGAATCTAATAGGCATAAGCTAATAGGTAGCTGGGCCTGAGCTATTAATTTGAGCCTCCTCTTACTTTTACCACTGAGTTTTGTTTTGGTAAGAGCTTGCTTCTCTTCAGGATGAGTTACCATAGGGACACCAGAGACAGCGTGATAAAGTAGAAACAGGACAAAAACCACAGAATATTGGGTGCAGGGTGTGGTTATGCCACTGGATGATGCTGGAAAGGCCACTCAACTTCTCTGTCTATAAAATGAAGATGGTAATATTCCCATGTTTACCTTACAGGGTTGCTACGAGGCTCCAATGATATCTGTATACAGAAGTCTTTGCAGTTTGGAAAGTGCCCCACTAATAGAAACTCATAGGATGATCATTCCCCTGCTGGCAAATCATAATGGTTTAGAGCCAGGACCAAGGGCCCAAAGCCTGGGTTCACATCCCAGCACATTTTACCAGCTTCTAGGTTCTTCCCCAGTTACCTAACCTCTCAGTTTATTAGTAAACGAGAATAAGAATGGTATCTCCCTGGGGCGCCTGGGTGGCTTAGTCGGTTAAGTGTCCGACTTCGGCTCAGGTCATGATCTCACAGTTTGTGAGTTCAAGCCCTGTATTGAGCTCTGTGCTGACAGCCCAGAGCCTGGAGCCTGCTTTGGATTCCGTGTCTCTTTCTCTCTCTGCCCCTTCCCTGCTTACACACACACACACTCTCTCTCTAAGATAAATAAACATTAAATAAAAAAAAAAATGGAATAGTATCTCCCTCATCAGACTGATGTGAGGATCAAATGACAAAACATAAGATGCTTACCATAGTTTCTGCCATATATGCAAGTGCTTAATTAATGTTAACCAGTTACTATTTGCTACCAGGTTATTTTAAGAAAGCAAATTGCTTTTAAAATGAGATCCATCACTCATATTAGTGATAGCATAGATTTCTGTTGCTGTTTTTGTTGTCATGGAATCTTACATAATTCCTACTCATCTGCACACTGGACAGTTTTTTCACAGCAGCGAGGGAGGAGGATTCTGAAAAAAAAGGGGCCACCTTGGCTCGGGCCATCATCATGTTTTGATCCCCAGCTACAGGGACACATGGCTTCTGGCATGATTCAAAAGTTAATGAGAGTTTCTTTAAAGTCAAACAGCATTTCCTGCCTCACCACAAAGCTTCTGAGAAGCAGACAGCCTATTCATTCACTGATTTTTTTTTTTTTTTAATTCCTGGACTTTTAGGAAGTGAAACTGGGGGTGATTAAAGCCAATAGGCAAATCGAAAAGCGGCATTTCTCAAGAGTGCCAGAGAGATGTTACCTGGAGACTGTCTTTTCATGTGTATAAACTTTCCAGGCAACTCCATATGGAGGCAGGCTTCTCTGTGATTTATCTGTTGGACAGTGGGTGGTCAAGGGGCACCGTAGGCAAACAGTTATCCAGCTCGATAATTAGGGAGGGGAAAGGCAAACACAAACACACCCAGGTTGACATTCAAAACAAAGTGGAGATCTGACCACGGATTGCTCACTATACCGCCCTAGCTCTTGTCTGCCAATCTGCCAGGAGGAAACTATGGGCCAAGAGGAGAAACACTGTTAGTCATTGATCAGTACAGCTGACGAAAAAAGCATTATGCTGGGTAGAAACGTGAAGGTCTGCACGGGGAGGCCCATCTCTGTGTTTAAATGATGGCTTGATTTCCCTGAGCTTTTATTTGCTTTTGGCATCCTCACTTGTGAGACGAGGAAGTTGGGCAAGATCTTCACTGAGTACCCTCTGCCGCTGAAAGGCTTTGACTTTCCACCTTTATTTTTTTTTTGTTTCATTCATTCATTGATGCATAGATTTATGTATCCATTTAATAAATTGTGAACCTAACTAGAGATGATGTATTGACAAGTCGACAACCAAAATACAGCATAGCTAGTCTATCACAATGGAAGAAATAGCATTTAGTATTGACCCTTCTCAATTCCTAAGAGGGCGATGCTAATCTAACTTCTATTTTCTCAGTAACAGACATATTGCTTTTCTCTCAAGGAAAAAAAAAAAAAAAGCCAGATGTTGTTTCCAGCTGTCCTTCGAAGAAGTCAAATGTAGTCAAGTACTCTTTATCAGCTTGTTACTTTGCTTAGCATTTTCCCTGTTTTACCCTCTCCTGAGCCCCACCCTTGCCCCTTATCCACCTCATTCCACCTCCATTTTCACTGCTACTGTTTGGTTCCTTCTCATTATTTTAATCCAACTCCACTCAACTAGTTAAATTCAGGTCTCACTCATGGGGCCTTTCTCAGTACAAGGAGCTTAGACGAGGCAAAGATTATCCTCAAGGAGATCCCAATTAATTGAGTAGTGGGGGGACCCACATGTAAAGTAAGAAACATCAAGATAAAAAATGTGTTTGGAGGACATTAAAAAAAATTTTTTTTTTAATTTTTTTTTCAACGTTTATTTATTTTTGGGACAGAGAGAGACAGAGCATGAATGGGGGAGGGGCAGAGAGAGAGGGAGACACAGAATTGGAAACAGGCTCCAGGCTCTGAGCCATCAGCCCAGAGCCCGACGCAGGGCTCGAACTCACGGACCGCGAGATCGTGACCTGGCTGAAGTCGGACGCCTAACCGACTGCGCCACCCAGGCGCCCCTAAAAAATGTTTTTAAAGGGGCACCTGGGTGGCTCAGTCGGTTAAGTGTCCAACTTCAGCTCAGGTCATGATCTCACAGTTTGTGAGTTCAAACCCCGCATGGGGCTCTGTGCTGACAGCTCGGAGCCTGGAGCCTGATTTGGATTCTGTGTGTCTCCTTCTCTGCCTCTCACCCGCACGTGTTCTGTCTCTCTCTGTCTCTCAAAATAAATAAACATTAAATAAAATAAATTTAAAAATGTGTCTGGAGAAAGAGGCAGGGATGCTGAACCAGTCAGCGAGACCACAGAGCTCTGGTGAAACAAAGGGGCACATCCCAAACTACCAACCACTCCTCATCTTTCCCAGGTAATCTGGACGTCTACACTGTCCTTGGCATCCTTATCTCCCATTTGTACGTCAACATAAATTAACGCCAATGAATTTGATGTCATCTGCTGGTTACTGTTATCTGGAAGCTGCATGATATTCTTTTTTTTATTTAACATTTTTAAGTTTATTTATTTTGAGAGAGACAGAGAGAGCGCAAGCAGGGGAGGGGCAGAGAGAGAGGAGAGAGAGAATCTCAAGCAGGCTCTGCAGGGTCGGCGCAGAGCCCGATGCAGGGCTTGAACTCACAAAACTGTGAGATCATGACGTGAGCTGAATCAGAAGTTAGATGCTTAACCGACTGGGCTACCCAGGCACCCCCTGTATGATATTCTTATCTAAAGGGTCAATATTGTGATGAAGAAGCTTTGTCATTGGAGCCTGAGGTGTTAGCCTTCACTATGTGCTGTGTTGTTGGGCCAGTTTTTTAACCACTTGGAGCTTCAGTTATCTCAACTAGGAAATGGGGACAACAGCCCTGTCACGGTGCTGTCCTGAGGGCAAAATCCGATCACAGCTGTACATACATACCTTCTCCTTAGTATCAACACTCCCTGGACTTCCCTAACCCTGTTCAAACTGAAGGTGAATTCCAGACAGAGTGGCCACAGCCCTCTCCAGAGGGTTTCTAAGTCACCCTTCATTTTAGTTGGTTTCAGTATGGTAATCATCTCAACATTACTGAGACACAGGACAGGCATACGGACAACTTCCCCCCACCCTCTTATTTAGCTTCCAATCTCATTATTGGTGGAAAGAAAGAAAGAAAGAAAGAAAGAAAGAAAGCAAGCAAGCAAACCTCTTTTAAAGCTAGATAGGATTGGTCTCATTCTCACAAATAGAAATGAACACAAATCTACGTAACTCTAAGAACACCATATTCACACCACGACAGAATCAGTCACACCCAGAAGAGTCTGGAAATGTGTCCCTGTCTGGTTTAAATGCCCCCTACCCTTTCTGTCTCCTTCTTTCTCCCCTTTTCCATTTCTATCTGCTTAACCCCCTCATTTTCTCCCTTCCCCCATGAATGTCAAAAAAGTCCATCAGGTATGCAGCGGATTTCCTTTCTAGAAGACCCCATTTTCATGGAAGACACCCACAGATCTCAGGGATCTAAGAACCTGTTGTTTGGGTGGCTGGAAAGATGGAAAGCTCTCACAGCTTTGAGTCTGCTCTGACGCCCAAAACAAAATCCAATATGCATGTATTCACTTGTTTGTTGGCTTAATTCTTCAGCAAAAGAATCCATAAAACTCAATTATAATCTGCCAGATTATGACAAAACCATCTTGGACAGATGTGACTTCAGTACACTGAAGTCCAGAGCTTGAGACCAATATACATTAAATGAAAAGAAGGGCACTGTACACCTTGATTTGGATGTCCCAGATTAACACACTCTACAGCTTGCTGGGGACACCTGTATTGCTCTCTTCCACAATAAAAAATGGCCAGTTTACTGAGCAATCACTAGTCGGACAGCTTCCAACAAAGCCGTATAGTTAAAGCAATCCTGTCTTAATCTTTTGTCCACCTCCAGGACCTCCAAGCGTCACCAGAGATGCAGGGTGATGGCTTTTGTCAGTGGCCAATAGAGAATGTGAAATAGACACTGTGACACTGCCGTCCCCCGGAGAATAGGCATGCAGTGTTGTGGTGTGGACGACGGCTCCCTCGCAGCTCTCTGGTTTCTCATGTGCTCCGAGAACACACCCCGCAGAGTGCATTCATCACAATAGCCCATGTGTGACCTTTGGAAAAGTCCTTGAAAACAGTGAAACAGGAGTCTGAGTTGAAATCTGGAATCCATTCCCGTCTAACACAGGAAGAAAATTAGGCATAGAACAACAAAGCCCATAGTTCAGAGAAACCTGGGGAGGCTCTGGCTGACATTAAAATCGTGGAAGTTTTTTTTTTTTTTTTTTTCACCATTACTTTGTCTTTCGTAAAAGCTTTTCATCTGAGCAGCCCAAAGCTGCTACAAAATACTGTATGGTTAGTAGACGGCAATAACTGGCTTCTCCAGTGAATAAAGAAGGCAGAATAAGAATAGAGATGCTGAGTAATGCATTAAAAGCCAATTACTAAACACTTTTCCAGGCTACTAAGTAAATGCTATTCCCCCAAATATAAGTGGCTACCATTTCCCCCTTTGGAATAATGGATCGGTGATAATGGCGTTAGGGCTGGGAGGTTAGGACAGAGAGAAAAAAAAAAACCGTGCTCCCTAAGCCC
Organism: Felis catus; assembly: GCF_018350175.1. Taxonomy (NCBI): domain Eukaryota; kingdom Metazoa; phylum Chordata; class Mammalia; order Carnivora; family Felidae; genus Felis; species Felis catus. The sequence goes on along the minus strand of NC_058369.1, from coordinate 120,424,019 downwards.
TAACTCCATGATGGAATTCATTAGCCCAGACATCATGGATCTGGAAATATTCATCCACTTAGAGCATGAATCAGCAGAGTTGTGTGCTTGCTCAGTAAATTTAACTCGACAAACATTTGTGGGCTAACACTCTTTTATAGGTACAGACCAATTTCCTTTTGTCCCTGGCTGATATTATTCACAATAACTGGCCATATCATATGTTCTTATTTCATACGTATATACGATTATCAACCCGTACTCCCTCTGGAAGCATTCTCCTTCTTTGCCAGTAAGAAGAGAAGGGTAGGACATTTCTGAGTCAAGTGGTGGCATATAATCCAGTGAAAATCAATTGGCAGGGAAATTTGGTTTGGAACTGTGTGTAAGAATCCACCTAAAGTTTGTCTGGGAGGTCCCTCAAAAGGGTTACAGACCCTGAACCAAACAAGATGATTCAGAAGTAATCCAGCTGGGGGAACAGCATCGGATGCTCAGACCTAGAACACTTATTCATACATATGAATAAGTGAATTTTGTTCTTTTCTTAAGTACCTTCACAGTTCATTTTTTATTTTCCTTAAAAAAAAAAAAAAAGTAAATGGCATTACTCCGGTCTCCAAAACAGATGCCAGTTTGAACTTTACTCTGCCAGCAAGTATTTGGTTTGGCACTGCAGGGCTGGAGCTGAAAAAATATTTGCCGATTCCAAAAAGATTTAACGAGCTTTGCTGAAGATGCCGGTGCCATTTGGCATGTCACCGGGGCTGTGGCACGGCAAAGAGAACTCTCTTAACCACAGATTTTATTTGCCCAAGGTAGCCAACGCTGGGGATTCAGGCGCTTCCTTGAATCAAGAAGCCGAAAGACAAATGAGTAAAATTTCCAAGAGAAAAGTGACCAAAGCAGGCATTAAAACAAAAAAAAACAAAAACAACAAAAACAACAGAAAAAAACCTTGCTGCCATTGAAAATGAAGCCAGTAGGTTTTGATGGCTAATTTTCAGAACTGTCAATAACATCTTCATACCAGCCATCAGACACGGTCTCCAACACTATCAGTCAGGAAACCAAATAAATCTCTAACTTGTAGCAAAGCTATTCTTATCCAATATCAGACACCAAAAACTTTGCTACAGTGTATTTTGTTGCCATCTGATAGCCTCCTAATTGTGGAGTCAGAGTTTAACTACATGAAAACTGAATGACCTACTTCAAGTATCTGTACAACCAGCCAATTTACCTTATGGTGCAAAGACAGACATGCATTGCTTTTATTAATATTTAATAGAATACCATGCATAAATCTTTCCCTGTGATTGGAAAGACTGACCTTACTGCACATAAATCTCATATGTTAAAAGCCACTGGAGGTTGTCACCCGAAATCATGTATTTCAGTAAGAGGCGCAGTTACCCTGCAGGAAAACAAGGCTGTGGTCCTCTGAGTTAACGTCACATCTGACAACTATAATAAAAAATGAAAAATATTTCCGTACCAGTGTGTGCTGAAAAATCACATGTCTGTTTTCACGGATGTGGGGACAGGAAGAGTGGCACTGAAACTGTGACCACCTTGAAGAAGAGAAACTCTGGACTGTTTTCGTTACTTTCACATTATGAGAAAACATACATACACTTGGGTGTATCCCACCTCAACTCCTATGGATCTCCCCAAACTTCTAAATGTCCTTTTCACTAAGGCCATGAGCCGATTCAATGCTTGTTCCATGGTCACCTGATGCCAAGCTTCAATAACAAATAGCCTCAAAGAGCGAGCCAAGCTCTGTCCTGCTTTTCCACAGAAAAGACCTTTTCACCAAAAACGACGACGGAGCCATCTAACCTAACTTAACTGAAATGTGGAAGTCAGAGCAGAAGTCAAACACAAAGCCGCGAAACAACAGAAGGATGATGATAATTGTTATTTACCATTTTGGCTTCTGAATGCATTGGCTGGACTTGGGGAGAAGCACACGGGTTGCTGAGATTTGGACCTTGCATTCCCAGGAGGTTGGAGTTCACTGACATTTGTCTCTCCATCTAAGAGAAAGGAAAGCAACAGAATCAGAGTCTGAGAAAAGCAGTCTAGGTCACAGACAAAGCTGCATTTCTCTTTCAAGTGGGTCATTTAGAAGCTCTGTGAATAACTCTGGAGAGAGACTGTGGTTTGGGGAAGGCCAGCAACGCACTTCTGAGCCTCAAACTCAAGGACATCAAAGAACTAATCCAAAGCCAGGCCTTCTATCGGAGATGCCCCATGCCAACCAGAACCATGTCGTCATGGTACGTTTACAAATAAAAGTATGGACTATTTCCACTTTTGCAAACCCTCCAACTGCCACTAGTCATGCTTCTTTTTATAACTGGGAAGAATAATGTATGCACAGAAAAGCACTGGAAAGATACCCACCACATGGTTATCTCAGGTTATCCATGGCTTCCCCCCCGCCTTCAGTTTTATGCAAAAACATGCGTCATTTTAGCAATAAGAAAAACACTAAATTAATTTAAAAAGTAATGCTCCCAAATAAGGTGGGTCTTCCTGGCCCCGTAACTCGTAAGCACAATTAAGATGACTAACAGGTATTTGAGCTGCTGTCCGGGCACAACTCCCCTTCCCTGTAAATCTAGTCACGACCCTACATAGCAGCAGCTTCTGGCCTTACAGCAGGGCTAGGACCTGGGGTGGGTGAAGGAAGCAGCTGAGGGCACTCTATGACACGTGACTGACCCCTCCAACCTTGTCCCCCCGGCCTGCCATCGGGTCTGCAATTAACGTCGTTCAAGTACCTGTAGGAGTTGTGGCATTTTTGTCTCCAGGGTGTCCCTGTTAAAGAGTAAATACAACCAGATCTCTCTTTCAGTTGGGAAAGGGTGTGTCTGATTGATTTTTTTTTTTCTGTGTAGTAGAAATTTAGCACTTTTCAAAGAACTCGAGTAAAGCAAGTACACTTAATACTCAAATCACACAGAGAATAGAGTTTCCTCAAGAGGAAAAAACAAATTCTTCAATGCAAAAGTTCTTCCACTTGTCAAAGGATGGATAGAAAACAACGGTCAGAAATTTCAGGAAACCCAGGGGCACCTGGATGGCTCAGTCAGTTGAGGGTCCAACTCTTTTTTTTTTTTAACGTTTATTTATTTTTGAGTCAGAGAGAGAGCATGAATGGGGGAGGGTCAGAGAGAGAGAGGGAGACACAGAATCTGAAACAGGGTCCAGGCTCTGAGCTGTTAGCACAGAGCCCGACGCGGAGCTCGAACTCACGGACCGTGAGATCATGACCTGAGCCGAAGTCGGCCGCTTAACCGACTGAGCCACCCAGGTGCCCCGAGGATCCAACTCTTGATTTCAGCTCAGGTCATGATCCCAGGATTGTGGGATGGAGCCTCACGTCAGGCTCCGTGCTGAGTGTCGGGCTTACTTAAGATCCTCTCTCTCCTCCTGCTCCTCTCCCCTACTCTCTCTCTCTCTCTCTCTCTCTCTCTCTCTCTCTCTCTCACACACACACACACACACACACACACACACATAAAACAAATAAATAAAAAATTAAAAAAAGAATTTCAGAGAATCTGGTTTCGCTCAAAGTCAGCTGGGGTAGTCTTGGAAAATACAGAGTTCTTTATCACTGGAACTCTTCCAAGGGTGGAGGACAGAAACCTCACAGACAAGAGTGGAGAGTCAAAGTTGAGGTAAATGCCCCCTTAGGGTCCCTGCCGTCCTTGGGTTCCATGCCTTCAATCCCTGCTGGGTCTGCCCAGGCGCGGGACTGTACTTACAACATTAATGTGTGGAGTAACGGAGGTGCTCACTAAACGACATGAGTGACGGGCGGACAGTCCCTGTCCCAGCAAAGCACCATTAGCTGTACCTGAGCCTGAAAGAACAGACCAGTTATCTGGCAGTGGACGGTGGTGTGAAACTGCTTCAAAAGGAGCTATCTGGTGAAGAATTTTCTATACATTCTAGAGCATGCCAGCAAAAACTTCTGAGGCCTTAGCAATTCAGTAAAATAACATGTTCACTCTCACATACGCCCTGAGTCTCCAGGTAGCCTGGGTGTTTTGTTTTTTTATGATTGTTTTTGTAATTCTGGTAAAATACGTGTATCATAAAATTTACCATTTTAACTATGTTTAAGCGTGCAGTTCAGTGCTATTAAGTACATCCGTGTACTCTGACCAGTAACTCATGAAGATTGCTCCACAAAATTCTTATTCTTTATAACCGCCCCTTCCAGAGGCTGGAGGATAGAAGACTTGGAAAGGCATTTGACAATTCCAATGGGGGACCTTCACCTGGAGGGACATCAAGTCCAAATGAGCTTTTGCTTTCAGTTTCCCAGAAGGAAGGTCATGGAGAAGTACAAATGATTATCCGAAAGTTTCCAAGCTACTATCCATCAGGCACTACGAGGACGTGAGAGCAGCTTACTTGTAGCCTCGGGTTTCCCTCTTTGTGGAAAAGTTACAGTCTGTGACTATTTCTACTCCATGACTCACAAATTCAACAGCATGTTGAAAACAGGCTGATTTCTCTACCTAAAAAAAAACACAAAAACTGCATTTTTCCACCTTAGTGATTATAAGGGCTCAGCAAGAGCCTCTTCGAGACAACTATTTGGCGCTTATACTAATAAGGCTCTGCCCCACAAGTGTGCTCGGGTGAGGCGACTAGAATCAAGAAGTCAGAAGATGGGAGTGGTTTGCTGAACACTAAGCAACATTTAGCACTGCAGGTAAAACATCCAGATAAAGGTTTTTACCTTTTTTGGGGGGGGAGGGAGGAGGCTTCTCCTTTCCCCCCGAAACAAATCAGAAAACGGGAACTCAAATGTCCACAGGTCACTGGGCTTTTGTAATGACACAGGAGGGTTCCTCTTCCCAAATTATGCAACATTTGATGTTCAAGGTAGGAATTCACAAGACAATGAAATCCTGCCTTGTTGTTCACCACATCCCCAGGATCTAGCACAGCCCTTGACCCACAGCAGGTGTCAGCAGAAGTCTGGGGAACGAGTGAATCAATCCCTGAACAGAGGCATCATTTTGCTTCTGACCGAGGACCTTGTGAGATGTGGGGTCTGGCAGTGTGCACTTCACATGAGTTCAGAATCTTAACCTTCACCGACAGACAGGCTGATCTTTTATACCAAGGGAATCGTGGTTTCCCAGGGCAGGAAGTCTAGGGGAAGACTATGCTTTCAAGTGCCAAAATCTTGGGGCGCCTGGGCAGCTCAGTCGGTTAAGCGTCTGACTTCAGCTCAGGTCATGATGTCACGGTTCGTGAGTTCAAGCCCCGTGTTGGGCTCTGTGCTGGCAGCTCGGAGCCTGGAGCCTGCTTCGGATTCTGTGTCTCCCTCTCTCACTGCTCTTCCCCTGCTCATGCTCTGTCTCTCTCTCCTTGAAAAATAAATAAGCATTTTTTTAAAAAACGCCAAAATCTTAGGACAGGAGCAGGAGACTTGATAACAAGGAAGAGTAGGCCTAGATTTCTAGAACCAGGGACTCGTAAAGTATCTTTTCTTAGCGATTTTATGATCGTTTTTATTAGTTACATTAGTGTCACTCTAAAACCAAGGTTTCTCAGCCTCAGCGCTGTTGACCTATCGGGCCCAAATAAATCATTTTTTTGTGGGGGCTGTCCTGTGCCTGGTAGAATGTTCAACATCATCCCTGGCCTCTCCCTACAGACCCCAGTAGCACCCTTTCCCCAGTTGTGATGGAGCAGCAGGATCTCCAGACATTTCCAAATATCCCCTGCGGGAGACAACCGCCCCCAGTTGAGAATCAGTGCTATAGACTGATACTATTGTCATGGCAGCTGTCCGCGTCAGTGACAAGGGCTTGGGAACTCGTGTGGGGACAGCATCCCTGACTTGCTGTCTACACTGGCTCTTGATCACACACCTGATCTTTTACTTGTATTCTGAAGCACCAACAGGAGGTCACGGTGTACAATGACGTGATGTGGGGGAACCAGTGCGAGACGCCTGTTCTCTGCGCTCCCTGAGCCCGTGTCCCACCTTTGTCCCTGGAAATGGTACGGTTTACTCAAGTGGGACAAAAAGGTCACCGCAGTGGCACTTTTCTAGTTAATGGATGGAATTTATGAAAGGAAACTAATGTTGGACAAGAGGGATTTACAGTCTACACGAAGACAGCTTATGGTGGGGGTCTTCGCGCAACTGGCTGGGTTGAATAAAACCTGGGATAATGGCCTTGGTGGCACTGTTGTCCCTCCCCTAAAGATGCTTATGGTGAGCAACGCAGGTAAAGTGTGTCAACTCATCTGTTCCTTCTGGCCCGGTTTTGCAAAGACTCTTTCTAGCCAGGACCATCCAATACTTGTCGTAGGCAGGTCCATTTCTCTGAATTTGGGCCTCCACACTCCTGCCCCACCCCCCGCCTCCACCTAGATAAACCAGCCAACTGCTCAACCTTCGAGAATCTGAGCCACTCGGCGCAAGTTGCGATGGGGTTTGTCACAGCTGTGTGACATTAGGCAGCCGCCTTCAACTTCTTACCCTTTAGCTTTTCGCCTGTAGGACGAGCATGTCAATAACTACTGCGGCCCCATTCCCACAGGATGGCGACGCCAGCAACGTGAAGTGACAAATGTAGACAATTTCTTAAAAATGCCCAAATGCTCTGCCAGGCATTGTTGATACTGGTGCGGAAGGGTTTTCGTTGAGTTGTCATATCACCTCTAGGGCTCTGAAAAACTCCTGTGGCCCCAGGAATAACGACACCAACCATGCTCCCCGAATTACAAAGCCAGGGAGGATGAAGAAAGACGGGGAGGGGATCCCGTGGAAGGACAGCAAGGTTTGCTCTGGAAGAGTCTGTATGTCCCTTCTAGGCGAATGCGTTGTTTTCAGAGGTGGGGGGTATAATATAATGATTAAGTGTAGACTCTAGAGTCATACCGCCTGGATTTAAATCCAGACGCTCCATCACTTACTAACTGTGACCTTCGGCCAGTGCCTCAGTTTTCTCGTCTGTAAAATGGAGGTAATAACAAGGCGTCCCTCGCGGGTTTGTTGTGACGGTGAAAGCAGAGAATGTACATATCACGCAGGAGGTGACGGGGTGGGTTTAAAACTCAGCGATGCTGCCTCTCAGCCAAGCAAGCTACCGGCCTTACTCTTCTCATTCGAACAAAGGGGAATAGAAATAGTACGTACCTGACGGGATTGTTCCATGTGTTGATGAAATGCTTACGGGGGGACTAACACACGGTAAGCACCCGATAAATGCTGTGAGCATGCTTAGTAGAACATGATGCCCAGGACTACATATTAGCAGGCATTATGTACCATCATTATTACTTTTATCATGATAATTGTTACTCTGAGTCCTGGCTAGACCACTCCCTGGTGAGTTAGAGACACTCTGTATATAGCCCACGCTATACAGACTTTGGGCGAGTCATAAAACACTGTGCCCTTGAACAAATTCCATTCCCTGGGTGTGGCAAGCTCGCTCGCCCGCAGGAAGTTGGGGCCAGGCCTCACTAGGAGAGCCCTGAAGGACAGGAAAGCCAGCCAGACACCTAGCGACAGACAACCGGGCACTCTACCCAAAGTAGCACACAGCTCAACTCTTCATCCAGAAGCAGCCACTCTCTTCCCAGCTTAGAGCTCAGCTTTTCTTTAGTGCCTTCAAAAGAGCAGGATTCGGTGGAAGCAAGAAGCACTTACTGGCATGGAGACGGCAGAAGATCCCGGCATTGTTGGGTTGGGCAGGGTCCCAGGCATGGAGGCTGGCATGGGCTGTCTCTGTCTGTTGTGGAGATGTAGCAGAGAAGATAGAGAGCCTGGGACAGGCCTGGTAACACAGACAAAAAGCAGACATTATTCCTGATGCCTTGGGGCAGGGGATTCACTGCCTGTGTCCAGAACCAGTGGGGACAACACCATTACATGAGCAACAGATCAGATCCTCTGATGGGAACCACATAATTGAGGATATTAGGGAAATAATAACAAATAAAACACAAGCCTGGCTTCCTCTGCTGCTTCCTAGTTAATACATCAAATTCCACTTCATTTCCTGACCTCTGTTATCTAACTCATGTTCAATAGTCAACAAGTCGGTAAATCTCCTACAACCCCTGCTTCTTAGGGAAGGGACTTGGGGGCGAAATCCTGTGTTTTGCTCAGAATTCTCTGCCCTTTGGGAGGAACTTAGACCCTGAGATCTGTGTGCATTTGTTTTATCCACACTCTCTTAAGCCTCTGCCTGGAAGCCCTCCCGGCTTTGTACGGAACATACTTGCACCGTCTGGATTTGAATAGCCAACGTTAGTCATGAACTCCCAATAGAAATCTGTTTTGACTTTTTCGTAATTCTCCAGCGTGGGTGGAAAAAACAAAAAAACAAAAAACAAAAAACAAAGCCAGGACCAAGGAACCAAAGGAACAAGACTGAGGTTCATGCCACTATAGCTGGCCTTTTTTGGGCAAGGCCTGAGCCCAGCCCCCAATTACCAATCCTTCATTTTATAATAACTGGAGGTGTTAGGCTGTTTGACAGAAACTGATTTTGGCCTGACCTGCAGAACTCGGGTAAGCATTCCTCGGGGGAGTACACAGTTTGAGCTTTTGCTTCAATTTGCCTGAGAACAAAATTTTTTCAGGAACTCAAATTGATTTAATGAGCCAGGGAATGTGTGGCTGAGGGAAAAAGGAAATTATTTGTGTTTATGAAAAATGGCAAATAAGTGACCTCCTCAGCTAAATTCTCAATCTCCTGATACTGTTGCCCCAGGGAGCTCTATAAATGTCAAACAGTTAAATTAAAGATTTAACAAATAAAACAAAACAAATAAATAAACAAACACCCCCCGCCCCAGGACCTCTGAGGCCCCCATGTTAAGACACCTTATCCTGAATACCACGAAAGAAGCTTCTGCTTCCAGAATTAATGCATTTTCTTAAAAAGAAAAAAGATTCCCTACTGCTAAGTGCTGGGTAATGACTGCAGATGGAGATGTTTGGTGTGGCTGGGTGCCTCTCTATGCTTCAGGGGAGGACAGTCCCGTCCAGAGCACTGTGAGAAGCCTCTTTGGAGCTCATGTGCCTCGCCTCCCGTGGCTGACTTAGGGTGAAGTGGGAGATTGAGACAGGGGAAACAATGCCAACATGTTCTTCTTTTGCATTGCTGTTGAAATTCCAAAGAAGATTAGGTTTTCTACTCCTTTTGCCTAATAGCTCCCTTGGGTATATAGCTAGCTATCACAGGCACATGCATCTTGGAAGGATTAGTCATAAATTAGTCAATATTTATATGTTTAAGAAGTTATATACATGAGGGGCGCCTGGGTGGCTCAGTCGGTTAGGCGTCCGACTTCAGCTCAGGTCATAATCTCATGGTTCGTGAGTTGAAGCCCTGCGTCCATCGGGCTCTGTGCTGACAGCTCAGGGCCTGGAGCCTGCTTCGGATTCTGTGTCTCCCTCTCTCTCTCTCTCTCTCTCTCTCTCTCTCTCTGCCCCTCCCCTGCTCACACTCTGTCTCTCCCAAAAGTAAACATTAAAAAAAATTACAAAAAGAAGTTACATACATGAAAATATAAAAGAATATAAAACCTTTACACAGACTCCATGTCAAGGTACACAAATGGCACCCAGCTTTATTAACGGAACATGTACATGAGTGGTTACACGGATAGGCCAATGTAAGTAGCCTGTAACAGTCAAATGAGTGTTTTCAGAAAAGCAAATGAGTATTATGGGTATTTTTTTTGACATGTGCCCTGGGGATTTCTGGAGTGTAGATTAACAAAAGGGTTAGTAGGGTCTTTGAAGGTCCTTCACATTTCAGAGTTCTAGGAAACTGCTGATGTCCATTGCTCCAAAATTCTATAGTAGGCTGTAATTTCACTGGGTCCTAAAGCTCATCTCACTCAGAGGTGGATAGCTCGAATCACATAAGTATAAATGTGGCTCTATCAACAGGCAAGGTTTGCCTTATATTCTCCAGTCTTAATGTTTTGTTTGTGACCTTTTCTGGAAAGAAAATAGCTGTACGGTAATGGTCAGTTCCTCTAGGTGCAAAGTTAGTAATCTGAACGGCCCTGGTTTATAATGAGAAAGACTCACTGAGAGCATCTCTACAGATAGGTAATCATCTATCCATCCATTCGCCTATAGATATCCAGGCAGACGGATAGATGTACACACATACATGTACGCATACATATAGGTACATCTAAGCCTTCTACCATATGTCTGTTTCCCTAGTCACCAGGAGGAATGCTTTGGGTATAGACAGGGACAAGCAAAAAGAGATAACTGAGAACATTTTATTATGTCGATATGCCATATCATCCTCAGAAAGGGAGAGCGGCATAGTATCGTCATTGACATTTTGTTTCCAACATGGCATATTAATGATGATCTCGGTGATCAGTGTTTATTGATGAGCTATTATGAACAAACAAATCAATTAAACAGCGCTGATGTGAATGGAGATGCAAAAGTAATTAAACTTAAAATGAGTTTTCATGTTTCACAAAACTATGGAAAACTCCCAGTTGGATACAGTAGCTGGGGAATGGTATGTTTCATTTAATCAATGTTCTTATTAGATCAGTTACTTCCACACCATGCATAGATGTACTAGATTTTTAAATAACAAGCCTTCCCTCGTTAATTAAGAAAGCCTTTCAGGGTACTGAACTCCCTTGGAATTATAATAATAATTGCCTAACGGCAGCAGTCAAACCAGTTAACAATATATACTTGAAATAGAAATGGCTATTTGAGAACGCTGTATGTTTGGGCTCTGAAGAATTCTGCATTATTATTTTACACAGATTCTACAAACAATTTTCCCAACCCATGCACAAAACGGCGCCATTTTCTAGGCTTCTTGCTCAGGCTTTTAAAACTACAAACACTGAAAGAAAAAAAAAAATCTCTTCTACCCATCACTGGGCATACAAAGGACTAGACTGAAGTAATTATGTAGCTTGGCCCAATAAATAATCATTTGTCCAGAATATTCTGATCACTGAAGCAAGAGTGGTATCGGAATAATTACATAAATTATCTAATTCCCCTTGTGTATACAGAAATAATTACTAACACATTGCACTTGCATGAAACTTTTTATGTTGCACTTATATAGTTTCATATTTTTCAAAATATTTTCACCTTCATGCGACTTGAAACAATGCCATGTGGTAGGTAGGTCAGATTACCCCTATTTTACTCGGAGTAAGCTAAATTCAGAAACATTTAAATGTGCCCAAGGCCACACGGGTCCTGAAAAGAAGCAGGACTTCTATTCAACTTGCAACACAGGGCTTCCCCCATCACACCTTGATGGCTCCCATAACTAAGTTATTATTGATTTTTTACACTAAAATAAATTCACGGTCTATTTCCTTTGATATTCACACTGCTCCCTGGACTTTGCAACGAAGTAGTAACATTCTGCAGTACTGCTAACACGAGAAGTCACTCATCCATGTGAAATTATGTTTTCTTCCTTTAAAAAAAAAAAAAAAAGAAACTTCCCAAACAACACATCAGTTAGACTCTGAAAATAAGATGGCAAATCGCAGTAAAGTTGTGAAAACAAAGACCCAACAGTCTTTCTCCAGTGCGGGCTTGTTGCCATGAGCTAATAATTCCAGACTTTGAGCAAGCCGAGCCTCCTTTTTAATAACCATATGCCTCTAGGTAAAGTATTTCTACTAAAAATTATTGAGGCATGGAACAAGGTAAGATGTGTGAGCTCATGTTGGATTGTTCAATTACTAAACTGAGTCCCGTAGCATTAAGAGTTTTCCAACTTGACAGATTATTCCTCTTTATACACTTGTATAAACATACTGCTTACGGCTGAAATCTATGTAAGCTTTTCTTTCAATTAAAATGTCAAGGATGACAGACTGTGTTTTCAGTGTCCTTAACAGAATGAAAGGTACCACAGCAAGCGATTTCATGTCCTCATTTTTACCCCCAAAGGATGTTTTCCAGTCTAGGGGTGTCTGAAAAGCAAGGTCTGGGTCTCCAGCCTTTGCCCTTGGACAAGCCCAACTATCTTTAAGGAGCTAAGGGCCAGTACTTTTTTGGGGGAAGGTCTCAGGAGGGTCGCTGTAGACCGCTTTCCTTTCCCAGGTCTTCAAAAGATATGTGGCACTCCCGAGTTGTCTATGAAACTCAGGAGAGACAAACCTATCAGGTGTGTGGTCAGGCAAAGGGAAAAGCAAGCCATGAAAAAAAAAAACATAAGGTTAAAGAATTGGAAGATCATATTAGCATCAAAATGAGACCATAGACATCTTAAGAGAATCATGAGGAGATAATAAATAACCACTTGGAAGGACGGGCGTGTGCAGAATCAGAAGCTTCAAGGCAATGAAATGGAAAGAAGAGTGGGCAGGAAGCAGAAGATCCAGAAAGCCACTGCCGTTAGAGTTTTTGACTTTGGGGGAGAGTCTTTCTCCACTGCGAGGCTCTCCATTTCATCATCTATTTAATGAAGGGATCAGACTATAGGCCATCTGGAAATGGCATGAAGCTCTAAAATTTTGATTCTAGGGGCACCTGGGCGGCTCAGTTGGTTAATCATCCGACTTTGGCTGAGGTCATGATCTCACGGTGGGTGAGTTCAAGCACCGTGTCCGGCTCTCCGCTGTCAGTGTGGAGCCCCCTTTGGATCCTCTGTCTCCCTCTGTCTCTCTGCCCCTCCCCCACTCACTTTCACGTGCATGCTCTCTCTCTCTTCTCTCTCCTCTCTCTCAAAAGTTAACAAACATTTTTAAAAAATTAAAAAAAATAAAATTCAGATTCTAGATTTTGAAAATGAGATGTTCTTAATCTCTAGAGACTATATGTTTTATTATATAGTAGGTGGTCAGTGTCTGTACTAAATGGAACGGAGTCAGGATAGCACTTAGTCCCTAATGTGAAAAATACATTTGAAATATGGACAAACCACGAAAAGAATGTGTCTCCAAACAGCAAGAGAAATTGCTAAAAAGAACTGGATACATTCCAGGGGGTCCACATTTCGTCCTCATTTAAAGGTAACGTAATTTCACACACAGACTTGAGAGAGAGTATTGCCCATTATCGCTGTATTTGCTTATAAAAAGATACATGCTTTCTTTTCACCTTAAATCAAGTATTGTGGCCTATCTTGGCAAACTACTTGCTGTCTAGGATGGGGAGACTGAAAAGCTAAACAGGATGAATACAAACTCTTAAATCTTTTTTTTTTTTTTAATTTTTTTTTTCCCCAACGTTTATTTATTTTGGGGACAGAGACAGAGCATGAACGGGGGAGGGGCAGAGAGAGAGGGAGACACAGAATCGGAAACAGGCTCCAGGCTCTGAGCCATCAGCCCAGAGCCCGACGCGGGGCACAAGCCCACGGACCGCGAGACCGTGACCGGGCTGAAGTCGGACGCTTAACCGACTGCGCCACCCAGGCGCCCCACAAACTCTTAAATCTTAAGAGACGGCCGTTTGTAATGAGAAATGCTTCTTCTATCATTCTTCTCCCAAGTGGAGTTTAAAAATTCCTATTTTTGTAAAGAAAACAAATTGCCGGAAAATCAAGTAGAATGTGAAATGGAAAGACAATACAGTTCATTTCTTCCATGAAGAATTTACATGTAATTTACATGTAATAATTACATTGGAAAATGGGAGTAAAAAGCAATGCCTCAGAAGATCGTCTGTCTAGGTTGGAATCCCAGCTCTGCCACTTACTAGCTGTGTGACCTTGGGTAAGTCGCTTGGCCTCTGTGTGCCTCAGTTTCCTCAACTATAAAATGGGAGGACAGAGATATTCACCTCATGGCATTAAATGAGTCACCACATATTAAATACAGTTGACTCTTGAACAAAACAGGCATTAGAAACCCCAACTCCTCATGTAGTCAAAACTCCACATGTAACTGTGATTCCCCCCACAATTAACTACGAATAGCCTCCGTGAGAACATGAACTACTAATGCTAACAGCCTTAATGATAACACGAACAATCTATTAGCACATATTTTGTATGCTATATGTATTATATACCATGTTCTTGCAATAAAGTAATCTAGAGAAAAAGAAAATGTTGAGAAAATCATAAGGGAGAGATATCATTTGTAGCACCATACTGTATTGATGGAAAAACATCCTCATATAAGTGGACCTGCGTAGTTCAAACCCGCGTTGGTCAAGGGTCAACTGTATGTTGAAGGTGCTCAGTAAAATTAGTTGTTTTGTTTTTATTCTTCCGAAACACAGACCAAACTATAGATTAATCACTGTACTCCAATAAAGGAACTGGGGCTTCAGGCTGGGATCTTAAAGTTAGCACCAATCCTTAGCTTTAATTAAAGAACCACAGCAGCCGAACAAAATGCCTATAAAAAGGTCCCAAACTTGCTGCCTTTATAAGATATCTTTAAATATCCATCAACTCGAGATTTCCAAACCCTTCTGCGGAGGCAAATGGACTCCTCTCACCCACAGTTTTACAGAATTTCAAAATGATTCACACTATTTCTCAGAAAGGATCTTTGAAAATATTTCCTCAAAATGGAACCAAACTAGTTCCCCAGAGATCGGTTCTCAGTATCTTGTTTGTCCTGAAAACAATGACAAAAATCCAACAGAAGCAATAATTGGGAAAACAAGACAGCTATCTGGCCCATATTTTAAAAGACATCATTCTACCCATATCTTTTTTTGAATGAGCTCATGCTCCGCACCAAGTCTCACTGCCAAGCTCCTAAAGTTGGATGGCAAATACAACATTTCCCCTTTTAACAAATGAGGAATTTGAGACAAAGAAGTAGAAATATTTGGCCTGAGAAGAGGCACCAAAATATCAGCAGAATTCAATTAAAATATGTAGTTTCCATTTCAAAGCTTTCTTAGACTCAAGGAAGGACCTCTGGTAAAGATCTGGAACCTCTCTCCAAGATTTGTACCTCTCCCCTTCTCCCCTCTCCCCTCCCCCCCACGCCCCCACCCCCCCGCCCAGTGCCACCTTTCCTTTCCTTTGGTGACACAGGCATTTGGGTGTCTAGGAAGATAATTTTGCCTTTTTATCTGTATCCTAGCCACCATCTTTCCTAAAAAGCTAGCAAAACAGCCCAATGAAAAACAGCAAATTCTCCAGCTCCTTAAGAGACACCGGTACGCTTGGCTTCTTGTGACAGAACTTGATATGACTTCAAGGCCATTGCACCATGTGGCCACTCACTGCCTCCCCAGCACATGGCCCTGGGCTCCACACCAGTGACATAGTGACTTCCTTCCAGTTTCATGTAAGTGCCACCTTCCTTCCTGCCACAGCCTTGAATGTAAGAAACCTTCACCACCTTCTCTGGACATCCACAGCAGGTCAGGGCCTGGTTTTGGAGTGCCCTCACCCTGCACTTCTCCCTAGCAACATTTATCACCAATCAATGAATAAATGAATGAGTCAATCAACGAATCAATCAAAAATCAAATTAAGCATCGAACACAAAGCGGGCCCTGTACACGCTCATTTCAGAGTGGAACACTAGCTTGGCAAGTTAGGTCATTTGCCTAACAATTCATTTACAAATTCACAATCTGTGGTCACATGTTGAAAAACAAAATAGATGCATGTCATGGTCTCTTGGAGTTTACCACCTCAGCTCCCCAGTTATAATTCTTCAGTGATTTTGAGTGATTTTTAAAAATGTGTCTGTTCCAAACCAGACAATAAACTTCACAAGAGGTTGTGCCTGCTCTATTTTTACTAATGCAGATCCTTCAGAAACCTAAGCAAGTGCATGGTACCTAGGAGGTGTTAATAAATACTTCTTGGGTTAATAAGAATACAGATATTAAGGATCTCTTCAACTAGCAATAGATGTCGCAGGCACAGGGCTCAATAAATTATCTTTGCTAGCTAACGAGAAGAACTTCATTGATTTACAAGTCATGAGTGAAACTCCAATTTACATTAACAGCCTCATGTAACCCGTTTCTGTTCTTGAAAAGCATAAGTGGTTACCCCCAAGGTAATCTGTACTTTTTATCAGTGCCCCTTAGATTAAGCTCAAGCCTTCAGACGCGTTCTAGACCCATTTGTTTTTGCATCAATTAAATTCATTTCCATTTGAAATTATATTCTCGGCATTTCATAAGAAAAGGCCAAGAATAATTCAGCCACACTCATCTGTCTCCAATCTATGCAATGTTTTAAAAATTGGATGCCTGCCCTGTAATAAGGCTGCACTTTATACTGCTCAGAGCTCTGGGCTCGGAGGTACCAGTTACACCCACACCACGGTCAACTAAACATCTCGTTTCTGCTTTGCACTGACTTATCGATATTGACAAGAACACTTTTGTAATCATTATCACCAGGGGTGTCGGAAATTAAATTTACCACGCAAGATAAATTTGGGCCTCCTTTTTTATCAATTTTGTACTACTGCTGCCTTTATTTTATAGATGTAGTATGTGATATCTTGGAAATGTAACCTCTTTTTCTTTAAATACAAGCCCGGCTGCGAGAGAGCCAATGGTAGTAATAAAATGTAATACAGCTAACAGAGCTGCACCCTACTGGAGCCTTTGCTGGGTTTTATAGCATAAATGCTGTATCTACTCAGGCAGAGGAGATGTTTACTAGTGCTTTCAAGTGTTTTAAACAGAGAGAGCAGGAATAGAAAGGGAGATGTAAATTTATGGCCATTCTGTTAAGACTATTAAATCAATCTCTTTTTTTTTTCTTTAATGACTGATTTCTGCACCATTAATCTGAATTAGTCATGCAGTCAGCCTGATTCATTTAAGTTAACCAAAAACACGGTTGGATTGGTTTCTGATGTACTAGTGTCACCACAGGAAAAAAAAAAAAAAACCACGTTTTCAAAATCTGATATTTTTTCCTTGTAAAGAGCTAAAGGCTCTTTTAAAAGACCCTTTATAAAAGACCCCTAAATGCCTGAACAGTCTGGCTTTCGCCATGGGTCGGGCTTAAAGACACGAAGAGATGGCTTTTCAATTAGCCAATAACTTCCCGGTTGCTTCAATTATTCATAAAGTTACACTTAGAAAAGGCAAGTAAATGCAGATCCAAAGACATGAAATAAAAGATGATTTTGAATGCAGGCTCAAATAAATGATATACATCTGGCTGCCTGGGGAAATTTTTTCTTTAGAGAGACGTATCTCTAAGTAAAATTTCTTCCTGTTTCTAAGTTGTTAATAAGCTTCCTCCTTGCTTCATAAGGACAAATAAGTAGCCCTCTGATTATGAGCCTTGTCATTTACATGTGATTGCTGCTTGCATTCATTCACCATCAATGAATTATTCATGGAGACATCCAGTGACACACTTGCCTGGATGTTCTGTAGAGGCAGAGAGCTCCCCGAGCTGACAAACGCCCCCACCCCACAACTCTTAAGTAGGCGATTCTGTTTTGGTTTCCTCTGGACTCTCAGCTTGTCAGTTATCATATTTTAATGAGTAATTTGTGGCGGACGCCACACCCTGTACAGTCGCCCCATACCTATGATCCAAATAGATAGTGTCATTTTGCAGCTAAACGACAGAAGCACCAACTGCGAAAGACTTCAGCGAAAACAGAAGAGCTCTAGGAAACATCATCTGGACAACCTTTACTCATCCTTGCACTTTGCAAGTTCTCCCCACTAGGTCGCCCCCACTAATGCCTTTAACCTAACCTCTTCCTGAATCTCAAGGCAGGTTCTCGTAGACAGTTTTCAAGTACCTCTCCTGGGAGACCAAATTTATAACGCCCTCCACCCAGCCACTTGCCAGGATTATTTCAGCTCCTTAGGAGAAGGCGCTAGAGACGATTAGCTCCACAGCTATACTGGCAGGAGGGGAGATACGTCAGTGATGCAGGAGGAGGGGCTTAGGCTGGCTATGAGGACATGCATAAACGCAGGCTGCTAAAAGCCTGATTCCTCAAGTTCTGTTCTTAATGATAAAGTAACAGAAGTGCTGAGAGGGCAGCTTGTCCTCCAAGGAAGCACAGACAAAGACAGGGGCACTGCCTCGAGGCTTAGCCAACTCCTCAGTAGGTTACATCCTGACAGACAGCCGCAAAGTCTAAACAATGGCTGTAATCAAATAACCAGAAACCATAGGAGAGGGTGTGAGAGCCTAGAGAAATCCTTGTCAGACAGAGCTGAACATCATGAGGGTGGCGGGGAGGGAAGGGGGGGGGGGGGGGGGGGAACTTGGAGAAGGTTCCAAAGGCCCACAGAGAAATACTGAAAGGCCAGAAGGGAAGACCTAAATGGAAAAGTAGAAGGAACAAGACCGGGAGATGACGATAACGGCCTTCAAGTTTCCAAATTACTATATTCAGAGAATGGTGACCAGCTACTTTCAAAGCCAACCAAAGCAGAGTAATAACTATAATAAAACAGCAGCACATGGGATTTACGTTAGAAGAAAGAGTATCTCCCAAGAACGAACAGTGTAAGACAATTAAATGGCTTACTGAAGTTTTGGATTTCCTCTTATTAGGCTCTTAAAAAAGAGATTCGTCCCCGTCTGGCATGGTTTCTAGGGAGGAGGACGAGGAACTGGCAGACTTCTCAGAGTCCTAAATTAGGTCTATTATTTTCACTGATTCCAGTCAGAGTGGCTGACAGAAATGATAGAGATAATGCTGGCTGCCATCATTAACCAGTAAATCGAATAAAGCGGCCTTGTGTGGCTGACAAGGCACAGGCTTTGGGCCGCCCGCTGGCCCTGTCACGGCCCATGAGTGTGTGATCTGCACAAGTCATTTAACTTCTCCGTTTCCTCATCGGCAAAAGTAGGGCTATACTACCCACTTCGTAAGTATGGTGTGAGGAAGCTTTGATAATCACATATGAGATGATATCTTGTATGGGTTTGTCCTTTGGAAGATGATCGATGGATATTCTATTCAACAGATGACTGATCTGGTTTAGAATATAAAATTATTGCTAATGTCATTTTAAAATACAAAGGAAAACTATATGGTTCTAAATTTCAGGGTGAAGTGGTTTGGAAAAAAGACCCAGAAACTTCCAGCCTCTCTGAGGGATCTGACTGTACTTTTCTGTCACTATGAGACCTGGTATCTCCTGGTGTATCAGCATCTTGGGGAAACCTGCTCTGTTTTTTTCCAGCCCAGGCTGATCCCTACTCTGTGTTCGCACAGCATGTACCAGTCTCTTCACTAGACTGGAGACAGAGTATCGCAAAGCACAAAGCTAGGGGCGCCTGGGTGGCTCACTCAGTTGAGTGTCTGACTTTGGCTCAGGTCATGGTCTCATGGTTCATGGGTTTGAGTCCCGTGTCGGGCTCTGTGCTTGACAGCTCAGAGCCTGGACCCTGCTTCGGATTCTGTGTCTCCCTCTCTCTCTGCCCCTCCTCCGCTCACACTCTGTCTCTCTCTGTCGCTTGACAAAATGAAACGTTAAAAAAAAAAAAAGCACAAATCTTGGCACACAGTAGGAGCCTTGTAGAGGTTTGATGAACGACTTAATGATGTTACCTAACTGTACATGGTCTTTCATTTCCTGGCAGCAGTACCTCCATGACACATCCATGACAGTCTTCTTATTAAGGGTCACGATAACTTGACACATTATCATGAAAGAACAGTCAGCTTATCATTGACTTGAACAAGGGGATTGGGGGAGGGGCAGAGTTTCTAAGAAACTGGTATCCTCCATAAGCAACCTTTCCTGAGCTACGTTTCAAGTTCTCCCACTTTGCAGGAGCACTTATCATGAGTTAAATTGATATTAATCTCAAACACTTAATAAAATAACAGCAATAGAGTTCATAATAATGACACTTGGCACTTTGCATCTAAGGATCTCAAAGGATCTAGTCATGGGCTGGACACACAAGCAAAGAAGCCATTGTGCATAGCTTCCCTGTGGACACAGTTGATCCTATCATTAGGTTCTGAGATTGAGACTGTGGCCATACTATGTGCATGAACACACCCACTGCCCACAAACACCCCCCAGACATCTACATGCTAAGAGGCAAAAGTGATAAAAAGACGTCTGGCCCCAAATGCACTCTTATCTGTATTAGTTGGGTCAAACCTCGAAACGCAGATTTGTATTTTGATACACTTGTTTTATTAGGATACTTCTTCCAACCTCGTTCTTGCTGTATTTGTAGATATAAACTGGAAATTCCATGTCTGTTCTTTAAAGGCATGACGTGTTAAAGGGTTTATTTTTCCTTTAAGTTCATTCTGAAGGAAATTTTGTTTAGGCTTAAACATACAGGAGTTTGTATATAAGGCGTCACTTCTAAGGCACTTTTCCCTTCCTTGGCGGCCTTGCATTTGCCAACGACAGTGACTTGCTCAGTTTCCCATATTATTCCCCAGACAGCCCTATTCCTACTTCCAAACAAATGTGGTATTTGGGGTTTCAAGTTTAGAATGTAATTTGGTATCATTTCAGATGTCTTCCTACAGCTTAATAAACATCTTCCCCAGAGGGACTTGGGGTCTGATTTTAATTTGTGGTAGGGTTATGGTCACAGTAAATGTCAATTTTAGCTATCGACAATAAGCCCTACTAGAAAGAGAAATTGTAAGTGAATGACAGTACATTTACAGGACGTGTGCCACATTATGCTTGCTCATAGGAGTTGACTATTCCCTAAGAAATCCCTTCACTGATCTGTAATGAAAGTCTGGTTTCTCCTCAGGGCTCTGACTGTCAGTCACTCATCGGAAGAGAATGTGCCAATCTGTAGACCAGAAAAAGGTACAGTGAAGTAACCAAGCCCTCCATGATATAGCTTTGAATCCGAATACCCCAGCGACACGTCACTGTGTCAGCCGGGTGATCCTGGGCTGTGTCCTCAAGATCTCCTCAGAGTTTCTATTTCTTCATGTATACAATAAGGTGGCTGAACCAATAATCTTCAAGGACCTTTTCAACTCGAAAGTTATGTAATCGGGTATGATCAAGGGTGGGTAACCTGCCTCGTGGAGAAGCTCAAAACTATTTATTTTGGAGAAGCAGCACGTCAGTAGGGGACGGGCTTTCCTCAAAGGTGGGACAAATGAGTAACTTGTCACTGGCCTCTCTTGGACATTCCCTATCTTTCAACAAAAGGCAGGTTCCAAAGATCACTGAGTACAGGCCATATTTAGCAAAGTAAGGCAGGAGCCAGGGGTGCTGAAGGGTAGGAGAGGAGGGAGGTTTCTTCTCACATGTGAACAAGGATCCTTTTAATTAGCATGTGAAATAAAGGTTTCACTCTTTTGTGCATCAGAGTTAGTCACATATTATTAAGCAGAATACCATTCTTTAGGAGAGGTAGGACAGGCCCTTAAATAAGCGATTCTGTCTGTTCAATGTGGTGCCATCAGGCCCCATTGGGATTGGGGAAAAAAATGGGCATTCTGAGAATGACAAAAGTCTTCCAAGTCTGACAGTTGTTGGGAAAACTGAGTAGTAAATGCTAGCTTGACCTACCTACTAAAGAGGTACTACCTACCTACTAAAGATAGCATTCCCTAAGTGCCAATGTTGAGCCCTATGGATGATCTTGTCCATGGTGCCTGGGATGGTTAATTTTGTGGGTCTACTTGACTGGGCCATGGGCTACACAGATGGCTGGTTACACATTATTTCTGGGTGTGTCTGTGAAGGTGTTTCTAGAAGAGATTAGCATCTGAAGGGGTGAACTGAATAAACCAGATTCTCCCTCCAAGGGGTGAGTGGGCATCATCCAAGGTGATGTGGGCATCATCCAAACTACTGAGGTTCTAAATGGAATTTTAATAAAGGAGAAAAGTTGAATTATCTCTCTGTCTCTCTCTCTGTCTCTATGTCTCTCTGTCTCTCTCTCTCTCCCTCCTTCCCTCCCACCCTCTCTCCTTCTGCCTGATTGATTGAGCTATGACATCAGCCTTCTCCTGCCCTGGAACAGAGACTTACACATCAGTTCTCTTGGTTCTCAGGCTTTTGGACTTGGACTGAAATTTGTACCACTGGCTTTCCTAGGACTCCAGCTAGCAGACAGCAGATAGTAGGACTTCTAAGCTTCCAGAATTGGCATAAGCCAATTCCTTACAATAAATCATATATAATATGATCGTATAATAAATTATATATAAGTGATTATATATGTAGCAAATTTTATTATATATGTATTCCATATCCTATTGGTTATTTTTTCTCTGAAGAACCCTGAGTAACACAGTGCTCATCTTTAGGCTCTTTTCTCTAGGAAGTGTCCCATATTTCTTTAAATATATTGGATGCAATGAATTAGTGGAATCTAGGCATTACCTCTGACATCCCTCATCCTCTACTTCCAATCATTCACTATGTTTTATCTACTCTACCCCCCAGATAGACCTGGAATCCATCCACTTGGCTCTATGTCCATTACCAAGACCCTCGTCCTCTGCACTACAGCCAGAATGATCTCCATGAACCAATGATCTAATCATGACTTTTCCTATTCAACGTTTTTCCATGGCTTCCCTCAGCATTTGGGATTTAATAAAATCATCCTTTACATGGTGTACCTCTTGATGTCTATAGTACTACTTTCCAACCTGACTCGATGTGTTTTACCCATCCTGGCTTTCATTCAATCCCTAGGGTGTGCCAAGCTCTTTCCTACCCCAGGGCCTTAATACATCCTATTGCCTTTGCCTAGAAAGGCTAGCCATTTGCTCTTCTGTGGACCAGTTCTTATTTGTCCTTTAGGTCTCAGTTGAAATATCACTTTCTTAAACTTTTCTCTGACCCCCAAACTAAAGGTGCCTCTTATTTTGAGTGTCTCATAGCTCTGTATGTTTTTCCTTCGTGCAATGTCTAATAATATGTTTATAGGTATGATTATTTATTTAGTGTCATACTTTACCATTACACTTCTACCTCCCTGATGGCAGGGCTATATATCTTTTGACTGCCAGAGGTAAAATCATTCTGATTTCCTTTAACCACTGGGAAAATCTGTGCTTACTTACTGGAATATTCTACCCCATTTGAATACAGGAGAAAAAAAATACCATAATATAGCTAGAAAGAATTCTAGAAGTTAAGAGGATTGATCTAACATAAGTTTATATACCACCGTATTTGCCTACATGCTATTAGTAATTGATCTTTCCACCTTTCTGAAGCTGGGGGCTATTTCTTTTGAGAAACACAAAAGCAAAAATGCCAAATGGAAATGTCCATTCCAGGGCGTATAATTCTTGCTTTAGGTCAATGTTGAAGCACTCAACTGTTCTTATGACAGTTAAGTGTTTTCCATTTTTGCCAATGGTTTCAATTGTTGAGGCTCTCCAGATGGGTCAAAACCCATAACTTTTATGTAAGGCTCCCAAGCGTTTAATATATATGCCAAGAAAACCTCTTCAGTTAAAATAGGGCATGAAGAACTATAGTTACATGTGCCTTGGACTGCTTTCCTTATAAGGTAGAACACTGAAAAAAGATCTTCTGGGTTTTTTACTCAAAAACAAAGTAAACAAAATCAGTGATGTCAAAGTCCAGTGTGGCTGAGAAAATTCATTTCCTTAATATGGTGTGGGCTCAGGAGTGATGGGGAGAGAGCGGACATCCAGGAATGATGGTCTGCTGCAGGCTTCTGGCAAACTTTTTGGCCTATTGGTTCACAGCCAGTGTTTTTCTTCATAAATGAATTCCACATCTTTATTAAGTTAAGTATTTCTTTTTTTATTATTATTTGAAACATACTTTAAATATTTTGTTTTATGACGTCCTGGAAATTGATACAATTCCTTCCAGATCAAGGAAGATGGAAAAATCAATTACTTTTTTTTTTTTTACACTGAGAGTGATTATACAAAAATTATGCCCCAATTTATCCATTACTATGAATATCATTTGACGTCATGTGTGAACAACACAAGACAGCCAGAATTAAAGGCGTCTTTCCGATTAGATGAATCAGTTACTTTCACAGAAAAGCCCTAATGGTTATTAAATAGAAATACACCCCTAGTGTGAGTTGATCTGTAGAAAACTATGTCGTAAGAATTACAGATTTTTAAATTGCAATTAACCTTTTATAAGAAAAATCCCCGTAAGAACAAATCAGAAGACATCAAAAGCCTGACCTGAGTGTCTGATGTCAGATCCTTTACACAAACAAGTTATGGTTTGCAATCCAGAAACTGAATCTTATTAAAATGAATTTTATCTGGCATAGAAGGAATTTCAATGTTGGCCTATTTACAGATGAGTTAATGGGGTTTATCCAAAAATGGAGGAATTTTTAGGGTCCTTTCATTCATGAGAACCATGGTTCAAAACGCAGAGGAGGACTGAGGGGAAAACATGAAGCCCAGCCCTCAGCAGAAACTAGAGTTGCCTTCTTCACACTCTTCAAAACCCAGTTCTCAAAACCTCCTAATGGGTTTCACTGTTTTCTTTCCCGTGCTTATCATAATCAGGGAACCACACATTTGCATCTCTAATGGACCCTTTTCAAAAGTGTGTTGACATTTCAGTAGGTTTTGAATAGCTCTTAATGCTTCTCTCAATTTGGTCAGATGCCCACAGATCTCCTTATATGGATGGGTCTCAACATATAGACTGTCTGCTTTACTCATGGATTGTTGTGTGTGTGTGTGTGTTTTTTTTTAATCCCTGGGAACCTATCTTAATTATACTCTTAAAAAAGTGAAAACTCAGAAGTCAGATGACTCAGAAAATGAGTATTTAGCTGGATATCCACACGCAGGGACAGCATCTTAACTACCTCTGTGAACTCAGACACAAGTCAAAAGCATCATCCCTTGTGTGGTAAATTCACTTTTTGGAGCTGCTATTTTTGTCAAAAGGAAATAGATATAAATAAGACCATCAAGATAAACATAGGTTAGGGGAGAAATCAGGCAGGGAGCTCATCATCTGAGCAAAAACTACACCACATTTTTTTACTCCTTGCATTTTCTACAAGAACTGAAGACCCAGAGGGCTTGCAAAGGAGCAATTTCAGTCCCACCTACTTTCTGTGGCTTCAATAAAAAATGCGATCCAACAGAAACACAACTAAAATTATTTTTTTAAGTTTGCTTTTTTAACTCAGTTCCTGCTATGTTTCAGGAACGGGGGCTGGGAGTGAATAAAAGATAATCCTGGCCCTTAAGAAATTCATCAGAAAGGAAGGAAGGAAGGAAGGAAGGAAGGAAGGAAGGAAGGAAGGAAGGAAGGAAGAAAGAAAGAAAGAAAGAAAGAAAGAAAGAAAGAAAGAAAGAAAGAAAGAAAGAAAGAAAGAAAAGAAAAGAAAGAAACTCATCATCTATTAAGAGAACTACACAAGGCAAGTAAGTATAATGGGTGTAATGGGAGAACCCCCCCACCCCAGCCGCAATGATATCTAACATCATGGGGGTTTGGGGGGAAGGGTCCTAGAAGAAGAAACGAAGGAACTGCGCTGGGAAAGAAGAGATGTTAGCTCTGCACTGCATGTGTGTGCACACACACACACACACGTGTGTGTGTCCATGTATGTGTGTGCGAGAGAGTAAGGGAGAGGGAATATTGGTAGTAGGGGCTCCGATCTGAGTTAACCATCTGTGCAAGGCGGGTTGTTAAAGTACATCAACATAGGCCAAAAGTATATTAAATAATTACTGATGTTCATAGCTTAACGTGAGATGAAAACAATCTCTTTGGATGGTACCAATCCCTACCTAGCAATACAGGCTCTCTGATGAGCGTTCACTCAGGCTGATCCCCTTGTAGATGCCAAATTGAGAAATGCATATATTTAGAATTTTTAAAACGGATATTCCAGTATTTTCTGTAGATGGCTGAGTTACAAACTGCGAGAACCATGTGATAGGCTATTCTGCACTATTTGATCCTTTTTGAATTAGGGGGCAGTGGAATAAAGGAAGAGATTTGGGGTAAGTGGGAGCAGGGAGGTGCTGGGAGCTCCAGGCAGGGGCTCAGCATTTTTCAGAATCAAAGAAGCCCTTCTTGGCCCTATTATCCCTATATTAAATTGCGTTGGAAAGGGTAAAAATGCAGCGAGAATTTGGCCCTACTTTTACTGATTCTGAAGCCTTTTCCAAGACAGAAAGTTGGTATAACTGGAGTTTTCTCTCCCAGATTTCTAGTTTCCATTTCTTACTTTGAGCTCCATAAAGCTAGATGGGTATGAGTTAGGGGTGGGTATATATTTTAACCATCACTTTTATGCAGCATTTTCATTGGAGGTGCCCGAAAGTAGTTTTCTGTGTTTCTTGTGACTTTTACTCTCCCTTTTGGATGCTCCTTTTGCAACAAATTAATTTCAGCTCCTAGGGAGGAAGGTCCTACCTCAAAGCACTGTGTCAAACGCTGCACTAACGAAATAATCCATAATAACGGATTTCCCCATTATTTCTAGCACAGAGTTAAAACATAGAGATTTAAAGATAGGAGTTTTTTGTTTGTGTGTTTGTTTTGGGTTTGGGGTTTTTTTTGTGTGTATTTTACTTGTTTTTTTTTCTTTTGGTCTATATGACTTGAAACCTTTTGAAAAGTAGGTTGTTGTCCCCTCATTTCTAAACCAATATTGGCAGTCACTGAATGCACCCTTTCTTTCAAAGGAAGGAAGGAAGGAAGGAAGGAAGGAAGGAAGGAAGGAAGGAAGGAAGGAAGCAAGCAAACCTTGGTGATCCCAGCTTAACTATGAAAAGGAAACAAGAGGGTATGAGACAAGGTAGCTTCGAGCCCACGCCTTCCCATCCAGACTCTTTCACTTGCTTGCAGCTCTCACTCAAAACCCACTCCTTCTGTGCTTTTGCATATGAAAAATGAGGTTGTAAAAGTGTCAGCCGCCTTTTGACTAGCTAGTAGGAATAGCTAGTAAAAGCTAATTGGAAGCCATTTCATCCATAAGATGTACGGCTCTCAACCGATCAATCCCTGGGTCCTTAATCTGTTGCTCCTGAGTTTCCTCGGGCCGGTAAGAATTCTGAAGTGTGGAGAAGCTCTAAACCAGCTTATCAGATCGAGAAGCTATAACAGAATTCAAGTTTCCAAGACCATTCCCAGCAACTTGAAAACCTCAACCCATGCCCTGCCTCTATAATATATAGCATTTCCACACTGTGGCTGTTTTAATAAGCCAATGGATATTTCGCTCCAATCTGTTTGCTTTTAGTGGGCTTTCTTCCCCTCTCCAAAGAAGCTGGAATTATGCTGTCAGACAAATGACTAGAATAACCGTGCATTGCTCTAGACACCGATGAATAAAATATATCAAATGGTGTATATCCCTAGAGTGTATTATTCCACTTAGAAAATGGTATAATTGACTTTGGGTAGTGTAGGGGGAAAAAATCCAAGTATTTTTGAGTTGTAGGGTTATTTTCTGGTAATTGCCCAACTTGAAACTTTAGTTTGTCAATCAGACAGTTCTCTTAGCCTTATAAAGGGTTTTTTTTTCAGGGGGCAGGGGTGGTGAGGGGGAAGAAGAGGTTATTGAAGGAGAACTAAGAAAATGGCTAAGCCCCACAGGCCTTTTTTCTTGTCATAAAGTTGTTGTCAAAAAGATTCGCTATTATGTCTGGGATGGGTGAACTCCGTGGCATTTTGCGTTCAGTAAAAATGTCTCAAACCATTTTTCAAACATTTTGAGGTTTGGCAAAAACCTGAAATCCATCTTGCCAAGCACTTTCCCCCCTTAATTCTTAAACCCATGTGTCTTTCAAGGGAAATTTAATCCGTATGTTTCTGATTCATTTACACTTAACTCATCAAAATGGTGTTTTGTAAGAGCTATTTGATGTTCAAGAAGTCTTATGAGCTTCTCTTTTTATAAGTCTGAAAAGTCTTTCTTTCTGAGAACCAGAAAATTGTATTTTACCAGCTGTAAGCCAAATGATTTGAGCTGTGTTAAAAAGCAGGAACCTGCTGAATTTAGGAGGCAAAAAAAAAAAAATTGTGGACACGATGCATAAATAAAGGTCCTCACATGTCTGCCTGCTCATGCATCTGCCAAAGACCTTTCGGACTCCTTCTTCCCTGGAGAAGCCTAGACCGTGGGGCCTAAGAACAAGCTAAAAACTGACTCGGGGTACAACTATGGTCCTAGAGCAAAAATTCCCATGGGTTCCGAAGATCGCCAATAGAGAATCCCAGCTCAGAATCAACAGAAGTAAAACCTGGTGTGTTCCGTGAGATGAATCTATTACCTAGGAGATAAAATGGTCATTGAATTCCAGCACTAGAAGGGACTTATGAAATTTGGAGTCTCAAGGGCTCCTGAGAAGAGGCGCAGACATGAGTTAAGGGAGCAGCTGCGGGCCAGTGGGGGCTCTGTCTTCCATGCTTGGCTTCCAAATGAGAGGATTTTCCAGAAAGTACTTGGAGAGTAAATCCAGTTTAAAATTTGTTTAAAAACAAATACCTTAATTTTATATGAGGACCCCAAGGTTTGGGGAAGGAATCCTGGAGTGTTGGGACAGAACTGGCAACATGCCCCGGGTCTCCTGACCATTGTCCATCATTCTTGTGACGTGTCTACCATGTCAATGCTTTTCCAACTCTGAATGTAGTTCATTAGTGGGTCAGTTGGTGAGGAATTGGTAAAATCAGTTCAATCTGACGTGACTAGTATCTCAGAAAAATGAATAGAATATCAGATATCCAAGAACGTTATATATGCAGTAAAAATTAAGTACTGTTTCATCAAACTATACACACACACACACACACACACACACACACACACACACACATAAACACACACATGTGAGGATACTGGGCTACAAGATAAAATATTTCTTACTGTCGTTCATATCAAAAAAGTTTCAAAGCCACTTTACCACCTGCAAAACAAGACAAAACAAACAAACAAAAAACATGTCTCTTTTACTCGTAGTTCAGCCATTAGCAGTTTTCAGTTTGCCTCATTAAAGACCACACGGTTAAACAGACCCAGAATGATACTTCTCACCTCACGGAGGAAATCCTATGAATCACTAGCCTATTGCACCAAAGATGGTTATTTCACAGATGAGGAGAAATGGACAAAGAACAAATGTGTGGTGGAGGCAGGAAGGGAGGGGGGCCAGATACCTAGCCGAGAAAAGAAAGGGTCATCTTCTTCCTGATATGATTTACAAATGACAGGAATGATTTCCAACTTGCATCCTGTGCAACAGCACAGGGGGAGCTTCAGACATATTAGCACCAGCATATTTCCAAAGTGCATTTTCCAAGCACTTAACAATCATTAATTAGTTAGAAACATCCTTTCAAGGTCGGGAGGCATAATAGTTCATCTTCACACAGCAGAGCTTTGGAGACTTCAGGGAAGCCGAATTGTACAGCACCTGGATAATTACTGTGGGAAGATTAATTGGGTTAACTGGCTGTGAAGAATCTTGTGATAAAGCATTATGAAAAACGCTGCCCCCGTCACACTGGGAGATGTCAGAGCTGGCATCCTTTGTGCCTAACAGCTGAAAGCTGCCTCCATGGGAAAGGATGCAAAGTCATTAAAACAACTATGAATTACCCTTTGCTCTCTCTCTCTCCTCTCTCTTTTTTTTTTTCTTTTTCAGAATCGTAATGAAGTGACAAGTTTTCTGTGGTCACAGAGTGCCTGAGTCTCTTTGGGATTAAAGTGCGAAGTGGGTTGTGTTGGGAATTGTGGTCTAAAACCGGTCCCTAGGTGGGCAGGAAGAGGGAGGAAGCAGCGAGTTTCAGAGCCCAGAGGTCACATCCTGCAGGTGGGTGGGTGCTGGTTCTGGGGCGGATTCCAAACTCTGTCCTCATCAGACACGCACTCAGTGCAGTGAGGGCTGGTGCAGGGAGAGGGAGGAAGGCGAGAGTGGTGGGAAGCAGAGAGCCAGACTCCTGGACGGTTACCCCATCTCATTTATGGCCCAGGGACAGCACGCCCCACCCACTAACGAGACACCAGGGAGCTTTTGGCCGGAGGTGGAAAGCGAGCTATCTTGTCCATTTATTTCCCCGTCCCTCCCTCCAGACCGGAGGGTGGAGTCACTATACTGCTAGGTGCCTGAATGACTCTGAGCTTCTCGAAGCCAGCTGGTCGGTCTCCCCTGTGCCCCTGCTCATCTGAGTCTTTCTTTGCTCTCTCCCACCACATCCTCCCCAGGAGCCAGAACTCAAAAGAGGCCCGAAAAAGCATACGCTTGAGCAAGAAGATGGAGCTCTTGGCACTGGGAAACCCAATAGCCTGGCGGGGCAGACATGTGTTTCTCACTGCATCCGAGCCAGGCCCTGGCCCTGCCACCAAATAGCTTTACGATAATTCATCTCTCTGCTGTATGGATACTGGATAATTCACCACATCTTCAGGTGGCCTCGATTTCTGAATCTATAAAATGAACGGTTCCGCTGAAGGATCTCTAGGGTTCCTGCCTCATCGATGCATTTAGAATTATGGGATTACTATTCTACCGCTAAGAAGTTCTGGATGATGAGAGGGAAGCCTAACTGGCTGACGTCCCCTGTGACCTGTACACTGAAGCTTCCTCGTTGCCCAGGATGGAAGGAAGAGGCCAGAAAGCAGCCATGTTCCAAGCTAGGTCAAGAAGGGAATTCAGAAAAATGGTGTGGCTAGAGAGAGGCCACTGTGCAATCGTGTAAGGGTGGATACTGCCTGAGAGCAAAGTGAAGGCGAAAATGCAACGCGAGAGTAATTTACATCTACATTTACACTAAATGGGTTTATCATAATTGCTGTTATTATGATTAATTCCCGAGGAATTAAAGAAGATCAGCCTTTTATTGCACTGCGGCTGAGCTGACTGAAGTATTCAAACAAATAAGAAGGTTAAGAAGACACAGATGCAAAAGGAAACCTGCTTTATGCCATCTAAAAAAGAAACCTACTACTTAACTAGATAAAGGTGGGGGTTGGGGGCGGGGGGAGTGGGTAAGACCTGCCTCTTCTTGGCACTGAAATCAACTGCTTTACAGAGAGATCTGAGACCTCATTTTCTGGCCAGTGAAGAGGTCTGGTGACACAGAACAGGGTCCACAATAGGACTCTCCTCTCCCCTCGCCTACTGCTCACAGTCTCACCCGCCTTCTGTGACTCAGTTTACCTGCCAGGGAAGGAACTGCTGAATGACAGCATTTCTCTTTACCTTCCTGATGCCCCAAATGTACCATCATCCAGGCTTCCAAAAATGTCAACTGGTCCCATTTGGTCCCATTATTAAATAACTAACATTTACTGAACATCTACTATGCTGAGTGCTTTACAGTCACCATTTCATGGACCCTGTCTCGTAGATGAAGTAAATGTGGCTCAAAACTTTCAACAGACTGTCAACAGTCACACAGCTAGCAAGTGGCAAAGCCAGAGTTGGAACACAGATCTGACTCCGACACAATTCATAGGGCACAATCACATGGGCCGTATCAGATTTCGAATCGACGGGTTCCACCTCTGACAAGAGCTTGCTTCACAGACCTTCCCTTAGCAGTAACATGGACCCCACCGAGGGCAGAGTGGCAAAGCCAGGGGGGCCGCCAAGAGGTCCACAGGCTAGACGAGGCCAAGCTGGCCTCTCTGCCATATCAGCACATGTCCAGCTCAATAGGACTTCAATTCTTCAAAGATCTTTGATTTAAAAGGAAAAAAAAAAAAAAAAGTCCACGGGCTCCTAAAACACAGCAACTCATGGTAGGCATTCCAGCTTATGTAACACAGCCCGTTGGCCTCATTTCCATCTCCCATTAAGATGAGTGATTGAGTCTGTGCATTAACAGATACCTTGGCATTCATTTGGAGCCTTATTATTATTTTTTCCAGGCTTTGTTTTTTTGGACACATCCAGTTCTATTGAAGTGATTCAGACGCCAAAGAAAGAAATCATACATAAGGTAGAATTCAACTTTTGGTATTCTGTGGAGGAAAGGAAGACTTTGCTGATAGCTGGATGGGCTTCGTCTGTTGTAGAACTACTGTCGCGCTCTCCATAATGACTGCGGACTATTGATTAATTCTTCTTGGGGACAGTGTTGCTTCATCAGTCATTAAATAAGCTTTCTTGCCAGCGTAAGTGCAAGAAGAAAGATGTATGGACTTGTTATAAAGTGTATATGTACTATGTAGTGGGCTTTGGAGTTCTAAGGCAGGTCAATTTCAGTTTTCAGGGATGTAAGTAGCCAGGGAACCCGGTTTGTTGCAACGGAGACTCATGAAATACATACATCTCTAAGCACTGGTGGTACTCTCTAAGAAGACTAGGAAAGACTGTTTACAAATCACACACAAATTTAGACCACAGAATTTTGATTGGCTTCACCCACCCTTATCAATGCCACTCATTTTCCTTCCTCCTCTCAGCTATTCCCCACATCCCTGGACTATGATCACTCATTCAGGTACTTGCACTCACACCTTTCTGCAGTCCAGGGCAAAGGAGTCCCCTCCAAAGGTCAAAGGCCCACGTAAACCAGACAAAAAGGGAGCAGAAAACAGAAGCCAGTGTTCAAACCACTGCTTTTTTTTTTTTTATGTTTATTTATTTTTGAGAGAGAGAGAGAGAGAGAGACAGAGCATGGGTAGGTGGGGGGTGGACAGAGTGAAAGGGAGACAGAGAATCTAAAGCAGGCTCCAGGCTCTGAGCTGTCAGCACAGATCCCGACGCGGGGCTCAAATTCGCGGACCACGAGATCAGGACGTGAGCCGAATTTGGATGCTTAACCCACTGAGCCGCCCGGGGACCCCGCTTCTTGTTTTGTTTTTGTTTTAAGTGCAGTTCCAGATTTGACTATCCCACTTTCTATCAGGCACATGACAGTGCTCATTCTCTCTCATCAGTCCATACTAATCTCTGCCTCTTAATGACCTGGCCTTCCTGACCAACACTTAACTAAATAAAATGTGAGAAGACATTCTTATCACACAACTTGAAACAGCCTGGGCCCCATTTCCAGCATAGACTCGGGGATCCTCGAATGCAGCCCCCGGAGGTAACGTTTTGAGCCCCATTACCGCTACATGATTCCACGAACCTCGCCATCACAGTACTTTTCCACTTGCCACCTTTGAAATCCCCTTCTCTTCGGTCCCCAAACACCATTTGACCACCAGAGAAGATACATGAGGGGAGGCAGCAAGCTGAAGCAGCCTCACCCAAACTCTCAAGATACACACTGCACCCATACGGTACTCAGATCTAAACCCCGTATTCAAGCCAGGAATGGAATCCAGTTCTCAGGAGCGAAATCACTCACCTCCATTACACTTCATTTCCCATTCACGAAGCCACAGCTGAGCATGAATGAGGACGTAAGTCTTCTCCCCAACCTCCCCCGTTTTCATCTCTCCCTCCACCCGGGGTGCTGGCAATTTGTCAGTCCTCACCTCACTTTAATGTGAATGGTGCCTTTGCTTCTCTCGTACCTGATATGATCTCAGACCTGCTTGCTTTTCTGGATAAAAAGGAGCATCAGGGAAGACAGGCAAGCGAAGGAAGAAGGCTGAGTGACGTGTGAACAAGCGGCCCAGTTAGAGTCTGAAGTTGGTTACCTGCACAGAGCCTTCTCCCAGAGAAGCCTTTACGGCTATTCTCATTGTAGTAGGAGCTAAGCCTTGACTTCCTGTGATCCCACTGCACGCTGTGAGTGAGATCTTAAAAGAGATCTCCACCCCTCCCAACTCCCATGGTAGGCATGGTTACCCTCATTTTACACAGAAGATAGAGACTATGGCACAGTGAGGTTTTAAGTGGCTTGCCAAAGTCACACAACTGGTAAGCGGAAAAGTGATTCGAACACAGGCACCTTTTGACCCCAAAGGCCGTGCTCTTTTCAGGAAACCCTACACTATTTCTCTGATCAATAGATGCTTGACCCCTGGTGCCAGAGATGTATCCAGCAGGGCAGAGATGAGAGGGCAAGACGAAGAATGCGGCGTTTAGCACTGGCTGTGGTTAAGCTCAGGCATGGACGGTTGGCATTGCTCAGCTCCGTGCCTGCATACCGAGGGAACACATCTGTGCCTCTTCTGTTGTGCCATCAGAGCCTTGCCTTGCCTCCCCCTTCACCTGCTAACATGTGAGGCATGGTCCCAGGGACCCCTATGGAGAGCAAAGGGGCCATTCAGGCCATGCCCCAAAAGAAGGTGAAACATAGACAATGTCACCAAGATTCCCCACCGACAAGTGCTGACACGAGGCCCCCAACAGTCGTGATGGTGGTGGAAAGTTTGCCAGTGATGATGAGATAGACCTAGTGTGGCGTGAACTCAAGGGGTCAGAGCTTGTCTGGCCCTCAGTTTGCACACCGATAAAAACAACACACACGTAAACAAATAAAGCCAGAAAAACTGAATAAGGGCCGTGGATCACAGCAATGTCCATATTCTGGCTGTGATATTTACTATTGTTTTGTAAGATGTCACCGCTGGGGGCAACCGGCTAAAGGTACGTGGGATCACTATTACTTCTCACAAATGCACACAAGTCAACAGTTCTCTCAATAAAAATGCCAATTACAAAAAAAATACTCAAAACAAAAACTTCAAACAAAACAATCTCCAGACAGTGGAGCTGACGATTCTTTGATTCTTACCCTTTCGGGCCACCCTGGGGATGAAGTGAGACAATATTCTTCTGACCCAAGAGCACGGCTGGGCTCACGCTCCTTGCCCTGCCTCCCTGTCAGTTGTAAGCAGGACATTTCTGATTATGGGTGAACAACTCAGAGCCAAGTCAACAGAGATTGTAATGCTCTAAAAAAAGAAATCATGCCCTCTTTATTCCTGAAGAGTCTCAAGCACACATTTGGCACTCATCAAACTTTGCACAATGACAAATAACCTTCACCGGTGGTTTCGTTTCAGCTCCGGATAATTCTTCCCCCCAGATAGGCATAGTTGTGGCCCTTCTCCCTATGCACAATTAAGCCTGGTCCAGAAATACTTTACAATAAGGCCACGGCCCTGGAATTTGGCTGAAGAATGGGGATATTGTTTGGGAAAATCATCTTTCTAAGAAGCACAAAAGTTTTGCCTTTCATATTCTCTGAAGTTTTAAAATGTAGCCTGCAATCTCAACTAAAAACTTGAGTTTGTGTTAAAATGACTGAACCTGGGGAGCCTGGATGGCTCAGTCGGTTAAGCGTCTGACACTTGATTTCAGCTCAGGTCATGATCTCACAGTTCATGAGATAAAGCCCCCTACCTCCATTGGGCTCTGGGCTGACAGCACAGAACCTGCTTGGGATTCTCTCTCTCTCTCTCTCTCTCTCTCTCTCTCTCTCCCTGCCCCTCTGCCCGCTCCTTCTCTCTCTCTCTCTCTCTCAAAATAAATAAGACTTAAAAAAATGTTTTTAAATAAAATTACCGAAACATATCAAAGAGTCATGTAATCTTTTGGGGGGAATAAATTCATTACAAATACTGTTCTGTATCACTATGAGTGAATGAAACATACATGTCTGCTGCACTTTCAGCATCATTTTATGCATCTGGGAAACTTGGGGAAACTTGCAGGATCAGTGAATTCTCCCTCGCTGTTCTGCCACTCTTTCTGACAGACTCACCTACATAATCATCTCTCTTTGAGGACCCCTTGCAGGTAGCATCTGAAAACCCAGGCTTTCACAAGAGGAATCATCATGCCAAAAAGCAAAAACAAAAAACGATCTTCAAAGTGGAGAAAGACATGTTTCTCCTCACCCTCCTCCATTCATTGAAGGCACGAATGCATCTTGAATTCAAATGTACTTTCCTCTGAAAGGCTATGCCAAATACCTTTTAGCAAAACTTTTACAGACCACGGACACAGACACAGACACAGAACTTTCCAGCTGGAAGGGACTTCAGAGACCATCTCAGATTGGTTCCACACGTGGGGGAGGGGCTTACAGCCCACCTTGTCTGCTCCCTCATTTCAAAATGAAGCCCAGATGCTTTAAGTGATTTGCTCAAGGTCATCAGGATTTGCACTCAGGCCTCTTGACCTCCACCACACCATGCTGTTGCTTCCAAAAATTACCTCTACCTTCCCTGCCCCTTCCATCACTGCCCAAAAAAGGAGAGAGGGAAGAAGATCCTTAAAAAGTCACGATCAATTATATGCAAAACATGCAGTCAACAAATAAACGTAAACACCTCTCTGATACATGCCCCAGGCCTCATTATGCATCTCACTGTATGATGATCACAGTGAAATGAGCAAAGAGAAGTTTTGGAGTAGCCAGGAGTCAGGACTGCTCTAAGGGGGCCCGGTCTCTAGTTGTAGAGGGCTTCAGTTGGTAACTATATAATGATGCCGGATGGTTTCAGAAAGTTCTCAGCCTGAGCAGTGCAACACAGCATTAAATATATTTTATGACACACACAGAAATGTGGTAGTAATTTTCAAAATATAAGTCTCTCTCTCTGGGTACACAAGATCCTGGAAGCATTAAGAACAGCATCGTCTGCCCTTCTCTCCATTTATTTAGTGTTAATTCCTGACTCGCCAACATTAACTGGCTGGGTCCAGACAAATCAATCAGGAAGTTTTCATCATCTCTCCCACAACCCCGGCATATCACCTTCAAATTAATTCAAGAACACAGAAGTCCCAGCGATAGCACTGGCTTAAGTTGTCACATAAAACAACAGAAAGTTAAAATCCTCAGGCAAACGGACAGGCGTTGTTCACAGGAGCTGAAATAATGGGCAAAAGACGGCCGCTACCTCGGCTGTTCGGCATCTATTCCTGTAAGAGCCTACAGTCTATTCTTAATAATAAATGCAATAGCACACCACACCGAATCCTTTTCCAGGCATTTGCAATTCACCAGTTACACTCAGAAAGCACACTCCCCCCCCCACGCCATCACTTCAGTTCGACCTTCTGAAAAGACAACCGTTTTGAGCCATTTAAGAAACAGAGAGAGAGAGAGAGAGAGAGAGAGAGAGACAGAGAGAGAGAATCCTGGTGGAAAATAATACACAGCTGTGATAATATCATGTTTTTTTAAATACCGTAATATAGTTTTACTTTTAATAATAAAAGATAAAAAAGGGGCGTCTGTGAATAATTAGAGATTGCAGTCTGAAGCTAGTTACAGTCACTGCAATTGATAATAAACTGAAAACCCCTTGAGAGCAGGTAAATGCTTTGCATCCCTGACCCCCTTGCTCTCACATTACTTAACTACCCTGCGGTTCTTGCATTACATCACCATTGAAGCGATTGGTTCCTGCATTTTAACTCTCTCCCTGTCTCCTCCGATTAGGAGCGACACCGCTGCAAAGAAACTTCGCCCGAGTTTGCTCTTTCTCGCTTCGCTTTTTATTTGTGGCCTCTTTGCTCCTGTCGCTCTGGCTTGCTCTGCCTTTTTTTTTTTTTTTTTTTTTTTTTGCCCAACCCCGGCCTCGGTTCAACTCATTCAGGTCGCTGTGCTAGAACAAAAACTCTTATCAAAGTGAAAAGAAATGCCTCTTCGGGACACGAAGAGGAGCGGAGGGGCTGGGGAAAGAGGAGAAGGAAGAAGAGGAGAAACAAAGACGGGCAGAAAGGGGAGAAGGGGAAGAAAAAGAAGAGAAGGAGGGGGAACGAAGACTGGAGAAAAGAAGGTGGTAGGGGCAAAAAAAATTCTATAAAATCGGGAAAAAAGAAAATAAAATTAAAAACAAACCTCATGGACATCACTGAGGCTGAATTCCCTCCTGAGGTGCAGAACATGAGAGCTCTGGAATGAGTGTGTGTAGAATTTGAGCCAAAGCTTAACTAGCCTGAGTGAGTCATATCCTTCCCACTTGATTCCAGGCCAAGCGATGATGTAATGCGCTGGCCCTTCTCTTGCGCCTAGCTCTGGCTCTCTCCCTCCGGCTCGCTCACTTGCTCGCTCTTTCTCCTGGGCTCGCCCTCCTCCCCCTTCTCCTTTTTAGCTCAGTGCTGGTGAAGTCACCATTTAAATCTGGCAGAACTGAAGCAAAAACTTCAATGTAACCAAAACAGCCCCAGGCCGAGTTCCAGACTCAGGGAGCCTTCGTGGTGCAATTGCCCTTAGAAACGAGTAAACAGAGGGGGAAACAGTGCCGCCTGGGGAGGGCCCAACAGCTGCCTCGTACTCAGAGAGGGACCGGGGGTTCTGTGGTCCATTGGTTCCGATTTAAACACAATATGCTGGTTACAAAAAAAAAAAAAAAAGAAAAAAAAAAGGCCCCGCGTTTGGAAACAGGAGTGGAGACACCAGCAGAGGTGGAGTCCCAGTGGGTGAACCATCAGGTTGGAAGGACAGGGCTTGACCAACCAAGACAGGTCCCCAGCCCAAGCTTTCCTTCAGGTGGCACGGTTTCCATTGCTCAAGGCTCCTTTTTTTTTTTTTTTTTTTTTTTTTTTTTCCTGGAGCTGGATGGGATTTTCTGTCACTGGATGCCAACCACCGGCCCTCCAGAGATTTCTCACATCTGACCTCCCTGTCAGCAAGGGCAGCCCCACTTTGGGGCCAAACACGCGCCTGCGTCTGAAGCCATCAAGAACTGGGAAATCATAGTGGCTTCTCCCCCGGCCTGTGCTGGGCAGAAGGGAAAAGGCCCCCCTCCCTGGTCGCAAAACACAAAGCTTGTCTTTCTGAGATTAGCACCCCACTCTCAGGTGAGCTGTCCAAGGAAGAGGGAATTAAAACACGTCCATCCTCAAAATGAAAGACAAGCTATCCGTTCCTCTACCTGCTGGGGGTGCGGTGGGATGGGGGGGTGGGGACCAGTGCAGGTGGGGCTGTCTGTGAGTTTAAAAGGATACAGGGAGAACAAACAGTATGTGTGTCTCTCCTTTAATTACAGAGTGAGGATAAACCAGCCTGGGGTGGTGGTGGAGGGGGGTTGGGGGGGTGGGGGGGGGGGAGTCAAACATCACTTCACTAACAGCAGTGAAGCCCTTTTAACTGCAGATTCTATCCTTCACACTTCTGCCCAGGACTTTACCTAGAACAGTCCAGAGACTCGCTGCTTTGTTAGCACAACTTTTTTACCCTACCTTCTCTCCCTTCAATCTTCCTCTCACCCTTCAATGCCTCCTTAAAAAAAGGGAGAAAAAAATGTGATTTTGAAAAAATGGGAAGTTCACTAGAATTTTTTTTAAATACCACAAAAGCAGAAGAAAGGCGTGGGGTTGCAAGGTTTGGTTTGGTTTTGTTTTGTTTTTTTTTTTTTTTTGGTTTGGGGGTTGTGTTTTTTGTTGTTTTTTTTTTTTCAAAAATAATCATAGCTTTTGCCAGAGTCTATTGCCTCTCATTGGTTTTGTGACCCATGACCTGAATAGGTGCTACATACATTTGTATCGTCTCCTGTTGCCAAGCGGAGAGGATCCCAACTCCTAAACTCCGCAGTTCAGAGAAATCTCTCCGTTTATTAAAGATCTCTGCTGCTGGGGACAGGGCTGTTAATCTGAGTCCCTTGGAATTTAAATCACAGCTTCAGGGAATATTGCCGCACTCAGGGCGAAGAGTTAAAAAGCAAGGTTTGCCCAGCCGTCTGCCTGACCCTGGGGGCTGGGGTGGGGAAGAGCTTTCTCCAGCCGTCTGCCTGGAGCATGACATCCCCAATTGATGCTGATGCCACAGTTGCTGCTGTGACACCTTTATCAAGGCAGGCAGCTCTGAATTAAAGGTGATCAGCCGTAATTACAGCTGGCGCCACTGAAGCCTGTGGCCTGACAGCGGCAAATGTGGTTGTTATAAAGTTTGGTCCACCATGTCAGTGGCCTGTATAACTCATTTACGTCTGACTCGCCAAGCAGCTCTTGATTTTTCTTCTGATGCAGGGAATAAATAAAACAAACTCTTCAATCACTCCTACGAGCCTTTCTTTCCACTTCGAGGTAGGTTGACAAGATTTTATATAAACTACCGTCTCCCTTTCACAGGAGCCATTGGCCATGATGGTTAATATAAAGCTAAGGAGTCTGCTTTTGCCTTGTCCGCTCTCTGCAACACCCTCCCCCCCCCCATCCTCACCTTAGCTTTCGTATTTAAATGTTTTCTTTACGTTATGATGTGAGGCACCTCAAAATGGATATGCGGTAGAAGTTTTCCAAACTGCCGTCTTCCTGTAACCTCAATGGGAAAATGCTCCGTCTGGGATCTTTCTTAGACAACATCATGGGGGGCAGGGTGAAGCTGCTAGAAAGAGGGTCCCTGTCGTTTTTTTTTTTTTTTTTTTTTTCTTCCCAGTGAAATAGGTAAAAGGGACCCTGCGCTCTAGGTAAAGATGATATAAAGGGATTACATTTTCTGTGTAAGTTACAAAGGGAATGACAGCTTTGGCCAAAGCCAGGCACAGACTTCTGAAACACAGCATCGTCGCTTCTGCCAAGAGGAGGAAGGGGCTGGCTGGGAGGTCCCAAGACGGTGAGTGTGCCTCTGATCAGTGAGTGGTGCGACCAAGGGGTTCAGAGCTTCTATAACCCAGCCAGACTCTGAGAGCCCTGTACCTGACGACGATGCCTCTACAGCAATAAGGTGCCGGGACACAATGGCATTCCAATAAAACTTCGCTGGAGTGCTGGCCTGAGCTGCAAACAGTTTCAGAGTTCAAAGGGGTCTGAGTATTTACATTTGCACTTGCCGGTCCAAACGTAAGTACCCGGCCCTGCCATTCCAAATCAGGCATGTTCACTGGCTGCTGGGTTTCTCCCCACTTGAAAAGAAACCCTTCTTTCCCATTTTCCTTCCTGTGAGCAGCTAATGATAGAGAATATCCTGTTCCCAAAAGGAAATTCCCCCCAACTCCAGAGCTTCCTTTTTCACCCATCTGGCCCTCTCGTTGACTCTCCCTCCCCGCCCCCCCCCCCCCGCCCCTGCAGCCCCCTCCATGTCCTAGCCACTCTTCCGAAGAAGGAGGACTTTGCAGATAGGACTTATGAGATGCTGTAATTCCAGCGGGAGCCTTCTTGAAAGTAGCTCCCGGCCAGCAGGCTCGGCCTCCAGATTAGCTGGCTTGCTCAGGAATGCTTGCAACACCCTCCTTTCCTTGTCATCCTTGGGGAGAGGGTGGTGGGTACCGCGCAGCTGTTCTGTGTAACTCACTCCCATACTCCCAGCTCCTGATGAAATGTTCGGCTCCAAAGAAGTAGAAGCCTCTGAGATTTGAGCTCAGGGTTCAGAATGCATTTGGACCATCTCCAAAACAACCCCACTAGAAAAGGCGCAGCTTGGATGGCAGGACTGAAGGGCGCAAGGGCCGACTAAAG
The DNA here is from genome assembly GCF_018350175.1 of Felis catus. NCBI lineage: Eukaryota > Metazoa > Chordata > Mammalia > Carnivora > Felidae > Felis > Felis catus. Next base: position 120,382,883 of record NC_058369.1, on the reverse strand, counting down.
TAAACTGTGTGCCTGGGTGAATTTCTGAGCTCAAACGCCTGAAAACACACAGCAAATATAAGAAACGATAGAGACCCTTCCTAGAGAGAGCTGACTTTTTTTTTTTTCTCTTATAGGTTTGAATTCATTCTCCTTAAGGAAAGGCATATCATCTTCTTTCAGACGTTGTTTTTAAAATTTGACCCATGATTCCTTCGGTCCCAGGGGAGTTTGAGGGGCCAGATAATTTCGGAGTTAAATAAGCTGTAATGACTATCACATGTACCCAGCCATAAACCTAGTATTAAAAATTATTCAGAAAAAAGTGGCATCTCTTCCTTTTTTAATTTACAATAACCATCCAGGTGGTTTTCTAAGGCCTCCTTTGCAAATTGCTTCCAGCGAACCTTCCGGTCACAGACCACTGCACACCCACGTGGTGTCATTCAGCATTCCCTTCAACTTGGGTGTCCCGTGTTTTCACAGTGGACAGAGGCTGAGGGGCTGTCTGGGTGAACCTGTGAAGCATGCATCCTAACTCTGTGCTAGCTGGATCGGCTGGTTTAGATGGCTGGGCCTGCTAAGCCAGCTCCTAGCACTCCCTGGAAGAAAAAGAGACTGGGCCACCCTTGGTTACTTTTGTCTTGTACCTACTGCAACCCCTGCAACCCAGGCCCGGCACCAAGTCCTCTCAGGCAAGTTGCTGCCCTTTGCTGTGGCCAGACCTACTTGTAAAGTTCTGAAGTGGCAATGTTAAATGTGGCTCGGACAAAGGAATGTATTTCTAATGGTGGAGGCATCAGGAACTTAGGGGTGGGTATGGAGAGATTATGAGAGCCCTTCGATCAGCTCTAAAATATTATCACTGATGCTGCCTACTCATAGCAGTTTCCCCTAACTTCTCCACCTTTAAAACGTATATGTCATTAAAAAAAACCCAAAAGTATATGTCATTTGTATCATTCAAACTTACCACAGTATCTGAAAGGCCACTGATGCCCAATGAATATTTGTTGAATAAATGAATGGTGAATGAATGAATATGCTCCTCGGCTCAGGCATTACTTTCTCCACGAACGCCTTGCCAGACTATCACACTGGGGTAGGACTGTCCGTTTCTCTAGTTTCCCATGGCATCCTGGACGATATTCTATTCCAGCAACAAGCCAGTTATGGAAAGTACCTATTTCCATGCCTGTCTTCCTCACGAGACACTAGCTTCTTCAGGGCAGGAACTGGGCTTACCCATCCCAGCATCCCGAGCACCTAGCAAGTGCCTGACTCACACATAGTAGGTCCTCAAGAAATGTGACTGGCCTAGGAGTGTGTTGGCAGCATAGGCTGTTCTGTCTTCCCTGAATATCTCCCCTCCCCCAAAGTCCTCTTTCCCTTTTGCATCCTTCGATCTTTTTCTGTGGCTTCCTGGAGATCTGGAAACTGGAAAACCTAGAATCATAAGAAAAACCCTAGGAAATGTTCTGGCTGCCTTTCTCTATCCCTGCACTATGCCATTCCTTCTCGAAGGGCCTAGATCCTTTTTGCTCCCCTTTTCCTGGATCCACATGGCCGCGATGCCCGAATGGGTACCCTGAAGTTTTGTATCGGAGCAGCTGACGCTATGACTGTTTTCTCCAGTTTCCTACGTGAAGCATCCAGGGGAACTGAAACTTGAGGTAAGGGGACCGAATATTCTCCCAGAGGTCAGGGCGCTGAAGTGCCCTCAGGAAAGGGAGACTTCCACCAGGACTCATTCATCTCCAAAGCAAAGGTGGTGTCGGCTCTAACCAGCAGTCCCTACAAGTCAAGGCACACACCAAAGAGTGGCGGAGGACAGGAGGTCAGAAATTTGTAGGTAAAGGTATAGACAGGATCAGAGCCTGCCGGTGTTGCCAGACTGCAGTGAATTCATGTTGGGTGTTGAGTGCGGCTGGGATACGGCACATAATAGCAGACCGGGACTGGCTGAGGAGCAGTCCCGCTTGGGAGACGTGGACCAGCAAAGGAAGTGACAGAAAGAGGCCTCTACCACGGGCTCTGTGGATAACCTTGGTTCAGAAAGGTAATCTACCAAATTCCCCCCGGTCCCTTGGACAAGGTGTGGTGACCGGGCCAGTGTAGGGTGAAGCTGGTACGGTGCACAGGGTTCAGAATTTAAGGAGGTGCTTCCTCTTGGGGCTGTGCACGTGCGGGTCAGCATTACGACCCTTGCTCAGATGTTGAGCTGTAGGGGCCCCACTTGCCTCTCCTCGTCTGGGCCCCAGGGGTGAAATTTACTACTCCGCGTCCTTCCTGAGCCATCAGGAGGACTAGGGAAATGATAAGGGGGGGGGGGGCGGGAAACTCTAGGTCTATCTGGCCAGCTGTGGGGAAGAGAGGTGGTGCCTGCAACAGACCGGGCTTTTCCTTGGAAGTGTCACCTGTCGCCAGTCTTTCCTTTTCAATGTCCTGTCCTTTAGCTTGCTGTTCTATTCTTCCCCCACTCTATTTGTTTTCTGTGTGAAACGCGAAGATTACGGCCTTCTCTATCCATTCTGTTAGAATTTATGGAAATTGATACATTTTTCCTCGTTCTGTAGCTATCATATATGTCTTACTGACATATGTATACGTGCATATGAATACATGAGTGTAGACACATGAGTATACACACTTCTATATTATACATACATGCATGGATACATACATAGAAACTCACATACATGTGAATATATGCATACATATTATTCATCAGCAGCCAACATTCATGGAGCACATTCTGTGCCGTGCATTATGTTAGATGTCCCACAGACGTGAGTTCTTTTCATCCTCTCCATACCCACTATGCACTATGAAGTAGGCACTCCCATTATCCCCATATTAGGAAGAAACTGACTCAGGATTTAGTAACCTGTCTACAAACCCCAGTGGAGCTGAGAATTAAACTAAAAGTTGCCTGATGCCAAAGTCAGGGATGTGACTGTGACCCCTCAATGCACTAACACCTTCCACGACCCAGATGTTCCTCGTGAGCTGGCTAATCCGTGTGGGCAGAAGGAAGCAGCGTGCTGGGTCCTGGTGATCAGGATGGGAAAAGGGGGGGGGGGTCTTTCCAGCTTCGGGATTCTGATCAGAGAGATTTACCGAAGGAGGAGGCCTGGAGTAGAGGCAGAGAAGAACGAAGCCTTTTTATGGCATAACCTCAAAGAGTTAGAAATGCAGGTGGTCACCCCTCTCGGGTGAGAGGATGGTGTTGCCTGCCTCTCACCGATCACCTGGGCTCCAGCACCTTCGTGAAATCTCATCAGGGGCCATGCTGAACTCAAGCCGCAAAGTGAATACCTGTTGGTCTCCCAGCGACCGCACGCTGCTGGCGGCCAGGGTCCTTGCTTCTTGGTGGGTGTCCTCATTTCACGTGGGGGACACCGTGTGCCTGCCAGAACCCGAGCCTCTTTTGCCGAGTATTCATGTCTGGAAAAGCAGTCCATGGGGACTTTCACACTCAGTGAACAACGGTATTCCCTTGCATATTATAAATTCAAAGTATTGGAGTGTCTTCATTCTGAATATCTGCCCCCAAATACTTTGCAGTTGCACAAAAGGGCTTTCTGAAAAAAAATTATACTTGGTTGGATGATACCCCTGAAAATACACTCTACTGGTGATTTTCATTATTAGACATCTTTAAACAAATTTTCAAAAAAAAAAAAACTACAAAAGTAAGAATGAATTTGAAGAGGTTTTGAGCATATTAAAAATAAAAGGGAAGGCTTAAAGTCAGGAGTTGTATTTGCGGTTGCGTTTTTCTTCCCAGAGACTCCTGCTGCAGGGCTCTGTGTGTATTTAGTAACTGACCTCCCGGTCCTCTGAGCAGAGAGGCTCCCCAGCACTGATTTGCTCGGAGGGTTTGCAAGGAGTGCAAGCCCTCCGACATTTGTGCCCGGAGGGGATAAGAAGAATTTTTTTTGAACCCCAAGCATGAAGCTCTTGGGCCTTCCAAATGAAATTATCTATGTTTTTATGAACAGAGCCCCTGAGTTACAAAGTTGGTTTTGATAAGAGGGAATAAATGAAAGAGAAAACTGCTGACGTTATATTTTGGTTTCCAAGCCCACGTCCAGGTTCTATGGCCCCTCATAGGCTCAGGCACGACTGTGGGGTCTGTCCTGACACCAGACTCTCAAGTAGAGAAGTGCAGTCAGTCTTGCCGTGTGCTGAAATTTAGCTTTAAACTTTAAGAGAAGGATCACAGGACACTTTCATACACAGTGGTATAGGTGTCTGTCTTTCTAGAAGTATGGTACTGTGGGATTCATAAATAGCTTGGTCTTGTCCTCTCCGTTCCCAAGAGAGGAAAACTGAATATTATGATGTCCAAACGGTCTTTACGTTTGGGAGTAAAAGAGCCAAACCTTCTCATCCTTCATAAACTTCAGAATTCCTCTGACATTAATAGAAATGGGAAGGAATGTGAGATCCAGGCACCATCTGGGCCAATGGGAGTGCCCAATTCCTTTTGCTTAGTCCTCACCCAAACTGGAAAGCAAGCTTTTAAGCCAGTGTTGGAACATATCTTTCTTGGGCAACAAGCCTCCTTGAGATGCTAATGAAAACTGCGAACTCTCCATTTAACCATGGAGCCCAGGTTTAAAATCCCCAAGAAAACAAAGCATGCTGTCTTTGTACGCAATTTCAAGCGAGGCTCTCTTACAGGTCAAGAAAAGCAGGCGCAGGCAGCGAAATCTCTATGCTTTGCAAGGCTGACCCCAGTCCTGGCACTATAATCTGCTGACCTAGGTCGTGTTTCTAGCTCACTGGTTCTCAGATTTGCGGGACCTCAGAATCTCTGGAGAACAGATTACAATGCGGATTTGCAGGTACTACCTCAAAGATTGTAACCGTCAAGGAGGACCCCAAGTATATGCATTTTAAAGCAAAACACTCTTGAGAGTTTGATGCTAGTGATCCATGGACCACGCTTCACGAAAGACTGAATTCTAGCTGGTCATCCTGTGGTCACAGAAATTTTACAAACAAATGAATTAATAGGTAAAAGAAAACACAAATAAATACGGGTATATTTTCCCTATAATTCAGGCTATAAAGGGGCTGTGGTCCTCTTTCACATCTTATTTTTTAAGGTAAAAAGTATAGTAATCTGCTCTAAAATCATCAGGCCTATAAAAATCGGCTATCGTGGCTTTTCCAAAACAGGATGCCTCCGATGGATGGAAATAAAACACATATTCACAGCGACATAACACCGTTTAAACGGTCTATGGGATTATGGTCCCAGAACCCCTGATAAGATTAGAGTTTCCTGACCTGTGGCTGGTTTTAGCAAGGCATTTCTCTCCTATGTTTACTATCAATGCTTCCAGATGTTTACTTTGCAATATTCCCAGTCTCCTGATGTGACAATCACAGGGAGGGTGCTTTGGGGAAGGGAAAGAAATATCAGTAGTCGCTGAAGAGTGCGTTGCACTGTACAAGCCCACCACACCTTTGGCATAACTGGGTTATCTTCTAGAACTTTAGTTGAACATCCAAGAGTCGTGTCGGTTCTGTGTACTACAGAATGGTGCGGAATTCTGCACAGGGTCCCCTTCTCAAGGGTTCTTTACCCCTCCCTTTCTCCAAAGGATGTTGTAAAGTTTTTCAGAAGTCTTCTATTTTTATCCTTGTAAAGTGCCAGGGGCACTTGAGATGCGAAAGTGCCAGTCCCTCCTCAGACGCAAAAATTCGAATGATGGATGAAGGGGAATGGGGATCATGACCTGTGAGTCATCAAGGGCTGCATCCAGTGCTAAGTAGGAATTAAGTGTCTGAATTACAATGATAGTCCTTGTATAATTTCTGTTTGACCAACTCTCTGTCATATCAATATGGTCACGGTGGCACCGAAACAACTATTAAAACAGACACCACACACAATTCCAAGGAACAGACAAAAGAAAAAACCTTGGTAGGTGCTGAATGTCTGGGAAAATAATGCTTCCAAGGAGGTATGGAGGTTCCAGGACACCAAGGGCAGTGAACATGAAAAATAATGACAGAGACAAGACGAAAGAGGACACTTAGGCGTTTCTTTGGTCACTTACGACCCTCTAAGCCAGAGGCCATCGCGCCCATTTCATTCTGATACTTGGTGAAATTTTACACCCATTGACTCAGAGAAGCTTTGCGTTGGTAGAAGAGGAAAGCCTCCAAGTTTGGGGAATAAAGGGATATTGGTCATTGTTCATGATTCTCATCTTTGAATAAAAGAATCTTGGGGTACTAATCCTCTTGAAAGTTCTGGATATGTTCAGACATAAATAATCTATAGTTGCCAGCAAATTGCCCTTTCCATTCGGTTTAAAGAAAAAAAATGTCCTTCTTGTTGACCTCTCATAGTTGAACCCACAGTCTTCTTCGTCTCAAATCCGAGATGCTGCTGGGTGCGTGAGTGTATGTATACCTTCTCCCAAATTGAAACAGTCTCCATGATGCATGGTGTTGTAAGGTGGCACAATTCCACAAGGTCAGATGGTTTTTGAGCCTAGAAGGCCTCATAACTTAGTCTGGGCCAGCTCCGTTTTAATCTGTCAGAGTTTCCGGTATTTTAACAAAGGCTATGTGGCATTACCCGGTATCTCGACCTGGCCAAACCACAGCAAAACTGGGACCCTTTGGTTTCTATCTCGTTTCCCCTTTCAACACCTCTCTTTGCATTTCCCGATGCCCTTTTGTTCTTTACGGGCTTCCGCTCATCTTACAAAAGATTTTTAGCTGATAAAGGCAAATGTGCTCCATTGTATATGCTGACGATTCAAGGAAATGCAAAATCATAAGTTATGGTGGCACTGGAGACACCAGGCGAGAAGATGGGAGGGGACTATCTTGGTATAAGGATGCTGCTGAATCTTTGGTTTCATGGGTCCGAGCCCCGCGTTGGGCTCTGCTCTTGCAGTGCAGAACCTGGTTAGGATTCTCTCTCCATCTCTCTCTGCCCCTCCCCGACTTGCACTGTCTTTGTCTCTCTCAGAATAAACAAAAAAACTTAAAATATATATATATGTGTGTGTGTGTGTGTGTATATATATATATATTAAATAAAAAAAATTATAGATGGTGAAAATGGCTCCAAAGAAAATATAACATGGTGATGAGAAGGGATGTTGGTATGGTGAAGTCTTTTAGGTAAGGTGTTCAGGGAAGCCCTCTCTAAAGGGATGGCATTTTGCCTGAGAATTGAATACTGAAACATGGAGGTGTGGGTGTGGATACGGAGGAAGAGGTGTACAGACAGAACAACCTGGATAAATGCCGAGGCAGGAAAAGACTTGGGGTGTTCCCTACTCAGAAGGGAGGCCGTTACCGGGAAGAGGAAAGGGGAAAGAGATAACCTGGAAGAAGTAGGGAGGGGTCTTGCTGGCCACAACAGCGTTTCTATTTCATTTTAAGGCAGAGAAAAGCCATTGGGAAGTCTAAAGGAAGGACTGACATGATCTGATTTTTATTTTTAAGAAATGGCATTAATTGCTACATGGAAAATGGATTGTCAGAGAGTAAGAATTCAAGTTTGGGGAATAGGGAAGGGATTTTGCAATTGTTTGGGCCAGTGGTGATGAAGGCTGGCACCAGGCTGACAGTAGACAACACGGTGGAGGAGGGCAGAGCTAGGACAGATTGAGGGACAGCCAGTAGCTCTACCTGAGTCGGCCACAGGAGCACGGAAGACGAGGAATGTGGGATGACTGTATGTTCAATCCCATCAAATGAGTAAATGCTGTTGCTATTAACCGTGATGAAGAAGCCTGGTATTGCATATGGCTCAAGAAGGGTCAAGAGTTTTGCTTTGCACAGGTTAAATTTGAGGTATCTAGTGACACACAGATGGAGAAATCAGGAAGGCAAAGAGGTGGGACTGTCTGAGCTCAGCAGGCAGTCAGGAGTGAAGATGTCCCTTGGGAATCAATTCTGATTGACTGTCTTTAAAGCCACAGACTGGGTGAGTCTCAGAGCTGAGTCATGCGGGACAGTCTTACAGTAAGTGCTGGGCAGAGGAGGGGTAGCTGGTGAGGTGGGAGAAAAAAGCAGGAAGAAGGCAGTGGAGATTCCTGGAAGTCAGTATAAGTACAACAGTCACTTCAGAGGACCAAGATCTACACGTTTGTTAAAAATCACCTAATCAGGGTTCTGGCTGTGTTCTGCCTAGAAAAAGATTAGAAGGCAACACAGAGAGTCAGCTGAATGAGAGAATAGTTCCTCTTATACCCTACTACCTTCCTGCTAACACTCCTCTTTCTTCCCTCTAGTTGTAAATACCAAGACAGAAATGATTGTAATGCAGAACATTGGAAGATTTTACTTGCCAGCAACAGAAGATAAGGAGTTTCAGAAAAAATTCTATCTGGGGCCAAACTCTTTTTTTTATTTATTTATTTTGGGGGGAGAGGGGCAGAGAGAGAGAGAGAGAGAGAGAGACAGAGAGAGGGAGAGAGAGGGAGAGAGAGGGAGAGGGAGAGAGAGAATCCCAAGCAGGCTCTGCACTGTCAGCACAGAGCCTGATGCAGGGCTCAATCCCATGAACCCTGAGACCATGACCTGAGCTGAAATCAAGAGTTGGACGCTACACCAACTGGGCCACCCAGATTTTGGGGGCCACAATCTTTTAGGTACCCTCTGCCTGGATACCTTTGCCTTTTACAGTCGCTATTCATGGGGGACTTGAAACACGGTTCTAACACCCAGATAAATATATGCGGTTTTTATTAGCAAGAGATAACCTTCCTGTCAACAAGGGGTTCTGCTTTATTCATTACCAATTTTGAGATTTAGCAGAAATGATGCCATTGAAATTACCCGTGGACCTTAGATGGAAACCTTCTTTTGTCTCAGGGGCCAGGGAGAAGACGAAAAAGAAAATTCAGAAACATGTTTTTAAACAATAAACTTGACTAATGTATGTGATTTTGAGAGCTCGAGGGCTTTTCTCACTTTCAGATCCGAATGTGGGCTGCTCAGTAGGTTGTAAGAGCTGCTTTCCAATAGCCATTGTCGAGAGAGCACAGGTATCGGGGGACAGGCTTAAAATGGGAGGTCCTTTTGGAATGTGTGATGATATCGGTTATATCGGGCCCAGGAGGCCCTGGATTCGAGAGGGGGCGGGGGGGGGGGGGAGAGACAGAGAAAGACTTGAGAAATTTACCACTCAAATTTCAAAAACTTAATAATGTATTTTAAAATGCAAAAGTCAAATTGTGGGTGCTTTTATGAGGACCCTTATATTCCGGGTAAATCCAAATCTCCCTACAAAGCAGTGGCATTGGCTCTACATAAATCTGTCCCTTCCCGGAAGATGACCTATACTGACTTCTAAAGAGCAATGGGGGAAGTCATGGGGGTGCAGGTAACCGCATAGTCTGTGACCCCAAGCGCTGCAATCATTATTTTAAGTTTGGAGGGACCGCAGAAAAATTCACCCCAGGAGTCTGATGCCCAAGTCAGAGTTCCCTTTATTGCAGCCCCGGGAGGCCTGGGTTGCGGGGAGGTTCTCCTTGATTTAATTCCCTGAATTTGTTCTTGGCTTTGGGCTCTTGGGAGTGGCAGTTGTGCCCTGAACAAGGTCAGTCGAGGGGCACTGGAAATGGCCCATGGAAACAACAGCTGGGGTCCAGGGCATGTCCCCTTAACTGAGTCAAGATGGCCAGACTCTGTCGATCAGAATTTGTCAGAGCCTATTTCATAGTCCATTATTAAATGCCCTGATGTTTTTGTAACCAAATAAATGCATTATGAACAGGACCCTTTTCCTGCAGTTCTCTACAACATCCTGGATCTGTTCTTAGGAGTGGATAAAAAGCAGTAGTGACTGTGGCCACAATAATGCCAATTTATACGTGTCGTAAAGCAATCTGTTACCTCATTTGATCCCCCCAGAACTTTTCCCCAGGAGAAAGCTGAGGTCAGAAAGGTATAATAACTTGGTCAAGAACACAGAGTTAACTAGATCCCAGGTCTTCTGAATCTTAGTCTGGTGTTCTTTCTATCACATAACTTTTCTTCTTGTTGGGTCTCCTGGATGCATGTTGTTTTATTTTGGAAGGTGATTTTTGTATTTGGTTGGCTGGGGTGGTTGGAACTCTTCTTTTTTTTTTCTGTTTAACTGTAGTAAAATGTACATAACATAAAATTTACAATTTTAACCTTTTTCAAATGTACAGTTCAGTGGTATAGGTGAACTTTTGAGGTAGGAAAGAACAAAGAAGTGTAAGAAAAAGTATTATAAAAATAAAAGTCAATAGGTCCTTACTAAATGCCGAGCAATGTGCAAAGAGTTAACCTTCAATATCTCACTAAATTCTGGCTGCAATTCTTATCCTTTTTTTCTACAGATGAAGAAGCACAAGTTCAGAGAGGTTAAGTAATTTGTCCAAGGTCACACAGCTGGCCCTGGCATTCAGGTCACACTCCCAGGCACTTGATTGACGCATTCACACTCTAATGCATCACACCTTGTTGCTTTTCCTTGGGGGCTGCTGTTAAACAAAACAAAGAAGAACTGAAAGGCCCAATTCTTCTTTCTTGGCTTCTCTGCCGGGTTTGAACCCTCACATGTTGATTGGCAACAGAGCAACCCAAGCGCTACCAGAATTTGAGAAGTACTTGAGACAGGGAAAAAGGCCAAAAGTCTCTTGCTTCTCCTCTGACAATCTGAACAATCAGGATCACTCTTTTCTAGTCGAAGCTAGCAACATCTAAGACTGGCCCAGGGTATCCAAATTAGGCTTATGCTAAAGCAAACTGTAAGAGAACCTCATGTTTTTTGAGAAGAGATGATGGAAAAGCAGGAAACATGTTTCTAAATAGGAAGTGTCTGAATTCATTTCGCAATGAATGTCACTAAGTAACTCAAGCGATCTAGTACACACTTTTGGATAACAGGTTATCCAAAACGGGTTACAGGAAATGTAGTTATAACTTCATCCAAAAAAGCAGGCTTCTTATGGACTGGTGGAAAAAATACACACACACACACCATAAAAATACGTACACACTTGCGTATTTCTATGCCAGTGAACTTCGGCTATTTTGACTCATACTGATGTGTATCCTCAGGTTTTATACAGCACGTGGGAGATACAGAGAATTAAAAAGAAACTTTGGACAATTACCTCATAAAAGCTGCATGTGTCTTCGTGCCCTACTCTTTGTACACAAGTAAGCATTCATGGATGAAACACATTTATATTATTTTTGGATAAACCGTCAGCTTCTCTTAGTCTGCATTCATCACCGCAGAAAATATTTCCAATGACAGACACACAGCAGCACTTAGAATCCCAGAACCAGGCAGACAGTCTTAAATGGACAGATAACACTTAAAATCACCTATTAAAAGCCAATGAACTCAAACACTCTTCAATAGATGTGCCGAATGGTCTTAAACACATTTTACTTTCTTCTTCTTCTTTTTTTTAAAGTTTTATCTATTTACTTTGAGAGAGAGTGCACGCACAGGCCCTAGTAGGCAAAGGGCAGACAGAGAGGGAGAGAGAATCCTAAGCAGGCTCCCCACGGCCAGTGCAGGGCCCGACACGGGGCTCCTTGAGATCATGACTGAGCTGAAATCAAGAGTGGGATACTCAACCGACTGAGCCACCCAGGCGCCCCCAAAACATTTTACTGACTATCGCACGTGGCAGGGAACACTCACGATGCCATCAAGAGGATGACGGATGGGGGGAGAACTGGTACAAAGAGCATGAGAAGAAGACCCAGGGAGCTGGGGCTCCGCATCGCGCCCAGTGCATGGGTCCTCAGGGCAGTGCCTGGCTCCCAGCTGAGAACTACACCCTTATGGCAGGGCACAGGAAGAAGCAGACCCTAAGAGCAGGTGAAATCACAGAAACAAAGATTCTTGACACAGGAAACAGACCTCCAGAGCTTACAGCAAGACAACAAATGCTTTACTCTGTTCCAGGAGCTTGGCTTGTGGCCACAGCCGAGCCGTCCCCTGACGCCCCTAACGTGAAGGTCCTGTGCTGGAGATGAAGTCCCATAGTGATGTTTTGTTGTTGTTTCTTTCTATTTTGAAATGATTTCTGATTTTCAGAAGAGTTGCACCGAGCTTCCCCTCGTGTTAATTTCTTCATTAACCCTGGCACGTTTACAAAAAAACCTAGAAACCCACACTGGTGTAATGCCAGTAACTAAACTCCAGACTTCATCAGTCCTCTTTTCCTTTTCCAGGATACCACCATAACAGAGCTTTAATAATGTTATTCCCTTGTTCAAAAACAAGTTCTCAGGGGCGGCTGGGGGGCGCTCAGTGGGTTAAGCCTCTGACTCCTGATTTCAGCTCAGGTCATGATCTGGCGGTGCGTGAGATCGAGCCCCATGTCAGGCTCTGAGCTGACAGTGCAGAGCCTGCTTGGGATTCTCTCTCCCTTTCTCTCTCTCTGCCCTTCCCTTGCTCACTTAACTCTCTCTCTCTTGCAAAATAAATAAATAAATAAATATTTAAAAAAAAACAAGCTTTCAATTGCAAATCGAAGTAAATGTTCTTCAGTCATTTGGTTGCTTCCTGTATTTTTAGAATCATCACCACTATTATAGGATACACCAACGTGTATCCTGTAAGGTTTGGCTAGAGCCAAACTGGACATGTTTGCTTTCTCTCCGTATATCCTGACCTTTCCTACACCCACAAGTTTGCTCACACTCGTCCCTCTACCTGAAACATTTTCCAGGACTCAGGGTTCTAAACCTTCTTTTAAAAAAAAAAAATATTCATTTTTGAAAGGCAGAGAGAGACACAGCACGAGTGGGGGAGGGGCAGAGAGAGAGGGAGACACAGAAACAGAAGCAGGCTCCAGGCTCCAGGCTCTGAGCTATCAGCACAGAGCCTGACGCGGGGCTCGAACTCACAGACAGCGAGATCATGACCTGAGCCGAACTCACAGACGGCAAGATCACGACCTGAGCCGAAGTCGGCCACTTAACCGACTGAGCCACCCAGGCGCCCCACTAAATCCTCTTTAAGACTCAAATCAAGTGCTTTCCCCTTTCAAGAAAATGTTCCCAGTTCCTCAAGCCTGGTGTGTTCTTTCTGGCCTAAAAAAGCTCTGGTGTGCCATTTTGGTGCGTTTCTTGTGTTGCACGTTGGTAAGGGTACCACCAAATGAGACATCAGAGCAGGGCAGGGTGGAGGCCAAGGCCTGAGCTGCTGAGGGTCAGTAAGAAAGAAGGCCCTGACCCCTGAAAGAGGAAAGGTAACAGGGGTCCCTGGATGTAGACACTTCAGCGAATTTGCAGAGCCCCTCCACATCCTCAACCGCTGGTAGAACCCAATTCCTTAGAGGGCTGAAGGCCTAACAATATAATTTGATTCTCCTATAGATTGAAATCATATCATAAAATAAAAAGAGCAGGATATTTCCTAACTCTCACATTCCATTACTTTAGCGGGAATAAAGCCTGTTTTCACCCAACCTCTGTGTAGAGGAAAACCTCACGCTTTGTAAACTTTTTTGTTTAGGTTTTTATATTTTGTCCTCCTTTTGCTAGTCTGTTAAAGATTATATCGTAAATATACTTTTTCTTTTGTAGCCACACCTCAGGGGAAAACACGAATATACCCTGACTATTGTGATTGTTTTGTATTTTTATAATTCTGCCTTCATATTGGCATCATTATGGTAGAATTTTGTATAGTTACAGATATATAATAAAAATGATTACTAAACAAGAAATAAAGCTTGGCATATCCTGAGATGTTTTCAAAACCCAGACAATGTAAAAAGAATGTATGATGTGACCTCTCCTATTAGAATGCAGAACCCTTATTTTTCTTTTCTGCAAATGAAAAGATGTGATATGCTTTTTGTTAGTTTCCTTATACATCTCTTAGCATGAAGTGAGCGAATAAATTTAACCCAAACCGAACAGTATAAAGGGAGATCAGGCATTAGACCCAGGAAGGGACACCTTGTGAATGCGATACAATGTGATATAACCTGATGATAGGGCATTTTGCGGGAAAGTCTGATTTGTGTATATGACTATGCAATATTCAAGGCTGGGGAGATCATTCAAGGAGACGTATGATTAACTTCATGTGAGTACAAAGCAGACGTGCAGTTTTTAAACCTTTAATTATCTTGCACTCTGTAACTGTTTTTCTTTTGAAAGGCAAAGCAAACTCTTAGCAAATTCTGTTAATAAGAATTGAATGTTTCCCACTTGCAGGGTTTTAAAAATCGAACACATCCTTCAAATAAAAATATAATGTGGACTAATTTCAAGTCTATTGAAGAGATATTTGTTTTTGTTTCCTGGGCTTTGTCATTTTAGGGAGACAGGCTGGATGTGACTTCAAAAACAATTGTATAGAAAACTGTTTATTTTATTTGCAAACCTAGAAATATTTTGCAAGTTTACAAATAAACTAAACAAATTTTTCTCTTTTGTAATACTGAAAAGATTTCTTTTTTTTTTTTTTACTGTTTCATCTTTGTTCTTTTATTTTTTTTTTTTTACATCATCCAATGGGATTTACTTAGAAAATGATTTCAATCCCAAAGAAAATATTTAGGCAGATTTATTCATATCCTTGGGGTTTAAAAAAATTTTTTTTTAACGTTTATTTATTTTTGAGACAGGGAGAGACAGAGCATGAACAGGGGAGGGGCAGAGAGAGAGGGAGACACAGAATCTGAAATGGGCTCCAGGCTCTGAGCTGTCAGCACAGAGCCCGACGCGGGGCTCGAACTCACGGACCGGGAGATCATGACCTGACCCGAAGTCGGAGGCCTAACCGACTGAGCCACCCAGGTGCCCCTCATATCCTTGGGTTTAATATAGATAGAAGCTGCCTGAGTGTATTTAAGTGAAGAAAGGAAATATATTCACAGTTCCTCATGCATATTAACAAGTGCTTTTTACTCCAAAACCCTCAAAACATTCGATAAGAACTTGAACACCTTCAAAACAGCTTCTAGAAAGGGACATAGTAGCATTTTAATTGCCAACAACAAAACTCGGTGGCAGTTTCAAGCCATGAGAAGGGCAGGGTAAGTGTTTACCAGAAGACACGCTGCAGACCATGTATCCTCGATGGCTCTGACTGGCAATGCAGCGCTTGCCCTGGGACTGAGCTGGTCCACCCAGGGACAGCATGCCTCTGAGACCTTTGAATGAGGTTATGAAAATCTTCTGGATTTGTGTTGAGTGGGTCATTCATGGGCAAGTCAGAACTTTCCGTAGGACCCCAAGAGCATCTATGCTTGCTTCACACTCCACCTCAAAGCAGATCCCCAAATCTCGTCCCCGATGACCCCCACTCAGTTGAAGCACAATTTGTGACCACCGTGCCCCGATACAGTCAAATAAGGGGCACCACTGAGTTTCTTGAAAGGGTATGTGGCCTGCAATGGATCACTTCTCCCCTGTTTCTGCTGCTCCCTTCCTTTTTCCTTCTCCCTTTTTTGGGGGCCACCCTACCCTGACTTTTATATTTTTAAAATCTTTTTTTTTTCTTTTAACCGAATAGGTTTGGGGCTGATTCTCAAAAAAAAAAGCTGCACCTGCATAGATAAAGGACCCGTTAACAGCAGGAAAGAAATGTGATTTGGGACTGGCTCAAGGCGGGGAACTACCCACTGAATCATCGCTGACACCTCCAGGGTTTCCTTGGAGGTCTCCCATAAGAACACGGACCCAGCCCAGCCTGGTTCAGCTTATGAGAGCTTAGCTGAAGGTGGTATGGCCACCAGCCATATTACTCATTGGGGATATTGAGTCATATACACTTATAAGGAGTGGGCACAGAACGTTAAATATCCCTAAGGTGTTTTGTAGCTTGAATGATACTGCTGAGCCCCAGAGTGATGGAACTCAATTCCTAATTCTGGGTATAACATGCAAGTTTCATCTCCACCGTATGCGTTTCATGTTGATTTCCTAAATTTTGGGCAATCGCTCCTTGTAACAACGTTCCTGCGTTTCCAAATAGGACTGTTTGTTATTTTTTGAGAGGTGGCAATGAAAAAGACAGCGAAAAGTACATTTCCTTAGACAGTTAAGGCCATTCAAGCCATCATGGGTGGAGTGACCTTTATTTGGGATTTTGTATTTGCTTAAGGTATAAGAAACACTCTTTGTTCTTCTTTGTGCTTTAGACTTGCCCCTTAATTCTACTTGGGTAAGTTAACCTCAGAAGTTGGATCACACAGTAACATGTGTGAGACTGTATCAGACACCATTCAGGCTGAACGCAATTTGAATAATGGCTTTGCAAGGAGAAGAATAAATCTTCTATCTTTTATCTCAACCGCTAGTAGCTGAGACTTATCAGTTCAAGCCATTCCCCACCCCATATCCTTCCCAATTCCTCTTACTTACAAAGAGAAAAAAATTTTTTTGATAGAGCTTGCCTGTCTGTTTTTCTCCCTACCTTCTTTATAAAGTTCCTAAATACATTCTTTTTAAGTTTCATTTAAACTGGGGCATTTGGTAAGTTGATAGTTATAGCATGCTCACAGCTGTGGGAAAACTGACATAAAAAATAACCAGCTCAGAAAAATGGCCCATGCACAACATCTTTGAGTTTTTATGTTTTATTAGCAATTTGGACTCATTACTGTTTGGGGGAGGAAGGAAGGGAGGTAGATGTTTCTGCAAGTTGTTTCTTTAATGTATTAAGCAGAGTTTCCCAATCAGGTTTAATGCAACTCTGCCCAGTCCTTTTAGCTGGGCTCCAGGAGATCCAGGAAATGTTGACCACTGGCCCCCATTCTCCTCCACCCACTACCCCCCTTACCTCCACACTCCCCCATTTTCCTTCCCTGAAATTCATTATCCAACAGCAGAGGTCAAGCTGCGTATTTCACGAAGCTTCATAGAAAAGTGAGATAACCTCTTTATCTCAACCCACTATGCTCTCTGATCTTTCCCAGCTTTTGTCTTCTTCTCAGTCTTTTCTGCAAAGGCAGGATTACCACTTGCAGCTACCATGGTGTCACTGTAGTTTTGAATTATGACAGCCAGAAAGAGCTGGGTAATATTTAATAGCCTGAGATCACAGACTTCCCTGACACAATACTTAGCCAGGTCTGTCCCTCTTTCAGAACTCTCATTATTTGTACATGTTCTATGACTTCTAGAGAGAATATACCATCTCTAAAACTCTCTTTTCCTTTCCTTTTTGCTCTCCGTGGTATTAATCATCCCCACCCCTCACCCATCCACCTGAAAGAGCTGTGCATTTTGTCACAGAAAAGCATTAATGAAGACTGTAAGAATTCTGTTCCCCTAATCTTTGGTGCCTCTTGGTGAGTCTTTGGAACATAAAAACAAACTGCATGCTGAAATGGCTTTCTGTAGCCAGATTCAGGAAAATCATCAATTATCTCATTGGGGAAAACATTAAATACACAGGTATCAAGCCTTTCAACTCAATTGCCACTCTTTCCCTAAGAACACGGGAACAAGGGTGATGGAAAAATGACGGGCACTACAGGAATCAAAAGAATGAAATAGGAAAATTCATTTACTCAAGCCCACACCCTCAGAGGAAGGAAGGAAGGAAGGAAGGAAGGAAGGAAGGAAGGAAGGAAGGAAGGAAAGAAAGAAAGAAAGAAAGAAAGAAAGAAAGAAAGAAAGAAAGAAAGAAAGAAAGAAAGAAAGAAAATGGGAGGAGGCAGGGATGGAGGGAGGAAGAGAGGAAGGGAGAGAGGAAGGAAGGAAGAGAGGAAGGAAGGAAGGAAAGAAAAAGAAAAGGGGAGGGAGGGATGGAGGAAGCAAAGGAGGGAGGGAGGAAGAAAGTAAATGACTGGTAATATTTTTCATCTTTCCATAGACAAAAACGTATTGTAAAAGTCCTATAACGATTTGAAACTGGCAAAGATTTGGAATCTGAAATATCAAATCATACTCGAAGTGTTGAATTAGCTCGATAGTCCTTGATTTGATACATAGCTCAGAGACAAGAATGTTAATTCCACCTCTATCAACAAGATGACTAGTTCAGCTTGTTTTTCATGACTAGTTCGAGAGCTCTCGGGAGGAAAAATAGTAGAAGCTAAGTAAGCAGAAAAGTCCTGTATGATGGGTTTCTAGGGCAGTACGGCTCTTAATTGAGGTCCTGGGACCAGCAGCATCAGCATCACCTGGGAACTTGTTAGAAATGTAAATTCTTGGGCCCCACTCCAGACGTGCAAATCAAAACCTCTGAGGGTGGGGACCAGGAATCTGTGTAATTGCCTTCCAGGTAATTCTTCTGCAGGCTAACTTTGAGAAGCACTGTAAACATTCTTCCCCCAAAAGATTTTAGCCTGCACTTGGGAAGGAACAGTAATTACCAAGCCCTCAATGAAATAGCAGTATTATTAAAGTACATGAAAGAATATAAGACAAGGTGTAGAAGAACACATTTATTGTGAGCAAATGAGAGAAGAGAAAAGAATAAATGAATACACATACAAACACATATGCGGGAGAGAAATCAAATCACCACGTGAGAATAAGCTTTCTGTCTCTGACAGCTCAGTCTAGAAACGAGAGATAGTTTCAACTGGAAAATATAAAAATGGAATTTTAAACCACAGGTTTATGGTCCCATCTTGCCTTGGGGAGACTCCTTCAGGCTTCACACACAAGGGGAGACATATTTCTCCAGGTAGTATCATATCCCCCCCCCATATTGACATACATGAGCAGTGGAATATTCCATAGTAGAGGAAATGGCGATCTTTCAATGATATTGAGGCTTCACCTATATCCGCCTCCACATCTGTCAATGAGAATTAAATAGTAAACCCGATAGGCAAAATAGGCAGACAGGGGCTAACACATAAACCAAAGGCTCTCTCATCCCTTCTTATCTTCCTTGAGGGAAACAGAGACAGAGCTTGCCCAGGGCAGAAGGCTCCAGATAAGTTCCCTCGTACCTCTCACAGCACATTCACCGGTCAGCCCATCCACCCTGTTGTGCCGGGCGCGTGTGCTTGTGTGTGAGCGTGTGCTGTGCGCCTGTGCGCGTGCAGGGTCATCGTTTGCAGGTAAGTGTTTAAATCAAACTTCAGAGCGAGATGACAAGTCAGCTTTATGGTTTGGCCCCCAAAGACTTGCTGTGGGGAGCAAAAATCAACAACCCTGGGCAGCGCAGGCTTCAGCGGGCCAAGTTTAACCACCGCCATTTCCTGCTGAGGCAAGCACGAGAGCGCACTTAACCCACATTGTGTTTGGAACTCCTCTCGGTGGCATAAAATACTGAGCTGTGGCAAAGCCACCTGGTGAAGTTACTCACCAGTAGAGCTTTTTAGGCACTCAGGAGGTCTCTGCCTCATAAAAGGCCAGGTCCCTTGAATATCGTGTCCAAACCATCTTAGGCTCTCTTTTTGTTGTTGCTCTTTTTTTTTTTTTTCCTTTTCTTTTCTTTTCTTCTCTCACCTTTTCAGTCAAGGTTGGTGACTGACCCACAGCAGTAAGGCACCATTTCAACTCACTAGACCATCATCAGAGGATGGAGCCAGCTTTTCTTCTGTTTGCTCCCTTTTGGTTCCTGGTAATGATCTTAATATGTTCTCTTGATGATCAGGAGGTCTGTGCAGCTGGAAGAGCAGCATATTTTCCTGCCGTTCACTAAGGGGCAAGCACATTGTCCCTGGGGGCTGGCATGCGCAGATCTAATATGAAACGCACTCATAGGAAATGGATCCAAACAAAGAACTGTGTTTCCCTATCACGCGGTGTTTCTGCCCGAGTACAGCATGTCAGTTTCCTTCACAGCTGGCGTGTGTGCCTATTGTTACAGGACAAGCAGTAGCCATTTATAATGCTTACAATTTGCCTGCAACTTTCATATTAAGTCCTCATTACCTTCCCCTTAAAAATAATGTATTACATTTCAAACTTGGTATAAATGCAAGGGAAGAGTAGTCACCCAAACAGGATCCTCACTACAAGGACAGGTGAATGAGTGTGCTTTGAAGCTAGAAAGAATCAGGAGGAAGTTGAAAAACCAATCAACTGTTGCTTACTTAAGAGAAAAATAACATTTGGAATAAACCAAAGCTTTAATGAATTTTGTGTCTCTTTCAATAAAGACAGGGAGTTTTATTTATGAAGTTAGGTCTCTCTAAACCTAGCAAGTAATTTATGCTGGCAGATATGCAAATAGCCAAGAGAGAAGAGATAATGACTTGAGAAACTTTTACTTTCATGCAGAAAGAGGGAGAGGCAGTTCCAATGACATAGAGACTGGGTTCCATGGAAGCTGGAGGGCTGGGTGGTAAAGAAAGGACAATAGGTATGGGACAATCTTTATCCCCATTAGTATATTCATTCAAAAAACATTGAGCATCCAGCAAAAATGACTTAGAAATAAGTCATTAACAATTATGGTATAATAAATGCTATGGGACCACAGTAGGATGTGTCAGGAGATTGGCCACTGGGAATGGAGGATGAGGAGGAATAACGCAATTGAAGAAGGCTTTACTGAGAAGGAAACATTTGAACTGGGGTTTGAAAGGCAGAGAGAAACACAGCAGAAGCAGGAGATATCAGACCCTTGAAGGAAGAGCCATGTTTTCATCTTTCACACCCCAGGAGCACCCCTCCCATACACGTGGTTCAGCCTATAGCAAGAGTTCAATTGGTGCTGGATGAATGAGTGTTGAAAAACATTCACACAGAGAAAACAGCACACAAGAAGGCAAGTTGCTGCCAGAGTGGTTGGCATGTTCAGGGCCTGGCAAGTAATGGAGAATGGCTAAGGGCAAGGTTTGTGGAGACAGAGAAAGGGAGGAAAGTAAGCTGAGGTCAGATTGTGAAAAAGCTTTGTAGGTAGTGCCAAGAAGAATGGCTTTTTCCTCTGGAATCCAGCATTTCTCACGATGTGTTTTGGGGAACATTGGTTCCACAGAATATTAATTTAAGAATACAAATGGGAAGAAGAAGGGGTAGGGAGTAGAAAAGGAGCAGGAGACATAATTCCAGATTTAAGTAAGTTTAGGAAACATTTGGTTAAACAAAATTATCCAGGCATTTTATGGCATGATTTCTCAATTTTTAATAGAATAGTACTTTTTTCTCCAAGTCAGTGTGGGCAGTACTAGATGGTGGAACTTATATCTGTTGCAATTATGCATTTGTTTGAGTAATTATTTATCTCTATTTCCCCCAATAAGATTAGCAACTCCAGCAGGACAAGGACTAACTCTGGTTTTTCTCACCATTATATCTTTTGTGAATAACAGAATATCTAACACATAGTAGATGCTCAAAAAATTGTTGAATGAATAAATGATAGTTTGGCTGGGTATAGAATTCTAGGTTCAAAGTAAATTTCCTTTTTTTTTTTTTTTTTTTACAACCGTACTTGTTTTCTAGTAACTAATGTTTCTGATGAGTAGTTTGAGGCCATTCTGAATCCTATTCTTTTATTGGTAAGGAGGGCCTTTTTTCCTTCCTTTAAAAGCTTATAAAATTTTCTTTTAACTTTTATTGATAAGCTATAAGCCACAATAGCTATGTTATTCTATACATAACATAGTCTTGACATTAGCATAAGGATAAACATTATTTTTTATTAAAAATTTTTTTTAAAATGCTTATTCACTTTTGAGAGACAAAGACATAGTGTAAGCAGGGCAGGGGAAGAGAGAGAGAGGGAGACACAGAATCCTAAGCAGGCTCCAGGCTCTGTGCCGACAGCAGAGAGCCTAACGCGGGGCTTGAACTCACAAACCATGAGATGATGACCTGAGCCGAAGTCAGACACTTAACCAATTGAGCCAACCAGGTGCACCAAGGATAAACATTATTGACAGGGGAGAAGGAAGAGTCCCAGTAAAATCAATTTATTTGAATGCAGCTCTTTTGTTCTAATGCCATTCCTGCTCTTTGGAATTACTGACTTAAAGTTTGGAGCAGGGCTGAGGGACCTGGGCAAAAACCTATTTGCTCCTGGTGTCTTGGGCAGCAGTTTTCTCTACTTTTTCTCCTCTGTGCTGATAACATCTTCTAGAAAATCCTCAAAATTTTGGATCCAGTGATGGTGCACTTTGTCATTTCTCAGTGGTATTATAGTTTTATTCATATATATGAGTTTCATTTTATTTATATATATATATATTTATAGGTAGATAGATAATTTCAAGGGAGGCAGCTTATATGCACTTGTTTTGTCATCTTGAACCATGTATATGTATTTCATTTTTTTTTTCATTTTAAACGTTTACTAGAGATACCAAAATTATAATGAAATTTAATTCAATTTTATCTGATCCATATGGAAATAGATTTCTTATGTGTGTAAATTAGGAGGCAGGCTAAAAACTAAAAAGAACTGCAGAATTTGCTGTCACAAAATGCTGTGTATTTATAAGTTGCTTTGTAGCTCTTTCTGCCAAAGGACACCACAGGATCAACAATAAAATGTTGGTCCAAGGCTTTAGGCTCTTTGCATGCAAGTCATATCTGGCTATAGGACAGCATCACAGCATACTGAAAGAAGAATAAAGCAGCTTCAGAAATGGGTTTAGGAAAAGCATTTTGCAGCCGACACCTTAAACTTCCTCCTTAGTGGAAACAGTGCCTTGTTGCCTCTGTTGGAGCCCAGTTTACCCTCCTTGGCTTAAAATATCCAACATCCTATCAGGCATTTAACTCTGAACACCATTTCCATCTTCTGAAGTGCCACAGGAACTGACTCCAGCTGCTAAGGGGACTTTCCAGATACTAAATAATTGCCTGCAATGGCTTTCCTCATGCGTGTCTAATAAACAGGAAAAATCCCGCCTGCCCAGTACACTTATTGAGGAGATTGTTTAAAACATTGACCTTCTTGCTCATTTGTGAAAGCAGTGAGTCAGTAGGTCAGTGTTCCGAGGCAGACAACCAAATCAAATGTTCATTCTTGATTTGGAGGTCCCTCAACATGAAGACTTATTATAAATTATGACCTGTGTATTATATTTAGTTCAATGACTTAAAGCTTAGAGAGCCAGTCAATAGAGGACTATAGAGAAAGCATTCATTTACTGCAAATGGTCTATAGCATATCTCAGTGCCGCGTGGGGTTTTTTTTTTCCTACGACAGGAGGCTGTTATCTCTACCAGTGTTTGTTTCCAGTTGTGCCGCAGCTGTCAGCCCTTTTCTTATCCCCCTCCCCAAACTGGAGACTCAACATAGCCTTCCCATCACCCCTGACTTTAATCAGCTTGGAGTCTGAGAAAGCCAGGCTGCATCCTCCTGGGAACTCCATGAGCTGCTGGTGGGCTACTTGGCCAGACCTCAGCGAGCTGTCTATTTGATAGTGTCTCTCACGTTTCTGTGTGCAAGAGTGCAGACGTGCTTTGTTCAAGGATGCCTGAGCTCCCCAGTGCAGCTGTAAGGACTGACTTCTCTTGCAAGGAAGATAATTGCTGTACGCACAGAACAGAAACTCTTGCCTCCTCCACCAGTGTTAAGCATCTCTAGCCTGTGTGAAATTGCAAACCAAAGTCAATCTAACAAGTCTTCAAAACAAATTAAACATCCAAGTGGGTTCACAGGCAGAGGTAGATAGGAGCTATCGTCTTGACCAATAATGTTGTTTCTTTCTGGGTTCACACAACCACAGAGTTGGTCGAAATGAATTTTACTCCTTGGCTTTGGAAATTTTACCCTCATTCTTTGGAAAACAAAAGTCTGGGGCATGCACGGGAGAAATGGCCCCCAAAAGCAATTAACAACTCATCCTATCATTTGTCTGGACCCGTAATTATCCCTGGTGTGCAAGCCATGCTCCACCCTCATCAGTGCATTTATTTATACTGCATGCTCTGCATTAAGGAGGACAAAGGTGTGGAGTAAATGATGCTCACAGTCACTAATATACTGTTTACGCAAGAGTAACATAAGATAGACTATAATGTGCCTGCTCAGTGAGCAGACAAGAAATGGAACCCAGCAGTTCATCATTTTGTTCAATCAGTGTTCTCTGTGTGCAAACAAAGAGATTTATACACACAATAAAGCAATAAAAACATCCTTCAGAATATTTCTATGAATGAGTTTATGACTGCACTCTAATGAGCCATGCCGGCATATATCTAAGCAGCTGGCTTAGGATAGCTGATTGGTTCCACCACTTTACAAAGGAGACACAATGACTAGAATAGAGAGCTTTGGAACAATTTTTTTTTTAATTGTAAGCCAAGGGGTGGGGAGGGGGTTGGTGAGGAGTAGAATTGCAGAGACAAAGGGGATTCAATGCAGCACTAATGCCACCAGACAGAGTTGTCAAAGCAGGCTCTGGCTTCATTCCTGAATTCCTCTTGACCTGACAGGTTATATTTAGAAACCAATTGTCCAGAGACATCCCCTTCAAACTTTGAATTGGTTACCTACTTCTCTAATGCATGGCACGAAAAACTTTTTTACAAAACATCCACCATATGCTTAAGACCCTTTGTGAGTATGGCAGGTGGGGGTAATGGGGCTGGTGCCTTACAGATGGGGCAGGTGTATTTTCAGAAGGGATTATGTGTGCTTGGGATCATATCTGCACAGAAACATATTCCATGCATCCCATTGTTCACAATTCTCTTGAAAAGCTCCTTTTCCCCTATTTTTCTTCTTTCCACAATAAATAGTCTCATGTGTTGTCTTATGATCTGGCTGTCTTGCAACATTTTTCAAAAAAACGAAGATACTGAAAGAGTTAAAATCTTCTTGGATACAAACCTGGCTTCTTATAATCAAGGAGGAACACATTAAGAACAAAGTGCCCTGGAATAAAATGCTGGTCAGTTTCTAGCATGAGTGAAAGTGTGACTGAGCAGAGATGTACTTTCTTCGGAAGGTCTCGTCTGTTTCTTCACTCCACAATCCTTTCTTCCAGGAGATCCTACCGACAACCACTGACGGTATATGTATGCAGTACAAATCCAAGGCTGTGCCCAGTTAGCCTGTTTGGCACATTGATGTGCCCCATTTTACAAAATTTGGATTGTTTATACACCATGCTGCTGTGAACATCATTTGATTTTAACTCCGAATATTGCTTTTTTTATAGCAAAGGAAGTAGTTATTAGGTGCAAATACATGAGAGTGATTTTTTTTGGAAGGTTGCATGCAGTGGTATCACTCAAGAGCCTAAGCTCCACCATACTGACTCTGGGACTGAGAAATGCTGTATCGATTTAGTTGTTTTAGGCAGAATATCTCAGTAAGGGTCTCCTCAACGAACCTCAGCATCATAATTTTTTTTTAATTTCAGTTGAACTACCTTAAAAAGATAAATTTGTGTCTAATTAGAGTTCAGTTCTTGTTGATAATGCCTCACTGTTATTGTCATGATATTTTTATATGACTGAGCCACAGAGGAGCACAGCTGGGCTGAATTTTAGAAAAGTACCTAAATATACCTCCATTTTTTTTCTTTTAATCAATAGAAATATTATTCAATAGGCTCAGTTTCCTCCATTAAAAAAAAAAGTTTTATAATGTGTTAGTGAACTGTTGGCCTTGACGGGGATTAATTAAACCCCGGCTGTTATTCCTGTTAAACTCTTTCCACACAGCTCAGTTGACTCAGGACACTGACCATCCCAAATTGCATTGTGGGGTAAATCAAGGACACAGGCAAAACCTTCCGTTCGTTCATTTGCAAATACGACGCCATCATGAAAGCTAAACTCACGCGTATCATGACTAACAGAAGCATTTTAAATTTCATTTTATTTAAAGACTTTTTGGTGTAACTTTAAAGGCAGGCAAAAATTGAAAGAGTAATACAATTAAAACCTAAGTAGCCCCCACTGAAACTAAGAAATAAAATATTACAGATAGATGTTCACCTGTAACCCCCTCTGGGTCTTAGTCACTCCCCCTCCACCAGCTATAGGGATCACGGTGTCTTGAATTGGGGGATTATCGTTTCTATGCCTGTCTGTATACTTTTGCTACATGCATGTGTACTTTTGAAACTCTCGCTTTTCAGCCAGGAGGCCCCGTTGGTTTCCACCGTGACGCTTGGTTATGTAGGAGATATTAAAATACAGTACTTCTTTAGTTTGTAAAAATATTGCCCATATGGCACCCCATGCCTCTAAACCATTTGCAAGCTCATCCCTGGTGACCTGATTCTCCAAACACAAAGAACAGAGTTCCGCAAAGGCAAATGAATTATCCAGGGTCACGCGTCATCTCAGTAGCAGAAAACACCACATGGAGTGCTCCCACCCTTGCCTCCCACTACTAGCCTATGATGCTGTTGTGCTCTAGGGATTCATAATATATTTATAAGTGCTCCACAATATGTAATAAATCATTATGTATTGATTTAAACAGTGCCATTTGCAAGCCTCAGAGCGCTTTACTGTATTACATACATAAAGGAATCCAATCACTCCGCCAGCCACTGACAAGCAGTAGTTAGAAGCCTGGGCTCCTAGAGCGGTGTCAGCAAAACTCCACAGCAAGCTGACAACCAGAAGTGAGTGAGTCACATCGACTCCTGTAAGCAGCAAGCCTTGGCTAATTGCTGAGGGAATACGCACTAGAGCGTATCTTAGATTTTTAACTGTTTGGATAGAGAGAATCTTTTATTCGTATAAATCAATGTGTTCCTTAGAGGTCTGCTGTGTTGGAAATTCCACAGGTGTAAAGCGTATTGGCTACTGGAAATAAAAGCTTTAAACAACGCACTAAAGGCAAGTGAATGGGAAAAAGCCACACGCTCCTATATGCAGCCTCAAGTGACAGGCACCTGTCAGTCTCATTAACATGCCCGTGGAGCCAAAAGAAACTCCCAAGGTCAGGACTTGAGGTTTAAAAACTCACTCTAAAGGCTGTGGTGTGTTAAAGCCTGTTGCACCAGATTTGTGAGAGCCAATTGCTAAATATTCAGGAACCCTGTAACGGTCCTTAAACGGTTGGGAGGCAGAAATGGACCACGGTGGGAGCTCGAAGATCGGTAACTCCTACAGATCAGGACTTTCCCCTGCAGCAAGTGGTTTGCCAACCCACCACTGCTTCGTCACATCCCTGGGGTCGTGGGGTTTGTGCTTGAACCTAATGTTCCCTGGATCCTGAAAAGAGTCTTTTGAACGGCTCACAGATCCATTCACAGATAGTTGTTACGGAAAAACATCTTTGTACCTGGCTGGCAAGTAATGTAAGGGGATGTCTATCGTGTTCTCCTGGATGAATGGAAAACTCCCATTTTCCCAAAGTGTGAATCGGGAAATGGCTATCATGGAAATAGCTACTTCTAAAGAAATAAAATAAATGTATAGTGAATATTTTCACCCACATTCAGTCAGCCTCAATCAAACACTACTTGCCTTCACGCTGGAAATCTGAAAGGGCACGCCGTGTCAACACATTGACAAGTTACAGAATTACTTCTGTTCCCGAGAAAATCTCCAGCACCTCAAAAATCCCATCGGCCCAAAGTGCCTCGAAGGGGAAAAAGGCACATGTTCATAGAAGTTTAGTGAAAACGCCCACTTCTACTTTTCAAATGGTCACTCTAATTTTATTATTTACGGGTGGCTCTTCCAGAATCAAAGTTGCTGTTAAAGTGGTAACTTCACATCTTTTGATTACAAGAAATATTTTCTGGTCCATGTCAACATTTTGCATGGAAATTATCCAAGGTAATTACCCCAGCTCCCTGCCAAATGAAACACATTGGGTTACTTATTTTCCTAATTTTAGTTTCTTTCTAATTTTAGTTGCTTCCTAATTTTTGTTTCACTCCTGTCTGGGGGTACAGGGCTCCATGCCGTACCGAGTCTCGCTGGAAAGGATTTTCATAGATAGTAGAAACAAGATTGAATTCGGAATGTCCATCACCACGTTTTTCACTTTTTGGGCACGTGTGCAAAGGCAGCTGAACACCAATCATTTATTAAATCAGATCTTCCCTGTATTGACATGACAGCCTGCAGTGAAACTATATACTTGGGGGGTGTCACAGTAGTCCATTACGATCATCCCCTTCGCCGGGGGGCACCTAAGCCTAAGAGAGTTCATTGCCAGATGGATGGGGGCGGGGGATAGTTATGTCATAAAAGTTTATTGAGCATCTGAGCTGTGTACAAAGCTGCTTGCGTGCATTTTCTCCAACCCTTACAACATGACTACAAGATATTATTATTCCCATTTTATAGATGGGGAAATTCAGACTCCAAGAATGTAGAGGGACGACACAAAAAGTATAGGAGACAGAATTCAGGCTGGCCTCTTTTCACTATGCCACCTCCCTCAACACAGTGCCATCTTGACTAGACCCCTGAATGACCATCTCCCTTCCCTATCTGCTTTCTAGAAGGTCATATGTCTGACATTTATAAAATTAGGACCACCAAGAGTTTAGATTACTAGAATAAATTTCTTTTTTTAAAAAAAAATTTTTTTCAATGTTTTTTATTTATTTTTGGGACAGAGAGAGACAGAGCATGAACGGGGGAGGGGCAGAGAGAGAGGGAGACACAGAATCAGAAACAGGCTCCAGGCTCTGAGCTATCAGCCCAGAGCCTGACGCAGGGCTCCAACTCACGGACCGTGAGATCGTGACCTGGCTGAAGTCGGACGCTTAACCGACTGCGCCACCCAGGCGCCCCTAGAATAAATTTCTTTAAAGCCATAATGTGAAAACATTTCCATTATAGCTTTAAAGCAATTGGAAAATGGGGACTTTCAAGGAACAGAATTACAAATTATGAAATGCCATCCAGCTGTTCTAGCTGTAACAGCCATGAGTGATATTAACAAGTTGTTACTTACTAGGTATGAGAAATTAATATCAAATTTGAAATATGGTTTGCTATACACATTTACCTTTAAGACAAGCTTGTCGATTAATTATTTTGGGAGTGAGCGATTACTCCACAGCCAACATACATAGTTTGGTGATTTTTACCATTTTGCCTAATAATAATGTGAATGCCTTTTACTTTAACCACAAAAAGCAAGTAAGTTAAATGTCACTGATTCTATTTTACAAATGAGGAGTTGAGGCTCAGACAGACACGGGCATACCTCATTTTATTATGCTTCTCTTTACTGTTCTCTACAGATATAGCTTTTTAAATTTTTATTTATTTATTTTTAATTTTTTTAATGTTTATTTATTTTTGACAGAGAGAGAGAGAGACAGAGCGTGAGCGGGGGAGGGGCAGAGAGAAGAGGGAGAGAGAGAATTCTAAGCAGGCCTCACACTCAGCATGGAGCCCCAATGTGGGGCTCGATCTCACGACCACAAGATCACACCCTGAGCCAATATCAAGTCAGATGCTTAACTGCCTGAGCCACCCAGGAGCCCCTGACTCAGTTCATTTCAATATTCACTTCATTGTGGTGGTCTGGAAGCAAACCCGCCATATCTCTGAGGTATGTCTGTATAAAGCAGCACAGCCAGACATGATAGTCAGCTCTTATGATCCCCTCTAGTGCTTTCCCTGTCATATGACACAGAACAGTTAGCTTACAAAAGAAGAGTGAAAACACAAGAAGTAGGCGTAGCACTTCTGATAAAGAAAGAATGAATTCTGGCTCAAAATATAACCTGTGGAGTTCATAATGCAAACAGCACCTTGAATAGTTTGGATGGCAGGAAAGAAAGTTAAGCAAAATGTTAGGGCTGGCACAGGTTGGTACCCAGTGCCTGGTGGATGAAACAGGACCGGAAAAAAGTTGAAACAGAAATAGAAAGGCCCAGAAGTCTTCCTAAACCCGTGTTTCAAGTTCATTTGGGGCTTGTTCTACATATTGCCACACATACCCTGCGACAACATTAATAAAGCATCTCCAGAGGCCACTTTTTGAATGTATGCACTGAGAAACACTCTTTCTCTCCATTTGCCCCTTCCCTCAAGAATGCAGTTAGAGCCCTTTGTGTTATTTTTAGCGTAGCCTTCACCACATTCTAAAAAGACAGCAACGGTAGTATTCTAAGACAGCCTCTAGTCACTACTGTGATTTTCAAATAAAATTTACCTGGCCCATGCTGAAGTATATTTGTGAAACCATATATTTGTTTTACAGGTTAATTTGCCAGGAGGTGTAAACCTGATTTCCTCCTAATTAAAAATTTTTACAAAAAAATGGTCAAAGCAAAATCGTATCCTCCAGCCATGAGCTGTCTTTATATTCTCATTCTCCCTTTTACCACCACTGCCAGCTCTGGATTACTGCCACAACTGAAAATAACCTGCAAAAGGGGTTTTGTTCCCATTCAGCATGGTACTTTGTTTTCCAGGCCACAAACTCTTGCCATCTTTATGGGAATGCAGTAAACACGTCAGAAAACTTCAGTCCAATATGCCAACATCCAATAATCAAAGGTGATTAAAATCACCATTTGTTTTCTCTTTTCCAAAAAGATAACTGAATTTGAGATCGAAAGAGCCATCTGCTACCAAAGGTGTCTTCCAGTCTAGGTGAAGGCACACTTCGTTTGGATATTCTTTTTCCTTGTTACGAAGGAATATGTGCTCCAGAAATTTCTGATTTACTTTGTGTTATTGAACAGCATAACCTTCTGATGATCTGTTTCCTACTAATCTTAACGTTAATTTCCTATGGAAAAAATATGCTAAACTAATTCTTCAGAGCCTGGTGTTTTGATGTTTCAGCGTTCCGCTTGGAGGGTTTGAGACAACCTGGATCTACATGATTGAAACAGCGTAATTGTGGCCTGGCAGAAGCAATCAGTTCAGGCAGCTAAATGATGTGTAAATGGAAATGGCCACACAATGGATTTGACCAAGGCAATCAATACTCCTTAAGAAGACAGAAAAAAACAAGCGATCAGCTGGGCTATGGTCCCACTCAGTGGCTGCAAGTGGATACAATTTACAAAGAATGGGTACAACAGAAAAACCTTGCCCCAGAGAAACTGGGTTTCTAGGTAGGTGTATGTGAAATGCCCAAGTCAGCACCTGGCTAAGAGAAGGTATTTAACAAATTTTACTTGCCCCCCACTTTATTCTGGTCATAGAATTTTTCTAGTATTTCATTGGATTTTGCATTTTAGTACCAAGTACAAGCACCATAAACAAATATTGGAGACAATTAGTATGTACACAACTCAACTCAAAGGGGAGCCCAAGAAAGTTACATACCGGCTTTGCACAGTTTGTGGGACATAGGCATTAATCAGCACGTTTTAAAAGGGAATGGTTTTCAATTAGCAGAACTTCTGTTCCACTTCACAGTTCTTGATATTGTCCTGTTTTCTGGTAATCAGCTGGCTAGTCAGCTCATTGCGTAGAGACTATTATAATTCTGATATTTATATATGGCAATAAAGCAAAGGTAAATAATTTGTTCCAAAACTCTATATCTATCTAGCATCCATCTATCTATCTATCTATCTATCTATCTATCTATCTATCTATCTTCCTATTTATCTATCTACCCATTCATTCAATAAATAACTATTCATTACCTCCTATTTACTTGTACGGCACTACAGAAGAAGATACAAGAGAAGATAGCTCATGGTCTCTTGCTCAAAAAAGTTATAGTTTACTGGGATGAGGGTGGGGGAAAAGTCTTGAATGAAAAGGCAACACTATCCTTCTCGGTTCCAAGTCAAAAAATGCCAAGTGGGTTGAATACTCTCTGCTAGCTTAGCCGATCACCCGTACTTTGGACCATGTGTCAGAGGTTGGCAAACTTTTTCTGTAAAGTGCAATCTTTGCCACCAATATGGCCATTCTGTCTCCACTGTGACTCCTCTACATTGTAGCAATAGATAATAGGTCAGTGGCTGGGCAGAGCTGTATTCCCAATAAAACTTTATTTGAAGATGCTGAAGTTTGAATTTCATGTAAATTTTTACATGTTATCAAATGTCATACCTCTTTTAATTTTTGGAGTCATTTAAAAGAATAAATACTATTTTTAGCTCATGAGCCGTCATGAACACAGATGGCAGGCTGAACGTGGCCCAAGGGCTGTGGTTTACAAACCCCTCTCTTAGTTTGAAGGAAGGCATTTTGGGGGCTTCCTTTCTTGGGGAAATCTTGCTGGTAGCCAGGAATCACAGGAACTTCAATCCACTGCTTTGTGTATCATTCACCTTTGGCCACACACGGGAAGGCATCCTTATAATCCACGCCTTCCAGGAAAGCACTGGGGGCTTTCTGCACACCTACCGAAAACCAGTCCCTTTCCCTCCAGGGGCTGGCACTGGTGGTAGTGTTCCGTTTAGACTCCCAAAGCACAAATGCTTTACTGGTACATCAAAAATATTCAAGGCACAGCTCTAATTAGAAAGAGCAAAAGAAGAGAAGCTTCAGAAAAGCGCAGGCTTCCTGTTTTGTTTCTTTTTAAATAAAAGGATCTTCGGGGCGCCTGGGTGGTGCAGTCGGTTAAGCGTCCGACTTCAGCCAGGTCACGATCTCGCGGTCCGTGAGTTCGAGCCCCGCGTCAGGCTCTGGGCTGATGGCTCGGAGCCTGGAGCCTGCTTCCGATTCTGTGTCTCCCTCTCTCTCTGCCCCTCCCCCGTTCACGCTCTGTCTCTCTCTGTCCCAAAAATAAATAAACGTTGGAAAAAAAATATTTAAATAAAAGGATCTTCGAGTATATTATGGAAACTCAAAGGAATATTTTAGTAACTCTTGATAACCAAATATTTAATAGCAGTTTTCCAAAGCTATCATCTTATTATTCCTCTTATACTTCATGTGGTCCAGGTTTGAGAGCCATATGCCTTGTTCACTGTCCCCATCCCAGTGTTCTGGTTTGTGAATTGAGTTGAATACTCCTTTTCTAAGATCATAGCCCATCGTCCTTCTCTCTCCTCTTCAAATGAAATACTACCAAGAGAAACCACACATGCTGGTGCTAATCTGTGGTCCCTTCTCAACATGAATTCCTTGTGATCCTGATTATCTTTTATCTTACCACCTAGAACGACAGTCTTTATATCCTCCCCTCTTGCCAGGTGGAAACCTCACCATCTTGTAGCCAACATACTTTACATTAAAAATAGCAAACTTTTGGGGCGCCTGGGTGATGCAGTCGGTTAAGCGTCCGACTTCAGCCAGGTCACGATCTCGCGGTCCGTGAGTTCGAGCCCCGCGTCAGGTTCTGGGCTGATGGCTCGGAGCCTGGAGCCTGTTTCCGATTCTGTGTCTCCCTCTCTCTCTGCCCCTCCCCCATTCATGCTCTGTCTCTCTCTGTCCCAAAAATAAATAAACGTTGAAAAAAAAAATTAAAAAAAAAATAGCAAACTTTTAATGATCTATAGGAATCTCAAATATTCCCTCCGGTTCTATACGATGAACCTGTGATTTTTCATAAGGTACAGTATTTGCTAGCTCTATATGGCCATTCGGTTTTAAGTTTAAACTAGGTGACATTAAATAAAATTAACAACTCAGTTTCCCAGTTGCAGTAGCTGTATTTCAAGTGCCTGACAGTCATTTTTCCATCACTGCAGAAAGTGCTACTTGACCATGCTGATCTAGGTGAAAAAGTAGGAAGACAGTAGGTATGATGGTCAACCTTCCTGATTTATTTACGTCAGCTCGGAGTTATCCTGATCGATTTAATTCTTTATTTCTCCGGAATAAAATTCATTTTTTAATTTTTTTTTTTTTATTTATTTTTGGGACAGAGAGAGACAGAGCATGAACGGGGGAGGGGCAGAGAGAGAGGGAGACACAGAATCGGAAACAGGCTCCAGGCTCCGAGCCATCAGCCCAGAGCCCGACGCGGGGCTCGAACTCACGGACCGCGAGATCGTGACCTGGCTGAAGTCGGACGCTTAACTGACTGCGCCACCCAGGCGCCCCATAAAATTCATTTTTTAAAGTACAATTACGAACAATGTGTTAGTATGAGAAAGCTCCACCCTCCAGTCATAGGCTAGGATGCTTTTTTCTTTCAGCCTTCTATCTTCCATGTTCAATGCTAGGAATTAGCGAAGTAATTGTAACCACACACCCATGGTCAACAAATGCCCTTTTAAGGAGTTATCCAGCACCCAGTCTACCTGCCCCTTTTGGGGGGAATTCCTGTTGAAAAAGGTCTTAGTGGAACACGTGATATGCAGGCTCGGTCAACCAAACGTTCCACCTGAGCCTACAATCCTGGGGCAAGTGAGGTCAAGAGAGCGCAGATGGACCGTTGGTGCCATGTTTGTGACGATGTCCAACGGTGGTGGTGGGGACTGCCCAGGGGCAGCAGCAGTGATATGGTGGCCAGGCTGTTTCTGCTGCAAGCTTTCTAGGCCATCTGGAGCTGCTCTGGCCTCTGCCTCGTTTACAAGGTTGAACCCCTCCAGCCTCTGGCTAATTCCGGGAAACCAAACATCCTTTGAATATATTCCCTTTTTCATCTTCAGGTAACAGGAGTGTGTTTTTTCCTCTTAACCACCAAGCACCTCTACTGATAACACCACCCAGGTCACCTCCTGGGTTATTTCCACATTCTATTAGCAACTGTGTCATTTTAATCTGGTTTTCATCCAAAGAAGTAAGTTCAGATGCAAAGGATTCTGTTGTTATTGCCATTGTTGTCATGCCAGGGGCGGCTTTTTAGAAAATTTGTGGTCACTATTAATTGCAAAATAAATAATGTAGAGGCCCAATTGGAAAAAAAAAAAAAACTCCCTTGCCAAAGGGTTACTTCGGCCTACAAACAAAGATGGGAGAACCTAAAGAAAACACATTTCAGATTCTTTGTGTACTTCCAACCTGCCCTCTGGGTTTCTGTGTCAGAAACATTCTTCCCTCTCTGAAAGATTTCTTTCTTCTAAGTTTAAAAGCTTTGTTCTCTATTATCCTTGGTTAATGCTATCGTGGCAACTGGCACTATCTCTCTTCAAAACACATGAAATAATCCTGCTCTGAAGGCACCTAGGGGATAGCCTTTTGCACTGTTAACACAGCCATGCCCCAGTCTGTGCAAGTGGGGATGGCTTTGAAAGATAAGCATGTATCACTTCCAATGGTTACTTCAAAATACTTCAGGAGATGACAGCATTGGGCCTCCACAGAAAGGTGTGACTGATGTTTCTCTTTCCTACATCCTCTCAGTTTTCTTGGGATCTCTGGACTGAAACATTGCTCATGGAAAAACAAGGTTGGGAAGATTTCTCCTTGAAGAGGGAGTTTCAAGTTCTTCTAACTGCCTGGCAAAGAGATTCTTCTCTAAACAGAAGCAGCCTCATTTGCACATCAACCTACCTCCTGGTACATACCACCAACTGA
This sequence comes from Felis catus, assembly GCF_018350175.1. Classification (NCBI taxonomy): domain Eukaryota; kingdom Metazoa; phylum Chordata; class Mammalia; order Carnivora; family Felidae; genus Felis; species Felis catus. The sequence goes on along the minus strand of NC_058369.1, from coordinate 120,347,717 downwards.
TGGTGTGCCCTTTCAATTCTTCCTGTGGCCATTAAGAAAGACAAAAATCTCTAAACAATCATAGCATAAAGAGTAAATGTTCTCCCCCACTATCTTCCCTGCCTCCACTTCCTCCTCCCTTAGAAAGAAGGTAAAAATCACCATCTATAGAACATCTATAGTTTTATGCTAGCATCCAGAGAGATCACATCTTTGGCCACTTGGTTCTCCTTTATGAAGAGTCAAAGGTAAATAGGATTTTATCATGGCAGTACTGATAATATGACGAGATGCACAGTTTTTAGGATAAGGTGAGAAAATTATTCCTAAAGCCACCCACCTCTCCATGGCTTCAACTCCTTCTAGGGCTTACTCTTTATTACTCATCTAAAGGCTGGGCCAAAACTCAACTGGGGCACCAACTGGGGTAGAAGCCGAACTTGACCTGGATATTCCTATCTTGAAAGTGGCACTGGAGATCTTCCATCTAAAAACAAAGAGTTGGCCATGGTCTGCCAGAGAGTTTCTCCCATGTCTCTTCATGTGTCTGTGCTCTAATAGGTGCCAGCACTCCCTGGATTTTGCACACTATGCTCAATGGTCATCATTCACAGGGAGAGCAATCTGGAAAAACCCAGTATAAAGCAGTACTGGTGGGACTGCAAATCTAACTAGTTTTTGAAAAAAATAATCGAATATCGAGCATCAGCAAGCACTCTTAATCTTAACAGGCAAACAATTTAAATGCAGATAGATGCACTAGAATCCTTCTGGCTTTTTCTTTTCTTTTCTTTTCTTTTCTTTTCTTTTCTTTTCTTTTCTTTTCTTTTCTTTTCTTTTCTTTTCTTTTCTTTTCAAGCATCAGTGGTATCTGCCACTAGAATTTGAAATTGGATCCTAATTGTGAATCCCTTGACACACTCTCCATCCCTCTCTCCAGGTTCATTCGCGTATAATGTTCTTTGTTCCCTACTTTGCAGGAGGGTGGGACACTGTGAGCCTCAAGAAAGGCTCAAGTTTCTAGATAGAGTTTTATTTTTGCCATAATGGAAATCGATTTCATTGATAGTCTAGTCCCCCCAAAATGGGTTCACATCTGAATAATCTGGAAGTCCCACTGGTAAACTGTAAGCATGTTTTTCTGATGCTATTCTGGAAAGTTTGAGGGAAAGGCATTCATGAAGAAAGATGATCAGGCATCAGTCAGCCCAAAGCTTGTGTGCGAGGCATATCTACCAATACACCAATAACACTCATCCCAAGACAGTATGTTGCATTATACGGACTGCTTTCTTGTAAACATTTGCCTCTAGCTCAACATAGTGATGACGATGGTGGTGGTAAAAGCTGACACCTCTTGAATCTTACTATGTGCTAGGTACTTTCCAGCCTCCTTACTTGTATTATTTCATCTGGTGTCATAACACCTCTGGAAAGAGATACTTTTTTTATCCCCATTACAGATCAATAAACATAGAAAGGACTTAACTCTTCTAAGGCCATTACCATCCCACTCAAGTTCGAGAGGATTTGTGTCTGAAAGTGTGTGTGTGTGTGTGTGTGTGTGTGTGTGTGTGTGTGTGTAGGGGGTGGCTGAAGGTCACTATGGGAATGAGGTGGGCACTCCAAGTGAATAGAGAATTAAATGTTCTATTCCAGTCACTTGGAATAGAATAGGAGTACCAAATACACAAAACACCTCGAAATTCAACTCAGACACTCCAGCCTTTTTAGTGACCTTGGACAAATATGCCCTAAAATTAGCTGGAAGATTCCTTTGGGGATTTGCACGTGTTTTTAGAAATTCCTAAGAAAGCTGGATCCAAGGGCAGATCTGTTACCTTTTGGATTCTTAGATATACTCACTTTATTACATAAATTAAGTGAGAGGAAAAGTTCATAAAGTCTAAAAGTTGAATCCAGTTGCTACTGCAAACCTCCAGAACCTGTCAATTGAGAGTTGAATCTTGAGACAACAGGCTTCCTCATAAGGTGTCTAGAACTTTGGGGGCCAGCCAGGCCAGGGTGTGTGTGTGTGTGTGTGTGTGTGTGTGTGTGTGTGTGTAAGAAGGAGGAAGTTGATGTCTCAAAGGTAGTGCCCCAACATGAAAAATAAGGGTTAAAATCCGTTCTCTTTTCTTTCTGGAAAATGTTGAATAAGATCTGTGTATACGCTGGGCCAAGGTTAAGGCATGATTGTTTTCAATCACTTCAACAAAAATGCGAGTTATTATATATGCACTTTTCTATCTGCTCCCACCTCTATCCTGGTTGCATGCAAAAACTCACAAAGGACAGTTTAGTCAGCTAGAGCTACAAATCTCTCTTAACAGAACTGGGATGAGGCTAATCTATGAGCCATCAATTAGAACATTTCCAGCAAAAGGAGTGAAGTTCACATCCGAAGTGTCCACAGTGGCCCTACTAAGTATTGTCCCATCGTGGGTCAACGTGTCTACTCTTTGACAAATATTAACAAGCTGATTGGCAGATCACATTAAAGCACTTACATGGAGAAAAGGCCTTTGTATGTGAAAGAGCAAAATAAAGTTCAGCTTGAACTATTTAAAAAAATGAAGTTGGTAAATGCTTGATTCTGTCGCACTAAATAGTTATGTTGGTATTAGTAACAGCTTCTCACTTTCTGGAGTTTTAATTATGTCTCTTGGGACTGAGAGAAGGGTGAGGGCGGGGGATACAGATTTTAACAGCTTATTTGGTTGCTGTCCCTACCTTTACTGCTGTTGAACTGAAAAATCTCCACAGGCTAAAATTCTTTACATTGCAAATAAAATAGTTTTTCCCTGGTTTTTATCAGCCTAGGTCCCACAAGGAACCGACAGCCGGTTTATGTCAATGAACAAGACTTATTGTTTTCAGATTTATTTTTTTATAGCCAAAAAAAAGTTGGTGTTGAGCTTAAAACAAAGGCAACAAAGAACAATGAAGACTCTAATTTGGGGTTCCAACACAATTGCTGGGTTGAATAAAGGCCATCTTGCACCCAGCTATTTGTGGGAGAACTCATTAATTTTGGTGCTTCTCTTGAACTTGCTTCACATTATGGCATGCACACACACGAACACATACACACACATGCACACACATGCTTTTCTTTTTACCCAATGGGCAGATGTGTTTGCTGTGTGTGCATTTCTGCTTTCCATGATCCATCCATAAAAACTAATGAGATAGGGAGTGGAGGTCAGAGAAGAAAAAATAAAGAACAAAAGAGAAATCCTGAAAGACTTAGAGTATTTAATATTTTATCTGGGACAAGAACAAGAACATGACAACACTCCTTGCTAAGCTGGATTTATAAAATCTTTTCTTCTGTGAGTCTATCTAACTCACCATTTCATTTCTCCTAGAGAAAACAATGTAGCTAGAAATGTGGGAAGACCCCCAGTATGTTTTGCCCCCCAGAAATAAATGTTGCTACTCCTCTACCCTTACCATGCCAGACGACAAGTCCCTTCTGGAAGAATGGAAAGGGATGGTTTGGAAACCGAGAGACCCATGTGCTGGTCCAGCCTGACCCAAGTGCTGGTCCAGCCTACCACAAATTTGCTACGTGGATTCTCGCAAATCACTAAACTCCTTTAGTCCCAGTTTCTTTATCTGAACAAAAGGACAATCCAAGAGGACTGTCTGGGTCCAATATTTCTTGATTCCATGCTTTCTTCTTTGAAATTTTAGACCCATCTTCCATAATCCAAGGATGGTCCCTCTCCCCATCACCTGATGGGATGATTTGTCATGGTCCTTCACACCCAGCTTCTGGATTGTTCCCATAGAACTTATTCACTGTCAGCTGCTGGGTTCTATGGAAATCACCCGGGACAAATAATTTCCTCCAGGGTCTTGCTCTGGGGAGGAGGTAAGAATTAACAGCTCGAAGAAGGGAAGACATGAGTTTCACGCACTTACAGGAGGTATAGAATTTTAAAATGCTGTCCTGTCGCATTCCCAATTTCAAGGCTCATTTTCTTCCAGCGTGTGGCCAGCTCATATTTATTTTGTAATCTCTTTTAATTATGGAGCTTATCATATGAAAGTTACTTCCATAGTTCTTCCTTATGGTCACCATAAAATGAAAAAATGCCCCAGTCTAATTTTTCTTAATCCAATTTTGTTACCAATAGTCATTTGATAGAAATAACATAAAAAGAGCGTTTTTTCCCCCAAATGGTAACATGAAAAGCCAAGCACCTGTAGTTTGGGGTAGTTGTTGAAATTGTGATTTCTGCCCTATTGTTGTTTTGAAAGATGTTTGGTAAGCTTTTGACTCATATCACCGTGGTTTGGGCTTTCTTTTAGTCCAGATGTGACCAAAGTCAAAATGCCCCGCAGACACTGTCGCGGAGTTCATGTGGCAAAAATGGAAATTTCTAAGTAGTGTTGGCCTGGTGAAGGTTGCCATCCCACTTGCTTGGTGTGAGCAGCCTGGGTAGAGAGTGCAGTCGGGCTCTGTGGCTCAGGCTCTTGGTTTACTGTTTAGAACGCCACCGTTTGGGGCTGTGGTAACACAACAGAGCGTCACGCTCACTCACCTATGAGGCTCTAGCCCAGGTAATCACGGAGGTTAACATTTTCAAACAAATTCTTCCCAGACCTGAGACTGCGGGGCCCAAGTTTTACCCAGAGCGGAGAAGAGTATGAAATAAAGGGGGATTCTATTTCTCTTTTATATCCAACTGATTGGTGCCTGCGCACACACACGCCCGCTCTCCAGTGTTTGTGGAAGACCACAAACATGGCCAGTTGTGAGTTCCTGTGGTCTCTGTCAGGACTGAGCGGTGTCTATTTTGATTCCACAGCACGGCTGCTGGCCTCAGGGTTGAAATGCTTTTCAAAGGAACCCCATTCATAACAACCTCTTGCCTGTCGCAGTTCAAGCACAGTGGAGAACTGGGTCCTCCTACACAGCAGATAAGGCAGGACACTGAAGATTCCTTGTTGGCTTTGGATGAGCATCAGATAAGGCTTAGTGTAGTCTTTGGTCCACGTTTCATGACCACCTTGCATTATTCAACGTCTAGTGAGAAGCCAGGCAGCAAGAAATGATGGACGCTTTGTTTTCAGTTCGCTCACACGCTATGAAAAACTGAAATATGGATTCCTTGTATTGAATTTGGATACATGTTCATTTCTCACTTTTAGAAATAAAAAATGTACTTTTGAGGTAAAACATAATAAATGCCACAAAAATCCATATTTCTTTTTTCAAATATGTGTTATTTTTTTCTTTTTAATTTTATGTTTTAATTTACATCCAAGTTAGTCAGCATATAATATAGTGCAATAATGATTTCAGGAGTAGATTCCAGTGATTCATCCCCTAGGTATTACACCCAGCGCCCATCCCAACAAGTGTCTTCCTTAATGCCCCTTGCCCATTTAGCCCATCCCTCCACCCACAACCCCTCCAGCCACCCTCAGTTTGTTCTCTGTATTTAAGAGTCTCTTATGTTTTATTCCCCTCCTTGTTTTTATATTAAAAAATCCATATTTCCGTTTCTTAGTTCATATCTCTTGAGACACAAAATTGAAACCTACCAAAATGCTTACTCGTCTCTAGAGCAGTGTCAGTTGACATTTTAATACAGCACATTTTTTTTTTCAGGAATTTTTGTTTGGTTACATTCTGATGTGTTTTTGTTTTTTATTTCTTTATTTTGAGGGGGGAGGGTAGAGAGAGAGACAGAGAGAGAGAGAGAGAGAGAGAGAGAGACAGAGAGAATCCCAAGCAGGCTCTGCACTGTCAGTGCAGAGCCGGATGCAGGGCTTGAACTCACGAACCATTGAGATCATGACCCGAGCCAAAATCAAGAGTAGGATGCTTAACCGACCGAGTCACCCAGGCGCCTCATACATTCTGATTGATTTTAAGAAGAGACTCCTGCTTGTATCAGAATACTGGACATATTCTAGAAAATGCTTAAGGCCAAACAGAAATAAGACTAAGGCAAAGAAACTTACCTGACCCTCACTGAGTACCAGAGGAAATTGGAATCATTATGCAGAGCCATTATTATTCAGTTGGTCCAGAGGAACAAATGGTATGTGGCATTCGTGAAGCATAGCATGAAGGCTACTGGGCTGGAGGTGGGCATTAACACATTCCCAGCTCAATGCAGCCCATTCCGAAATTTTCTCAAAATGTATTTCAAATAAGTAGATGTGTTACTTTCCCTCTCATGCAATACATAATCAGAGAAAAAAATGGATACAGACATTTCACTTCTTTGGAATTTAGAAGGAGTATGCAAAATATTCTCAACGTTTATTTATTTTTGGGACAGAGAGAGACAGAGCATGAACAGGGGAGGGGCAGAGAGAGAGGGAGACACAGAATCGGAAACAGGCTCCAGGCTCTGAGCCGTCAGCCCAGAGCCCGATGCGGGGCTCGAACTCACAGACCGCGAGATCGTGACCTGGCTGAAGTCGGACGCTTAACCGACTGCACCACCCAGGCGCCCCAAGAGTATGCAAAATATTCTCTACTTATAACCTAACCTCTTCTTCAGAGGGGACAAAATGTCCGGGTTTTGCTGTCTGATTTGCTATGTGAGTTGAAAATTACTGGCAGTGGGGCGTCTGGGTGGCTGAGTCGGTTAAGTGTCCGACTTCGGCTCAGGTCATGATCTCACAGTTTGTGAGTTCGAGCCCTGCGTCGGGCTCTGTGCTGACAGCTTGGAGCCTGGAGCCTGTTTCAGATTCTGTGTCTCCCTCTCTCTCTCTGCCCCTCCCCTGCTCACATACACACATACTCTCTCTCTCTCAAAAACAAACATTAAAATAAAATAAAATAAAATAAAATAAAATAAAATAAAATAAAATGAAATAAAGTAAACGAATATCGGAAGGCTGTGTGGAGTATATTATTAATACAAGTTGTAATAAGATTAGTTGCATTGCTGTATTTTCTCTCATTGAAGAGTAAGAGAGAAAGAGTATATATACTCTAGTAACAACCAACTCTGTGTGACACATCCAGGCATACCTTGTTATTATTGTGTTTCACTTTATTGTAATTCACAGATAGTGCGTTTTTACAAATTGAAGGTTTGTGGCAACCCTGCGTCGGACAGGTCTACTGCCATCATTTTTCTAATAGCATTTGCTTACTTCATGTCTCTGTGTCACATTTTTGGTAATTCTTGCAATATTGCAAGCTTTTCCATCGGTATTATATTTGTTATGGTGACCTGTGATCAGTGATTACAGCTCCCTGAAAGCTCAGATAATGGTTAGCTTGTTTCAGCGATGAAGTATTTTTAAATTAAAGTGTATGCACATTGGTTTTTTTAGACCTAATGACACTGCACACTTAATGGGCTACAGTATAGTGTAAACATAACTTTTATATGCGCTCAGAAACCAAAACATTCATCTGACCCGCTTCATTGCCGTGGTCTGGAACTGAACTTACAGTGTATCTGAGTTGAGTCTGTATATGTTTGATCTCTTTCTTTAAGATTAAGTTGAAGGAAGTCTGGATGAAGATATTCTTTAAAAAAATGTATTTTGTTAACGTTTATTTATTTTTGAGAGACAGAGGGACAGAGTGCAAGCTGGGGAGGGGCAGAGAGAGGGGGAGACACAAAATCTGAAGCAAGCTCCAGGCTGTCAGCACGGAGCCTGATGTGGGACTCGAACCCACAGACTGTGAGATCATGACGTGAGCCGAAGTCAGAGGCTTAACTGACTGAGCCACCCAGGAGCCCCCAGGACCAAGATATTCTTGACCAGCACTACAGTGATACATATTACAGGTTCTTAGCCCATGTCTTTGCTGACAGACCTCACAAGAACCCTGCATCCAGCATTCACAAGCCCAGACAGTTGATAAACATTGGGAAAATCCAGGAAAGACCATTCATTAAATGTTGTAAATCAATGTTTACAATGTTCTGCCAGGGAAAGAGATCCTGCAGCTAATGAGGCTAATAATGAAGATTCCAAGAGACACCTATTAAGTTAGCAAAAAAGATATGCCAATCTGCAATTTGATAAAGCCATGCAGTTTCAAACACTGAGCTGTCTGAAATCCTTTTCATTTCCAAACCTAGTATCTGTTAATCTTCTCCGGTCAAACCATTCTCCAAGCATTGTTGGAAAATTACAGTGACCCAGGAAAAGTAAAAGTGAAAACTGTAAATCACTCAATGCTTTACATTTAAGCATAAGTTCTTGGGGCGCCTGGGTGGCTCAGGCGGTCAAGTGTCCGACCTCAGCTCAGGTCATGACCTTCCGGTTCACAAGTTTGAGCCCTGCATCAGGCTCTGTGCTGACAGCTCAGAGCCTGGAGCCTGTGGCAGATTCTGTATCTCCCGCTCTCTGCCCCTTCCCCGCTCACACTCTCTTTCTCTCTCTCTCTCACCTCTGCATTTTCACACGGCCAGCTCTTTATGATCCTTGGATCTTACGTGTAATGTCACATTTCAGATAAGCGTTTCCTACCTAACCCATCGAAATCATCTTTCTCTCCTTCCTCCCTTACTCTATTCTATACCCCTCTGTGATGACTGGTAGTCATCACAAATTTTAATTACACACACACACGCACGCATGCACACACACTTTATACTTATTATTAATCTTCCTCACTTGTCTGTAAGTTCCTTGAGAGTAAACTATTCTAGCAACCTCTACATAGGAAGTCCCTCATACAGCGCCTAGCAAATGATAGCCTCTCAGGATCTATTTCTGGAGTGGAAGCTTGAATGAATGAAAGTTATAGGGGGTGCCACGGCAGCTGGTGACATTCTAAGCTAGGAAGCATCGTGTGATCCAATGTGCATTTGACAATGTGCATTGTGCATTTCTAGCTGCAGGAGTGTGGAGGCTGGGTTTGAGAGACCACTTAGGAGGCCAGAGAAGGAGTAGTAAGACGGAGCTTGAAGGACGAGTAGTAGGATTTGGGTTCGTGGAAAAAAGAGAGAAGAACCACATAATTAAAGTGCTAGGCCTGAGTCACGAAGGAGAACCACTTTGACCACTGAGGCAATAAGGAAAGATACACAGGGGAGGGCCTGCAAGGTCCCTAGAAGTCAGGCCATTTAAAATTTTTGAGCAGTGGATGAAAATGGACTTTCCCAATGCATAGCTCGTAGTAATTCTTAAGGAAAAATTGTCAAGGTGATGTAACAATATGTACTTTAAAAATATGTTTCCTTAAGAAGAGAGGGAAGCATGAGGAGATTTAAATATGTTTGCCCTCCCCATGATAAAATATCAGTTTACTTTAATCCGTGAGCATGCATTTATCTGTTCCACTGGTCTGAAAGGGAAAGGACATGATTAAAGCTTTGGGTGAAAATAGGTTTTTAAAAAGAAGCTCCTTCTGGAGCCAAGAGCTGCCAGTCGCTGTTCAGAGACAGGCGGGAGGGGTAGATTAAAGCTCAGACGAAATGCATGCGGAAATACGCCTGCCATGTTAGACGGCTATAATGGGAAACACCAAGATCACACTTATCAAACTCTGAGAAATAGATGAGGCTCAAAATTGTTATCAATTACCTTCATTTTACTTTTTATTCTGGGAATCATGACTGATCGGAGAGCCACGAAGGCAGGCTAAGATTTCAGGCTCATCGATTTTCTTTTCACCCTTTTGTTTAAGAGCCAGACTCCTGGCTTCAGATAACAGTGATTTAGAGATTTGGTCTCATTTTATAGGCAGCACAGGAGTTGTGCTGTCCAATAACTGGAGACAGGCTAGATTATTATCTTTTAGATTTGAAGATGCAGGTCTAAGGAGACCCAACGTGAGACTCAGGGCCACTGCCTCTATATTTATTTCTTTGGACGAGCTCATAAAGCCCATACGTTCATAATCTACTTTCCCTGCTCCCTCTACTATGAACCCCCACCATCGCTGCCATCACTGTTAGATTCATACACAGCATGGCCAGCAAATTAAAAGAACACTAGTAAGTTCCAGATTCATCACTGTCAGCCCGGCCTTAACCACCGTGTGAGCCCCTTACACAGGGTAGCAGTGATATTTGTTTATAGAACGGATGCTCTCTCTATCTTCTCTCCAAATGTTCTCCCCAAGTATTTTTCTAGATGTGGATGTAGACAGAAGCAAAAGCAACTCCAGATAACCTAGGAGTTAAAGCTAAAGGAATATTTACGGCGCTGAATTTTCTACCTTTCTTTTCTTTCCACACACACGCACCTATGCACGCACACATGACTGAATCCTCCTTTTGTTAAACTGATCAAGCTTCTCATTTGCGAGAAATAATTTTGTTGTAAAAGAGTTTTGCTTGTTTCATATTAGTATCATCAATATTCTCGTGGAAGAGCAACACGTTCAATAGAATGTCAGTGTGGTGGGTAAAATTCTAGATTCTGGCAGATTCTGGAGCCAGGTGGTCAGAGTTTGAATCCTACTTTTAGGACTTATTAGTTGTGTGACCTTGAGTGAATGACTTCACTTCTCTGTGACTTAATTTACCCATCTGCCAATGGGAATAATAATAATAATAATGCCTACCCTGTGTGTTTATTCTAAAGATTAAGTGAATTAATATCTTTAAAGTGCTTGGAGAAGTGCCTAGAACCTGATGAGAGGTATAGAAGTATTAGCTCTCATTATTATAATTTGATCTCTTGCCACATTCATCATTCAGCCATGGAGTATCCATTATATGATAGATACCATTCTAAAAACTGGGGACACGGGGTAAACAGGACAGATGAGCACCTTGACTTATGGTGCTTACATTGTAGTGGGGGAAGCAGATAATAAACAAAATAAATGGATATACAACACTATTTTAGAGAATGATGGACACTATGAAGAAAATGCCAGTGGGTGATGTCATAGAGGTTGACTGGGGTCAGGCACTGGCTAACCTTCAAGCGGGTAGGCAGAATGTCCTCTCTTCGTGAAAGTATTGCTAAGACCTCAGCCACCTCTCCTGTGTAAGAAACACTAACCAGAGGTGCCCGGGTGGCTCAGTCGGTTATGCGTCCAACTGTTGACTTCAGATCAGGTCACAGTCTCATGTTTTTTTTTTTTTTTATTTTTTTTCAACGTTTATTTATTTTTGGGACAGAGAGAGGCAGAGCATGAACGGGGGAGGGGCAGAGAGAGAGGGAGACACAGAATCGGAAACAGGCTCCAGGCTCTGAGCCATCAGCCCAGAGCCCGACACGGGGCTCGAACTCACGGACCGCGAGATCGTGACCTGGCTGAAGTCGGACGCTTAACCGACTGCGCCACCAGGCGCCCCCACAGTCTCATGTTTTGTGAGATCGAGCCCCATGCTATCAGCACAGAGCCCACTTGGGGTTCTCTTTCTCTCTCTTCTTCTCTGACTCTCTCTTTCTGTCTCAAAATAAATAAACATTAAAAAAAAGAAAAGAAAAGAAAAGAAACACTAACCAGAAGCAGGTCGTGGTATTCTCCATTCCCCTAAGGATCCATTACAGTAGGTCCTTCCAGCTCTAGCATTGCCAATGTTCTTTACATGGCACAGGTACATTTAAGGGCGTGAACAGAACATTTGAAAGACAAATACATCTGAAAAGAAAAGTGGGGGTTCAGTCCTACTGACAGTCACCCCAACTGAAGGCACCAACAGGAGACAGAAAGCAAAGAATAGAGAGGGACCCTCACGGCTCCTTTTCTTCCACCTCATCCTGCTCTGCTCAGGCAGTTCAGATTCCAGACACCCACGTCCTGTCATCAGTCAACTGCAGGAAAGTTTTAGAAATTGTTGCCCAATCTGCAAGGACAGGAGGTGGAGGAAATGGAAGAGTGAGAGAGAGAGGAAGTTCTGCTCCTTGGTAGATGATGGAAATCAAGGAAAACATTACTGCTTGTGTTTGTTCAGTCCAGGCACCTAAAATTTTGGTGTGGGGGGATAAAGGCTGTTATCTTGTGGAAATGGAACAAACTTCACTGGGTTGGAATGTTAGTCTTGACTCTTATGGGAAGAACACGGTCCCAGCTATATTTTGCAAGTGCCCGCTGCTATCTTTCATTTGCGACAGAAGTTTTTTTCTATGTGTTTAGTCTATTTTCGTTTGCGAAGTATCCTTATAACACATATATGATCACTTTTACTTTAATCCTTTTTCCCAGCTCAGAGCCCTTAAAAATGCCATTCCTAGGCCTGCAGTTCTCCTTGCCCTTCCCTTGGGAGATGGCCTCCTCACCTTCTGGACACATCCTCCTCAGAAAACTATGCCCAGCCACCTTATCTCAAAGGTGATCCCACACAGTCAATTTCCCAATGCCGGAATCTTTCATTTCCTTTGGAACTCTTAACCAAAGGTGTAACTATGCATGTGTTTGCTTACTTCTTTTTGTCTAGATTCCTCACTTGACTGCAGGCTCTACAAAAAGGTAGCACTTACGTCTATTTGGTCTACCATCACATACCCAAAGCTTTACCGAATGCTTGACACGTATGAGATGCTCAACATTTGTTGAATAGAAGAATCTATACCGCAAACCTAAGAAGTGGACATTTTCACAAATGAAGAAACTGAATCCCAGAGGATTGAGTACTTTGCCCCAGGGTCACACAGCTCCTATCTGATGGAGCTGAGACTCTAACTCAGGGGTTCTAACTTTTGGTTGGAGGGCTCTCTTTGCCACACATCATACAGAAATCAATTCACAAATGACTGTCAAGGGCACTAAAAAAAACCCATGTGGCGGGGCGCCTGGGTGGCGCAGTCAGTTAAGCGTCCGACTTCAGCCAAGTCACGATCTTGCGGTCCGTGAGTTCGAGCCCCGCGTCGGGCTCTGGGCTGATGGCTCAGAGCCTGGAGCCTGTTTCCGATTCTGTGTCTCCCTCTCTCTCTGCCCCTCCCCTGTTCACGCTCTGTCTCTCTCTGTCCCAAAAATAAATAAATGTTGAAAAAAAAATTTAAAAAAAAAACCCATGTGGCTTCCAGATATTCCAATGAGAGGCTGAGATATCGAGACTTATAATAAGAAATATATATTTGGTCTTCCTCCTTGTTTCTGGCACAGAGCTCCTAAAACCCTTGGAATTGCCCAGGCTGCGTTTTATTATGTTAATTAGGTGGCTTTTTGACCCCACTTACAGATGGACCTGGCTTCGCAGAGAATCAACATTTGTCATTAGCCAGTTGGAACTTTCAGTCCCCACCTCACCCCACCACCCCTGACTTCCAGGGAGGGGTGAGGAGCTGGAGGTTGAATCAATCACCAATGGCTAATGATTTAATCAATCATGCTTATGTCTTGGAGCCTCCATAAAAACCCAAAAGGACAGGTTTCAGAATGCTTCCAGGCTGGTGATCACATGGAGACTTGGGAAAAGTGGCATACCTGGAGAGGGCATGGAAGCTCCATGACCTCTCCCCACACCTTGCCCTAGGCATCCGTGCCATCTGTCCATTCCTGAGTGACATCCTTTTATAATAAACTGGTCGTCTAGTAAGCAAAATGTATCTCTGAGTTCTGTGACCTGCTCTAGCAAACTAATCACATCCAACGAGGGGGTCAGTGGAACCTCCAGTCTACAGATGGTCAGTCAGAAGCACAGGTGACAACCTGGACTTGCGACTGGGGTCCGAAGTGGCGGGGGAGGGGGCAGTCTTGTGGGGCTGAGCCCTTAACCTGTGGAATCTGGTGCCACCTCTGGGTAGAGAGTATCAGAATTTAGTTGACTTGTAGGACACCCGGCGGGTGTTAGAGAATTGCTTCGGATGCACAGGGAAAAGCCCCACACATTGGAATTGGGGTGCAGAATGTTTAGAAGCAGATTAAAGCAGATGACACTTTGGAATCCGGATGCAAATATCCTTACCACGGAGAGGAACCAACAGTCCTGCCCAAGATACACTCAGCAGCTCAGGACTGAAAGTTTTCCATACATCTCCAAGACCCACTGTCGGTCTCAGGCGGCACTGGAGACCATGAACCTTGCAATCGCGTCTCTGGTTCTAACCCCAGGGAGACCACTTCCTAACTCTGGGTAAGTAATTCATGTTCACTATCCATGTGCCTAGTTTCTTCTTCCGTAACATGCGGAAGATAGTCATGCATACCCCACATTGTTGATAACACACAGACTCTGCTTAGAATACAAAGGAAGTACTGAATAAATGTTGAGTCAATACTGATGGGACCTACAGACGTATCTCTTCTGTGTGTAAAAAGTCAATCTCTTAGCTAGCAGGGTGGTGCTTCAGGTGAAAATGGTGGAAGATGTATGGGTAATTTTTTGACTCTTAACCATGCTCTTGTCCTTTTATATGGTAATCTATTTAATCAGAATGATTACAAGCCCCAAGCCATAAACCAAACTGCTTTCTGCATTGACCATTTTGCTTTACCATATGTCCCTGTATCACTATAGTTTCGAGCAGCCACATTTCTAAAGACTTTTTTCAGCTGCTGCACACCCAGCATGATGCCTTAAGATGCAATATGTCAGGTGAAAATGAAAAACACATGTTTTTTCAGCACTTGGTTTCCAGTATTCTTGGTTTTCCAAAAAACACAGATTGGAGAGTAAGATTTTCAAACAGAGTGGACCAAAATGTAGTTTCCCGTTGTTCCCGAAGTTGCTATTAGGAGAAAGTAATGAATCAGACGGTATTAGAAGTGAACAGTATTTGTTACTGTCACAGATTAGTTGGTACTATGGAATCATGACAAATCTTTAAAAATATCAAGCGGGGTGGTTTAGTCTGAAAAAAAGAAAGTTCAAGAGAAATAAGACAGCTATCATTTGGGAGAAGGGATAAACGGGCTTAGTGTTAGGTCAAACGAGTAAAACTCAGTTCTATGGGTAGAAATCCCGGAAAAAAACATACAGCAGACCTCACTTTACTGTACCTCATTTTATTGTACTTCGTGGATATTGTGTTTTTTGCAAATTGAAGGTTTGTGGCAGTCCTGTATTGAACAAGGCCATCGGCGCCAGTTTTCCAACAGCATCTGCTCACTTCATGTCTCTCTGTCACATTTTGGTAATGCTCACAGTATTTTCTTTTATTATTATTTTTTCAACATTTATTTATTTTTGGGACAGAGAGCGACAGAGCATGAATGGGGGAGGGGCAGAGAGAGAGGGAGACACAGAATCGGAAACAGGCTCCAGGCTCTGAGCCATCAGCCCAGAGCCTGACGCGGGGCTCGAACTCACGGACCGCGAGATCGTGACCTGGCTGAAGTCGGACGCTTAACCGACTGCGCCACCCAGGCACCCCAACTCACAGTATTTTAAACGTTGTCGTTATTATTACACTTGCCATGGTGATCTGTGATCAGTGATTATGACTTGCTGAAGGCTTAGATGATGGTTAGCATTTTTTAACAATAAAGAATTGTTTCATTAAGGCATATACTTTTTTTTTAGACATAATGCTATTGCACACTTAATAGACTACAGTATAGTGTAAACATAACCTTTATGTGCACCGGGAAACAAAAAAATACACTTGACTCACTTCACTGTGATATGCTTTACTGTGGTGGTCTGGAACCAAACCCACAAAATCTCCAAAGTATGACTGTAATTGGCTCCATGGAAGTAGTACTTTGATAATAATTAAAGCTATCCCAGTGGCCATTACAGGTGCAGAGTGCTAAAGGAGCCAACGAGCACAGAGCATCACAGAATGGCTTGGCCAGAAACTGGGCAGCCACATGTCAGGGCTGTTTGGAAGGAAGGATAAGGGTGGCTTTGGGTATGCGACCTCTGTGGTTCCTCCCAACCTTGGGAGCCCATGTTTTCTAAATGCATCACAGAAGTCCATCCTTCCAAATATGCTCCTTGGTCCATCATCGGTCAAAAGATCTATGTTTATAGATGCATAATCAATACTGAAGCTTCTCTGACTAATGGTGGAAACTCAACATAGCAAAGAACCTTTATATGTTAATGATATCTCTCGTAAACAAAAGCTAGCTTTTGCAATTAAGAGACACCATCCCTTATACAAAGCTGAGAACACTATTCAGAATATCTGAATCAAGGACGGTCAAAACGTCGAGAAGACCTGTGACCCTTAAGCGAAGGTAGGTTATCTGAGAGGGAGGATGTTGTGGCCTGATGTTTAAGGGGTCCTTCCTAACTCTCTAGAAGGCCAATGAATTTTCTTAAAGCAGCACAGACCCTTCAGCCCCTGGCTGTCCTACTATCCTCTGGAGCAAGGAAACTCCCTGCTTGTTAGCTGCCCGTTCAACTATGATACAGAGATGTTCGTGGACTGCCTCAAAGCCTCTCTGCTCTGTCTACAGAAGCCAGAAAAAAAAGAGTTCAGGAACCGGCAGCAGCTGAACAGCTTGGCTGACCTGTACACTGAGTCCGTGATTCCAGAACAACTCTCCAAGGGAAGGGCGGAGGTGAAAGGAGGAGGATGGGGCAATAAATTAGTCATTTGGACTTCCCTACAGGGACTTCCTCTGTGTGTCTATCCTCACCTCTTTCTTCCCATACTTCAGTGGATTAATCCCAGTAATCCAACCTTTGTTGAGTGCTTATATGTGCTAAATACTTCTCTAAGGATTTTGCATGTATTATCTCGTTTAATCCCCTTTATGGATTTCTCAATCTCAACTTAATCTAGCAACTTGTAAATAAGTATTTTTATTATGTCGATTTTCAGAGCAGTAAACTGAGGTATCACTTAGCCCAAGATCACACAGTTGTAAATGGTGGACCCACTGTTTCAACAGATAGCCTGATTTAGAAGCCTGGGCTCTTAACCGCTATCTACTCGTTGGATAGGAAAAGCAGGACATGAGCGAGAAGAGGTATCGGAAGTTTGCCGTATGGTTGTTGTTGTTTAAATTTGCTTCTTTTTAATGTAGTTAACTCTATCAATGTTCAATGCCTGTTTAATGATCTGGTGTTTCCCACCAGACTGTACTTCATGAGTCAGGGCTGCCCTTCTTGTCTCTCAACTATTAGTAGAGTGCTTGGCCAATGACAGGTACTTGGTCAATGTTTGCTGAATGAATGAACACAGCAGAGGAAATGTCTAAGAGGATTTTCCTAGAAAAGTCAGAGAAATAGTGTACTGAAAGCACTAGCATGCACCATATCATCTCTGATTCCTTAGGTGCTACTGTCTGACTCACGCGTCTATCACTTGGCCGCCATGTCCCCTGATTTCCATGCTACCTAGCCACCTTCCCGCAGGACACAGTGTTCTCTGAATTCAAATTTCCTCTGTCCAGTCCTGTCTCTATTAGTTGTCTCCTCCTTCTCTTACCCCTTGATTTCCTGGCCATGTCCCCTGGGTTCCGGAGGAGGCTGTTTATTTCCTGTGGTTGCTGAAACACCTCCTGGAAGAGTTTGAGGGCAAAGAAGATTGACAGATGCTAAGCCTGCTGGGGCAAATCAGAACTATGAGAGGTGACCAGACAGGAGATGGACAATGAGCAGGCACAGCGGGTTGCTGTGGCAGCCTTAGCAGTAATAGGCTTTGGTAAATAAACAGAAGTAAGTTCAGGAAACCTGCACAGTCTTTTCATATGCGCTGTAAGCTCAGACCACAACCACAAGTCCCTGATGGTTCTATCTGGGGTCTTACAGATGCGATATATCAGAACCGCTCCTCACTGGCACCTTGAAAGACGAGTTGACGATGTCGGCCGAGATCACAGTAGTGATATTGAGAATGAGAGGGATTCCCTTCTCTGAACTGGGAAGTTTCTACACCATTCTGGAAGGAAGGAATAAGAAAGGAACTACTGCTGCATGGTGGCAGGTAGATCAGGAGTTTTCACTTACGGAATTTAATTAGTCAAACAATCCAGGAAGGTAAGTATCAGCACATCTACTTTACAGATAAGAAACTAGACTCATCTCCAGACACACGGTACAGTAGCCCCTGCGTTTTACACCAAGCCACATACAAATTTTGATTTCTTAAACATCTAGTATGCAGCAGGCATTGTTGTGAAAATGACTTCTGGTGACTGCCCTGGTTTGTCTCCGGCTAAAGATGAGCCAAAACATCTTAGCCACCAAACACTGACCTCTTGGAAAGGCTGTGGCCAGAGAAGGTCTGGGGAGCACTTTAAAGGTGCCATGAACTTCATCCGTTCCCTTTAATCTGGGATGACCAGAACTGTAGAGAAAAAAAGCCCTTTTCGCATTTCAAGAGACAGGTCATGGGAATTACAATTGGCCATTTACATGAATTTTATGTATTTCTGAGCCAAGACCTTTCAGGGTCTTGGTATTCAGATTTAAGCCAAAAGATTAATTTAGCCCAGTATTTCTCAACCATGACCTCACATTTAAAAAAAAAAAAAAAAAAAAAAAAAAAGCTGAGGCCTGGACTCCACCCCAGAAGAAATGATTCAAATTTTCTGGGGGTGGGGCCCAAGCACTGGTATTTTTTTCAAGCTCCTCAAGTGAAAGCCTCAGGTAGCCAAGGCTGAGCCACTCTTTAAAACGGCCCGAGTGCCATCTTATCTAATACAAAGAATTGAAGCTCCAGTTGACTTGAAAATTCAGGATGATCCATTTTTCTCCATTGAATGCTGGCTCTCAGAAACCCCAAGCTGACAATAACAAGGCAACTACGATGGAGATCTTGGAACAAATGCCCAGCAGCCCGGGAAAAAGACAGGGAAAGAAAGATTATATGAACCACCACGCTAATTAGGGAAAACCAGACACTCTGGCAGAAGGCCAAGGGCGTGGCTGAATGGAGAGGGGTGGGGAACAGGAAAAATTTTAGGAAATTAGAAATTTTAATAACTTTGACCGTCAAGGGTTGCTATTGGATGCTGAATTGTTTCTAACTTATTGCAAGCCTTGAGAGCAAAAACAGATGAGGAAAGAAACTCTTGTATCACATTCTGGCTGCTTTTCATTTCTCAAGCTTAGGAACAGAAAGGAAATGAAGCCTTCCTGGGGCTCCTTTCCCCAAATCTAATTAAGGGCCCCCACAGGCTCCCTTTCTGAACACCAGGGGGAGTAAGACACATGCAGCCTCCTTCACCAGGCCTCCTGATAGAACGTGAGAAAGAACGAATTCTTGCTTATTGTTTAGATCCCTTAATGGGCTCTTCCTTGTGTCTCTGCCTAAGATGACAATCTATTTGTACTCATTTAAAAGAGTAGTAAACGTCATTAAAAAGCAATAAAATGGATTCTATTCTAACACCCCACGGTTTAAAGTAGTACAAAAGGAGAGGGGTTACGAGAGCAGATCCTGAGCCCAACTCCTTGGGTTTAAATCCCAGAAACAGCACTGTGTTACCATGGGCAGGTTACTTAGCCTCTCATGCCTTGGTTTTCCTGTTTGTAAAATGGGCATAATAATGGTAATGCACCTCATAGGATGGTTGTGTAGACTGATGGACTGAGATAGATAAAGCTGGGAACCATGACTCCCATAGAGTAAGCAGTCAATGAGTATTAGCTAATGCAATTATCAAGGGGAATACCAGGAAATTTTTATTGAAATTCGAACCCTTCCATACTTCAATCATTCCAAAAATTTTCTATTAAAAACCATACAACTCAAATAGGAGAATGGTAAAGCCAATGGAGTGCCTGACAAGAAATGATATTTTAAGGCAGAAACGAGTGCCATTTCTCACATGTAACAAATGTTACTTATTCTAGTGATCTGTAATAAGAATACACAGAAAATAATGAATTACACTATCATAAAATGGCTAGTATATATGTTAAATATAAGATAGTGCGTCCCCAAAGAATGAACTAAAATGAGCGTACCGTAAAGAAGAAAGACAATAATCTGTTAGGATATCATTATCATAAACTCTCCCCCAGAGGAAATAAGAAATTAGGTGAAGAAAAGGAACACATGGTAATGACAACTTATATACATTTTTACTCTGGCAACAGCCAAGAAGACTCTAACAGTAGTTATTTCACTAAAATGCATGTACTTTTATAATTCCACAAAATTGTTTTGATTGGAATAGATTATCCTCTATGATGCTACATCATTTTAACAAAATGAGAGGCCAATAAGGAAGCCCGGGGTCGGTTTTCCCCACATGAAGACTGATGGC
Organism: Felis catus; assembly: GCF_018350175.1. Taxonomy (NCBI): domain Eukaryota; kingdom Metazoa; phylum Chordata; class Mammalia; order Carnivora; family Felidae; genus Felis; species Felis catus. The sequence goes on along the minus strand of NC_058369.1, from coordinate 120,327,724 downwards.
ACATTTTCCATGGATGGAGGCCACGGAATAAACATTGCTGTATCAAACATTCCTGACGATGAGGGAGAACTCCACTTGCGTATTTTTTTGTACTAGAGCACATAACTTTTTTCCCCTGTGGATCTTCAGCGAGGCAAGGCAGTTGCCTTGGCTGTATGGAATTCAGCAAACAGAAATGCATGACCAGTGACCACACACTTGCATCTGGATGAGGTTTTGGCCGACTGTGCTTTGGGATTTTAACTCCAGCCACTAACAAGGATCCCCTTCTTTTTGACTATATAAGTCAACTCCGAGAACCGCAGGGCAGCGTGAATGTTTTCGTAGTCTTTCCAGGTCTACCAAGCACTGAGAGCGTAGGAAGCACGGACCGACTCTCTTGTCCTCTAGACCTCCTGCAGTTGGAGGTACCAAAGCCTGGCAAAAAATCGGAATGATGGGAGAAGGGGCATCTCAAAGAGTGGAGTGAAGGTCATCCTTTTCACCGTTTGGTCAGCATGGGTGGGGAAAACGGACAGAGATAGGTAAAGAATGACCCACTGGTCGAAGTATGGCGTCGGCCTGGGCTTGGATCCAGCTCCACACCTACTAACCCTATAACTTGGGTTCAGTGGTTGAATCTCCCAAGCCTCCTTTCCTCATCTGTGAAACAGGGGTAATAACAGTCTCTTCTTTACAAGGTAAAGGAATTAAACGAGATGGTTTATAAAATACTTTATCCTATACTACACTGTATCCTTAAATCCTCGGAGACAGGTACTACTGTCCTCATTCTGCTGATGGGAAACCAAAGCTCAGAGACATTATAAACTGGCCCACAGTCACCTAGCAGGTAAGCGGAGGAAGTGAGGCATGGGTCCAGGATTACTCCAAAGTTGGTGCTTATTACCACTGTACCATGCACTCACTGGCCTGTATCACAAAATCCCAGAAAGTTAGGACTTGTGGACTCCAGACCATCTGAGCCAGCCCTTCCTTTAATAGGAGAGGAATAAAATTAAGAGCTGTTCGGTACTCAGGCCAAATTATTCCAAACTGAACCCGAGGTGGAAGCGAAGGTACTCCAGGAAATCAGTTCTTCAGACTCTTGGCCCGGCGCTTTTGCCTCTGTTGGTTCATATCCCCAAGGAATAAATTGAGCAAAGAATAAATTGAGAGAAATGTTCAACTCTGACACTAAACTTACAAGAGTATTGACTGGGATAAGGCATAGGTAGAGGGGTAAAGAAGGAGCCAGGCAGACTCTCTTTTTGTACAAAGCCTGTCAGTTAATGGGGCGCCTGTTAGTTTATGGTTCAGTCAGTTAAGCATCCGACTCTTGATTTTGGCTCAGGTCATGATTTCATGGTTCAGGGGATCAAGCCCTGCATGAGGGTCCTTGGGATTCTCTCTCTCCTTCTCCCTCTGCTCCTCCCTCCCTCAGAATAAATAATAAAAAAAAGAAGACAAGGTCTGTTAGTTTAGTATCTTAAAATGTTGGTAAAATGCAGTATAAAATCCAACCATTGTGAACTGCAAAAAACTTGAGATTTCCAAACCTGCTATTGTTAATTAATTATTCATTAAAGATCTGTTAGCAAACAAACAACAACGACAAAAAAACCACAACACAACAAAACAATAGGGCTTAGCCAAACCAATAATAACTAGCTTTTTCAAGTGTAAACAAAAACCTAGCTCACGAATTCCCAGTTGTTCTTTCCTGATACTGATACCAAATATACATACTCAAAAATTTTCAAAGAGTAAATTAAAATAATGTGTTACTAAATGTCTCCTTTTTAAAAAAAATTATTTATTTGTTCTTGACAGGGAGAATCCCAAGCAGGATCCCCGCTGTCAGCACGGAGCTCGACACAAAGCTCCAACTCACGAACCATGAGATCATAACCTAAGCTGAAATCTAGAGTCGGATGCTTAACTGACTGAGCCACCCAGGCACCCCTAAGTGCCTCCTTCTTTTCTGGCTTCAGAATTTGCACAAATCAGATCTGCAGACCATAAAGGTTTTAGTTATTTCACTGGCCTCAATATTTCATTTGCATTGCTGCATTGGCCTGTGTATTTGAGGATGCTTTCTCCAGTGGTATGAATTTAATACTATCCGATTTAGATTGTATACCTGTAGAGGGCAGTATGCCATATTTATTTAATAGATGGATCCAGAATCTCTACTAATGGTGGTGGTAGTTGTCATCACCATCACCACCACCACCATCATCATCATCATCATTGTTCTTATCCAATTCCTGGGTTTTGATCTTAGGGAAAATATCTATTGCAAAGTCGCAAAGTAGGAAATAGGCATATAATCTTTTTTTTCCTGAGTATTAATTGTGTTCATTTTTTCTGACTTATTATTTTGTGTAAACCCCAAAAGGCTCTTCTCCCACTTGCGCACCACAAAACTCCTTTACTAGGTAAGAGGTTGGCATAAAAGTCTGCCATTCTGCTATAAATAATTCAGGACATTTTAACACAAAATGCAAAGACTTATCACTAACAGAGAGCTGGGGGCGGGGGAATCAAACGAAACGAAAGTTCCTCACCGAGATGGGTTTTCATTCGTACTAGCCTGTGGTCAGAAACAAACACTCCCTGTAGAATCTGTTTCTTTAAGATTCTAAAAATAAACTGATCTGTAAGTGACTTTGCTGTAATACATACAGTGAGTCAGATCAAGGAATAAGAGCCATTTATAGAATGTGAACTAAGCATTGGCCTGAGACACTCCTTCGACTCTCACCAAACAGAGAAAAGGCATTTCAGATTGGGCAGAGTTTGATCGGTAAGGCTATTCTGAAATACGAGGATTCTTTGATTATATTAGAATATGACCAGAGGCTGCTATAAGGCCAAGCAGCTTGCATGGGCAGCAGTGTCCATCCATAAGTGCACACTCAGGCCCACGCCCACTATAGATCTATCCGTGTTCACATGCATGTAGGTAGAGACCGTATTTGGTACCGAGTAACAAGCTGTCCTCCCATGCATGCTCCTATAGAGAAGCAGGTGGGAGCATTTTGACTTGCATTGCACAATGGTTTAGAGTCCATCGGTGTAACCATAAATAAGTCATTTAACATGTCTGAGCCTCGTTTTCATCTGTAAAATGGAAATGAATATAGTCCCTACCTCAGGAGACTGATGTGACGATTAAATGAAGTAATAATGCACATAAAGCACTCAGTACACATAATAAAATTTTAAGAAATGTCAGCTACGATTCTGCTCTCTTCAGCCCTGGCAGTGATAGGATGGTATGGTTTCCCGCTTCTTTGGGTGCTCTTTGATTGCTAGAGCATGTCTTCATAGTCTTGTCAATAGCATGCCTTAGGAGGCATGTCTGATGGCTACAGGTTACTAAGGTTTTCTTACCCCTACTTCATGGATGGCTGATGTAATGAACATCTTTAAGGGATATATGATTGGAGGGAAGAAGTGTGTGTGTGTGTGTGTGTGTGTGTGTGTGTGTGTGTGTGTGTGTAAGAGAGAGAGAGAGAGAGAGAGATGAAGGGAGGGAGGGAGGGAGGGAGGAAGAGAGAATCTGTGTGTAAGAATTCATGTTGGGACATGAAATTTACCACCCTCTTCACCTGACTTTCACTCACAGGCACACGTGTCAACATTGCCTGCACACAGATCTCAAACCTGGCACACTACAAAGAGCTGCACTGCAGGGACTATGACTTCATATCATAGTGTTAATCACTGACCTCCGCCTTGGCAATAAGATCTCTTTTGGCCCTTGTACAATTAGAATCCACCGGAGACTTCCTAAACATCTACTCGATAGCGAATTGGCAGGAAACTGTTAGGAAACTGCACGCTGGTGTTTGGATGAGCCCTTTCCATTGATACGGTTTCTTTGGATTACAGGGTCTTCCTCAAGTAAAACAATAAATCAGTCATTTTCATGTTCTTTTCACCTCTGGATACATGTTGCCCTTAATACATTAAGTTGCAGTCAGAATGCATGCTGGTATGACGACACCATCCTGTCTTTCAGGTGTGGTTTCAGGGTCACAAGAACACTTGCATCTGGAAAGTTGAATTCACAGCACACCACAGACACACTCTGCTACTCAGGGGGGGTGAGATCATGGCGCTGGCATGAATTTATCGCTCTTTTAAATGAATGGGGTTGAATTCAATCTACTGACCTTGATCAGGAGGCTAGTGATACACGCTGTGTAAAACAAAACAAGACAGAATAAACAAGGGAAAACCACAGCACATGCAGCTACTTTGTTCAGAAGGTGACACTGTTGAATTTGGTGTGTGAAGGTCTTGTCACATGAAAGTCTAGAAATAACTATGACCTAAGCATGGAGGTAGGAGACGACCCATTTAGAAATGAATGGACACATTCCATTGTAGCTGTATAGTGGCTAAAATCTATTTTGGGGCAAAAGGGATATTGTAGATACTTTCCTTTGTTTGTAACTATCATAACCCAAGCTTTCTGGCACTAAACATTTTTTAGTAACCCTGCATTCCAGTAATATTTTACACACCACCCGACCAGGCAAACATTATTCTACCAAAGAGGCAGGATTCCCTGTGACCCTTCTGAATCCCCAGGGCTAGCCAACCCTGGACTGCACCTCATGAATGGTCTTACTCTGGAAATCCCTCGGGGCTTCCCCAGTCTCACTACATAATTCCAAGGCCACTCAGTTCTGGAGGCCCTCGGAAGATACTGCCATATTAGGCACAGGGAAATGTTCATGTCATTCTGAAATTATTTTGGAAGGAGAGATTTAACAGAACTTTTTAAATTAGCATTCAACTCCAAATTTGGGACTAAGTTTTGGTGGAACTCATTTTAGGGACTTCTCGTTGGTTTTGAAAACTGTTAATGGCAGCAAGCACTCTTTCATGTTCAATACCAACTGGATCCTAGGCTGTGTTCTGTTTTTTATTTGCTTCTCCCTTTGGTAATAGCATTTCTATGGCAGGGGGCATGGCAATATATACAAACACTTCCAAACTCTAAAGTGATTGGCCGGATAGGCTTATTATTGAATTCAGGTCAATCTGTGGCCCCCTTTCCCTTCATGAGGATGGCTCTGGATGCCAATAAGAGGGTGAAAAATGAGAAAAGCCTAGGGCTAAGTATGGAAAAGTAAGTAGGCATTGTCTGAATATTTGCTTCCTAGTATCTCTATAAGGCCAAATAACAACTTTTATCTAGAAATGTTACCCTATGAACAACTTTATCACTTAAGAAGATTCTTTCCAGAGACAATGACGATCTTTCATTAGGCACCAAGCCTGTGTGAAGATCTGGAGATACCAAGACATGGCCCTGGAGGGTGTCCTTTTTCACAGGAAAAGCAGACTCTAGAATGTTCCCTTTAGTTAAGAGTTCTCTTGTAGCACTAGTCACTGAGACGCTCGTTATAAATGGGAACACCTCTTCCAAGTGGATTTAGTTATTGAAGAAATAAAAGGAATCCCTTACAATGCAGCTTTTATCATCAGATGACTCCCAAACAAAGACTCCAACGAGATCAGCACAGAGGGCTCTGGGATAGTTCTTTTTTGGCATTTCCAAAGAGTAGTTTCATTCCATTTCTGCTATCTCAATAATAGAGAATAAATCAGAGACTTGGCATTGACTATTCCATTGAGCTATTAATTTTTAAGTCTTTTGCTGATTGGGTTCCAACTATACGTTTGATGGAGACAACCTTTTATTTATTGTTTAAATCAAACAATAATTTAAGCAGACCCATCAGTTTAAGATGTTATATCAAAATCTGTTTGCTATTGAGTAAGATTTAGTTTAAGATGGAGGGTTACCAGAGATCCAAGTCTGAGGTTTAATGAGAATATCTTATCCTACAATTGATATTGGAAGACCAACTATTTGGGTACTTCCCTAGTAAGGTACCGGGGTCCTGTTATTGATAACTTTGCACAAAATAATGTACCATGTTAATGCCTTTTGTCTTCCTAATTATTTCTTTTGTTTAACCTCTTATTTAAACATTATCAAAAGGCCACTAGCCAATGGTGCGTCTAACTTAAAAATGTACTATTAGGCTTATGTCACGTCAGACTTAAGAAATGACCAATTCTGCGAGGATGATACGTATAACCACATTGGAACATATTTTTTTTCCTTATATTTAGAATCAGGGTCAGACCTTCCCAATTTTCAGAACCATTTACATTTCTTTTATTGCTGTACGAACATTTCACATGAAATCTACCTTCTTAATACACCTTCAAGTGTACTATACTCTATTACGCGTTATTATGTATTATTATTACTTCTCATTACACATTATTGTAGACTATAGTACGATGTACAACAGTTCTCTAGAGCTCATTCATTCATCTTGTTTAACTGACAATTTATGCTCATTGATTAATAATTCCCCTTTTCTCCGCCCCCCCCCCCGCCAAGTCCACTTTTTAATGTTATGAACGGGACCATTTTAAATACCTCATGTAAGTAGAATCAGCAGTATTTGTCTTCCTGTGACTGGCTTTTTTCACCTAGCATAATATTTTCATGACCAAGAAGTATACGAAAAAAAAAAAAAAAAAAGCTCAATGTCATTAACCATCAAGGAAATGCAAAGCCGAACCACAACAAGCTATCACCTCACACCTGTCATGATGGTTATTATCAAAAACAAAAACAAAAACAAAAAACAAAGTAAGACAAAAAACAAAAACAAAAGACAAAAACCAGACAGCAAGTGTTGGCAACGCTGTGGAGAGATAGGAACCCTTGCACATTGTCAGTGGGAATGCAAAATGGTGCAGCTACTATAGAAAATAGTACGAAGGTTCCTCAAAAAAAAAAAAATAGAATTACTCTATGATTCAGGAATCCCACTTCTGGGTATTTGTTCAAAAGGATGGAAGTCAGAATCTCAAAGAGATATATTAAGACTCCTATATTCATTGTAGTACTATTCCCAGTAGCAAGGATGTGGAAACAACCTAAATGTCCATGGAGAGATGAATGGATAAAGAAAATGTGGTATTCAATGGAATACTACTCAACCTTAAAAAAAGAAGTTAATTCTGCGCTCTGCAACAACCGAGCCACGTTCTTTTCAGAAAAGAACATGAGCACCGACCATGCTAAATGCTTCAAACACCTTATTTCATTTAATCCTCATAAACACCTATAAAGGTAATTAATATTACGTGCCCATTTTCCAGGTGAGAAAACAAGGCTAAGAGCAACTCACTCAGCTGCCTAGGGTCTCAGAGCAGTAAGTGGTAGAGCCAGGACTCATGCCGATCTCTCCTGATCGTTGGGAAATTCTGCTTGTCTCTGAAGCCCACCTTCTTCACTACCACACAATATTGCTTCCATCCAACAAGATTTAATCTCCTCAAGTGCAAATCTCTGCAAATATAAAGCTATCAAAAAGGTAACTTATTTTGAATTTTCTAGAAAAAGCTATGAGAGGATTGCAAAAATTGTTTCTCTTATCTATACCGATGAAATATATCCCTAGCTCAAACTATAAGGGATGAACTACTGTGCCATTTTAGAAGTTACTGTTTTTACTATCTTCATTAAATCAAGCCCATTTTATTGTAATGTGCCTAAATTGTGCAGAAGTTTACAAGCTGCTCTCAAATCTCATTTTTTAAAAAGTCCCCTGCATTGAGGCACGAGATGAGCTCTGAGAAAAGTAATCACTTGCTAGAAACTGTAAGGGATAATACCCACTGCATTTGTATGATGTTCTATAGATAACACTGATTTTTATAATTTTTTTACACGAGATAGGCGGAAGAGTCATTATTTGATACAGTGGAGGCTCAGGAGGGGTACAACAAGTAGCCCAACATCACAACTTTTAAAATTTTTTTTTCAATGTTTATTTATTTATTTTTGGGACAGAGAGAGACAGAGCATGAACGGGGGAGGGGCAGAGAGAGAGGGAGACACAGAATCGGAAACAGGCTCCAGGCTCTGAGCCATCAGCCCAGAGCCCCACGCGGGGCTCGAACTCACGGACCGCGAGATCGTGACCTGGCTGAAGTCGGACGCTTAACCGACTGCGCCACCCAGGCGCCCCTCAACACCACAACTTTTAGCACGTGACCACAATCCACATCTTCAAGCACTGTGCTCACTGCTGCTTCCCCATGAGCCTCTGCTCCCCATAAAACCTGGAAAAGCCCTCTGTCCCCAAGGTTTGCTTCCCTGCCATCCTGGAGGAACAGAGGTGGGTTTAGACGTGTGGTTTGCTTACTGAAGAGGATAGTGTTTGTCTCAATGTAGAATGACAGGGGAAAATAAATAGGCACCAAACAATTTTCTCCTTAACAGCTTTCTTGAAATCCACCCAGTATAGTAGGCCAATGAGTGAGAAGGCATTTGTCCAGCAGAAATATTTGCCACTGGGGAACGTTCCCTGTGATAGCCAGGCGTCCTCTCGGCTGGGCAAATGGTAAATTTGAACGATATTTCTCTTCCAGACCCAGGTCATCTCGTGCAACTTTGGAGCCATGCTGGCTGAATTCAGACCTCACATCTACAATTTACTAGCTGTGGGCCTTCAAGCAAATTATATAACTTCTCTGTGCCTGTCTTCTAAAGGGGGACACGAATGGTCTACCTCAGGGCTTCTGTGGGATGAATGTAAAGTGCCAGGATGGGACTTGGCAGTGAGCTCAACGAGAGCAGTTCTTTTTATTATCTGAAAAAACAAGCCCCTCAATATCTTTCTGTATAAAGTAAGAATCATGAAAAACCATGTAACAAGAATCAAAACAGATCCGGTCCTTGAAAGTTCTTTGTCAGTCATAAAATGCTCTGTGCGTCTAGAGAATGCCCGCTATTGTCTTGAAGAGAAAGGTGCAATGTCTGAGCTCCACCCACCTTCCTGTTGCATCCAATTGAGAAAACCACGAATATTCTAATCTCCAGGCCAATCCCGTTGGGAGCTTGTTAGGCAGGTGTCTGGCCAGGGGTAGTGCTGACCCGAGGCCCGGGGTGGGCCTGCATGTCCCAAGGGAAGGCTCACGATGACAGCAGTTTGACATGACATGCTATTTCGGGCAAGATCAGGAGGACGGCAGTTGATACAAATGAGGGGACCCTTTTATTTATTTTTTTTTTAAATTTTTTTGTTCAACGTTTTTTTTTATTTATTTTTGGGACAGAGAGAGACAGAGCATGAACGGGGGAGGGGCAGAGAGAGAGGGAGACACAGAATCAGAAACAGGCTCCAGGCTCCGAGCCATCAGCCCAGAGCCCGACGCGGGGCTCGAACTCACAGACTGCGAGATCGTGACCTGGCTGAAGTCGGACGCTTAACCGACTGCGCCACCCAGGCGCCCCGAGGGGACCCTTTAAAAATATCTCATCCTTTTTGTTCAGCGTCACGGTCTCACCCAGTGACACACACGTGGACTCCAAGCCCTAACGTCTTTAAGGAAGGTGGGATGCCAAGTAGGCACGGTTGTTCTCCGTGCCCTTTCCTGTCTTACTGCGTGTGCCCTGCTTCTCCACTCCCTGCCAGCTTCTACCCAGTTTCCCAAGTTCGCCTTCAGTGCCCATCTCCTTCACTAAGTTGCCTCTCAATCCTCCCTCTAGAACTAATCTCTTCCTACTGTGTCCTCATAAAACTTTCATTTGTGCACCTTTAATGCCGTGCTGTCCAAGTTCGCCTTGTTTCGTAATGAGTTGTGCAAACTGCCTCTGCCCTACTGGCTTGTAAGGAACTGCTTCTTGCCATCTCTGTGTCACGGTGACACCTATGCCGCATGCTGCTCAAATGAGCCACTCAATAAATATTCATCAAGTGAAAAAATAAATATTTGTTGGTGATAATTGAATTGAATGAGAGAACTTCATGGCCTCCAAGAGAGACTCTGCATCTTTTAATGGAGCATTGCCCTCTTCTCCTCCTATCACTCTGAAGGCTGTTTCATAACATTTCCTGCCAGGAACAGCTTCTATTATTAAATGATTAAGTGCCAGGGGAGCAGCGGCACCTTCTGTGATTAAGTACTGGGTCAAACAGTGATGAAGGGAAGCCCCCATTTGCTCCTCGTTTCTGAGGCGAGTGCTGTTGACTCTATTTTCGTTCTGCTTCTGCCATAAGCCAGCGTGATCCCAGTGGTGGGTTTGCTTTCCTTCCCCTGAGTATCCCCTCCACCTGGGCCACTTCTACAACCCATCCTATGTGGAATATAAGGCACATCAATGAGAAACCAGAGTCCATATTTCTAATTTGGAACCTGGGACTGTGCTGTCAGTAGACTTCATGCATGCGTCTAACCTGCATGCATTCAGTAGTTGTATGGGTGAAAGCAGAAGGTGGAGGAAACATTTAGAGGTGGGATCACTGATTGCATCTCCTCTACAACTTGAGATCCACATTATCATATAAGCAACTAATGAGAGTTCTCCAGATGTTCTTCTAAATTGCCTTTCCTTCTCGGGGATGTTATTAAATATCCCCTATGCTGGCTCTGCATAGCAAAGACACTTTCCATGGGGAAAATTCCAAATTTAGCTCTCAAGTACGTGGAATCGTTCTTTCCATGGGGAAAATTCCAAATTTGGCTCCCGCTTACATGGAATCATTCTTATGGATGATTTTAGTAGACTTCCAAGCGTCCCAACATCCTTTTCTCAGCTCCCTGAAATTCAGGCTAAAGTTTCAGGAATGGTACTTCCAGGAGATCCCAAAATGATAACTGTGCACAATACCTACTCTCAAGCTTCAGACTTTATAGGGGCTTGGATAGCATAAACACTTGTTTAAAGAATAAATGCATAAGCTAGTGAATTAATGAATGCACACATCAGATAATGCCTTGTTAGAAACAACGTTTTAGTTCTTCGTGATCATTTGATTCCTAAACACCCTGACATGGACGTACATTATTTTTTATCCTGAATTAAAAATCATAAAATGCTTCACCTGAAAGAGACTTTAGTGTAGACTCTTGATAACACAATTCTTGAAAGTCGTGGCCTGATTTGTTCAAATGCCCTTAGAAAAAACCTGCTTCTCTGACTGACATGTAGGTAAGGGCCTGGAGACCACCAGCTCTGAGGAATCAATTATAAGGTTTGCCCAACATCATACAGATCTCAGAGGTAGAACCAAGACTGCTGAGACACCAGCCTGGTGTCTTCTCCTACACGATACCTCCCCTTATGAGTTAAGAGTTGTTTATGGGGACTTATTAGGTAAAAGGACATCTCTCTGACACTAAAATTAATGGGACACAGGCTTTAGGAAGTTTTGAACCAGACTTGAGGGTAGGTACAGATTTGAGGGTAGGTTCTCTTTATGGAAATATTCTAGCTAATAAATGAAGAAGGAATGATAGAATTAGACTTCACCATTTTGCAATCCCTAGAGAAATAATGGGTCCAGGCACAGACTCTCAATCTCTGACAATACCCCAAAGACACACAGAGAATTGGTACCTCCTGACAGAAGTACTCCACGTTGGCCATGAATTACCCTTGCCAAAAAAAAAAAAAAAAAAAAATTGAGCTTGACTCTAAGGCAAGTCTAGAAAGCCAGAAATTACCAACTTACAAGAAATACAAGAAAAAAAACTTGTTGGGGCGCCTGGGTGGCGCAGTCGGTTAAGCGTCCGACTTCAGCCAGGTCACGATCTCGCGGTCCGTGAGTTCGAGCCCCGCGTCGGGCTCTGGGCCGATGGCTCAGAGCCTGGAGCCTGTTTCCGATTCTGTGTCTCCCTCTCTCTCTGCCCCTCCCCCGTTCATGCTCTGTCTCTCTCTGTCCCAAAAATAAATAAAAACGTTGAAAAAAAAAAGAAAAAAAAACTTGTTAAACTGACACCATGAAAGTGGAATCAACAATATTCAGAGTGTACAAAGTCTACAGGCTCTCCAGCAAGTCAGTTGCAAGGAAAATCAAGAAGAGGGAGACGTGGATCTGTGATTTAAAAGTGTATCAGGAGACATGTCAACCAGTTTCAGTGTATGGACCTTATTCCAGTTCTGATTAAAATAAAGGGCACTTTTTCTCTAAGAAAACACCGAACGGTGGAAATACACCAGTGCTGCTGGGGCCTTGGAGTAGGAGCCAGTGGCAGCTTGACCCAGATGACAGAGCTTGAAGAAGCAACACGAAGTTAGGTCACCTGGTCAAGAGCCTTAAGATCAAATCCCTAGGGGATCTCTCTCTTTTCTTCTTGCCCATCAAGGAGTCATAAATCACTGACTTTTTCCTGGGGATGTGCCTCATGGATAAGGTTTTGAACACAAGGATAAGGATAAGCCTTGGATAAGGCCATACAAGAGCAGATGTGCATTGCTCAGTGGACCAAGTTCAAGGCATTTGTCCCCATCTGGGACTATATGGCCATGTTGGTCTGGGCGTTAAGGGCTCCAAGGAGGTAGCCGCTGCTGTGCTTGGGGCCATCACCTCGGCCAATTGTCCCCATGTGACAAGGCTACTAGAGGAATGAGACAGGCAAGTCCCACGCTGTCCCTGAAAGGTGCCTGCCTCCACGCTGACAGCCTCATCCTACCCCCAGAGTCACCAGCATCATCTCTGCCTCTGTGCCCAAGAAGCTGCTGCTAATGGCCAGTATGGACGACTGTCACACCTTAGCCAGGGGCTGCACTGCCACCCTGGGCGACTATGCCAAGGCCATCTTTGATGCCATATCCAAGACCTACAGCTACTTCACCCCTGACTTCTGGAAAAAGTCTGTGTTCATCAAATCTCCCTACCGGGAATTCAATGACCTACAGAATCACACTAGAGTCTTCCCACAGAGGACCCAGGCCGCAGCTGTGGCTACCTCTGTAGTGGTTTTATACAAAAACAAACAAACAAACAAACAAACAAACAAATAAAAATAAAGGGCAAAAATCTATGAGACAATCAAGGAAATTTGAAAGATATCTTAAAATACTAAGAAACCATGGGTAACTTTTTAGGTGAAAAAATGGCATTGTGTTTACTCTTCTTTAAAGAATACACACTTTTGGGGCACCTGGGTGGCGCAGTCGGTTGAGCGTCCAACTTCAGCCAGGTCACGATCTCGTGGTCCGTGAGTTCGAGCCCCGTGTCAGGCTCTGGGCTGATGGCTCAGAGCCTGGAGCCTGTTTCCGATTCTGTGTCTCCCTCTCTCTCTGCCCCTCCCCCGTTCATGCTCTGTCTCTCTCTGTCCCAAAAATAATAAAAATAAACGTTGAAAAAAAAATTAAAAAAATAAAGAATACACACTTTTTATACTTACATGCCGAACTGCTTAGGGATGAAATGCTATGATATCTGAGATATGCTTCGTGCTGGACGTGGGCAGAGACACCAACAAAACATGACTGGCAGTGAGTCAAGAACTGTTTAAGTAGAGCAATAGGTCTGTGGGGTCATTATCCTCATCTTTGTACTTACAACAGGCTTGAAATTTTCCATAATAAAGAAATTTCAAAGGTGTTTTCTTCAGAATTATAACAGAAAGATGGTTTTGCTCAGTTGTTAAAAGAAAAACAAACCTGAAAGGCAGGAAGTTAAGAAGCTTTTGGAAATACAGGGAACCTTCATTATGAGCGGGGCATGAAGAATCTCTCAGAAGGGCTAACAGGAATATCCAGTCTGTTTTGATTGAAGCTAGACTAGACAAGGACAGGGGACCTGCTGGTGGTGAAGGTGGTATCTCAAGGGAAAAGTATGGTTTCACTGACTTAGTCTCAGGTTCACTACATTATGAGTGACAACAGTAAGCCTGGCCTCTGTATGCTTTAACCAACTCAAAACAGGACAGCGTGAAACCATGTATTTTGTCATGTAATTAAAAGATCATTCCATAACCGCAAGATCAAAACCCAAATGGAGGGCACCAATGCCTGCCATCTTGAGTGAGCTTTAAAATACCATTGTCCTTACCACCATGATAGAGCCTTCCTAAAGCAAATCCAAATGCTTCAGGCTGACAAGAAGCCTCTCCAGATTACAAGTTGCCCCTGAAAGGATGCACTCGCTTGCACTTTTAAAAGGTCACCTGTGACACTAAACCACCCCAAGACCATTTGGAAATTACTGCTGGGGTCATTTACTAAAACTGGTATTTGACAACCTAAAGAAATAAATATTCCCACAAATGGCTAAGGTGCTTATGCACACACTTGATGGCAAGGTCTTGTCCGAATGTCATGAAATCAAATATGTCATCAAATATGACAATTTCCTAAAGGGACCCAAGGCAGGTAATGACCAATAATCAACGGGTCAAATGAAAGCACATGGAGGGATCCCAAAGTTTACCTCTGATTTCGTCCTTCAAAAACCCAAGCCGATGCAGTAATCATTTTCCATTCAGTTCACATAAAGTCAAAGTGATCTTTTATTCTGAAAGTAGTGACGATGATTTGACACCTATGAGTCATAAGTGGCCCTTTGTGAAGGGCCCCGTGACAATGCGTTAGTTCATATTGAAACCTCAGTGTGCCTCACACACTGTTCCCATCAGTCTCCATTCTTCATTGCTTCCAGGATGGCATTCTAGGCCCTGGCTTAGTGAGTGTCCTCATTTTCAAACCCAATATATTGCAACAAACCTTAAAAATTCTTAGGCAGTCACACATTTGCAATGAGATTTTTCTAAAGGGGAAACACATATATTTAGTTACTTGGCCAAATTGAGAAAAAACGCTCAAAATGTTGGAATAGCGGGGCTGTCATTATTTCATTACTGCTTTGCTAAGGCGTAGAAGTAGAGACAGTTTCCTTTGTCATCCCAGCGAGTGGTACACATTTACCAATCACGATGCTCTGCAATGAATGTCTAATAAGATACACTGGTCCTCAGGGTAATTCCAAATTCCTGCAGAGAAGGAGTTTGGCTTCTTCTCCTTTTAATGGTTGCATTTGGGGGATGAACTAAAACGGTCAACATTTTCAATACATCTTTGAGAAGGGTTAAGCACAAAAATCCCGTGAAACAATAATGAGATTTGTGTATGAAACATTACACTCTTTGAACGTTTTTGAGAAAGTTACTCTCCCCTTTCCCCTCCGACTAATAACAATTCAACATTATTTAACATAATCCTACTGACAGGTAATTTCTGACACAAAATTTATTACTGGCTAGCCCTTTGAGGGCGTGTTTCACTATTAATGTTTCCTTTTAAAAGCTATAGCATACATTAGATTCTCATACAGAGTTCCCCCATGTTTTCCTTGGAAACCCCTACTTTCTGTGGTATTTTACATTGCCCAAGTCTGCTTTAACTCTGTGCCCTTAACACGCACACACCACGCGTGCACACACACACACACACACACATGCACACACACACACAGAGTCCAGGTATACACTTAACATCGAAGCAATGTGTTCTACCGTTATTAGGTTTACTTACAACTGAATAAGCAACATTATTACAGCGCATACTTAAGAAGTTTCTCCTGTACTTGAGTATACGATTGAGTGAGCTAGAATTTAATGTGATCACACCTGGAAATAAGCGCTGCAGGCTGTGCTTATTATCCATATAGGGCCAGCGAGACCCTACAAGCAGGTACCCTAATTGGTGCTTTCAGTCTTTCACGATGCAAGACATATAAGACTTTTCAGAGCACACTTTTGATTCTGACTCATTCAGAGAAATGATTTTTTATCTGGTGAGTCAGCATGAGGCAGGTATTTCGCTACCTGTGCTAACCATACAAGGGCATTGCTACCTGGAGGGTTAGGTCATCTGCCCCCAGGAGGAAACACACACCATCTCTGCTTTTTCTGGAACTGCTTTACTGGCATCATGAGCTCATAGGCCGGAGTTGACTATGTGGTGTCCTTCCTTTGAAAGGGAAGCATTATCTAAATGGCTCACTGGCTGGCAAAGCAGCCAGGGGACAAGTGAAAGGAATACTCATTTGTTCATTCACAAATTATTTACTTATTCATTTGTTATTTCAGGGAGGTCATGTTTATTGAGCTATAATTTACAGATAGTAAAATTCACCCTTTTTAACATGCAGTTCTATGGGATTTGACAAATGCAGACAGTCATAAAATATCACTGCAATCAATACAGAACAGTTTCATCACCTCAAAAAGTTCCCTCGCCCCCTTGTAGTTAACCCCTCTCCTACCCACCATGTGTATTTTAAAATAATACACAGACGGGGCGCCTGGGTGGCGCAGTCGGTTAAGCGTCCGACTTCAGCCAGGTCACGATCTCGCGGTCCGTGAGTTCGAGCCCCGCGTCAGGCTCTGGGCTGATGGCTCGGAGCCTGGAGCCTGTTTCCGATTCTGTGTCTCCCTCTCTCTCTCTGCCCCTCCCCCGTTCATGCTCTGTCTCTCTCTGTCCCAAAAATAAATAAACGTTGAAAAAAAATTAAAAAAAAAATAATACACAGATAACTTACTACAGAGGCATGAATTCACCTGCAGGTCCATTCATGGTCATCCTTATACTTATTCTTAACATAGTGGCAGGATTTACTGGTAATGAGATTCAGAGACCCTCAATAGCACTGGAAGATCAAGAACATTTGGGGGAGACCTGTTGCCTCACATGTACCCTAATGGATTACCTGTTTCTGTAGAGAAACACATGCGGGATAATGCCCCTATGTAAATTCTTAGCCCCCCAGCTCTTCCCCTAACTTTAACTGAAGACCAAGTTCCCCTCGGCTTCTCTCCTCGACCAAATGCTAACTGAGAAAAGCTGGGGCACACACACTCTCTCCCTGACCTTGGCTCCTACCTCTCTCCCCACAGACACACACGTATATGATTCTCTCTCTTTTACACATACACGCATGCATGCATACACGTGTGCCTGTGCGCGCACGCACACACACACACAGACACACACACACACGGGAAACAAAGGTAACACAAAAACTGCCAAGACAGTCTGTCCTCCAAGGTGGTCATTAAACCTCTAAGGCCATGACTAGACCTTCCAGGCCCAGAAGCCCGGGATGAAAATCCCCCATCCCGAGAAGTTGGAACTGATCCGAGGTCCCTGCACATTAGGGAAGAGTTAAATTCCTAGGTTACTGGGCCATTAGCAGCTCAGCCATCCATTTTTCATTTGAAGGAACCTTTTTAAAGGTTGAATTCTTATCTTCGGGAGGCCTGTAAATGCAGTTCTTGTGTTTTCATTGGGTTTATTTAGCCTGGGGGATTTAGGTCCCTCTGTTTAGGCAGTAAATTTTCCCCTTTGTGTGAATGTATGTGGTTAATATACTTAAAAATCCATCAGGCAAGGCTAACAAAAATGCAGCCGCCTTTACACAGCAGTTTTTGGCAAGGACAGAGTCACTCAGGATGGCGGTGCGGTGCTTATAATTGAATTGTGGTCACTAAGCCGAATGCTATCAACTTCTGTAAAAACCCAAAGCCAGATACCCCGGAGCGTGCCTTTCACCACCTTCCCTCCGGCCCCTTCCCCTTGCTGCCAGCTCCCCCCACTTACCCGGCTGGCAGAGTGGGACACAGAAAGAAACCCAAGTCAAACCACCAGCAGCCACGGCTACAGCCTTTACACACGTGCCACGGAGGAGTGGGTGCAGGGTCTGAAAAGACACGCGAAGACCCTAGGACACGCCTGACATGCTCTCGAGGCCAGGGAAGGAGAAGATGCTCATGAAAAGGGGGACAACAAAGGTCTTCTAAGGCACCCTTGGAATGCTTCCAACTCTTGGTTGAGAACAATGTGCACATTTAGCCATTGGAATCAACACTGTCTGACATCAGGGGCACAGACCCCAGCTCCCCGCCCAAGTGCCCCTCGCAATGGTTAACTTCAGGCAATCTAGAGTCCGTTAGCCGACCTTCCTCCCTTCCTTCTCTGACCTCACGTGCCCACCTCTCTGTCATCTCCCTTCCTGGCACTTAGATCAGAGCCCAGTCAACCACAGGCCGGGCTGCACGACAGCTGTGGGCTTCGGCCAACATGCACGGGGCCTTCGTACCTCGATAGATATCGCTGCCGCAGGAGACCAGACTGCAACCACACGCTCCTAGGGCACCAGACTCAACAAGCTGGCCTTCGTTCCTGACAGACCGGAAACAAAAGGAGAAAACTCGCTCCTTGAACGAAGTCGTGGCAGGAGGAAAGGGGAAAAAATCCACCATACAACTCTCCCTAAGCTAAAGACAAAAGCACATAAAGCAAAAATACACACAAAAGGATTGTTCTAAAAACTACCTTTTCCACTAGGCTAAGGAATAGTGAAGTATTTCTAATCCCTCCCAGGCATCGCATTTATTTAATAAATATCATTCTAAATGGGCACGTGCTAAATGTAACAGCAATACCTGGGCTCTTAGCGTGCGTAAGCCCATCCCATTGCAATGAAAAGGAGAGAGAAAGCATTTTAGACTCAACCACCATCCAAAGCAAATTCTGCTGAAAATGAGCTCCTGGAGTTAAGGAGCCTAGAGCAGGTGAGGTCAAGAGTTAGAAACTCAACAGGACAGAAACTACAAGCAGCCCAGCACAAATGGCTTCAAAGCATAAGACATACTGTCCCACATACCTAGGACCTAAAGAAAACCAAACTAAGCCATATCTAAAATGCATGAGTCAGAAGAGCACACATTTCTCAAAGATTAGGCATACAACTTACTACTCAAGAACTACTGTGTTAATTAAAATTTTTGCTGCTAACCACTGATGGTGGCTGCAAAACTGTCTCAGGTCTACATTTTTCGAAAAAATGTATCTGCAAGGCTACCTAAAGTCATACCTCTGACATCCTGCTTTAGATGGTAAGCTCCAAGAGGAGTTATTTGACTTTCTCAATATAACCACACACATAGCATGATATACAAGTAGGTCACCGATTAGGAATGAATACTGATGACTATTGTTATTAATTAATATTTATGCCAACGTTACAAAATCTCCCCTTGTAAATTAAGTTAATTTAAGAAGAAATGCAGAGATCCTATTCTTCTCATATATGAGCCAGGCACTACTTAAGCTTACATATAACCAACAGTCCCTATCATTAACCCTTCCTGACCTATGGATTACTCATATATCAACACATGTCACACCATCGCGTTGCCCCATGCTCTGAGAAATTTCAGAGCCGTGGTTTAAAGAAAAGTAGTAATGACTTCCGAAGGAGTGAACAGTGAAATATGATTATCTAAAATAGTTTTAGGGTCATGGATATAAGTGTTTACACCCAGGATTGTAGCATGTTCAATGTGCTGTGCTGCAGGGAAGGAGAAAAGTCAGGGGCCAGGAAAGCAGGAAGACAGGTGTTGATATAATATGAAGTTTCAGAGAAGCATCCTTAAATTCTAACCTGGCTCTGACCATAGGCTAGTTAGCAGTTTTAATTATATCCTTTTTCCCCTTTAACATTCCCTGCCCCCCCATCCCAATCTTTGTTTAAAAAATAATAATAATAACATAATATTTATGTTATTGTCAAAAGGATCTTTCTGGCATTTTACTGGTGATACTACCACTATCAAAAAAAATCACAACAAGAAGAAAAGAGAAAAAAACAGAGAAGTATAGGGAAAAAACACTCCTTATCCTGCCTTCTCTTAAAGAATGAGGGAAAGACACAAAGCAAAACAAAGGGCAAAAGGAGTTTGAGCATGTGCGTGTGTGTGCATATGCGTGTGTGCATATGTGTGTGTGTGAGAGAGAGAGAAAGAGAGAAACAGAGACAGAGACGGAGAGAGAAAGAGAGAGAGAGAGAGAGAGAGAGAGAGAGAGAGAGAGAGAGAGAGAGAGAGAGAGAGAGAGAAGCCTGTATGGTACAAGAGGAAGCCATATAAGATCTCTCAATGCCCTAATGTCATGATTAATAAACAAAGCTCACAGCCAATGACATTACCCAGGAAATACCATGTCCTGTGCTGTTCAGTGTTTGTTTCAAAGGGCAAAGTCTGGAGAAAAACAAAGGAAGTAGGAGGGAGGAAGAGAAATTCATTTTAACTGTACTGCTGTGAGCTCTAAAAGCAAGCCAAATCCCAAGTCTGGCTTTTTTATTTTGTATTATTTACTTTTCAAGTATGCACATCATAAAGAAAAACCTATAGGCACTGGTCTTCCTTTGTGTAAGTCAGTGGTCTTTATCATTTCGTGGTTTGGCAAATAAAAAGGCATTAAGCCACTTCCCTTCCAATGCAGCAGACTTCCAAAGTTTCAGCCTGCAAGTAACTCAGAGTTGTGTACTTCATTAAAACTCTGAGATCCTACCTGGTTTAAGGTTTCCAGATCCATAAGGCAACAGATGAAACGAGTATAATTTTCGCGGAAAGTAAATCCAGTCTCATATTATGGATTGGATCTTCCTGGCATTTGTACTTCCCCCGGAAGTCCCTGGAAGTCCCTGGAAGGCCTCATATGCCCCCAGGACTTGTAGGTACACACTGCTTTGCTCCCACTCAAAGGACATGCCGTGTAAGGTCTCTCTTCTTCCTGTTTCCCCTTAATTTTGTCTTGTGTCCCCATATTTTATATATTTCTAGATTAGTTTTATCCTCAAGATTCTTTTTGGGGGGTATCTTTTAACTAATTTTCATCTATTTTGGCCCCCTCACCCATCAACCCTTACCCCTGCCTCTGGCAATCCCCAATCTGTTCTCTGTTATCTGTGAGTTTGGTTTTTCTCCTTAGATGCTACATTTAAGCGAGAACACGAAGTATTTGTCCTTCTCTGTCTGGCTTATTTCAGTTGCCCTCAAGATCCATTCATGTTGGCACAAATGGCAAGATTTCCTTCTTTGTTATGCCTAAATAATATTCTTCTGTGTGCGCGCGCGTGTGTGTGTGTGTGTGTGTGTGTGCGCGCGTCTTTATCCATTCATCCACTGACGGACACGTACGTTGTTTCCATGTCTTGGCTATTGTAAATAATGCTGCAATTGACATGAGGGGGCATACACCTTTTTGAAGCTTGGTATTTTAAATACTAGTTAAAAGGCTGCCATTTAGCTAGAATGTCCCTGAAATGGGTCCAGCAAGACAATCAGAAAAATCACTTTTATAGTTGCCTCTAAAGCCTAACTAGAGAAATCAGAATCTAGTTTTCCAAAAGGATCATTAAATTTGTCACAACATAAATGACTATTTCTGACTACTGTATGCGATTAACATAAGATGGTATTCTGGAGACAAAAGAAAAGAGAAAAGTGGGCACACAGACAATGAAAAGCCACACTCCATCCAACAAAGTTTGCAAAGACTTAAAAAGAACCAGTTCTGATGGGAACATTTTGTAATGGAGAAGCTGGGGGCAAATGAGTATGAGCCAAGTCTGCTTGCTGAGAACCCTTTTCCAAGGCTGAGTAGCTATTCTTATACCAAAGGTGAGCAGGTACACCCAATATGTCTTCCAGGAAGGTCCTACAAAGGTGTGCAATTTGCACGAAAGGATTTGTTAGGTAATTATTCACTCTTAGCAAGACAATAATGAAATTAATATGTAAACTTTTTTTTAAGTCAAAGTTACGGTTCTACTCGCAGGCATGAGATTATCTTGAGGAATAAAACGTAAACATCTCTAAGCAAGTGGAACAATCCTGTTTTGTGAGATAAGTTATCTTTCAGTGGTATTGCATGGACGTCTTAACCTTATAAAACATGAAAAGTGGTGGTTGCTATCAAAATATTGTCCTGGAATATTGTCACGTCCTCTGTACTAAAGACAAAATTAAAGGATAAGTAAGGAGTTGGCAGTAATGCTTTTCAAATTGCATTCTTTTTTTTTTTTTTTCAGAGAGAGAGAGCGAGCACAAGAGCATGAGTAGCAAGAGAGGGGCAGAGAGAGAGAGACAGAGAATCTTAAGCAGGCTCCACATTGAGCCCAGAGCTCCACATGGGGCTTGATCCCATGACCCTGGGATTATGAGCCAAAATCAAGAGTAGGAGGCTCAACCAACCGAGCCATCCAAGCACCCCTCAAATTGCATTCTACTCACAATTTTTAAAAAATCAACTTTAGGGGCGGCTGGGTGGCGCAGTCGGTTAAGCGTCTGACTTCAGCCAGGTCACGATCTCGCGGTCCGTGAGTTTGAGCCCCGCGTCAGGCTCTGGGCTGATGGCTCAGAGCCTGGAGCCTGTTTCCGATTTTGTGTCTCCCTCTCTCTCTGCCCCTCCCCTGTTCATGCTCTGTCTCTCTCTGTCCCAAAAATAAATTAAAAAAAACGTTGAAAAAATAAATAAATAAAAAATCAACTTTATTGAGATATAAATTACTTATAATCAAGTTTATTTCATTTTGAAAATGTATTTGAATTTTATTTAATTTTTATTAAATTGATTTACTTTTATTAAATTTAAATTTATTTAAAATGCATTTCAAGTGTATGGTTGTTGACTTTCAGCAAGTGTCTACCCATATGTCACTATAAACATGATCAAGATATGACAGTTTTGTCACCCCGAAAGTTCTCTCCTGGGACGTTCCTGCCAGCCAACTCCTGAATTTCATGGAAGGAGAATCATACCAAATGCATTCTTCTGTGTCTGGCATTTCTAATCTCCATTTGCCAAACCCACTATTTTGCTAAAAGTCCCATGCCCCTCAGTCCTGCGACTCACAGTCAGGAAATCAGCTTTGACTCTGATAACAAGACTAGAGATGGACGGATGCCACTTTTGAGAAAGTTGCTAAAATAGCAGGAAACAAGGGGCAGGAAGCAGCAAAGGTCAATTCCAGTTCATTTCCTTTTGGGGTATTAATTTTAGCACATTGTTTGGGTTTCCCCAAAAAGATATTTTTGGAATAAGGGAATTCCAAGCATGAAGGCCAAAAATAGAAAAGAAGACCCTTTGGATGTTCTTTCCCATACACGCCTTCAAGTGTTATATCTTTGACCAAACAGATGCAAGTAAATGCTTTAAGATGAAATCGGGGGGGGGGGGGGTTCTCACAATATCTAGAAGAATTTGGACAAAATACAAAAGTACAAAGCAATTACGGATTATTTTTTTTCAAATCTACCAATGTTCTTCTCACTTAAGGTAGAATTTTCCTGGGCTTATAAAGTAGAAATTTTCATTTGCCAACACTTAGCACCAAACATGAATAATTTCTTTGTCTCATTAGGACCACATAGGGTGATTTGGGTTGTGTATGATATCCAGTTCTGTATGAACCTGATACTCTATAAACCATCCCAACTTTAGAAAGGTACAGATTATCAAAATTATTAGGCTAGTCTTTTTCCTGATGTCTTTCAAAACTTTCCTGTGTGACTCAACTGTTTTCTTAATGAGAAAAGGTATACATTTTTGTGTCCTAAGTCTTTACATAAACATCAGCTCCTGGGTTCTACACTCCCTCAAGCTGCTGTCACATAATGATTGGAAGAGAATATATTAATTCTTCCATGGTCCTGGGGTATAATGCAAGTAATAAATCAGTTTGTATCATTTTAAAAATAAAGCAGTGGGACAGATTAGTTACCAAATGGTTTATTTAGGAGTAATAGTTGTCATTAAGAAACCCTCTACTTCAAATAAAATAATTTTTATCCCAGTGATAGTATTATTTTAATCAAGGATGCTATAATAGATGAAAAAACAAAGGCACAAAACGTAAAACAGCCAACATGATTTATCTTGAGTAGAACTGCAGAGAGAACTGTACTCATGACTTTCATTATCTTCCTATTTTATTTTATTATTTATTTACTCACTTAATATTTATTAGTTATTATTTAGTGCCAAATTATCTGTGGACTTCATGCCCTATACAGAGTAATAGTTCCTTAATTGGACAGATTACCTGACCAATGAAAGAGTCAAAAAGTAGGTTAATCAAACCACTAAAACAGAATGAATGGTTAAAAGAAAAAAGTTTTGATTTCTCTGAATGGTAAGTCAGCATCAAGCACTACTTAATAAGTAATCTTGCCTTCTATTATCTAGTTCTATAGGGAAACATATACTCAAAAGATCAATGGCCATAAAAATGATTTCTTCACTGACATTTCTTAAGTCCAATCTCTCACCCACATAAGCATCTGATGGCAGAAAATAAACCCAGATCTCACCATATACATAGATTCTCTAAGATATCTAAAGCCAATAAAAAGAAAACAGAACTTAGCATGTTTCTTTGGTATCTGGGTATGTGCAGAGGCAGAAGGTTCTGGTGAAAAGAGCACCAAATTTAAAAATGTATAACTAGTCCTTGATTCCTCACTTCCTGAGCTGGTGACCTTGAATAAATCATGACCCCTCCAGTCTTTCGTTTTGTATCTGTTAACAACAACAACAACAAAAAAGTAGGTGGAGGGTGTCATACCTGCCCTACCTGGATGCAGATAACAAAAAGATTCACATGAAATGGTTTTAAAACTTCTTAAGTGTCACACAAATGCAGAGGCTTAGCACCATTTCATGCACACCTCTCTATAAATGCCATCAGCTACCTGCAGTCTGAGGAAAGCACTGCCCTTAAACTTGCAAAACAACCCAGCCCTCAGCCACAGATCTCCTGCGGACACATTCCTCCTTACATCAACAATGGTTAGACCTCTGTGAATACATTTACCCCTAAACCCACAGCAAAACCTTCCATACTCTGTTAGCGAAATTAAAAGCACATCTGGCTGTAACTTACCAGCCAACTGACAGACTAACCAACTAACTAAAAAGTAGGGGACATAAATCAGCATGTTCAGTAAGCTTACCAGGTTTTGAACCAGAATGGAAAAAAAAAATCCAAAATCCAAATCCAAAATAAGGCCAGACAAATCAGCTATTATTCCTCAAAAACATCACACTCCTTGGAAGATCTACAAGCTAAATACAAACTCCCACACCAGGATGTCACACACATTCAGACTGCAGTCACTGCTCATTAGCGGTCACTGCCAACAAAGACCTTCTTTGAGACAACTTCCACCTGGTTGGGGAGCCCAAATTCTGAAGAGTCTACTGCGTGCCAAACGCATCTCCTCCCTGTTTTGCCATCTGGTTGAGATAGGAAGCTTACAGGGATAGTGATAAGGGAGCTGGTATTGCATGGAACAAGGATTCAGATGAGCGACTGCCCGATTCCTCTTAAAATGTGATCAAAAGGCCCCCATAGATAGGCTGTGATCAAAACAAAATCTATTGGGTCATATTGGCTGAGTTCTCAAAGGCTGTGGAAAAGTTATTCTGCATGTTTTTTAGAGTCCGCCTAATTACCCATAAAGGTTTCTGTCACTGAATCTTCATCTGGAAGCAACGGAAAATAGCAAATTTATGAAATTTGGAGTAGTACACAGCTGCTGGCCCTAAGATGCTCCTATTCAAAGAGCTGTCCGTCAGTCGGTATTTTAAGTGATGACCTTATCTTGTCGCGGTACTTTGGTGGAAATCAGCAAAGTTAAAAATCAAATTAGGAATAAATATACCTTTGATTTTTGAACTTTTGATTTTGAAATCATTACAGATTCACAGAAAGTTGCATAAAATGTACAGGGAGTGTCTTCCAGTGGTAACACCTTGCACGATTATGGTGCAACATCAAAACCAGGAAATTGACATGAGTACAATCCACAGAATTTGTCTCTCCAGTTTTACATGCACGCGTTGTGTGTGCGGATGTATGTGTGTGTGTTTAGTTATGTGAAATTTAACACATGTGTAGTTGTCGCCACAATCAAGAGCTATTCTATTATCATAAACACTATTCGTGATACCCCTTTATAGCCACCGCCAGCCCTCCCACCAACCCTAACTCTTGGCAACCACTAACTGGCTCTCCATCTTTACAACTGTGTCATTTCTAGAATGTCATATGAATGGAATCATTTAGTTTGTAATCTTTTGAGGCTAGCTTCTTTCACTGACTATACTTCTGAGATCCAAGTTGTTGTATGTATTCACAGTCTATTACTTTTTATTGCTGAATAATATTCCATGGTATGGATGTACCACAGTTGGGTTTACTACTGACCCACTGAAGGACATTTGGAAACACACCCTTATTTTAAAATAGTCCAAATTTATGAATTCTGAAACAGATCAGATTAGTAGTATAAAGCAAGTATTTATCTTTAATGGAGAAAAAAAAATATGTCGCGCCATAATCTATTCACAGATCTATCCCTGATTATACAAGAATATTATGCACTCATTTTATGGCTTTTACCTTTGGTGCCCATATGAAGTTCTCAATAATACGTCCTAATTTTATTGTACTTAAAAACAAAAAGCAAAGCAAAACAAAACAAAACAAAACAAAAACCTCTAGCAAAAACTTTCCGGCCTCCATAGAGTCCAGAATTTGAAGAGGTACGGAAGAACTGAATTAACATTCTCCAAGAGAATTGAGTAGTCTTGATCTGCCTTGCTTAACTTTTCAGCCATTTTGTGCCCTGAAATATTCCCACTGTAACTAGCAGTTCCAAGTGTAGACTTGTCTTCCCTTTTCTGTCACTTTAAGCCCTTAAGACACCACACATATGAGCACTTACCATGTGCCCAGTGCTTGTGGATTAACTCCATACATTATAAATACCCTTGCAAACTGCCTCTATCATTATTTCCATTTCACAGATGAAGAAACTGAGCCCCGGAGGGAGGTGAGGTACCTTTCTCCTGGTTGCATATCTAGCAAATGATGGATTTAGGACTCAAACCCAAGGGGACTGATTCTAGCACCTGTAGCTTTGACACTGTGCTCCCACTATTTTGACAATTTCAGAGTATGTCCCTGTTTGTTCAGTTTGCCAAATGATGCCCTTTTTTTCCCCCAACCATTCCTCCCATTTTTGTTTCATATTGCTCTTACTCGCATGGTTTTTCTTTTCTTATTGTTATCTTCTATGTCTCTAGAACAATTCCTATATTACACACCCCCATACACTAAAACAGAGAGTGTCTATTAAAGTTCAATATGTAGATCCGGGCATCACCTCCCCTCCACCCCAAATAAAAGAGAGATGAGAGAAGGTCTAAGGATCCTCCAAGATGAAGACCAACATGGTGATTATTTGGAGGGAGATAATCCTGTCTTGGAGATTTTATATGTTTCCTTCCTTTGGTTCTTTGGTTACCTCATTTTGGACTGAATACACCCAAGAAGAAAGTTTACAGGGAAAAAGGGAAAAAAAAAACGTGAAGCTCCTGTTGGTGAAAATGACCCTTTACAGAAACTCTAGAGTGGCGGGGGTGGGGTGGGGGGTGGGGCAGGGGGTGGAGCGGGGAGAGGCAAAGAGGCTGTTGAAACTCTTGGCTGAAACTTGTTAATGTGGGTTGAGTTGTTTATTTATGTGTGTGTTAGTGAGTCCCTCAACTCCTCTAAGAGGAGACACATATTTAAAGACCTTAAGACATGTATTGAAGGTATTTTTTTCAATAGCTTCCCTGCCTGTCTCTCACCCATTTGGCTTTCATACAATCTGGACAGTGCTAGTGTCCACAATTTTTTCACATTTTACCTTTTATTTGTGATAGAATATAAATACAAAGAGTGTGCCTTTGCCTTGCACCGAATCTTGAAACGAAGAAAAAGCTTCAAAAGATTGTCTGGCCTGCAAAATTCGTCTCTCTCGCGCAAGTTGTGCATTAGCCAGCAGCTTCTCTTCTCCATCCCCTCCCTATCATCCTTGGTCCTCGTATAATTACATTTAACAAACACAGGCATTTGCCTGCTACAGTGAGCTTTATCACAAAGGGATTCTCAGGAAAACATGCTACAAAGACTGCCTCTATGAAATTACTCCAGAGGCCCACTGTCTCATCTTCACAAGGCTGCTGGGATCGGTGCTAAGTCTTGTGCCCGGATGCTCGGCCGGGTACGCCAAGTATATGTCAGGGTAGTTTTGCCCTGCCTCTCTCCGTCCGGTTCAGCAACGCCTGGATTCAAATAGCATTTTCTTTCCAAGCCAAGGCACACTAGGGAACTGAAGGAGAGGCAGTGGCAAGGGAGAGAGAGGACCCAAGGCAGTTGTAGGGTCACAGAGACAGAAAGGGTGGGGTATAGAACTGCAGGTGGGAGGAAAGAAAGGGAGGAAGCGGACATCTCTACAATGTAAAGACTACCTCCAACCTTCAGAATCCCCCACTCCTACACATAAGCGCCTCACCACCAACACCTCGGTCCCACCCTCTCAATGTGGCATGGCCCCTTTTAATAACTCAATTATTGATTCCCTGTGATCATCACAGGAAGCAGAAATTAAATCACAGGTGGCATTTCTACAGAGGCAGGTCACATCCCAAAAGGACAGACAATAGATCATTGTGGAATGATTCTCATATCCAGGTGTTGACTCAATATTCCTGACGTGTTAGATGGCTTACAAGGACAATATGCTGATCCAAAAAAAAAAAAAAAGAAAAGGAGTTGTCACTAGAGTCATACAGAAAAACTGAGCCTGCCCTGGGACTTTAAGAAGCTCCTTATTGATAAGATATAAATAGATTGTAGAATTTTATTAATTTGCAATAGTGCAGAGCCACGGAGCTCTTTGCCTATACACTTAAGGACTCATCTTTACAGAGGCTATGCTGTGAAATGGGGTATGTACTTTGGTTGGATGAAGTATCCATAAAAGAGCTTCCAAATGCATCCCCCCCCCCCATCTCCCTAACATACAGTCTCTTGCTAACATCAGACCAAAATGCTTGCAAATATCATCTTGTAAAATTACTTTAATATTTCCAGACATCCTCGTGGATGGAGTTTTCATTAGTGGGTAAGCATAAAACCCAAGAATACGTATTTATGAGTTTATTTTCACATTTCTTAAAATTAGCATTATTTGAGGAAGAATATCCGAAATAAAATGTGAGATAATACAGCATATCTGTTTCAACCACTCTCCTCTCATCTTTCCTGTATACACTTCAAATAAACTCAAAATGAAACTTAAAGAGACAGACTTGAGCTGTAGTAATTTAGTTCAAAGCAGGGGCTTCAATCGCCTCCTACAGATCAAATTGCCAACACAGCTTGAAGAAAAGGGAATGGTTCTAATCTCACGTAATTTACTCTACAAGAGCAAGCATCTTTTGCATACAGAAAATTCTCATCGAAATCGGTCAGTCCACAGAAGAGGAGGAACATTGAGGTTGCGTATCAGACCGTACTGAGTCAGCAAAGCTAGGAGTCTCATTTGCCTTTTCTAAGTCGCTTAAGATACAAATAATAATAATGTGATTTAACCCTCACTTATTAAACAAATGAAGATACTTCTTTCCATTAAAGTATACCATGGAGCATAAAAATAATCCTGCCCTACTTGTCACCAAGACCCCCTTTAAACTCAGTATGGAAAACTCACCAGTTGTACCTATGCTGCCCTTCTTAATGCTCTCAGGTCACCCCACATAATGCAAACTAGGCAAAGCCAACTCAGCAGAGGGATCAATGTTCAGATAAGGTCATGATGGACAGTGAGACGGAGAAGGGGTTTGGCCCACAAGATGCTCAACTGTAAGTTTTGTATTAGGGGTGAGTCATCTTACACTAGTTTAATGGACTCGCCACTGCTAACTAACCTGGGACAAGGAGTGGCCGAATGCATCATGAGAAGTTGTGATAATTCTTCAATTAAGTCTAATGACCACAGAAATAATTCATAGGCCAAGTGTCTGATGATGGCCCAAGGGGAGCTTTAAAAACATTTTGCCACACACAAAAGGGTCTACTAACCCTCAAAATGATTACCCATCCTTTTTACACATCTCTTAAATGACATGATTCATTGAAGTGCAAGTTCATAAATAAATAAACCTTAGTTCTAGCTCTCTGTCCTGCCTTTTCCTTTGGAGGGAAGTCGACATCAGTCTGCCGAAGAAGTACAATTCGAGGTTCATTATCCCACCTTTTTAGAATTCAAATGTAGTGCATTTGCCTTTCCCTCCACGGGAAGGCAGTCCCATGAGGCATGTTGTCTCTCTCCTTGCTGTTCAGCTCTCCTATGCTTTGGAGTCCATCCTTACTCCCACACAGGCTGGGGATCCCCCCCCCCTGCAAGCAGAGCCAGAAAGGTGCAGCTACGTTGTGGCTCATCAGGGTCCTAAAGTCAGGAGACTGAGGAGGCTCCCAAGCTGAGGTAGGGATTGAGGTTGTCCTAGGATGGAACTAGGGACAGGCTATTCACTCCCTGTTGATCTGGTGAGACATCAAATTAAAAGAAACATCCAAATCCAAGTTGGATTCTTCCAAAAATTATTTGCATGAAATATGACCTGTATATAGGCCAGACCCTCCAGGTCCACTCTATCTTTCCCCATCTGGCATCAAGTCTCTCTAAACACTCCCACAAAGGTATTGTTATCACATTTTATTGGTAGAGAATGTGCTGGAAATGACATATCATTCGGAGTCCCTAGTGGACAGTTGAAAATTATCGTGATAGAGTAAGCAGGACCAAGAAGATTGGCCTTCCATTTGCAAAGAGGTGTGCTCTTCTCTTGTATCGCTCCTGAGAGAACGCCTGCTCCTGGTGGCCTAATGTCTACGTGTCATCAGAAAGCAATAACAGAGGGTCAAAAGGAAGGCCTCGTGCAACTCATTCTCATCCAACCCTTAGGCTCCAGGACTGTCCCTTCAACATGCATTTCGTAACTGGGAAAGGAAAAGAGCTGCACCACTTATCCTGACAAGGAGACACTGGATCCCGTAATTTCCGAGTTTGCCTTAGGAAAGTTCAACTCTCCGTTCGCCACATTCTTGAATTCAGGCTAGAACATCATGCATTTCAGGTTTCATATGAAATCATGGGCTTGGTCCCAGGGCAAATTTCACCAAGGAGTAGGCAGGAATCAACATCATATGGTGCTATCTTGGCTCCAAGACTTACAAGTCATTAGATAAACTGGGATCCTTCTCGCTATTGAAAATCACCATCATGTGCTAATAACGGAAGTAGTAGCAGTAATAATAATAATAATAATAGCAAATACTGTTGCATCCTTGTAATGGACATAATGCTAAATACTTTACATATGTATTATCTCATGTATTTCTAATGATAGCTACATAAGTTGATTGCTGTCATCCACACGTTAGGGATGAGGTAACTGAGGCATGGAGAAGGTAAGCATGTCCAAGGTCACATACTAGTTATTGGGTAAGGCCAGGGCTTAGGCTTAGGTCCACATCACTACAAGTTCATGCTCTTATCCCATTCAAAAGACTACACATGTGGCTAAAGGAACTTGTTTTAGCTGGACAGGGAAATAGGAAGAAACAACATTAGTGCATCTTCCTTTCAATAATTTAATATGAACTGTTCAAAGTGAGCAATTGAGATGCTTCTGAGTGTCTGTGACTCACTTCTTTTGGATTCCAGAGGGCTGTTATGGAAATAAGTTGCAGTGTGGATCATACTTTTCTTATAATATATGCAATGCAAGAAATTCAGTGCTGAAATATGCAGGGTGGTTGGCTCCTTTCTTTGTCCTCTGGAAAGAGTAAAATTTCCATTTGTTTTATTTAGAGCATCTCTGACTTTGAAGTGATCACCTTTATCTTGCTTCCTTTGGCCTGGAGCCCCAAATATTTAGTTAAAGCAATTTGCGGGGATTACTCACTCATCATGTTTGATTTGGGGGAATATTCTCCCACCATATTCCATGGAGCTGCTGCACACCTCAAAGTCTCGTAAAAATGGTACCATATTGTCTCTGAGAAGAATCTTCCAGTTAGTGTGGCCCCTTTGGGAGGGGTCGTTGAAATCACAACACTTAGGTCCACTGGGTAGAGGGAGATGCATGACGTTGTGATTTAGGAGGTCTTGGCCTAAACGCTGTGGTAGGCATGATGAAAGTGAGGCCAAGGATCATATTTCCCAAGGAACCCAGAACACCATACCAGAGGTGGGCGTATGATATCCGTCTGCTGAACTTGTGACGCCAGAGAACTTCAACTGGAGTAACATGAAAACTGGCCTGGCCCCTCCAATTTCAAAAGCATCAGTTCCTATCCCCTTTGCTTTGATGGTGTGCAAAATAGGTCTGAAATGTGATCTCTAAATTATTCCCAAGGTTGTCGCTGCCAAAAGAAAGAGCCATAAGCCAGACCTTTTTCCATGTTCAATCTTCATCACCAGCTTTGAAATTAAGACCACGTTGGTGGGAAGGGTTGAGAAGCAGAAAGAGGAGACCGCTTTTTGTTCAGACTTTGGCTAGAGTTAAAAGTGATTTATCATTTTTGCACAGCTGGGTGCTTGCTATATAAAGTGTGACACATAAACAGAACCCACCAAAGAAAGTAGGTACACCCTGGGACTTGAGGTAGAAGCGGTAAGAAATGTTGAATATTTAAAACTTTATTTTAAATTAGATCATTGATTGGTCATGCATCCATTTAGGCAGACAGACAGATGCTCTCCAACCCAATCCTTAAAGTTTGAGTGAGCTTACCATGGGATGGTGATACTCCCAAACTTCCAAAAAGTTTCCAAAAAATGTTCCCAGATCCTCCTAGCAGAGTGAGGCTCCCCTACTAGATGCTTTCATAACATGCATTTGTACTTTAGAGGTTACAGTTTCAAGGTATTTGTATACATATCCAGCTAATGCCGGTCACCCTCACTGGACCATGTATTCCTTGATCATGTCGATTTATTGTTCTCTCCATTATGTTCCACAGAGCCCCGCACATGGTCTAACGCATAATATGAAATAAATATACAAATCATTTATTTACATCTATAAAACCATATGAAACATATATGAAAATAGATATGTTTAATATATAAAATATATCTTTTCATAGAGAACACAGACATCGAATGGGGGGGATAGAGGGTAGGCATGCTCCAGAGATATTTGAATGATGAGTTTAAGAAGCTGAAGGATGTTCAAGGACTGAAGTAGGGTGTAAGGAGACCTTTGGCAGCTCATGCCTCTGAACCATATGAAGTTCAGAGAATGTGGTACCTTTATGTAACCAGAGTGGCTTGTAGAGGCTGCTGAACAGAAAATTTAAATTCTAGCAGAGAAAACAGAATAAGAAGGAAGACTTCAAACTCTTTGTAAGTCAAGGATTTGGTTAACCGGGCCTCATACATATGAAGGATCTTGACAATGATTGGGTTGTCTGAAAGGAGATGCTGACATCGACTCTGATACTAAAAAAAATTGTTATTAGACAGAAAATGGATTTTTATCCTTAATGTGAATCAGGGTTCTATTCTGCCTTGCTCTACTCACCAGGTACTCTTCAATAATTATCTTATTATCTTATTACTTAGTGTCTACTGAGCTCCAGGTACACAATGTGCCCAATCTAGCTGGGTCAGTGACAAAAGTCACACAGGCATGCTACAGAAAGAGGGCAGAGTTGGCCTGGGGAAATCAGAAGAACCTGACAACTTTTCTAGAAAGTTCTCTGTACCTAGACTAATAACCTGAGGAATGTTTTGGAGACTAGGCAGTCTATGTTTACCCAGGCCTTAAAGAGAGTTAAGTGGGCTGTAATCCTTGTAACCAGAGTTGTAGAGGGAGGTAACTAGATTTTCCCT
Source organism: Felis catus (assembly GCF_018350175.1). Taxonomy (NCBI): domain Eukaryota; kingdom Metazoa; phylum Chordata; class Mammalia; order Carnivora; family Felidae; genus Felis; species Felis catus. The sequence continues at coordinate 120,294,322 of NC_058369.1, read as the reverse complement.
TACCTTCAAGTCAAACAGGCATCATATTCATTGAGTGTCTGAATCCACTTCTCCCCTCTAATAACAGAACAGGGCTATGAAAATAGTTACCTAGTCTAAGATACTTTAATGAATCATTTGACCCTACCTATGAGGTTAAGAAAAAGAAACCAGTGATAAGCCTTTACCTTTTTACTTATACTTTATAATTTTAAATATTGCTTGGGGTTTCAAGCAGGCAACACTGATACCAGTTTTATTGTATTAGGAGAAAGGTGGCAGCTTTCTCCTCCTCTGGGGAGGAGTGTTTGCGACAGTCAGGCAGATGAGCTTGGCATTGCCTGCGGAAGAGATCGACAAACTGGCTTCCCACTGCTCCAGAAGGAACCCGCATTCAGGGGCTCAGGGGAGCCCCTTCACCCACCGGTGGTTACTCGGCTCCCTGCGGCTGGTGATAACCTCCCAGGAGTTTTCGAATCAAGTTTCTTCGTGGAGTTTCACTCTTTCACACTTGGCAGGCTTCTTGTTGCTAATGGATCTGAAATTGATGGGTCCTTCCTCCTTCATTTCTTTGGATCTCTGACAAAGTCAGCACGTTCCGGGAAACGGGGCAGGTGGTTAGCTGTCACCTGTGGCACATCTCAGCAAGCTGCATTTGTCACACCCCGTGGCTCTCCCATCAATTCCAAGTGGAATTACATGGAAGCAAATCCCCTTGCACATTCACCATCACTTTTAGATTTTATTCACAGAAGTGTCTCCAGGCATGGGTCGACCATACTGAGCATTCTTCTGGAGGCATCTTCTGTGTGTGCACAAAATGCAATTCAACTAACGCAAACAGGGCAATGATTGGAGCATACTGGAGCTGTGCACGGTGGTTAAGTCTGACAGCATTAGCATCGATGTCAAGCCTCTTTTGGTGAGAGGCGGAGAGCTTGGGTGGAGGCTTATGCCCTTCGCTCTCATGATCAGCAACCGGATTTGTCTCTGAGATGTGGTAACTTGCTGAGATTCTGCGGTTGTGTTGCTGTTCTGCATAGCAGACTACTTGCGTTGGAATGCTGGCCCTGCCATTTATTAGCTATGTGACCTCGGAGAAGTAATTGACCTGTGCCTCAGTCTCCTCATCTATGCAGTAGGGATCCTAATTGTATCCCCATCGTAAGGATGAGAAAACTGAGGCACCTAGAGATTCAGTAACTAGGTCAGGTACGTGGAACTCAGTACATAGAGTACACCTAGAACACTGCCTGGTACACAGACCACGCTATTGTTGCCTCTGTTTCTCATGTTTCACAAGTCCGTGGGAAGTTCAGGCGGTGGCACTCAAACGGGTTTGTGGCTCCACCTCCTTCAGTATGAGGCTAAGTGAGCCATGCAGGATTGAACCCTTGACCTCTGTAGGTTTAGCCCCGCGCCCTTGCCCACCGAGCTAACTGTCTTAGACAGGGCTACTAACGACCAAGCTAAAGGATGTCAACCCTCTTTGTTCCTTCACCCCAAATCCCTCCAAGATTTAAGTATACCTTCTAGGTCAATCTGTCTCAAACATTTGCGTAAGAAGCGAAAGAAGTCAAAGTGCCCGCTGCTTTACTCCAAAGTTGAAAGTGGGGGTACTGGTCTCTTCCCCCACTGGTCCTGCACTCTATTCCCCCCAAGTTCTTTGCAAGAAAAAAAATTATGTTGGCCACAGTTGCAATCAGTTTTAATTCATTCTTTATTGCTGCTCTGGTTTTGTGTTATTTGAGCTGGTTTAACTGTTAAAAGCGTTTCAAATGTTCACATGGTCTGCATTAGGTTACCGAATTAAAACAGGAACAGCCGACCAAATGTAGCTTTCTGAAATGCAAACCACATGAGTTTGATTTCTTTGTGGTATAACTTTAATTGGGTTCAGAGGTCCCCGAGACTTACCTGTCTATCTGCTCCGTGACGGCCTGATCTGATAAGGCTAACCTAAAGGGGCTGAGGGATCCTAACCGCTCCAACTCTAGTTTCAGAACCAGCGCTGCCCAACCCACCCCCCCCTACCCTCCAATCCATTTGTGACCATCTGAACTTGAACTCAACTCAGTGGAAATAGCGGCACACTCTCTCAGGGCTTCTTTATCTGCTAACCTCACTAGCACCTGGCACACAACAGAGCACACAGATCTCATGCACAAAGTGCTGGGAAATTGCTAATATGGTATTAGTGACCTAAAAGAGTTGTCACTTTTCTCCCTCCCCTACACCCCACAACCAATTATGCCTACTATCTGCCCCCAATAGAAAGAGGGCTTTAGGCTCAGGTTGTCCCTCTTTGGGTCCCTTTTGATGGTACTTTATAGCCAGTCTTCCTTGGACGCTGTCCACCTTCTGGAATAGCTTCCACAGCCTCTAACTTTTCCCCTTATCGTTTCTGAAGGCAAGTGGAAGCAAGAAGTAACTCATTTAGTTCCTTGGGAGAGCGGACTTCCCCCATAAAGGTGACTAAGAAATAATCACATGACCTAAGCAAATCTACAAATGTTTTCTGAGTATTACAAGCGGGGTACCATACGAGCCACCGTGAAAGGTGAGGCTTGGCGGGGGGGAAGGAGAGAGAAAAATCAATCGAACATGTGGCTGATCTAAGATGGAAGGCAATGGAGAAGAGAAGCGAAGAAGTCTCCTGAGTTTTAGGCCTGGCCGTTTGAAGGGATGGTATTACACTTGAACAAAAGAGAAACCACCTTGTGACTTCAAGCCTCAAAGGAAACCCTGGGAACCATGTGATGGAAACACGATGTCCTTTGGTCATTCCTCTTCCCTGACTAAGGCATGACTCTGGGGACACAGGACAGAGACACTGTGAGGAAAATCCAATGGTTATCCTGTCTCAGGTAAAAGTAGACATCTCAGTTGAGGTTAAACAGTGCTCATTTCCACTAAAACAGTGGGGGGAAAAATACATGGTTCAGTATTTCCTCAAAAGTTCATTGATCACACAAAAGATTGGCTTTGGCCACCTGAAAAAATGTTAACGTCTTTCCAAATTAACTATGCAAGCATGTACACTTACCTCTAACCACTCATGGCGCTGGTGTTTGGATGGCAATAATGATAATAGTTAATGCCATTGAGTCTATACTATGTGCCAGGTAATTTTCACCCATTATCTTACTGAATCATCACAACCTTAAGTGACAATATCATCCCCATTTTAAGAGATGAGAGAAGAGAGGCACTGAGTGATAGAACTTGCCCAGGCTCAATGTGACTTGAGTTTGAATTTAGGTCCTATGATGTCAAAACTCGTGTCCCTCACCACCACCCATACTTCCTCTCCTATTGTTGCAGCAACGGGGGACTCAAGACAAAGGAGGAGAACACAGAGAGAGTAGAAGGAGCTGACACAGTCTGTTTGCAAAGTGAGGCCTTTAACACGCAAGCCTCACACACTGCCTTGCTCTCATGGCTCCTTCCTAACTAGAACAAATATGGGAAGGTAGAGGAAAAATGGGAGGTGACTACGCATCACCTAAATGTGCTAACTTTAGATATCACACAGTATTTTTCATTTTGATGATTAGCTGTCGATAATGAGAAAAGCCAGGAAGGAAAGTGACATCCTACATTAAAAGTGGCCATAAACATACCTGGGATTTATACATTTACTCTTTGTCAACTTCAACAACAAAAAAGAGCCATAAACCTATCGTGAGCCTTTTAGTGATACCGATGCTGAAGGGGTTAGGGGCGAGGTTACGGGTGTCTTACCATTTACTTTGAAAAACATCAAAAGGTAAGTGGATCGATGTATGAATGCAGGGACTGATAAATGTATAAATATATGAAAAAGCACATATAGTTAGGTGGAATAGTAGAATCTAGGAGGCAAACAATTCTTTAAGCTTCTTATATTTGAAAATTTTCATGATAGGGGCGCCTGCGTGGCGCAGTCGGTTAAGCGTCCGACTTCAGCCAGGTCACGATCTCGCGGTCCGGGAGTTCGAGCCCCGTGTCAGGCTCTGGGCTGATGGCTCGGAGCCTGGTGCCTGTTTCCGATTCTGTGTCTCCCTCTCTCTCTGCCCCTCCCCCGTTCATGCTCTGTCTCTCTCTGTCCCAAAATAAATAAAAAACTTTGAAAAAAAAATTAAAAAAAAAAAAAAGAAAATTTTCATGATAGAACGTCAGGGGGCCAGGTGACCGTAGAGTGAGGCTCACATTTCTGGGCTGCTGGTTTCCTGGCGCCACACTTGAGTTTTAGAAGCTGGGCAGGCTGGTAAGAAGACAGAAACTACATCCTTGGTAAGAAAGCCAGCAGGGGCCAATAATTCTATGTCCCTTCCGGGGAAAAGAGAGGCTTGGAGAACAACTCCTTGACTACTTCTAGCCTGGATCCCCAATCTCGAGAAAGACTGTCATGCCAAGAGGGAACAAATACATAATGGAGGCAAAGAGTGGCCCAGGCAGACCTGGAAATGGGGGTGGGAGCTGTAAGCAGTCTTTTTCGGTTCTGCAACCTAGACTTGGAAGGTTTGTAGATCCTCAGGGAAAAAAAAAAAACAACAGGCCCTTAGTCAGTGTTTTCCCAATGAAAAACTGACTGAATGAATGATAAATATTTTGTTGAATGGTCGCAAAGAAGATACAAACACTTATGCACCTCCTTATCTCTCTTTTGATCTCCCACCCCTTAAACGTAGGGACTCTGCATATACACGATGCCTCTTTTCAACTCTTCTATAGCCATGTGTATAAATGCACTTTTAAGCGTAGAGTCCTCCGTATTGTGTAAAGTGCTGGGTGTTGGAGGAGATGTAGGAATGAATAAACCACCATTTTTGTTTTGAGGACTTAAAGCCTAGAGAAGCAGATGAACACCGAGTAGGTATAATACCAGGTGGGAAAGAGTGAGTGCCATGAACAAGAGATCTCACATAGTTTTGCTAAGGTCTGACTTTTACAATACGAGTCCTGCATACTACATTCAAGCCATCAGAAAACACTACTGCAATCTACAGGAAATGGCCCCATCCTAGAGAAGGGGTGATCCAGGACATCAGAGGCCAAAACTCGAACTCTGAACTGTAAATCAGAGCCATCTGGAGAGCCGAAGGTGGTTTCTCTATTTCGATCAGAAGTGTGGTATTTTCCTTTCGTGTCAAGAATTTGAGATTTCGCAGAGGGGTCAGGAGGCCTCCCCTAAATAGCCCTGGAGTTCTGATCGGCATTGAAGGCGCCTTGAAGCATCCTTAGGTGCACTAACTAACGTAACCAGACACGTGTTGGTAAAACTGGTTGGGGAGCTGGATGGGGAAAAGACTAACTCAGTGCCTGTGAAGAAATTTTAGGAATTGAAAAGGAGGTAATGTTTTCCACCACAGGGTATCCAGTTGGAGACTGGTCTGAGCTGGCTCTTGTTTTATAACCTCTCGACACATGTGTGTAGTCAAGGCTGAATTTAAAACCTATACCGTGAACCTTCGGAAAATAAACCACATTAAACAAGCACAAATTGAAAATATTACACAAGAGATTTCACAGGAAATTGGTCCAAATTTAGCCTCGCTCTTTATGTATTTAAGCCTCTTATTCGTCACTTAGAACTTTATATCGGGATTTTAATATGAGTCTGCCCTCCCCTCCCACCCCCCCATCCACCTCCACAATGGCCTGCTTAGTTTTACAAAACTGATTTTTTTTTAACTCCCAAAGAATCCTGCTACCATTGGCCTGCTCTTTCAGTGCTCATTAACACGTGGCCCAAAACGCTACGCTGATGACACACACACTACCAACGGTCAAGTGAGGCTGAACATATACCTAAAAAACCCACTACAGGACCAAGGCAAGCTTTATTTCTCCCTCCCTAGTTTGTGACTCATGCAAGAAGCGCTCTGTGCCGACAGACTCAGTCACTGACTTTCTTTAAAAGATGGCAGCAAACGGGGCACCTGGGTGGCTCAGTCGGTTAAGCGTCCGACTTCGGCTCAGGTCATGATCTCACAGTCCATGAGTTCGAGCCCCGCATCGGGCTCTGTGCTGACAGCTCAGAGCCTGGAGCCTGCTTCGGATTCTGTGTCTCCCTCTCTCTCTGCCCCTCCCCTGCTCATGCTCTGTCTCTCTCTGTCTCAAAAATAAATAAAAACATTAAAAAAAAAAAAAAAGATGGCAGCAATCATGACAAATGTCATCAGCGGCAAACCACCCCGTTGTCTTTCAGTCTCGTCAAGCATTCTCTCGTGCTGCTTTCCTTTCTCCCAAACGTTTTCTTATTTTTAAATTTGTTGTATTTTCCGCAAGGCGCCTCAAATGACTTTTTTTGGGGGGGATAAAGCCAAATGTAGATAACTGAGTTTCCAGAGCCCTATGAATTTAACGATCCTCCTTTTCCAATGACGTTTGAGGTGATCTTATGTCCTCAAGGCTGGTCACATGGCAAGAGGCTCACTGCCGGAAGCAATGGCTGGACCACTCTGTCCACTTCAGGTCTGGTCTTATACCACGAGAATGCCCTGTGGGGTGCTTCTGCCAGGCACTCTAGATGGAAGCCCTTCTGCACCAGGCGGTTGCCAGGTGGGAAAAGCGATGCCAAACCAGAAGGCAGTTCTGTGGGATGGACAAGCATGCCCTGAGGCCACGCTGGGGTGTCCCATTCTTTCCCACTTGCTGCTCCCAGCCAGAACGTGACTATGACTGGAGCGGGCTTACAAGCCACTTTTTCGAAGCCTTCCAAAATTAAAACTTATTTCGTAATTAGACTGCAATTTTTTTTTTTTTTTTTTTTTTTTTTTTTTAGTCATCTCAAATCTGAGATCCATGATGGCTCCAACTTCTCTTTATCATCCCAAAGGAAAACACTTGCCTGGGGAACCGGATTCGATTATCCTGACCGTGTTTCTTCACCCTTGTCGTCCTCTACTTCTTAGCAAACTGATGAAGCTACGAAAGGACAGAATAAGCCATGGGAAGGGTTCGGCGTAAGATCTCAGCCTGGGAGAAGCGGGGCCCTGTCAGAGGGCTGGCAGGGATGATTAGCCTGATGCTTTTACTGGGCTGAACTGCAAGAAGCTTCTTTGCGGCTATTATTATTTTATGAAAATTGTAAGAGCATCCTGGATCCCTCCCAGAGTCCTGAGCTGCTCTGGGGAACAATGCTTCCTCCTCTTCTCTGCCTGCCATACAGCCACCATGCTCACCTGTGGGGTTTTCATCAGGACTCGGAGAGAAACATGTGCTTGGAAAACACCCAGCCGGAGTTCTGACCAATAAGGATGAAGACCACAAAAGAGCGTGAGCTTCGGGAGGTGTCACTTCACATCAGTTCAGTGGTTGGGCCAGGGGAACGGCTTCGGTTTTCTGGTTTATTAAAAACACTGAAGAAATCAAGGTGGCATTGTGATTTGATGAGACCATTAGGAAAAGGAAAACCCTGAATCACTCTGGATCCAAAAGCACCAAGTTCCTAAGAGGTGAGAATTTGAACAAAAAGCTACTAAGGGCTGGGGGGTGGGGGGTGGCCGGGGGGGGGGTGGGGTGGAGGGGGGCAGGAAGTATCTATTATACTGAGGGGTAAACAGACTTCCCTAATAGAAAATATGGAATTTTCCAACATTCAAAGTGTTAGTCTGGTCCCACTCGTACAGGTGTCGGCAGCCTGCAGACCCCTCCTCAATGGCAGCGTCACAAGGGTCTATGTCTACTTGCCTTGAACACCCTCCCACTTGGACTCTTGCTCTGGGTGGTCATCTCATACCCCCTCATCATCCAACACAATTCTGGTGGTGAACTTTATTGGATTTCTCGGAGCATTAGGTTTCTTGGAGCATATAAACTCCAGGATTTTTCCTTTAAAATCACCCAGAGCCAGAGAAGGAGTCAGAAGGATGCTTCAAAAAGAATTAAGAAAGGCTAACAGATCAAAAGACCAGTGCTGCCACATAAGCTACTTCCTTTTTCAAAAACATGTATTAGGAGAACAGCAGCTCAAACCCTGATCAGTCATGAAAATGAGCACCAGCCTGCAGGCTGGGGCGGGGGGGGGGGGGGGCTGAAAGGAATCAGGCACCCCCTAAAGGAAATCTCTTGGTGATTAAGCTCGGTGTCTGAAGATACACGCACGCACACGCGCGTACACACACACACACACACGCACACACACGCACACGCACGCACACGCGCGTACACACACACACACGCACACGCACGCACACGCGCGTACACACACACACACACACACACACACACACACACACACACACAAAACCCATCACCCTGGGCAGTCCTTCCTCAGACCAGTTGCTGGTACCTTTGCCCTCAATGTTCAGAGAATGTCCTCGGCTGCTAAAAAACTTCTAGCGGGCTGAGTCTAAAAGCCCCCAGACCCATGGGCAATGCTGATCTTCCATTCACTGCAGATTACGGGGTAGACAGGCTTAATCAACAAAAGGTGCATCCTTCAGAATCCAGCAAATACCACTGAGCAGAGTAAGCATGGTGAAAGAAAAATCCCACTCTCCCCCGTTCACCTCAAAGTGGATTTCTACGGCAGTGTAGGTTTGCAGCCCAGGTAAAATGCATCTTTGATAACATTTTTCATCAGCAGGTATCAATGGTGGCTCTGTTTGATCTAGAGTTTGATCTTCATTCTCTGTCCGTACAAATGGAGAATTGGAGGTATCCCACCAAACGGGTCCCAACTCCAAGATACCAGTTCTCCAGAGTAGTTTCATTTTTATTCTCAGTTAGCATTTTTTCTCTTAATGTTTTTATCGGCACATCTGGTCCAGCTGAATGAAAGAATAGAGTGACTTTTTTTTTTTTTTTTTTTACCACAATTCTGTTGGCAAGGCAAACAGGTCCATAATTACATGAAGATATGTGTATCAGTTTCCTAGGGCTGTTGTCGCAAATTACCACAAACCGGGTGATTTTAAAACAACAGAAATTCACTCCCTCAGAGTTCTGGAGGTTAAAAGTCTGAAACTGAGGTGTCAGCAGGGTTGGTACCTTCTGGAGACTCTGAGGGAGAATGTGTTCCATGGCGCCCCTACCTGTTGCTGGCAAACCTTGTCTTTCCCTGGTTCGCCAATGCATCACTCCAATCTCTGCCTCGGTTGTCGCAGGACCTTCTCCCTGCGTCTTCATGTGACCTTCTCCTAAGGACACCAGTCATGGGGTTTAGGGCCTACTCTAATTCAGTGCGACCTCCTCTTAACTTGATTCTATCTGCAAAGATCCTGTTTCCATATAAGGTCACATTCAGAGGTACGGGGGTTAAGACTTCAACACATCTTTTGGGGGACACAATTTGACTTGCAACAACACACATATGGTAGTCAAAGGTAGAAATAACGGAGTCGTGCCTCTGAGATAGGACCTGCTGAGCCTGTGAAGGGGAAGGAAGTCAGGGACTGTCCTACTAGGGATGCCAAGAGGCTCAGTTCAGGCTGGACTGTGGGAAAGGTGAGGTTGTGAAGAGACAAAAAAAAAAAAAAAACAAACCAATAGTGAAATCCTGTGGGATGCCTGGGTGGCTCAGTCAGTCAAGCGTCTGGCTTTAGCTCAGGTCATGATCTCACGGTTCCTGGGATCGAGCCCCGCCTCACGCTCTGTGCTGGCAGTGTGAAGCCCGCTTTGGATCCTCTGGCTCCCTCTCTCTCTGCCTGTCTCTCGCTCTCAAAATACATAAATAACATTTTTTTTTTTCAAAATGATAGTGAAATCCTAGAGAGCCCAACCGCAATGGTGAAAGAGAGACAGTCTGCACATGGAAGGTGGCAGGTGAGGCCCGGGCGTCTGGGGCCCTCAGTCCACGAACACGGCCTCTTTGGGTGGCCGGGGTCTCAGTGCCGCAGATCTTGTGATCCCAAGTGTTAACGTATCTCGCTGAAACGGTGAACTGAAACAGCACAACTTCCTTTGTTGTCGCTCTACCTTTTCCTGAGAGATTAAAATGTACAAATTCCCACGAAGTATTATGTTTTCCGTTTAACCAGTTTCTCCCTTCCCAACCAGCTGCTAAAAGTTCTTTCATGTTTTCCTTTTCCCCATCACTTTGGAAACCACAGCTTGTTTCCCCGATCCCATGTACTTTCCACAATGGTGATGGCATCACTACTTCTCCAGGAAACCGGTCTTCATCATGGTGCCTATATAAGCATGCCCCCAAATTCACTTTTTCTCTCGTGGTACCTAGAGAGAAAAGACTCTCCTCATTCGGTAGTTTTCAAACCTTTTTCTCTCTGTAGAAGCCTTTATTCAAAGAAATGATTAGGTAGAAACTCAACTGGGTGAAAAAATGTGGAGCTTCTCTGGGCAAAGGGGTACCTGGGAGATGGGGTGCCTGTCCACCTGGCCAATCTCCACCTCCCTGATCTTTGGCAGCCCCCGAGCAGGCTCTATAGAGCCCAGTTTAGTGGATTCTGGCTGCCTGTGTTCTAATGATTCATCTTTGTGACAAGCACGTAGACATCACATTATCATGGACTGGGGTCTATCTGGTCACCTTTCATAGTAGGCAGTCAGGTTTTTTTTTTTTAATTTTTTTTTCAGCGTTTTTTATTTATTTTTGGGACAGAGAGAGACAGAGCATGAATGGGGGAGGGGCAGAGAGAGAGGGAGACACAGAATCGGAAACAGGCTCCAGGCTCCGAGCCATCAGCCCAGAGCCCGACGCGGGGCTCGAACTCACGGACCGCGAGATCGTGACCTGGCTGAAGTCGGACGCTTAACCGACTGCGCCACGCAGGCGCCCCTGCAGTCAGGTTTTTTAAAGGAAAACTCTGTGTGCAGTTTAACTATTTCCCTGGTGTCGTCATATGCCAGACTGTGACATCACTGCTTCTCCCTTGGGGTCTGCCATCTAATGTGGCTGTAGTTTCTGACAGGGCATAGTTCTATTTGGAAGCTCCCCCGAAACTCACCACACACCCCGTTGCGGAACAATTACCAAAACTTGCAAGCTCTTTTCATTGCTCGACTGTAGAAAAGAAACTAAAATTAAGTCAGTTAATGGAGAGACAGAGCTCAACAGAAGAAACATCAGGCGCATCACTATAAAAACCAGTATCACGAGACTTTGAAGAACTCCCAGCCTTCCAGAGAAATCCATCACTAAAACACGAGGGATCAAATGCTTTCTATAGAAACACCCTTAAAAGAAGCACTTCCCATGGTAAGACTTGGTACAACAGGATCTTTGAATGACAATGTAACAATGGGACTTCTATTAAGGACTGAAAGAAACAATACACTGCACACAGCTTTGTAAAGACGTAGCTCCTTGTGACGGTTACCACTGAAAAGGAACAAATTAGGGTTCCATCTTCATTAAACTCCATGCTGATGCAGGCCATTTCCCTGGCCTTTCCCTCCCCTAAATCCCTAAAACAAATCACAGATGAAAAGGCAGCGATTCTGTACCTGCAAGCAACCTTAGCTGAAGACAAGCTTTACTACCACGGGGAAAGCGCTAGATTTCTTTTCCTTTAAAGTACCGTTCTGCCATCTTTTATAAAAACCCAGACAGGAATACTCCCTTGGAATATTTTCCCTCTAAACACTTTTCCTACATATAATGTCCAGGATCACAAATCCCTGGAAATCACTACAGTGAAACTTTCATTTGCTTCTTATTCACACAGCGGCGTTCACCCAAGGAATCCGTTTAATGACATATAATAATAGAAGAAGTCACTATTCAGTGGGTGGCGGGGTGGGGGGTGGGGAGCAGTTCCCGTCACTCACCCCACTGGAGCACAACGTCTGGGAGAAGGTGTGTACACAGTTGCTTCCATTCCTGGCCTGCTAAGGGGGGTGTCTCCCACCACAGACATGGTGTCTCCCCCACGCCTAGCGAGGTCCCCCTGGTCTTTCCTGACACTGTCTAGCAATCTTGGTTGGCTTTGGGACGGAGGACAGACTGGGTATCTGTAGACACAAAGCTGACATTCACTCAGTTGGGTGGGCTCTGACGCGTCAAATGGAAGCTGTTGGGGATTTTCTTCTTCTTCTGATTCAGCAGTTTTTAGGAGGCTCTTGAGGGGTCCGATTCAGCAGCTTTGGCTACAAACACCCACGGTGAGAGGAAGAGGTTAAGGGGAAGAAGGGACAGACACCCCACACTTGAGGGCGTGTGCTGTTCCCTTTAAGTGCCCGCAGGCCTGTGACTGGTACAGACACTGGCAAGAAGCCAGGAACGTCTTATGGGAAAAATAACGTCTGGAAGAACATCTTGTGGTGCTCTCCTTACTTTCATGACTTGGTGAGCCTTTTGCCAGGCACAGATTCTGTTGGGAGCGATCCACTCGGTGAAAATACCTGGCCCCACTCTACCTGAGATCCCTAAGGAAGGTGTGTGGGATGCCCATGGCACAGGTATTTCAGGACGAGAAGCGAAGGAAACAATGCAGAATCTGGAATCTGGAGAGTTTCCAGGAGTGAAAACAAATCAGGGGAAAAAAAAAAACAAAACAAAACAACCAAAGTCAAGGTTGTAAATATTCTGCCTCCTAAGTAAGCATGCTGCTTTTCCGTTGGGTGTTCCTCCTGTCCTTGTGCATTTTCCTCTCAGACCATTTCAAACCCAGCCTCTAACTGAAGACTCAACTTATTATTTATTTTTCTATTTTTAATTCAAGGAACACAGCTTCATGAAGAGAACTCTCATCTCCAGACTTGAGAAACGTCAGGAATTCAGCATTTAATAAAAAAAAAAAAGAAGAAGAAGAAGAAGAAACGAAAAGAAAAAGCTTTCTGAGTGTGGGCGCTCATTCATGCTGGTTTTGCATCTGATGAACTTTTCATTCAATTTGAAGCTCAATGTGTACGAAACCCAATGAAGTGAACCAAGAGAAGGACGTCGTCCAAACATGTTGAAGCACTTGTGGGTGACTGCTCGGTTCTTTGTGCTCTACGGCTCCTGTGAAAAGCCTCTGTCTCAGGCAGGCTCCAAACTGCCAACTCAATGAAGCAAATAATAATTATTCCTAATGGCAATAATAATTACGGAACGCGGTGGACCCAATATAACGTTGGTTGTATGTGGCTTCGGTGGGGCAGCCAGTTTCACACACTCTTTTTATAAAAATCTCTCTGTCCCTCTGTCTCTGTCGCTCTCTCTCTCTCTCTCTCCTCTCTCTCTCTCTTTCTCTCTTTCCATCTCTCTCTCTCTCCCTGTCTCCCTCTCCCTTCCACCCTCCCTCCCTCTCTCTGTCTTTTTCTTTCCCACACACAAACACAGACACACACACATTTGCCAAAAGAGATCTGGACAAACTCACTCCTCTAGTTTCCTGCAAAGTGCTTGACTACGGAGTTAAATTAAATAAACAGCAGCTATCCACACAATGAGGGTGGATTGGGACATGTCTAGTAATTGACACTGCACACAGACGTGCACACACACACACACACACACACACACACACACACACACACACACAACCTCATTTTCTTTTTAGTTAAAAGTTTTAAACTCTCTCCAAATCCAGACTTTTAGCCAGAGCCATGGCCAAATGACAGACATAAATAATTTGATGTATTCCTCCTTTCTTTCCAGGGGAAATGGCAAGAAAGGAGGGAGGAAGCGAGGGACAGAGAAAGGCGAGAGAGTCAGGATTCCAGATGAGTGCCCTCCCACCCCCACTCTACTGTGTATTATAAATTAGAATCTCCGGGTAAATCAAAGCCTTCTTTGGTGAAGCCCCAAGCCCATGATTAGCATCACAGCCAATTTTCTCTGAAATATTTGCCCTCCTCCTCACAGGAAGGGAATCACCACCTGAGCTGACTCTCCCTCCCCTGCTCTAAGATTTGGCTGTCACCACCCTCCAGGGATGTTAGCATTAGCACCTAAGTATATCATCCCACATGCCAATGATGTCAAGGTGTCAGAGAAATAAAAAGTGGCTTCTCCTGAAGACATAATCCATCAACCAAATGGTCATTTTCTAGATAATGAGGAAATTGTTTCAATTTTCTGAAAATTAGGTAAAGGGGCTCATGTGAATCTACGTGAGTTTTTTCTTGTTTAATCTTATTATGCTTGTCAGTCACTGTGGCTATTCTTCAACTTAACTTAAACTTTTTTTTAAGTTTTATTTATCTAAGTAACCTCTATACCCAATGTGGAGCTTGAACTCATGGCCCGAGATCAAATGTTGCACGCGTTACCAACTGAGCCAGCCAGGCGCCCAAGTGGCTATTCTTTAAAAGTGGTTCCAAGGTGCTGGTATAGTTTATTGTCATGTAAGAGGGAGATTATAAGGGATATTCAGGGCATCATGAATAACCATGCTATTTAGAATATACAGAATATACCAAGAATTCTTCAAGGGCTTTGAATAAGGTAACATACATGTCAAATGGCCTAAATTATTTTCCAGTAGAGCAAAATATTATGAAATGTATACACACACACACACACACACACACACACACACACACACACACACAATTTCCATTTGGATATAAGTGGCTTTAAAATTCCCTGGTCTCCTATAACAGTGTACACAGTTTACTTGGGATTATTTTTTTAAGACTTTATTTTTAAGGGGTGCCTGGGTGGCTCAGCCGGTTAAGCGTCTGACTTCAGCTCAGGTCATGATCTTGCAGTTCATGAGTTCGAGCCCCATGTCGAGCCCCATGTTGGGCTCTCTGCTGACAGCTCAGAGCCTAGACCCTGCTTCAAATTCTGTGTCTCCCTCTCTTTCTGCCCCTCTCCCTCTCCCTCTCTCTCTCTTTCTCAAAAATAAATAAACATTTTAAAAAAGATTTCATTTTAAGTAATCGCTACACCCCACATGGGACACAAACTCACAACTCTGAGATCAAGAGTCACATGCCCCACCGACTGAGCCAGCCAGTTGCCCCTATTTTCAAATTCCTTCTCCCAATGTTTTAGAGAGGCTATCATTTGGATTTGTATCTATAAAGTTGCATTTTTGCTTAGTTTTGTCGTTAAAAATATACTCTGACTCAGCATAGGATCATGGAAAGAGGTGAAAATAATAGATTAGAGGTCAGCTGTGAAGTGCTGTGCATTTGGTTTGTGAATGACCGTATCTGAACCAGTATACGATGGGCCTGTGGTTATTGGGGAAGTCATTTCTGGCATTTCAAAGATGTTTGGGGCCATCTGTTCTCTGCAAAGTTCTGCAATCCTGCAAAAGCAACCCAAGCACATGCCGACATGTCTCTACCCCACACTCACAAGGGTCCTATCATTTTACAGACTGTACCAGACTATTCACCAGCCAAAATGCACTTTGCCAAAGGGGGTGAAACTATAAAACTCCAAATTCTTTTAAACATGTCTGGTACCATTAAGAATGTTTATTACTCTACAGGAATTTTACGTTGCTATTTACCAAAAGCACAGCATACAAGGCAAATAGATGACCAGACTGCCTACTAAATTTGAACGTATCGATTTTATGGAATTTCTTCTTCCACGATCCATATCAGCCAAGCAGTGTTGTGGTAGAGTGTTAGTTGTGGTAAAGAGACAAAGTTGTTCCTAAGAGCTACAAGAGGGCACTTACTAGGTAATCTAGTTTCATTATTTCTTTTCATAAGATGGAAAAGTAGGGCCCAGCGAGATCAAGGGGGTCTGTGTAAAGAACTTGGGAGTAGTACAGTCAAAACCACCAGCTATGGCTTTCAGTCCCCAACAATGGCTTTGCGTTGGGCTTCATTGAAACTGAATTCCATCTGGATGTAACTGAAACTTAATATCAAGGATCCCCTTTATATCCAAGATCCAAGACCAAACTGGATGTTTATTAAAATGTGTAATTCTCATCCCACCAAAAGTAAATGCCCATAGAATTTGTATAATCTTTGACCAAATCCTCATCAGAAAAGTTATAAAAAAATGATGGTACAGAAAATCCATATGATCTAATAAGGATTGAAATAGTATTATTGAAAAATACATATGAGAGAACCTATTGAATCATTTATCTTTTGAATCCCAAGATGTCCAATTACATACATACATGATATATGCAATGGGTACCATGAACTATCTGCAAATTCCTAGAACAGCCGTCTCTTAACTCAGAAAATACCTGTCAGTCAGTTCAGATGGAGGAGTCATTCACACTTTATGAGACATACAGTACTTAAGAATATGAAAGCTACAAATGACCAGAAATGCCCACTGAGACACTGCCATGTTATTTGCTCAGTCTTCAAAAGAGCAAAGTGCCCTCCAGTTACAAAGGACCAGATCTGCTTTATCAGGTTCATTTCTCCTAAGATGCTTGCCTTGCAGAGCACTGCACACACTGATCACTTCCCCGTGTTAATACCCCTTTTGGCATTCACCAAGGAGTGATTACACTTAGTCCTGGGACTCTCTTTAAACCACACATCAGGAGCTGCCGTGAGGCAGCTAGGCATCCATGTTTCAGGTCCTGAAAACAGGAAATACTGAGCCAATCCCCATGTAGAAACTATAACAAGTACAGAAAGGTAGTTAATTATTGCATTTTGTATTATGGGAAACATATATCCTAACCCCCAATGTCTAGTTACTCGGCACCTTATCCAAGGTTTACTTTTCTAGGAAGACACTCAATATTGACGTAAATTAAAGCCCTATGTTTCAAATCTTCCACGAAGTAAACCCAAAAATGACAATAATGCCAGAAAAGAAGACAGTGGACAGCATTTTCCAAAAGAGCTGCCTCTGGCAAGATCGTTGTCCAGGTTTCTTGCATCGGACTTGCTTTATATCTTTCACTAGTGTGCTGTTGCTTCTACGTTTTTCTTGTGAGATCGCCAACAATGAGATACTTTTAGCAAAGTGACAATAAAAGAACAATTTATTGATAAGATTAGTGCAAAGGAGGAAACTGCACATAGCCATGCATGTAGTACTGTGCCTTCAAAGAACGTACCATGTCAGGTCGTTTTCAAAATTAAACTTGTTATGAAAATCACTACATTTTTTTTTTTTTTTTAGTGAATAGGACTTTGAGGATTTTCTAGTGATACCTCCCCGTTTGACAGGCAATGAAACCAAAACTTGGGGGAGTCAAGTTCGTTCAGACCCACAGAACAGTGCAGTGTAGGTGGCCTTGCTTCTGGTTCTGGTTCTTGCCGTTATCAGTATGACTTGGGGCAAGTCACATAATCTCTGAACCTCATTTTACTCAAATGGAAAATGGGTATGCTCATTCCCACGGAACAGACTTATAAATTCGTAGTTATTCACCCAGGAGTTGACTCTGGAAATCAGATCTCTCTGGCTTCATATGTTGGGACCCCTCTGTTTGACTGCACCAGCCTCCTCTTTCCAAGCACTCCCAAGCCCCAATCTGTTCTTGTCCACTGTAGTACCTGAACACATCCGTAAACACATCATCTAGAGCTCTCACCAAATTCAACTCTCAGAAGAAAACGAGCCACGAGGGAAAATAAACTTGAGACGGAAAAAGCACTGTCTGAGAATTCTGAAACTAGGACTGACTTGAAATCAGTTGGTTAACCTTTTCATATAGAGATGAAGGAACTGAGGCCCAGGGAAGTTGAGCACTTGGCCAGAGTTGAAAACCTTTTAAATGGCAGGGCTCGGACTATCCTAAACCTATCACCTCTGAACTCATGGCCAATACTTTTACAAGGCTCTCCTCTGACCCAACGTAGTTTAGCTCTGAGCAAACTCTTTCTGGTTCTCCAGGCACAGCTCTTCAATATGTTGCAGAAAAGAGCAATTGTCTAGATTTACGGCGGACACGGAGTGAATGATTCTGGGCTATTTGCTCTAGAAGCAGACCCTCATCTGCGCCTATCTGTTTCTAAAAATGGGGTCAGGGGCAGACTCACACAGAGTAACCTATATGGAAGCTACTGAAACTTTGTGAGCAGGGCTTCTGTTCATAAGGTCCAGAAATGAAATCCTCCTTGGAGAGGAGGTCACAGGCAAATTCACTTATCCACAGCAGAGATCAGAATAAATCTGGAAGTACGTAGTTCATCTGGGCAAAGGCCGGGGAGGGGGGGGGGGTCTTCCTTGAGACCAAGAAGCCCAGGGCAGAGCAACCAAATGGCTGAAGAAAGAGCAGTGACTTTGGTTTTCTTACAAAAAGGGAAATTTGGCCAGAGCTCCCGGGTACAGACCAACTCTGCTTCCCCATGTGCAAAACAGTCTCCGATCTCCTATATATTTCCCCTGCAGGACTGGAGCGGGCTGCTAGCCACTCAATGTGTCTACCTCTGCCGTTGACCATCCTGCACAGCACAGAGGCTCTTCACACTGGATTCTCCCAAACGGCCAGACAAGCTCATGTGTCCTCCACAGCACTGGGATTGCTATGCATCGGAGTAGAGGGAAAGCATGTGCTTTGGAGTCCAACAGACCTCCATTCAAAACTCTGCTCATCTCGCTGGCTGAACGATGTTGGACAAGTTACCTCTCTTCTTTGAGCAATGAAACTGGAATAAATAATGCCTGCCTCCCTGGGCTCTTGGACAATTAAAGGAAACAACACGCAATGCTAGATCAGGGCCTGACATATAGTAGATGTTGGATAAATGTCAACTTCCTTCTTTGTCTTCATTACCAATGGAGGGCTTGTCTAACAAAAAGCTTGAGCCATTGTGGGGTGACCTCCAAGTTTCTCTCCCAACTAGCTGTTTATGGACTAAATGTTTGTGTACTCCCCACATTCATATGTTGAATCTCTCACTCCCCATGGGATAGTATTAGGAGGTAGGGACTTGGGAAACATCGCGTTTAGATGAGGTCATAAGGGTGGGATGGGATTAGCGTCCTCCTAAGAAGAAGAAATGCCAGCATTTACTGACACTCCCCACCCTTACCCCACCAAGCACAAAGAAGAGGTCAGGTGAGCGCACAGCAAAATGGCAGTTGTCTGTAAGACAGGAAAAGGGTCCTCGCCGAGAACCAAATCTTCCGACCAAGGTCCTTGACCTTGTACTTTCAAGTCTCCAGAACTGTGAGAAATGAAGGTCTGCTATTTAAGCCACTGGGTCTGTGGTATTTTCTGATGTCACTGTAAAGGGATGAAGATACCAGCCTTGCTGTGTTCCAGGTGAGGAGCTGGCGGAGCAAGGCACACAAAGCTCGCCTGAGGAATCCAAGGCAAGAACCAGATTCAGAGACAAGAGCAGGGTTATTTTTCCGCCTCTTGGAATATGCAGCCATGTGCTCTGGTGTTCTGGCTCTGCCCCCTTCATCTGGCCACAATACCATGTGGTATTACAACTTCTGAATGTTAAGAAACCTTATATTTCCTCAAGTATCAGTACTTAATTTTTCGTTCCACACATAAAACTCTGTGAGTGGAAAGGCTGCTGGCCCCCTTGTCAGAGGTAATTTCTCAAGGCTCTGCATGGGATTTAACGGGAGCCATATGGTTAAGTCCGTCAACCCTCCCAGAAAGCATCCCCCTGAAGGGCCCTCGTAAATGTTCTCAGGGCTGTGAAAGATCCAGCAACTTTCTAACAATAAAGCAATGTTCGCAGCCACGATACTCAGCAAAACACAAAGCAGGAAGTAATGGCTTCTATTCTGAATTACTCAAAGGGGTCTTCAAGGTGTCCTGGCAAAGGGCCGTGGGCCAGGGACACCCTGGGACCTGCTGGTCTGCTGCCTCCAGCAGGAAGAAGGCTGACCTGGATGTCACTAGCATCAGCCTGGGGTGGGCAGTGACGGTCTTACTCATGCTCAGTTTGGCTTGTGAAGTTAAAGAAAACTCTGGATAGTGGTTTTACACACCTATGCATTTACAGAGCAAGCACACTCCCAAATTGTCAGCTGCTTTATTTATCTTAAGTCCTCTTTAAATGTTGCTTTTCTGTGGCAGCGCCATTAGCCAACCTCTCTCCCTTAATTTCTGAGCGACAGCGACACAAAAATCCTCAAATCAATTACCATTCCCATCCCAATGAACACCTCAAACAGCAACACCAACTTATACAACGAAGCCGCATGACTCTGGTAGAAAAGGTAGCATGCTTTTAACACCAACACGCTCCGAGGCAGAACAAGCTTTATTACCATGGCTACCGGTCACGTCAAGGACCAAGTATTAGCCACACCTAATACTCTGTATAATACATAGTGTCAGAGATTGCAAACAGAAAAGAAGTGCGCAAAGGGCAAGAGGAGGTACAATTTATGACGCGTACTGGCTTCTCTTTATTTTTACATAAAACAAGGTTTGCTTCTACGGCATCTTATATCAATTTCTGGCTAAGTATCAGGCCTAAACTGTCCAACCACAACCCCATGCAAATAGGGTTTAGGACCAAATTGCTAACATAGTTACACATCACACGGACACTGATGTGCCAGGATTCAAAGTAGTACAAAACGAAGGAGGAATTTCATACATTAATGGCTTCAAATATGCATGCGGTTGACCATATTTTCACGGTTCCTGACATCTTAACCAGAATGTTCCCCAACGAGCCAGATATCTTCTGTTCAAGACACGAGCTTTCGTAGGAACATTTGTGTATCTTGATGTTAGGCACAGAACACTTCTATGTCGTAAACTATGACCATCAAGTACTTATTTTTTTTTTCAACGTTTATTTATTTTTGGGACAGAGAGAGACAGAGCCTGAACGGGGGAGGGGCAGAGAGAGAGGGAGACACAGAATCGGAAACAGGCTCCGGGCTCTGAGCCATCAGCCCAGAGCCCGACGCAGGGCTCGAACTCCCGGACCGCGAGATCGTGACCTGAGCTGAAGTCAGACACTTAACCGACTGTGCCACCCAGGCGCCCCTTGTACTTTTCACCAATCGTCTAACAAGCTCACGTGTTTGCCCAAACCCCTACAGGGGATTCAATCTGTAGAACATGTTGAATGAAAACGGAATACAGGAAGAAAACGGGTGGAGTAGAGTGGCAGTGTCGCCCACGACCTATCAGAATCCTGTACTGAGGTCCATTGGTGGAGAATGCCACATTCCATACCACCTTCACTACTCTCCTGAAGAATCACCGGGCATGAATTCCCTGCTCACGCTTACACCATAAAGAGAACTAGACTCCTTCAGGAAAGCTGGGATCTATTAAGATTATAGCCACCTCCTCAATTGCTTACCGGCTCCTACAAAAGTATCTCATGCAAAGAGAGACAGAGAGAGACAAAGACAGAGTAAGAGACAGAGAAAGGGAATTTACATGACCACTACATGCTCATCTACCATTTTTCCCAGGTTCTGCTGACTTAATCCTGAATTAATGAGCCTGTTACATGATATCTAATAAAAACGACTGCAGCAGAGATACTGCTTGGAATCTGCCACATATTTGCTCCAAGGCTGAATCGATTTCATCTATATTTAACACATGCTTGTTTTCTGTCTCACTTGTCTCCCCCACAGCCCATGGCTCAACTCTTTTTTTTTCCCCCCATCTGGAAAACTTATCTCCTAAAATGCTACCATCAATCAGCCAAAGACACTCTTCCTGAGAGAGCGTCTGCCAGTCTGACTAAGCACAAGTAGTCACTAGTTTGGGGATGCCTCCCACACTCTCTAGCACCGTGTGTTTTTCTAGCTTGCCTAACCGCACGAGTACAATTTGGGATATTTATACTTACCTCCAGTTTCTACTGGGATAACAGCGTTACTTTGACAGAACTGGGCATAGGGCATGGTGGGGGGGGGGTGATATGGGATGGCACAGAAGTTGCCCGTGTCGCTTATCTACCTACTTATAAATTTATTTCTTTGGATTTTTGCATTTCCACCCACTTTGGTCTAGATTGGCTCAGTGCCTGCTCAAAAAGTATGAACATCCGATGCTTACAAAGACGCATATGCTTTGCCCCTCAAAATCTTCCCTGGACTACCGTGCTGTTCCCATTTCCAACTCCTTCATTGTCAATATCACCCCTAATATATTCGAGCCTTTATGCTTAAATACAGCATGAAAGAAGGTGCAGAAAAGAAAGCAAAAGTAAGGTTGGCAGCAGAAGCCAAGCACCGGGAGAAGGGAAGGAAAAAGAGGGGGCAGGAGACAGGCGGCCCCCTCCCTCTCCCACAAAGTTCCAGTCGTGAACACACCCACTGGCCGCAGCAAAAAAGCACTGTGCGTGGGCACAGGTGGGTCCCAGCCTCCCTGCCTGGATGCAGCTTAAGCGCTGAGCCTGAATGAAGACTTTCATTGCTGTTTGCTGTTTTTGTTGGCCAGTAGCCATGGCAAACATTTGCAGGTGGCTTGGCCAGATTTTGACACTTAAATATTTGAGGTTGTGATAAAAATCAGAATATTACTACAATATGGTTCTGTGCAGTCTCAAGAAAAAAAAAACTATCTGCAATTTCAAATGCTCATTTAAAGACACAGTCTCCAGAGGGAACTCATGTTTTAAAATAAGTACTCATTTCCTCTTTGCTGCGAGAAATAAAAGAGTCAACCATCCCCAAATGTTACCACCTAGAGTTTCATTCTGAATCCACTGGTGAGATGGGTTGGGTTGTTCCTTGCTGAGCCCCCACGGCCATCCGGGCAAGGTTTTAGATGGGTCACATGGAGAAAATGGAAATGACAGGATGTGTGGGTTGGAATCAACATGGTAAGCACGACAGGGAAGGATCTGAAGAAAAGGAACAGCCTCCCTCAAGCCTGGCAATGAGACAGAGTCCTAAAAGTGACAATTATCTCCTAGAACGCACCAGGAGAGACATGCAGGAGTAAATGAGAAGACGGAGTGGGCTGGGAGGTCGCATGTACCAGAGGAACACTCCCACCCACCCAGGCACAGTGACACAGCCTAGAAATGTCACCCAACTGTACAGCCCTGGGCCAGCCGGGTAAATTATTGACAGTCAACACGCATCTTAGAATTCAGTGCTAACCCTTAAAAGATTGTTTCACAGAAACCAGCATTGTACTAACAATGCCCGAATGCTAAGGGCCTCCAAGAGGGTAGCTGGGGTGGGGGCGAGGGGGGAGGCAGAACTCCAGGGGGGAAGGAATGTTATAAAACTGCTAGTAAACTCTAACACATTTTATGTTTTTTCCCCTTGAAAGAAAAATAAAATAATTATGATTAGCTGGCCTAACTGTGAATTGTCTGCCCAAAGCCAAACCACTAGAGTGAAGGAGTGCCTTGAGATTTAGATGCTGTCTTTAAAGAACCCACTCCACCCTCATAGTATATTATAGGTTCTTGCTTTAGATGGTGGCAATATTTGCTCCCACGGTCATTTGAAAAGAAAAGAAATATTTAACAGGGCTACTAGCTAATTTAGCATTGGCTTCTTCCAACAAAGTCAAGCATTCAAATGGCCAGATTAATATTCTTTTTTTTTAAATGGGAGACCAAATGTACCCATGGCAAGTTCACGAAACCATCACTGCCCACAGCTCTCATTTGTTAAGATGGGTCTTCACAAATCACAACCCATCTGATAGGCTGAGAAATGTGGGAGACAAGGCACCCCTTCTAAAGCATTCTAAGGAGGAATAAGCTGATGTTGTTCCCCATGCTCACTCTTGATCTGAAATTCCTACAAACATGAAAAACAAAGGGGAAAGCGCCTGGGTGGCTCAGTCCGTGGAGCATGTGACTCTGGATCTGGGGTTTTAAGTTGGAGCCCACATTGGGTGTAGAGACTACTTAAAAATAAAGTCTTTGAGAGGCTGGTAAAAACTGAGAAGAAACTAAGGGTTGATGGGGGGTTGGGAGGGAGGGGAAAGTGGGTGATGGACATTGAGGAGGGCACCCGTCGGGATGAGCACTGGGTGTTGTATGGAAACCAACTTGACAATAAATTTCATATTAAAAAAACAATTTAAAAAATAAAATCTTTTAAAAAACAAAGGGGGCAAGACACATTGGCACATTGCAGGTCTGCTTTGGGTTGTTGTTGTTGTTGTTGTTGTTGTTGTTGTTGTTGTTTTAAATCACCATAGCCAATATTCAGCTGAATATTCACACTGAATTCTGATGCACATACCAAATACAGCAAGCTCCCTATCCTATTTTAAACAGAGGATTGTGGGAACATACAGCAAGCAGTTCTCAGCTTTCAACAATATAAATTTATCAGAGCTCTTTGGCTTAAGTTACTACTTTTTCTTCCCAGGAACTTGACTACTCTTAAATATTCTATTTCCTCTTCACTCTACTCCTGCGAGGGTGGAAAGAAGACACATAACCATCATCCTGAAGATAAGGAAGCAGGCCAGAGATTCTGTTATTTCTGAGAAGCTCGCGGGTAATGCCCAGGCTGCTGGTCCTCAGACCACACTCCAAGTAGGCAGGGGATAGCACTGTCATATGAAACTCAGAAGTGAAAACTCTTTCCAACCCATAAACAGAGTGTCTGGGATTCTGACGAAACCGACCTTTCTACCAACTTCTCTCAATACCGCAGTACTGTCTTTTTTACATAAGCCAGGGGGAAAGGGCTTGCTGTTTTTGCTTTTTCTACTCCAGGAATGAGCCTGGGCCAACACAGAGGAAGGGGAGAACTAATAAAGAGGTATTAACAAGGAAAAGAAGCAAAGAAGAATAATCAGAGGGACGCAAGACTGGAAATACATGGAAGACACAGGGGCTGGGCTCAGCAGATCCTAGGAAAAAAGGGACACACTCTGTTGGGGAGGAAGGTGGGCTGGTGAAACCTCCCTCTACCATCCTCAAGCATTTGTCCTGAAAGTATGCTCTGCTCCCCGTCACACCCAAGGGGTTTTCTCCCGTCATCTTGAAGTTCACAACTCTTGTCTGAAGAAACGATGACACTGAATGCCTTGCTTTGCCCCGCAAAGTCCAGGATCAAAAGTGTCCACCAAATGGGGACTCCCCACCCTTCTCCCATTAAAAGCATCACTCTAAGGGCCAGGTGGTACCACACCAGCCAGGAACACCAACTTCTGTCTCACCCGATCTGAGCACCAGAAACAAGGAAAAAGTCCAGAACATTCTCTGAGCTCCAGCCAGGACCCAGAGACAACCGAGGAAGTCTCCTTACCCGATCTGGCGGTTGGTGGAAGGTGCCTGTGTGATGACAGAGCTGGACTGGGGCGACGGCATGGCTTGCTGAATCACAACGCTGGTGTCATGGTTGGGCATCCGGGTGCTGCCAAGCTGGTGAGCTCCGGGCCCCGCCATGGCCCCACCAACTGTGTTATGCATCGAGATATTCTGCCCAGAGAAGACAGAGGGGAAGGTCAGAAGAAGTCAATGTTTTATGCTACTCTCAAGCTCTCAGAGGACAAAATTGGGAATCTGGTCATGTCAACTAAATAAAGAGTTATGGCTTCTGACAAGCCATGGGTCCATCCATCTTGTTATAACTTACAGCTATGAGCAGATGAGAAACAACTATTTACCCTAAGAGTAACACACATAAGAAAACACCCTGAAATTTACTAATCACTCTGCCGCCTTCCTGATGTAAGGTGTCTATCAGGGACATTTGATGCATGTCTTCTCTGACTTGGTGTCATATATACTGTGTTTGAAGATAATTTCCATGGTGAGTGCACGATACTATGATTTAGTGAAGAGCTGTTCAGCATCCTGCTTTGAATGACATGCACACTAGGTTATTGTTTCTTTTTCAGTCCCATGAGAGTGGCCAACCACCTACTCCCCCCCCCCCCAGGAAACTACTACCTTTCCCAATCATAATCTAGGTACTCATGACCCAAGCTCAACAACCTGGAGAGTGAGGACAGATGACTGGCATAGATGACAGGGTGTCTGGAATCCAATTCCAAGAGCCAAAGTTGCAACTTTTGGCTGTATTTCCATAAAATCTCTAACGATTTTTATGGAATAACGGAATATAGAACAATGATTGCTTGTTCATTTACTTTTTCACTGTCTTGTCCTCTAGAATGAAGAACATTTGTGTTCATAACTCTCTCTCATGGTACTTGGAACATTGTAGGCACTCAGGTAAACATACATTGCATGAATAAACCAGTGAAGGCAAAATGTGACATCTGAGTCACTTAAGGGAACTAACAGCCTGTGCTTATTTCTGATGACTTGAATGAAGGTTTCCTTGTTTAAAATTCAAAAGTAAGGTAACACACGCAAGGTAAAGCTGTCTTAAAAGACAGTTCTTCTTAAAAAAAGAAAGTCACTGGGACAAACAAAAGAGGATTCACACTGGAACAGAAGTCTTAACAATGTGGTGGAGCCAAAAGGTGAGAAATTCAGAGTCTAGAAAAGAAAGGGAAAGTGCAGGGTAAAGCCAAGTAAGTAAGTGGGTCTCTGTAAACAGCTAGGCACAGCTCTTCAGCTTAGAAGGGTAGTGAAATTCGAGAGGTCAGCTGGACAATGGGTTGAGGATGGCAGAAAAGAAATGGAGTGTCACTAGCAATTTACTGGAGGGAAAATATATATCTGTCTGCGCTTTGGGGTTAGCAAAGAAAAAAATAAATGTTACCCAGGAGAACCAGAAGTGGTTCTTTGAAGTTCTTCTGCAAAGAACAGGATTTCCTGCACTACGTGTTAAATGATGGTGATAACATATATGGTATTTGGGGTGGTTGTGTCCATCACGTTGCACCTTTCCCAGATTTCTGATTTCTAAATCCTGACCACACAGTTTGTCAGGAGTCCAGATGGAAACTGGGCACCTGGCTTAGACTGTGAGCCGACTGTGTTATCGCGGGATCCCAAAGGCATGAACAGTCGTCTATACACACACGCGGTCCAAAGGCTCCTCTTTTACACTGGAAGGTTTTTCTGACATGGAAAAATATTGTGGTTGGTTAAAGCAAGATGAAAGGAAATGGCGATTTGTGTTGGAGTAGCAGTGCAGGGGTATGCTTAAGTTCTTTTTATAGGGTCTAGAGACGTAGCGAATTGAGCTCAAATGATGATAAAATAAAATAACTGGGTTACTTCTTTAAAAAGTGAACCTTAACAAACATACTTCCCTGGGTCTTAATGAGGTCTTGAGGAAGTCAACAATTAAAAATATTTTTTTCCTCCATTGTTGGGATCCTCAGAGAGACTCCCAAGTTTTTGTCTTGCTCACAGTCACCTACTTTGCCAATAATAGATCTGAGGCACCGAAAGATTTCTGGCTCTTTTTAGAATTATTTTCTGTAGCGCTGTACTATCAAAAATTATGAATAGAGCTGCACAGTCTAAAATTTAAAATAACAATCTTTCAATTGACAAAGAAGAATATAAAATGTATGAACCTTCCTTGGGTTACCCGCGGCACTATTCTTCTATCACCCCCCTATGCAGTCCCCAAGTACTGCAGAGTCAACCTACGCATCTTTGATCTGTTTCTATCCTTCTATCTCTCCTCCTGCCAACCTACACCCAACCACCTCCATTTCCTTTCCTGGACTAGAAAGTGGTCTCCTAACTGGTCTGTCACTTACTTTGCCTTCCCTTTCTCCTTTTGCCCATATATGGTCACAGTGATTTTTTTTTAAGTTTGTTTGTTTGTTTTGAGAGAGAGAGAGAGAAAGCAAGCGCATGAGTGCACAAGTGGAAGGAGGGGCAGAGAGAGCGGAGAGAAAGAATTCCAAGCAAGCCTATGCTGTGAGCACGGAGGCAGACTAGGGGAGGGTACGCACAATATGGCCCTAGAGATCTTCCAAACTGTGAGATCATGACCTGAGCTGAAATCAAGAGTCAGAGGCTTAACCAACTGAGCCACCCAGGCACCTGGCATGGTGATCTTTTCAAAAAGCAAAAGTGATCACGGCCCACAATTCTCCCCCCCCACCAACTGCACTGCCCCACCTCCAGCCACTACCCCCACAAGCTTCTTAGATGGCTTCCATGGTTCAGAAGACATTGACAGCACTCTTTGTGTCATCTCCAAAGCCTGTAGGAGACCCTTCCTACCTCTCAGTTCATCTCACACTACTCTCACTCTTGCTTTGTGTTCTTCACTCCACCTTATTGGCATGTTCCTGTCCTCATACTGCCCATGCTCCCTTTCAGCACAGGGCCTTGGGAATATGTTTTTTTCTGCTACCTGTGCCCTTCCCCTGATTCCACCTTCAAATCTCAGATTAAGCATCACGCGAGGAAGATTTCCCTGACCTCTCCAGTGATGGGCACCTTCTCCCTCTTCTTTGCAGTACTTTTTACAAGCTCACAATTGTTTTGATTATTTGACTAACATGTTTCTTCCTTAAGGCCATAAGCGCAATGTGAGAAGAGACTAAATTTGACTTTACTCCCCATTGACTCTGTTGCCTAGATCAGCGCCTGCATATAATAAGTGCTCAATAAACACTGAATGAGTGAGTAAACTATAAAATGATATTCCTAAAATATTCAGTATGAGGAAGTCTTTTATTCCCTGGCCAGTTTTTGAGAGTGCTAACTTTTTGTCCATCTACCGGGATCTCAGAACATGCTTATGGTATTAGAGCTTTAGATATTAAGGTATTTGTTCAATTATGGGCTAGAGAAAGAGAAAAGACCAGTGTTAAGATGAAAGCTACAAACATGGGACATACACAAGAAGGAAAGCCTTTGAGAAAATATTAAATGAGCCCTTGGAAGAAGATGCCAAAAGGCGAGCTCTGAATCTTTGAGCACTTTGGCTCAAAGTATGGCAACAACCATTCTTCACCTCTACCATGAAAACCAGGAAAAACTGATCTGTGCTGCAGCACAAAGAAAATGATTTCTTCAGAGGGAAGCATGTTAAGTGAAAGAAAGAACTACTTCTTTAATGAGAATCATTAAGAATAATTTTAAGGGACACCCGGGTGACTCAGTCGGTTGAGCGTCCAACTTCAGCTCAGGTCATGATCTCATGGTTCCTTGAGTTTGAGCTCCACATCAGGCTCCTTGCTGTCAGTGTGAAGCCTGCTTTGGATCCTCTGTACTCCTCTCTCTCTGCCCCTCCCCTGCTCTCTCTGTCTCTCTCTCTCTCTCTCTGTCTCTCTCTCTCTCTCTCTGTCTCTCTCTCTCTCTCAAAAAAAAAAAAAGAAAAGAAAAGAAAAAGGAAGGAAGGAAGGAAGGAAGGAAGGAAGGAAGGAAGGAAGGAAGGAAATAAGAGAAAGAAAGAAAGAAAGAAAGAAAGAAAGAAAGAAAGAAAGAAAGAAAGAAAGAAAGAAAAGAAAGAAAGAAAAGAAAGAAAGAAAGAATTTTAAAAACTATCCAGGAATATACCTCACACCTTCTCCCACCAACATTTAAGACATCTCTTTGTCTCTGTGACCCCAACCAGAGATGGAAAAGGCTCCTAAGTGTTATATTCTAATTCTTCAATAATCTCTTTTCTCCACCACACGTGAAATCTGCAAATTCTCCACACTCCTTCCCCCAGACCGAGGGAGTAATTTCAAAACATTTTGGAAAAATAAACAATTAGGCAAACATTATCATTTCACATTAAGAGAAGATCTTTTTTTTTTTTCCTTTAAGCATTACGTAGTAACTCAAACATGAAATTATTTTCTGAGTTCACATTTTCCCAATTATGGGTTCAAAACCTGTCTTCATTGATAAAAGAATGGCATTTTACCTCTGGGTAAGTTAAATATCCAATTTCAAAAACACGAGTGACTACATCTTGCTGAGTTACTTTTGCTAGTATAGGCGCATAGATTTGGAACTGGTACAATAGTGTCATCAAGCCAGTGGATGGATGTCAATACGCATGGAACAATCAGAGGTGTTCCTCGAGGCTCAGCCTTTGGCCTTTTCTTGTTCCGCATTTGTACCAACAGCTTGGATGAAGATGTAAAAATTGCGCCTGTCAAATCTGCAGTTGACACAGTGTTGGGAGGCAGAGCTTATGTTCTGGGTAGTAGAATCGGGTTTTACTTGAGCCAACTGTGTGATCTGGCCTCCAAAAATGCTAACATAAATCTAGGTTGCTGTAGAAGAAGTGCGATGTCCAGCTCAAGGGAAGTAATTACTCCACTGTAGAGCGCGCTGAACTGACCACATTTGGCCACCACATTTTAAGGGGGAAATTGACAAATAGGAGGGAATGAAAGCAATGAAGGCATCCAAAATGCATCACAGGAAGAACTGTAGAGGAATCAGGGAATATTTAGTCTGAAGAAGAAAAGATTTAGAGGGTCATGCTAACTGCCTTCAAATATTTGTGGGATTAGATACAGTCTATATTACTCCAGAGGGCATAATTTCAAAAAAATGGGCTCATGTTGATAAAAGCCAATGGTGACTACAATTTGAGTTCTTATTTTGAGACAACCACTATGCTAGATGCTTTATAAACTGCATCTCTAACCTTCACAATGGCATTACAGGGTCAGCGTTATTAGCCTCGTTTTAAAACAATAAAAAGAGTAAAATTCCTACCATTACTAATACTATGCCAATTCTCTTCTAGTCATCCACACTCTTTCTGGACTGATGCTCTAAAAATACAAATTTGATCTTTTGTCCAAAGACTAAATGAGCTGCCTTGTCATGTACTGAGCTTTCTGGCATTGGAGTTAAGCCAGTACAGACTAGTGGCCCCCTGTCAAGGATGTCACCAAGAGGATTTCTGCATCAGGAGGGAGAAAGTGCTGCATGACCTCTAAGGTCTCTTCTATTGCTAAGATTCCCTCACTTACGATACATGGTTCATACTTCGGCCCAATGCTTCCAAATGATTAGTAATCTGTGATAACATTGGAAATACACTGGCTTAGGAGTTAGGAGGTCTATTCTAGTCCAGGCTCTCTACCCCTCCTTGCAGCCATGTAACCTGGATAAATCATCCAACCCCCCTCAGCTCCATAGCCCCACTGCTAAAAGCAGGGGGTTGGACTACCTGGTTTCCATAATTATTTCTGGCTCTGATACTCCACAAGTCTCTTTGTATGTTACATTTTATGAGACATTAAATATCCAAACACACTTTTTAGATTCTGATTCATGGGCCTACAAACATTGATTTTTTTTTTCTCCATAACCATAAGCTTTTGGAGATGAGTCTCCTAAAAATCATAGCTTTATGCCAGACCCAAGGGATCATGATTCAAGAAACGGATCCAACACAAAGTAAAATTTCTCAAACTTCAAAGATGAAAATTTCGCAGACAAATTATTTTCACCTAAATCGCTCACTCTGGGGTTCCAATTTCTCCACATGTTCCTTTGACTTCTTCTTCCCTTCATATCCTTCAATATACCTTGCTCTCCATTCAGTGTTGTTCTGAGACAGAAAGGGTGTGAATGGAATGAGAATCAGGGCATAATGAGTCTTGATTGCATACTCAGTGAGTTTGAGGTAGAGTGGTAATTGTCTTTCTGCATGCATGGACTTGGAATACAATATGCAAAAAAAACAATGCAATGTATATGAATATATGTCCATGTTCTTATAAATACCTATAATTTCAGGGCGTGGTCATGAAGGATGAAGGGCAGTGGACCACAGATGAAAGTAAAAGTTGGAGCATACAGGGAGAAGGTTGTTGATTCCCATAAGGTCCCAAAATGCTATCTTCAAATCTATATTCTGTCCAACTGCCAAGGTGTGGAGACTTTATGGGTTTCTCTATAAAGAGCCAGGGTCATCCCGACACGCGTTTACAAGTCAAGTTGTGCAATCTTGGAATTGTCTGCATCTTAATGAGGCCCGGGCAGTTATGAAGACTTTCAGAACTTCCCCGATGTAAACATCCATGAATTGCATCCAAAAGATGTCTGAGACATTCACAGGATAACACAAGTTCTAACCTTGTGTTAGCAGAGACTAAGCTCTCTGGAGGTTTAGGAAGGATTCTAGAAGGTCCTAGCTCCTTCTTTCTGATGCTCTCAGGAGCTGAAATACCACAGTGAGTATTTTGAATTCTACTAAGAGAGTAGGCTGCTCCATGACAGAGGGGACAGTGAAGTATTAGAGGGGACATAGTGGGGTTGGGAAGGACACCAGGGGCCATGCCAGCTGCCTCTCTCTCCATAACATTCTCCTTAGTGTAGCCACACTGTGAAAGATGAACATCTCAGGCAACTTTGCATCAGGGAAAGGGAGAGGAAAGCACAGAGCCCTGTGAAAATTCCAGCTTTGACATGCACATTTAAATTCTGCTTTTTCAGAGTATGCTACTTATCCCAGAAGACTTCTAAGGGGAACAAAAACATGAGCACTGGAATATAGGGCTCAAGTTCAGATCAGCTCAATAGCACCTGGGCATGTTAAGTTCTCTGAGCCATACCTTCCTCATCTTTAAAATAGAGATAATCATCTAATGAACAGGGTTGCAGGGAGCCCCACATGAGAGGACGGATGTTCCAGCACAGTGCTGACAGCATACGTGTACTTCTTCGCTTTTAGTATAGTTCCGAACGTGAGGCTCAGAGAGTAGTGGTTCATTCTGGGTGGCTACTCCCCATGGCTGATTTTAATAGAAATATTACTAATAATAGCTAGCACTTATACAGCATTACCATATGGCAGAAAACTCATTTAGTCCTTATTAGTCTATGAGGCACACAGGATTATTAATCCTCGTTTTACAGAGGAGGAAACTGAAGCACAGAGAGGTTAAGTAACTTGCTCCAAGTCATCCGACTGATAAGTGAAGGAGCTCAGACCCAAGCCCTTTGGCTTCAGAGTCCAGATTCTTACCTACTAAGCCATACTGCCTCTACAGTCTTGCTGTAAAAATATTTTCTAGCGGAAAATGACACGGCAAAAAATAAAGTGTACCTGCTATCCTTTCTAGGGACATTAAAAGAAATGGTTAATTGATGCTGGTATGAGATCCTGAGAATTACAATATATCTGTCTTACCACTAACTTGGGGCAATGTCATCACCACCATTTTCATACCTAGAAAAGACTGGGATACACCAATAATTCATTTCTAAGTTGTTGACTCGTGACCCTTGTCTTAATGTCATATGGCCTGCACAGGTCTTTTGAGACTGCTTTACAAGGAACAGGGCAGATTAAGATTAGGGAGGAAAGCTGTACTTCAAAAACTGTTGAACGATACTCCTACCAAACTACCAAAACAACCAACCAACCGTCACTCACTCATTCTCTGATGAAGTTCAGCTTCCTCAATAGTTCCACGAGTTAAGCAAAAGGCTGAGAAAGAGGTAATTTCTGTGATGTTTGGATCAAGTTCAATTTCCAAGGCAACTTCCCTTACAGCGGGTAGAAGAGCAGCTCACACATGGATATGACCCTCAGTGGCCTTTAGCACACTCACCCGTTCCCAGGAAGTGGAAGGCCTGGCCCGAGTGAGGTTCTAGACTTGAGTCTGCAAGATACGGACCAGCAAGATCCATCTGACTGGACTGTGCTCTCCTCCAACTCCAGACCTCTGTCATCCTTTCTAATACTGGGTTTAGACAAAAGAGCCCTGAACCATCCCTGTAAGCATTTTATAGCTATTCATTTAATACCGTAGTAAAATGCTCAAGACAATAAATGTCTTCTCAGGTGCCACCCTCGACTGTGAGAAACAGTTTTCAGGTGTCTCTCAAAGATCCTGCTCCTTCCTGTTCAGATTCTCTCAGTGCCGTGGAGTGTCTGTGTCTCTGCTCTCACCTCCTGCTTTAGTGTCTCGGTTAATTCCGCTAAATATAATCATATGGGTTGAAAGGAAGGAAGTGATGCCACTTCGTTCAGGTTACTAGAATTTTAGTTGAGCAAATCTCTGTGGTTGATGCATCCACAGATATCTTGGAAGTCAGAGACTCCTCTAATGCCCCTGAAAATGACATTGTACTCACTGCTCCCTGGTAAAGTTCCTCATTTCTCAGGAGTCTTCCCCAAGAAACCGTGGCACCAGCCTACTTGAACACTTCTGCCGGCCATACCTCTGACATATGACCTGAGCTTTTATCATTTCATTCCAATCAATCTTTTCCATAACATCTCCTGGCAACTCATCCTCTCTACCCTTTTCCCTCCCATTCACACACACAGACCTCAATGCTTCTTGACTATTCATTCCATTTCATGTCTCTTTTTCACCTTTGCACATGATATCTCCTCTTTGCGGTCAATCCGAGATCCAGCACCTTTCTCCTCTGTGGAGCCTTCTCCCACTGCTTCTGGCCCCATTAGTTGCTCCCTGTTTTGTGCTCTCATGGTACCTTTTCCATATTGCCATTAAAGAGCCTGGCTGATTTCCACAAGCACTTCCTCCAGCAAACTTGGACCAGGGAATACGCCAGGTTCACCTGAGAACAGCCAGTGTCTGCTCCTTGATATGCACCTTGCAGATGTGCAATAAATTCAACTTTTCAGTGAATACATGAATGGTGGTGATTTTCTGCAAGTCTATTGCTTCTCTTTGCTTTACTTTCCTCACTTGTTAAACAGGAACAACCATACCTGGTAAGGTTTTCATAAATATTTAGTTAAGTAATGCCAATGCAGAGCTTAGTACAATGTTGGGCGTATTAAATGCCCAACACTTTTTAGTAACCATTACTTTAATTATCATTACTGTTATCATTAACAATGGTAACGCCGCCTCTATACGCAATTAACCACTCTTTGGTCCTCCATTTTATCCCATAAATACCTCTTTCAAAGCTCTGATAACACATTGGTGTATTTGTTTATTTTTACGATCGGTCTTCCCCTTCTAGCTGTGAAGACTCTGACAACAGGAACGGTTACTGATTTCACGTGGCTGTCCCCAGGGCTTAAAACAATACCTGCCACATGGAGGTTTGCTGAATGAACGTGTAGGGAGTGCAACTACAGTGCTCCCAAAAAAGAAAAAAGAAAAAGAACCAACTTTCCCAGAAGACCTACAGTTCAGAGGCAATATGGAAATCTAAGGAGACAGAGGGATAAAAAACAAACGAATCTGAAAAACACCTTTACTCACACAGGCAATAGAAACAGAGACCCATCCTCTAGAGCTGATTAGGTGCTGGCCTAAAGGGTGAAGGGCTAGCCAATGGGTCTACACCTTCATGTGAGCGCCACCATTAAGCACATGATCTTGCTTGACTTATTAGTCTGTTGATTTTGCCTTCATACTGATTCCCACATCTGTCTTTTCTTTGCTATCCCACGAGCTCCAGTTTGATAACCTTCCACCCTGACCACGCTATGACTTCTTACTGTTCTCCTGGCTTTCAACCCTTCTGGTCCCTCCCAGGCCACTCCAGACGGCAGAGTCCAATTAATTGGTATGAATCAGCACTTTCCCAATGTCATACCTTAACTCTGAAACCTCCCAGGGCTCCCCAGTGCTTACACCGTGAAAGCCCACTCTTAGCCTTGCCTTCAAAGGCTCTTTCATCCAGCCCCATCTCTTACCCCTGTCCCCCGTGCCAGCCCTCCGCTCCGACCCCCCTTCTCTACTCACTACGCAACTCATGAGTTCAAATTCTCCCCTTCACACCTTTGCAGGTCCATTCCCCAGGCCTGGAATTTCCTCTCTGCTTAGCTAAATCCTATCCTCTAGGCAATAAATCTGTTGGTTGATAGATACAGTGTTTTTCTCTAGTACAAATGAGGACAGTGTTCCCTGGCTTCCTTTGAACTATGAAGTTAAGGTACAGAATGGCTTGAAAAGAGCTTTAGTAACATACGTATTATCCTGCCACCCTTGCTCTCCTCTCCTCTGACATCCCCTCGTTCTTGGAGAGACCGCTTTCCTCTGTTCAACCTCTGGTTTGTCTTAAATATCACCTTTTCTTTTTTTTTTTTTTTTTTAAAGGTATGACTGTTTATCAACATTTATTTATTTTTGGGACAGAGAGAGAGCATGAACGGGGGAGGGGCAGAGAGAGAGGGAGACACAGAATCGGAAACAGGCTCCAGGCTCCGAGCCATCAGCCCAGAGCCCGACGCGGGGCTCGAACTCCTGGACCGCGAGATCGTGACCTGGCTGAAGTCGGACGCTTAACCGACTGCGCCACCCAGGCGCCCCTTAAATATCACCTTTTCAATGTTACCTCTCTAACTAAAAAAAACCCTCCTACTATTTTCTACCTCAGTACCCCGAACCTTTCCTTTATAGCGTGTGTCATAAGGTGTGATTTTTATCATTATCATTTCCAGTTATATATTATCACTATCATTTTCTTATTATTTTATCATTATTATTTCCAGTTATATATACTTTTATCATTATTTTTTTATTTAAAAAAAATTTTTTTAATGTTTATTTATTTTTGACAGAGAGACAGAGCATGAGGGGGCGAGGGGCAGAGAGCGAGGGAGACACAGAATCCGAAGCAGGTTCCAGGCCCTGAGCTATCAGCACAGAGCCCGATGCGGGGCTCGAACTCACAGGCCGTGAGATCATGACCTGAGCCGGAGTCGGACGCTCAACCGACTGAGCCACCCAGGCATCCCTATACTTTTATCATTAGTATTTCCAGTTACCTATTATAAATTTCTGGAAGGGAAAGCGCCCATCTTATTTTCTCTTCTATTGCTAGTGCCCAGCTCAGTGCCGACACAGAACTAGACAACCAGTGACCGAATGGACAAATGAATTAGGATTTCTGAGGTGATGATATAATAAAGAGCAACCAATTTACAATCTCCTCTCATTGGGCACACGGTCGTCTTAAGCCTGAGATACAGAGAGATAACATTTGCTGACTTGAATCCTCATAAGTCATATCAACAGAGGCCAGACACAGCTTAACAGTCTCCTCAAATTGCCATGCGTTTGGTCAATTCAAATCACTGGTTGAAGTGAGGCAAGACAGGCCCCCCTAAGCAACTGGAAAACATACAGGAGAAGACAAAGTGAAATGATTACAAACAAGCAAGAAACTAGGGTCCTGGGGTGTATATGGGGAAGGGAAGCGAATGGCACTAATGGCATTGCCAGGCTCCCGCTTCTGTACAGCGTGGGGAAGAAAAGGTTCGCGACTATCCTGAAAGAGGCACTGAGCACACAGGGAAATGCTGAGGAGACACACTAAGAACCTGGTATGGCCACACCCGGGGCAAATGGCCCCTTCTAGAATTAACTAGGCGTATTTCCCTTCCTTCCTTACCAGAACGTGTGAAATTACCAAAAGCAAGGGTGCATATAAAACTACCACAAGGATGCTGATGGTCTGTTTCCTCAGCATTTCAAAGAGAATCAAATACTTATGCTGAATGACCAGAAATACCAATGTAGCGCTCTCTTCAGTGCTGCTCACGATCTACTCGAGTTCTGAGAAGAGACTTTGCCTTTCCCTCTCCCAAAGCCCCCCCTTCCTCGGCTCTTCTCTCCTGGCCAAAAGAGCTGGAGGGTAGGGCTGGCTGCTAAGATGAATCTGCTTGAAAACTCCCCTGCCTGGAGCATTGGTGGAGTATCTGCATTCCTGAATATCTGGCAACAGCCTCGCTCTTAACATGAAATAGAAATGTGATCTTCAGTGGGAAGGAAAATGTGCTACAAGATAGACTTCCTCCTCCGAAACAATAGAGAATAAGAGTGCCTGCCCTTCGTTTCACTTCTGGTGGAACCCGTCAGGTGGCTTGCCATGAATGGCCTTGCTTTGTAAATTGTTCAGTACCTTCACAAACGTAAGTTACTGCTATGCTGCAGTAGTGATCAATATTAATTCAGGGAAGTGGATGTTTTATTAGAAGACAAGTACCCTCCACCTGCCATTGCTACCAAGCAAACTGAATCACAGTGACTGGTGTTTGTTAAGTCTTTGACCAAAACCCAAATGATATAATGCAACACAGGAAATCAATGAGAGACTGAGTCTGTCTTATTTGATGAAATCCTAATAGAAAGAGATAACATTTTTACCTTGACCATACCAAATGAAATTCACTTGTTGTGTGCATCGGGGCATTGGCCACAACTGGATGCAACAGTCCTCAAAAGAAGCCTCTGGAAACCTTGTCTGAATATTGAGAGCGAATTTTCAAAAAACAATTTTTAACATTTATTTATTATTGAGAGACAGGGAGAGACAGAGCATGGGCATGGGAGGGGCAGAGAAAGGAGGAAACACACAATCCGAAGTAGGCTTCAGGCTCTGAGCTGTCAGCACAGAGCCTGACGTGGGGCTCGAACTCACAAACCGTGAGATCATGACCTGAGCCGAAGTCGGACGCTTAACCGACTGAGCCACCCAGGTGCCCCAAGAGCAAATTTTAAAATAAGAGTTCTCACCAGTCATTTGGGTTCTCTGGGTCCTTAGGAGTCCAGAGAAGTGAAATGGGGGTCAATGAGATAGACGGTTTCCATGTTTACAGCACATACAATGTACATTCCCAAGCCTACATTATACCACTTACTACCATTCTGACCTCATCACTTCCTACTACTCCTAACCTTACTCGCTCTGCTCTAGACACATACCGGCCTCCTCAATGTTCTGCAGACATACAATAGCCATGGCACTGGCTGCTCCCCCCTCCCCACCCCACCCCCCCGAAAACGTTCCTTCTCCTTCTCCTCACATCTCCTTCTGCCACCAATTCCGAATGTCTGCTCAAACGTTACCTCCCAATGAGCCTTATGTCTGAGGCTGGCCACTCTAAACTGACAACTCAACTTCCTTGAATCCACATTTCCCTTACTTAGTTCATCCTCTCCCATCATGACATCCATTCCTTCCTCACTTACTCCAATCCAAAAGCACCAAACTACTTCTGATCCCTATTCTTAAAACAATATGCAAGAAAAGGAAAAAAAAAAGACACAAAATCCAATGACTCTATTCTTTTTGAACCACTAGAAATCTCTCTTATCTCTTTCTCCGTGGATGCCATGTTTTGAAAATACTTCTTTAAAAGTCATGAATTCATGGGGCACCTGGGTGGCTCAGCCGGTTGAGCGTCTCGCTTCGGCTCAGGTCATGATCTCATGGTCTGTGAGTTCGAGCCCCACCTCGGGCTCTGTGCTGACAGCTCAGAGCCTGGAGCCTGCTTTGGATTGTCTCCCTCTCTCTCTGCTCCTCCCCCGCTCATGCGCGCGCTCTCTCTCTCTCTCTCCTTCAAAACTAAATAAAAACATTTAAAAAAAATTTTAAAAGTAATAAAATAAAAGTCATGAATTCATTTTTCTGTACCAGTCTTGAAGCCTTCACATTTCTTAATTTCTAAAATCTCATTTCACTCTATTGTGCCATCAGACACTACTGTTTCACAGCATTGATAAAATTCTAGGCCCAGAAAGAAACTGATGCTTTATTTTTTTATTTAAAACAATTTTTTTTAATGTTGTTTCATCTTTGAGAGAATGAGAGAGAGAGAGAGAGAAAGAGAGAGAGAGAGAGGGAGTGGGTAAGGGGCAGAGAGAGAGGGAGACACAGAATCTGAAGCAGGCTCCAGGCTCTGAGCTGTCAGCACAGAGCCAGACGCGGGGCTCAAACCCACGCACCGTGAGATCGTGACCTGAACTGAAGTCAGATGCCTAACCGACTGAGCCACCCAGGCGCCCCAAGAAACTGATGCTTTAGTTTTTCTGGGCAGGCTTGCTGCAGATAAATGTATAACTGCAATTAGAAAATTTGACTACTATATCACTTGGGATGCCAAAAGGAAACAGACAGCACACTGAAATTGTGTAACTTGAGGACTGATTAATCAAGAAACTATTTGCAAAGGTGTGGGCAGAGTGCAGGGAAGCCACAGCCACATTGCAGTACCCTGGGGCCAATAAGCGTTCCTAGGCCTATAGGAGTTGAGAGCAGGGAGAGGTTACCAGACCTCAGGAGAGAGACAGGTTAGCAGGAGACCAGGGAGGAGAGAGCTGTGTGGACAGGGCATCTGGCAGGACCTGGGACCTTTGGTCAAAGAAGACAACTAACTGAGGCAGCTGGGAGAATAGACACCCAGGTCCCCTTTTCTCCCTTTCTGGAACCTACTGTGGTAGTTCATGGCCACTGGCCCAAATCCAACAGGAAATCCACAGGTTAAAGGTCAGCCTTTCAGGGTAGACAGCAGGGTGGAATAGGGGGAAAATGGGCCCAGATGGACACTGAGAAAATATCTAGCACAAGTATGTTTGATTAAATTTATTTTACTTCACAAGCAATATACTTGCTTATTAGAGAAAATTTGTGAGGAAAAACAATACATGGGAAGGAACAAAATCACCCGTCATCCCAACATACAGAAAAAAAAAACTAATGGTTTACTATATCTCTCCAGATATTTTCTCTCTATATATGTATACACACCATGTACACACACGCGTGCGTGCACACACACACACACACACACACACACACACACACACACACACACTATGATATGCAAGAGATCCAAAAGATCAGAAACCCCACTAGGACGCAGTAACACAGTTTGCATTCCACCCCACCTACCATGACTAAAAAAAAAAAAAAGAAATGTTATCTGTATCTTTATTTCCTCTCTCTCTAATTTAAACCATATAAGGACAGGACTGTCACTAGCTGAACTGGCTCTGCATTTATCCGTGTGCTTAACAAATCATGATGGGGCTGATAAAAACAATACAAGGCAGAGTGAAGCCTGTCCCACAGTGCACCCAAGTAACCCAGCTCCACCCCACAAAGATGAGCTGGGGCAGGTACGGCTCCTCTGAACCCAGTTACACACCCTCAAAACAAGGTCTCACTTTTAGGCCACAGCTTCCAATGTGTCTACATTCCTCCTGGTGAAACAACTGAGCTTGGAAGAAGAACAACTTGCTATGTGGGAGTCACAGAGGGAAGAAATTGGCACCTGCTGTCTCCGTACCATAGGGCCATAACAGCGCCGAGTTCAATTCTCTTTTCCACCGAAGTTACTGCGTGGCAGGAAAGTGAGGACACGTAGAAGGTGCAGGTTTCTACTCTAGACAGTCAGAATTTATGGGTTGGCTGGCTAAATAGAAGCACTAATGCCAATGAAACGTCTATATCTAGATGACCTCTCCCAGCAACCTGTCACTCTTGTATTAGAACGCCAAATCTATGGGTCCCTGCTCTTTGACCACTTGGACATCCTGTGGATTTCCATCTTCATTTTCATCCTCTTGTGCTCTATTGACAACCTCAAGGTGGGACAAATCACTGATTATTTGATAGACTAAGAAATAATATTTCTAAATCTAAAATAAAGATGAGATTTCAGGAGAGTCAGGTACCCACGTAAGAACCACACCCACACTGCTGGAGCCTTTAGTAAGCCAGGCTTCATGTCATTCCCTTTGTGTTGATATGTCCTTAAGCTGATAATATATATGTGTGTTTATTTTTGCTCCCCAGATAAGTTTTTTTATTTCATTTTGAAGTTTATTTATTTATTTGGGGGAGTGGGGGAGCAGAGAGAGAGGGAGAGAAATAATCCCAAACAGGCTCCATGCTGTCCGCACACACAGCCCGACTCGGGGCTCAAACTCACGAACCGAGAGATCATGACCTGAGCCAAAATCAAGAGTCAGACGCTTAACCAACTGAGCCACCCAGGCGCCCCAGGTTTTTGTTTTTTAAATATCTGAATGTTGTCTGGTTACTTTTTAAAAAGTCTAACTGCAGATAGCCCATGTATAAAGAAATGTTTCTCAGATGTCTTTTCACACGTATATAGTTTAGTATCGCTTTATGAAATAGTTTCCAACTGCTATAGATGAAATTAAAGAAATTTAAATCTGCTCTTAAAAGCCAAATAGAATCTGAGAATGAAGAGCCATTTTAAAGGTTTGTAACCATTGGTAAAAGGCATGTTCAGGGCAAAAGATGAAACACAAAATAGTTGAATCTCTTATATTATCTTCACTTTGATTAAACATCTTTGCCCATAAGTTAGTTCTGCAATTACACATAATACTGACTTCTGTGGGTAGCTAATTAACTCTCCATTCCCTTTTTTTTTTTTAATTTTTTTTTCAACGTTTATTTATTTTTGGGACAGAGAGAGACAGAGCATGAACGGGGGAGGGGCAGAGAGAGAGGGAGACACAGAATCGGAAACAGGCTCCAGGCTCTGAGCCATCAGCCCAGAGCCCGACGCGGGGCTCGAACTCCCGGACCGCGAGATCGTGACCTGGCTGAAGTCGGACGCTTAACCGACTGCGCCACCCAGGCGCCCCTCTCCATTCCCTTTTTAAGAAACAATGCCAATGGGGCGCCTGGGTGGCTCAGTCAGTTGAGCATCCAACTTCAGCTCAAGTCATGATCTTGTGGTTCCTGAGTTCGAGCCCCACATCAGGCTCTGTGCTGACAGCTCAGAGCCTGGAGCCTGCTTTGGATTCTGTGTCTCTCACTCTGTCCCTCCTCCACTGTGCTGTCTCTCAAAATAAATAAATAAACATTTAAAAAGAAAGAGGAAATGACAATGTTTAGGCATAAATCTGATCTCCCTTCTGCTGCCATAGGAAAAATGAGTCCCCAAAGCCTCAGGGTCCTTATAGATGCCTTGTCTTATATTTTACCCCATTTATTCTTTTTTTAAAGCATTTTTAAAAGTTTATTCATTTATTTTGAGAGAGAGAGAGAGAGAGAGACAGACAGACAGTGATTGTGGGGGAGGGGCAGAGAGAGAGAATCCCAAGCAGGCTCAATGCTGCCAGCACGGAGCCCAATGTGGGGTTCGAACTCATGAACCGTGAGATCATGACCTGAGCAGAAGTTGGATGCTTAACAGACTGAGCCACCCAGGTGACTGATTCTAAAAGTCTGTCATGTCTCCACTCTTGATGAAGGTTGAGGCTCCATGTCTGAAGAAGGGCTGACAAGGTTAAAACAAACCTCTTTCCCCTTCCTCTCCTCCCTTCCATTGACTGGCATTAAAATCATCAAGAACTGTTCTTGTTGAAGGCCTTTTTCATGCTCTTCCAGAGGCAGCAGAGGGAAAAGACCTATTTCATCCCTAGTTTGTAACTTTGTGTAGAGGGAATCCAGAAAACTTACCTTTCTGGCACATGGTGACCACATTTGGGGAAACTTTCTACACACACACACACACACACACACACACACAATGCTACTTACCACTGGCTGAACAAAATTCAAGTGGAGGCTGAGAAGGGGGAGGAATGCTTGGCCAGTGGTAGAAAGAGGTTGAATTGCTTATGGCCTTTTATCTTAATTTTTGTGACACCATCCAATTACATCTATTTAGTAGTGCCTTCTAACTACTAGCAGAGATGAATAATGAAAGATTACCCTTGTATTCAAGCTCTCCCTCAAGTCAGCCTCCCTCCCTGGTTCACTCATGTGAACATTCTAGATTCAAATACAGAGCATATCTAGAGCTCATGGCACGCTCAGCCAAATAAAGAGTCACTTTAAAAACTGGAAAAAAACCCTTCAGGGCTTCAGTAAGAGGCCAAGGTTACAGGCTGGTGCTGTGAACGGCAGGGTGGGATAGAAAGGGACCCTGTCCCGCCTCCAGGTACGGTGTCTGTAACCAAAGAGATGTTGGCCCGCGGAGCTACAAACTCTTTAATGTACAGGATTTAATGGTCAGGTTTCAGTGGTAATACAGGAATGTGAAAAGGAACAAAAGAAAAGAAGATCTACCGAAGTTAAGATAATTATGGAAACAGTGGCAACTAGGGCAGGAAAAAGGAGGGATGATGTCTCTACCTTCATCAGGAATAGAGTCCCTTGACTTTGGACGGATAAACCCAAAACAGGAGATCCAGCTTGGATGCAGGCTGGGCAAACAGGCAAAAAGAAATTCCAACCTCAAGGAAAAGATTTTTTTTTTAAATGAAACCTCTAAGAACCCGCTCTCAGAACTTTAGATTTGAAAGAATCTGTCCCCGTCAACAGCCTTTAATCCCACTCCCTGACTCAACAGAAAAGAAAACGGAGGCCAGAGGAGAGGATGTGACCAGACCAGTAGTTCACCTCTAAGTGGACAAAGAAATAGGACAAGAGTCTAGATCTTTTGATTCCTCATTCAGTGCTCTTTTGGCTACGATGAATGATTTTAGAGCTCACCCCTGTCAAGTGGAAAAAGTGACTTTATTTCATGTTCATTTCAGACCTCAATATATTGGACTAATAAGGTAATGAACTATTTCATCTTGGGGCCGCAAAAAACTGGCAGGCACTCAAAAGAGGCAAGAGTTAGGGTCAAGTCCAGGGATGCCCATCTCCTCGGAATGACCATTAGGGATCTGGAGTGAAGGGGAAGGGATTCTCCTTGACGATGGACACACTGGCCCTCAGGCCCTACCGGCCTCCCTGCGGCCGGTCCGAATCTCTGAGAGCAGAAGTTCTGAGGTCACTCGGAACTGCATGGAAGGAACACATGGAGCCTCCTGAAAGCCCAGCACGGCACAGTTATAAGGCTGGGTCCCCGCCAGTTGCTCAAAGTACTTTCTCAACAAAAACAAAAACAAAACCCGGCAAAGAGCTCCCTTTGTCCTGACAATTCTCCCTCACACTTAAAGTGCCCAGCCCAATTAGGACCATTTATTCTGTGCACACTTGGATAACGCTCTGATAAAAAGCTGAAACTCCAGAGCATGGCTGCAGGGACAGGAAAACACTATTGCTTCTATGGTTTCGTACACAGATTGCGTCATACTTAATGCTGAAATCATAAACTATATATTTTTGCCCCCTCCGAGCTGCCTATTGTGTGCTTATAAACAGGAACCTGGCAGCATGTCAGGGGTGCAAATTGATTTCCTTTCCCAAATAAAATTTTAAAAAGCAAATAAACAAGGTTATGTTGGCTAATGAAACATTACATGCCAGGCTGGGGAGAATTCTTTTAAAATGTATTTTCTTGAGCAAAGGCAACACCAAGCATCCGTAAAAGGTTCTTTCATAAACAACATGTTTACACAAAAATGCATTACTTGAAAGAAAGGCAAGTCATGGTGCATCTCCCATGATATATTTGGACCGGGTTTTAAGAAATAAATTAGGGATGGGTGAGAAGGGGGGTGTCCCACACTGCTACAGAATTTGGAAATTAACTACAGCCACTCACAAGTAAGATGAAGCGGTTCGTGTTTAGAAAACTGCTTGATCTTAGTGTTTTTATCATTTGTCATCGAGACGTAAGTAGCCCACTTGGAGTGCCTCCTATTGGTATGAGGAAATCCAGGAAAGAAAACTGAATCGTGCCCACAGTGCTTAGAGACATAGGACGAGCAAGCCTGG
This sequence comes from Felis catus, assembly GCF_018350175.1. NCBI lineage: Eukaryota > Metazoa > Chordata > Mammalia > Carnivora > Felidae > Felis > Felis catus. Next base: position 120,249,430 of record NC_058369.1, on the reverse strand, counting down.
ATGACTAGCATCGATGGAAACATCTCCTGGACAGTGACCTGCTTCCCAGCTGGAAACCGGGTTAGTAATCCTCGTGTAAGAGGGATTCCCTGGCTCTTGTCCACCTTACACTTTACCACAGAGAATGAATTCCTGGAGCCCCAGGACCGAAGCCATCCCGAGTGGGCTGTGAAGCCCAGATCAAATATTCCTGCATCGTCTCCCTCCTTCCACTGTCTTCCCAACACCTTTTTGCTCACGCGCCCAGGCGGCAGAAACCCTGGTGCATCCCGATGAGCAGACAAGGCCCCAGGACAACTCGGAATCCAGCTTGAAGGAGGAGGCTGGAAAGGTAGAGGGACAGTCTCAAGCCTGCACAGCTGAGAGTTGAGTTCCTACCTAGCAATAGTGGTAGATGGACAGAGAGCATCCTGCGTGTTGTTGTCAACCCCGGTGATGCGTCCTTCCCTTAGAGTTACTGTCTGTCGTCAGGGAATTAGTATCTCATACTAGAGCCCAAGGGCACAAGATAGAAACTCCCTATAGTCTTGGGATGGTCCCGACTATGAAGGAAGAAAAGAAACCTTTTAATCCTGCTCAGGGGCTTTTTGTTCAGCCTTAAAATACAACTCAGCCGGCTAGTCCGAAGTAAAGAACAGAACGGTTCCAAATCACAAAGGTAACCCTGAAGTCCCGCAGACCCAAAGGCCCTACCCTCAGAGAATGGTGTTGGGAGGTGACAGGGTGTGAGGGCTCGGGGATGGAAGAGTGCCTGAGATGATAAGTTCTCTCTCTCTCTCTCTTTTTCTCTCTCTCTCTCTCTCGCCCCCAACTCACCATGCGACCTTAGTCAGGTCTCTGGGCCACTCGGAACTTTCTTTTTTCCACCACTTTTAATATAAGGCAAACACTGTCAGTCTGATGGCTGTGTGATTAATGAGGTAACATTTGTAAAATGCTAAGAGCTTTCCAGAACTCAAATGCAAATACTTTAGGCCAAATACTCTGGACAACAGTTAAAACACAAAAAGGGTTAGTCACCAGTTGGCTGAGGATATGAACCTGGGAAGGAATTGCAGAAGGAGTGTGTCCTGTGAAAGGATTTGACCATGGTCGGGTGCACATCAGGGAAAGGGGAAGGAAGGAGAAAGAAGCTTTAGGCCTTGCAAAATCTAGCATATGAATTATTTCACCTGCAACAGAGGCCATTAGCTTTTAAAACCCTGCACCCTTTCAACAATACCGAAGATAATTTGATTCCACAAAATAGTTTTCGACACACATAATCCTATAGGGTACAACCCAAGGTATGACAGATTATACTGAAACTTTTGTTCTTATCCCAAGAAAATGACACAGCATGAATCTATAAGGGCCACATACCAATTGGCTTGGCACTTGTAACCATCAACTTGACTTCTCCTGTTTTCTGTGGAAATGGAAGAATCATATTAATCATTGGCAAATTTGATAACAGATGTGTTTCCCAGCAAATCCACATCAAGCACTTGAAAAGTAATTACCCCCTAAAGCTTGTTGTGTTCCTACGTACATTTGGCATCAACTAAAGACTTCAGCCGCTTTGGTTTTATCTGACGTGAAGCTAAAGCCTCAGGGTGATACTCCAAGTGCTGCTTTAGATTATAAAGTCTTAACAGCCCCTCGCTTTAGGGCACTGTGTTTATTGATGCTTTGTAAGCAATTTACAGTCCCTTAATAGCACATTCACCACAATGTTACAGTGTTTAACTTGTTAAATTATATTTAGAGCTTCAGGGAAAATTACCTCATTGGCTTCACTGGCATGGGTTATTGATATCACACAGGAGTTATGGCAGCATCCACCTGACTGGGGACGGCGACAAGAACATTTTACGGGCTGGAGTCAAAAGTGGAATGCAAAATTCAAGTGGAGAAGTCAAGGCGGTATGGCGCTGGTGGGAGAGATGGAATGGGGTGGCCCTCCGGGAAAGGAGTTAGGGAAGGCAGAAGGGACAGAAGTGAGCGAGCAGGGTCAGCATCTGACAGAGTCATTCATTAAACTGGAAAGCAAAAAAAAAAAAATTGCCAAAGATGGCCATCTTGATTCGGACATTGATGTAAGCCACCTCCACAACCGGGCAGTGCTCCTATTCCTGATCTCCCCGTCCTTTGGAAGAAATGTTCTAGATCCAGGGACCTGGGAGACTGACTCCAGTTGCTAGAACCATTTATCCAACGGCTTGGTGTTTTTATCTCTTCAGGGCTAAAGTATTGCAAGGGAAAGAGTGGATGTGTTAATAAGTAAAACAAAGGGAAGGAGAAGGTGGTGGTAAAGAAAGGAGAAGAGGAGGAGCGGGAGGAAGAAGGAGAGAGAAGGAGGAGGACGAGAAGAAGGAGAATCAAGGGCAGCAACAACAACAGTAGAAGCAGCAGGAGCCAAATCTTTATTAGAAAAAAAGAGACATGGGGCGCCTGGGTGGCGCAGTCGGTTAAGCGTCCGACTTCAGCCAGGTCACGATCTTGCGGTCCGTGAGTTCGAGCCCCGCGTCGGGCTCTGGGCTGATGGCTCAGAGCCTGGAGCCTGTTTCCGATTCTGTGTCTCCCTCTCTCTCTGCCCCTCCCCCGTTCATGCTCTGTCTCTCTCTGTCCCAAAAATAAATAAACGTTGAAAAAAAAATTTAAAAAAAAAAAAAAAAAAAAGAGACATAAAGTAGGACTAAAATATCATCAGACCTGAAGCTTAGTGATGTCATGAGACTTCTTCAGAAAAGCAACCCAAGGCCAAGGTATTAAAAATCCACTGCAGAGGCTAGAGAACAGGCATGAGAAACCAACCAAGTGGCTGATACCTCTGGGGTCTTAATTCGTGTGACCCTTGGCTGGCTCACAGGTGGCTGAAGGTCGGAAGCAAACCATCAGAAATGACAAGTATCACGGTGTATAACCTCCATGAGACAACAGCACTTTCTCTTTCCCATACGTAGGTGCTGCACTACATGAGGTTTCTCATGCTCGGGATACTTAAGAATAATTAATGACCAAAATAAAACAGGCAGTTGACATTGCAAAAACAAAAGGCATCCAATGGCGTAAACAACGTTGTTCACCAGGCTGTTTTGGCAAATACAGTCGTTGGTGAGGAACCAACGAAAGAAATAGCAACTTGTATGTATTTCAAAAGGCAGGAAATGAGAAGAGGGGAGAAATGCCATCCTGAATACAGGCATATAGTTTCCTACGGAAGTGAAGAACAGCTAGGTGTACAAGTATAAATCCTAGCATGTGATCCCTCAAAGAGAAATTTCGGTCTTTTTTTTTTAATTTCTTTTAACATTTATTTATTTTTGAGAGACAGAGAGAGACAGAGCATGAGCAGGGGAGGGGCAGAGAGAGAGGGAGACACAGAGTCCAAAGCAGGCTTCAGGCTCCGAGCCATCAGCACAGAGCCCAATGTGGGGCTCAAACTCACAAACCGTGAGATCATGACCTGAGCTGAAGTCGGACGTTTAACCGACTGAGCCACCCAGGTGCCCCGAGAAATTTCAGTCTTAAGTACAAATCAGAAATTCCCACTCCTCCTAGATTTGATAGATTATAACATTTGATCTAATAATTCACATTTAGTGTCTACAGTTGCAGTTCCCAAACTGTGTGCCTAGCTGCCTCAGATGCTGCACTGAGCTTCTCAAGTTTGAGGGAAACATGGCAATACTTGACCTCCATTGGATACTGCACAACCCGAGGTTGTCAGTGTTTCAACATTAGATCACGCTACATTCCTTTGGAGTATATCACAACTTTGCAAAGCTGGATTTTTGGTGGTTGCTGTGATAAAGAGTAAATACCATGCAAAAACAAATGTGGAACAGAAAACAAGGGTGGTTCTGACTAATCAGACTCTACGGTTTGGGAAGTGTGGAGCGTCCAACAGGTGCACACAGCCTATTAGCAAGTGATTATGGTTATTTTTAAATAAAACAAAAGCATTCTTTTATATTTCAATATCCATATATTATTTATTTCAAATAACTACTGAGATGATTTTATACTTATTAAGTTGTTTGGACCCGACATGCATACCATCCCACTAGGTACTCTGGGAAACCCATACCAAGTATAAGATATGATCCCTATCTTCAAGAAGTTGGCAAGACAATCCTTATATGCTTACAAAGTTAAATGCCAAAAGCAGACAATGCAAGAGATGTTACTAGCCTGCATACAATTATAGGCTAAATGAGTGGTTCAAGAGTCCTGAGGGATTATGGTAAATTTTATGTGTCAACTTAGCTAGACAATCGTGACCAGTTGTCTGGTCAAACACCAGTCTAGATGCTGCTATGAAGGCATTTTTAAAATTTTACTAACTTCAAAATCAATAAACATTGTTTTTAAGTTTATTTATTTTGAGAGAGAGTGCGAGAAGGGGAAGGGGGGAGAGAGAGAGAGAGGAGAGAGAGACTCCCAAGCAGGCTCCGTGCTGTCAATGCAGAGCCCAAGGCGGGGCTCGATCTCACGAACTGTGAGATCATGACTTGAGCCGAAATCAAGAGTCAGACCCTTAACTGACTGAGCAACCAGGTGCCCCCAAATCAATAGACTTTGAATAATGCATATCATCCTGCATAATGTGAGTGGGCCTGATTCAGTCAGTTGAAGGTCTTAAGAACAAGGACTGAAGTTTCTCAAAGAAGGAATTTGGCCTCAAGACTGCAAAACAGAAACCCTATCTGCATTTCCTGCCTACAGATCTTGGACTCAAGAATACAAAATCAACTCTTCCCTGAATTTCCAGTCTGCCAGCCTGCTTTATAAGCTTCCAACTTCCTAGGCCCTCCTCTCCTCCGTCTCTTCGTCCTCTCTCCTCTCTCTGTCCAGAGATAGAGATAGAGAGGCAGACAAATATCTCCTATGGATTCTATTTCTCTGGAAGTCCCGACTGAAACTGAGGATAAAAAGGTGACTGTTGATTGGTGCAATCAGGGACCTCTTCAACAAGGAATTAAAGATGAGTCTTTCAGAGCAGGTAGTACTTCCGTGGGATGAGAATCACTGGTGTACTCACTGTTAAGAGACGAGGCAATATAAACTAAAGGAAAATGTGGCCCCCTGACCTACAGAGAAAGATAAAATGGGAGAGACAAACACTACAAGTAGATATCATTCCAAAAGGGGAGACTGAGGAAGTCATGTTGGCCAAACATAGAACTTTGAGACGTCAGAAGAAATTATTGTGAATGATTTGGCCTTCACTTCCCTGCCCCCAATTCAAACAAAGCAATGCCCCGCAATATCCAATAGCATCTTTGCCACTTCTTGCAAACATTGTTTCCTGAGAGCAGGGGCAAAGAGGAGAGAGCGAAGGGGAGATCTCTTCCACACTCACATGGGTTTAAGGCATGAGTGATCTCAACAGGACATGATCTTAACTGAAAGGCAGCAGTCTGGAAAGACACATTCTGAATCTATGTAATTATAAAGAGTAGACTGCTTGGAATCTACGTTGGAGATGATTCACTATATACTTCTCTTTTCTCTCCTCATATAGATGTATATCTCAAATACATATATATCATATATGATATATATCATATATACATACATATGTATATATGATATATACATACATATGTATGTATATATGATATATATATACATATACGTATATATGATATATATACATATATATGATACATATATCATATATACATATATATACATATATATGATATGTATCATATATACATATATACGTATATATATATACATATATACGTATATATGTATATATGATATATATACATGATATATACATATATCATATATATATCATAGAAAGACTAGTGCTGACTTTTTAAGAAGCTCCTGTTTTTTCTGACTCCATTATGATTTAAAAATCATTGGCTCCCGGGGCGCCTGGGTGGCGCAGTCGGTTAAGCGTCCGACTTCAGCCAGGTCATGATCTCGCGGTCCGTGAGTTCGAGCCCCGCGTCAGGCTCTGGGCTGATGGCTCAGAGCCTGGAGCCTGTTTCCGATTCTGTGTCTCCCTCTCTCTCTGCCCCTCCCCCGTTCATGCTCTGTCTCTCTCTGTCCCAAAAATAAATAAACGTTGGAAAAAAAAATTTAAAAAAAAAATCATTGGCTCCCCCTCCCACAACATGTATATCCTGAGAATAAACAAGAAAGAGATAGCACACCCAGTAGAAAATGAATACAAAAATATGAATAGGAATTAAAAAAAAAGAAAGTCCAAATGTCCAAAACATATATGGAGAGATGTTCAAATTTACTAGTAGTAATCAGGGAAATGCAAATTAAAATGAGAACAGCGTAAAACAGAAATGTGGATTATTATTAGTGTTGGTGTTGATATGGGGAATTAGGAATCACATGCTATCATAGTCGTTCTGTGGTCATTCTGAAAAACAACCAGGATCAATTCAGGGAAATTAAATATGCATAGGCTATATGTCCTTATATTCTCGTGCAGGTCTATACAAAGATCATGGTCACAACCCAGCCCCCTTCTATTTTGGGGGTGCAAGACAAGAATACAGATGAAGGTCTATATACCACATGACTGAATTGTTTATAGTCACAAATCAATTCATAAAGATGTCGCCTCCTACCTTGACAAATGCACAATCACAATGGCCTGGAAGGTCAGGTTTAAATTAGTTAACAAACCTCAACTCCTTAGGGCTCTATCTTTAGCCTCTAGCTCTGGCCCCCAACCTGCCCCTCTTTTCTTCCCACCCACAGCTCTGTCTGCACCTAGGGTAGTCCCCATACGCATGCAATTTACAAATGAAGAAGCCAAGACAGACAATTTACTCAATATCACAGAATAAGTGGCAAAATCAGGGCTTGAATTCAGGTTTCTCGACACCCAATCCCGCCCAGCTCAGTTATTTTCAGTGGACAAAATTGGTCAGACAACTACCTGTAAAATAACCCTAAAATTGAGCTATTGAGATGGGGTAAGGTGATCCTAGCTGAGAATCATTGTCATAGAGACTGAAGCCCACATCTACAAGCTCCATGCAGATCCCCTCTCCCTCCAATCGCCAGGTCTTGATCACTGACCCCACATGAGGCCAGTGATATAGACTGGCCTTGCAATAATGGACCCTAATTGGAACCCTCAAACTGTTAGGATTGTAAATGGCGCAGCCACTTTGGAAAATTAGTCTGGCCGTTCTTCAGAACCCTAAACATCGAGCTGCCACAGGACCCAGCAGTTCCATGCCAAGGTACATTCCCAAGAGGAACAAAGACTATATCCATACAAAAATGTGTACCCAAGTGTTCACAGCAACACGATTCCTAATAGCTGAAAAGTGGAAACAACCCAAAAGGCCACCAACTGATAAATGGAAAACAAAATGTGGTATGCCATATAGCCGTTAGCAACAACAAAGAAGTGTGCAACAAGAACAGACCTTTACAACAGTGTCGCGTGAGAACACTAACGGCAGAATAGCGCGTTGCTATTCAACAGCACACACAACGATGTTTTTATAAGGATGCGTGCAGATGGAAGAACACATGATGAATATTTTGGACTAGGTGGTTACGGAAGGAGAGGTGCATGGGTGTGGGAACTGAAGACCCGGGAGAGAAACGAAGGGGAGGTTTTCCCAAACCGGTGATGACAAAGTACTCTGATCTGAGAAATTACTGAACAGTGTTGATTAGCTCAAGTCGGCACCTGAAGTTTGAAAGAAACTTTAAGCTAAAGGAAGTAAAAGAGAATTTTAAGAATATACGCCGGCAGCAGGGAATGGTCTATGTTTTTTCAGAATGGCCTTCAGAACATTGCTGAAAATCACACGAGCAGCTGAATGGCCCAGGTATAACACCGCTGTGGGAACAACGAAGTGTTCCTGCCTCTTCTTCTGCATAGGCTCCTGTAATTAATGCTTAGGTCAGAAGCAAAGAAATATATCTTAGCGTCCTTCCGAAAGGATAAGGTACTGCTCACACACCAAGTAGGCAACGAGTGAAGCAATTTAAACAAATTAATCACCCAGAGACATACCAGTCAAAAGATAACACGTTGTCCTCGAAGTTCCAGAAAGAGTTGCCAAAAATCAGTGGAGTGAGTAGGTTAGTAGAAGAAGGAAAAAAAAAAAGAAAGAAAGAAAGAAAGAAAGAAAAAAACCTTCCTTCTATTTTTTTTTTTAACGTATATTGTTTGATTTTGTTTGGTTGGGGTTTTGGCTTTGACAGCAGGAGTGAAGTGGACCTTTTAGATTCTGTTTTCAAGGAAGGAAGTTTTCAAAAATGCGAACTTTACTAACTTGAAGAGAAGGCTGTCTCCAGGATTGCAATAATTGATCTATGTAGTGCTGAAATGAAAGCTCCTTCTTCACGGTGACAGACAAAATGCTGCCCCCCCAATCTTTTATCTGCTTCTTCCTACCATCCGCATGGCTAATGCTCACAGAGAGGGGCTGACCCTGCCAACCAATTACATTATGCTAATTTGTCTGTTGCTCTAACTCCGGCAGGGGCATTCACCACACAGAGCCGCTCCTAGATTTATATTGTGTCTTGCCGCCTCTGCACACCAGCTAGGCTAATGGATCTTTCTGCCCCGCCCCCACACTCCCTCCTCTGCTTCAAGCTCGGGGCCGTATCTTCTGGAGGCAACAGTGTACTTTCCAAATGACAGTTCTGCAGGCTTGGGGCTGTGCAGAGGCGAGCCTGGGCATTATCCTGTACATCTCCCCAGAGTGAACCGTTTATCTTAGGAGACCTGTGCTCGGAAGAAACTTGTTTTCCTAAGAAAATATATGGCCCCCCCTTTTTTTTTTAACATACTGCAAAGTACTAGGCAAGTGTGTGTCCGTTTGCTGAAGCTTCTGTGTTTTATGGAGTATGCATCACCTCACAGGAAGTCTATTAGGGCAAAAGTTAAATTAAAAAGTCATGCATGCCAGGAAATCTGTGCTGGACTGCTATTCTGTTAAAAAAAAAAAAAGAAAGAAAGAAAGTACTAGAGCTTTGGAAGGCGGGTTGGAACACACATCTGAGGTTGTAGACCTTTCTCCCAGAGTTAAGAATGAATGCACTGAAGGCCTTCTGTAACAAGTATTCCGACACAACATCCAAAGCTCATAGATCTCTGGATCGACCAGGATTATAAAAAAAAAAAGCACCCACCATGTGCCAGGATGTGAGAGAGAAAATAAGAAGCAATATGTAACTATAAAACAATGAGACTGGTTCCTGTAAGTCACCGTTCAAAGTCAGTTCCTTTATATTAGAAGTTTGAAGTCTATGGGACAACGATAAATACCAAGTCCTGAAAAGATAATAGCCGTTAAAAATCTAGCCACTTCCAAAGAAAGCTACTTCATCAGCTGAAGATGGTGAAGCAGCCTTAGAGTACTCAGAAAACTCACCATTTATCAAGGCAAAAATAATCACCCTATTTAATGACCACCGCCCCCACATGAGGTAGATATGATTAATCCCACTTTACAGGTGAGAAAACTGAGCCCTGATGGGTTAAGTAACTTGCCCAACATGGCGAATCACCGATGGAGCCAGAATTCAAAATAAGCCCATTCTCCTAACCTTCATTCAGTCTCTACTAGATCTACCAAACTGCCCTGTTTTGCAGATGGAGAAACTGAGGCCTAGATAAATGAACCCTCCCACACCCGAAAAACAAAATGGAGGCCCAGAAAGGCTCCAAGTTATATGACTGGTCTCCAGGCACCTGGTCCAAGGCGCCTCCCTGAACACCTTGCCCACTCCTTGTCTCGACTGCTACTAGCCACACAGGAACGTGGTGTTGCATGACATTTTCAGAATGCTCCACTTTTTTTTTTTTTAATTTTTTTTTCAATGTTTTTATTTATTTTTGGGACAGAGAGAGACAGAGCATGAACGGGGGAGGGGCAGAGAGAGAGGGAGACACAGAATCGGAAACAGGCTCCAGGCTCCGAGCCATCAGCCCAGAGCCCGACGCGGGGCTCGAACTCACGGACCGCGAGATCGTGACCTGGCTGAAGTCGGACGCTTAACCGACTGCGCCACCCAGGCGCCCCCATCCACTTTTATATTAAACACAAAACGCAGGCAGTCCTTTTCAACACAAAACATCAATTTCCTTTTCCTCCAGTGGATCGGATTGAGATCGGTCCTGACAAGATGGGGCTCATGAAAACCCATCTCTTCAAACTTAGGCATCCTTTACTCACATATTTCATGACCTAAAATAATATCTGAAAAACAGACTTTTGGATGACTGACACTGTTATGTGGTCGCTACAAAGAATGATGGGAGGCTACTTGTGATGATATGGAATGATGCCTAGGGTACATAATTAAGTATTTTTAAATGGCAAGGGGCAAATAATCTCCTTTGGATAAAGACAAAAAGCAGAGATAGAGAGATAAATGAGTAGACAGACAAACAAATGCATAGTATTTTTTCTGGGATGCTATAAATTATGGTACACGAATAATTATTTTTGGAATGATATAAAAGGAGACTGTTAACAGGGATCACCTGTGGGGAGAGGCATTCTAGGAAGGCAGAGGGAAAGGAAACTTTACTTTTCATTTTATGCCTTCCTGCGCTGTCTGAAAGTTTCAATGTGCACACATTGCTTTTATTCTGAAAAAACGGCCCACAGACATTTGTTCCATATAACACACACAACTAAATTTCAGATGTTCCAGGGGAAAGAAAAAAGCAAGTATTGAGGGTTTTATGAGGCTCACAGGATCGTGTATGAGGAACTGGCCTGTAAACTAAAAAGAAAGTTGTATGGATACAAGACACTCATCGCGGTGATGGTCAGGGTAATGAGGATGATGAGGAAAATCATAATCAGAAGAGGCAGGGTGAAGGAGAACAAAGATCCAAAATTGTGGGGAGGAGGCTGGGATGCGCTATGAAATGGAAATAGCCAGATGGCATAGCTGATTTGTTTTTAACGGGATTAAACATTAAGTAATGTACCCCCCAAAATGTACACCCAGTAAATTAAGGCTGTAATTCCATCTTGGTGTTATGGTGACATGAAAATCCACTCAAGCTTTTCTGTCAGGGTTTATGAAGTTATCCAAGCCCCTTGACGGAATTACAACACTATTATGTACAGCTGGAGAGACATTACTCCTTATCTTAACAGCAGTTAAAAGCACAGTGGCACAAAAGGGCACTAAAATGCCACTTCCTCATTAGCAGCAGGGAAAGGGGACACATATACGCACATGTGCTTGCATACACATGCGCTCACACACACACACACACGAGCATGCACTAATGACCATCTGCATGAATCATTATTGGTCTAAGTGCAAAATGCTGCATATTCTACACTGTCTCTTTCACAAGATTTAAGAGAATTGTTCACAGGTAGCACAGTGTCTGAAAACAACCAGTGTTCTGTCACCTTCTGGACATAAAAGAACATTGGCGGGTGGTCAGCTTTGCTCCCCAGCATCCCTGCCTCCCCCAAAGGAGCCGTGAACATAAAAAGCAGCAAAAATGACTTAAGATATTTGAAAATAAAGAGTGTGATAGTTATGAGCACAGGGTATGGATTCAGTCTGGGTTAGAATCTGGTTCTACCATCTACTCACTGGGCTACTTTAGGCAATCTATTTCCCTTTCTGTGCTCAATTGCCTAGTAAATGGAAATCGTAACGAAACCTACTCTTTGGTTGTTGTGAGGACTGAGTGAGATAATATTAGTTGAACGCTTCGTGTACAGTGTAGCTACAAATGAAGCCCTTACCACATGTTACTACAATTATAGTGTCAGCAGCATTATCATCTGTATTTATCATCATCTTTGATCATCCAGGCTAAAACTGTAAGTAGCCTTAAGAGAGACACTAAGAAGTTAAGGACCATGGTTGTACCATAGGACTCTCAGGAGAAACTAGAAAGAATGGTCAAGATGACACCAACCTTTGAGTTCAACATGAAGAGAACAGCAAGGAGCTTTTAAACTACAGTAGAGGCCCTTGAGAGTAGTAGTTGATTAACTAAAAAGTTGAATAGAGGGAGGAGGACCATAAAAATGATAGGTGTATGCTTTAAACATCTTGTTAACTTAAAACGTATCAACACATATGCCCCACCAATCTTCCAGCGGAGGGCCAATGCCTTTTTGGAATGTGGCTCTGCTGGTTGAGTTCTGCCTATTCTTTTTTTTTTTTTTTAACTTTATTTATTTATTTATTTATTTATTTATTTATTTATTTATTTGAGACAGAGAGAGAGCATGAACGGGGAAGGGTCAGAGAGAGAGGGAGACACAGATTCCGAAACAGGCTCCAGGCTCTGAGCCGTCAGCACAGAGCCCGACGCGGGGCTCGAACTCACGGACCGCGAGATCATGACCTGAGCCGAAGTCGGACGCTTAACCGACTGAGCCACCCAGGCGCCCCAAGTTCTGCCTATTCTTTCTTGCATAAACCACACCCTGAATTTACAGCCAATGATTTCTAGCTTTAGGCCTTTAACAGTGCCACAAGAACTCAAAGACCACTGAGAAACCATCTGAGTGCAGGACCTGTCTGTATTTCCACAAATACATTCACGATCTCTTACAGTTTTTGCCGATGCTCAATTTGATAGTGTTTGTAAGAGATGCTCCTGTATTCTTTGCAAGCATTCCAATGAGGTCTTTCCTTTCATGCTCATACTTTATTCATGTGTACATTATTTAATTAAGTTCTGGCATTACCAAAATAGGTACAACCAGCACTGACAGTTTGAAAATAAATACAACTGATAGTTGGTATGCACACTAAAGAGCTGACAGTTGCAAGCATTCAAGGTGCCATGGACATCAGCAGATTTGTTTTAGCAGGGGAGGAGCAGAGAGAGGGAGACAAAGGATCCGAAGCAGGCTCTGCACTGAGAGCAGCGAGCCCCATGTGGGGCTCAAACTCACAAACCGCGAGATCATGACCTGAGCCGAAGTCAGAACCAACTGAGCCACCCAGGCGCCCCTCTTGCTGACACTCCAAAAATCCCACCTTACTCTCCTGTTCTCAACTCTTCTTTGCCATTAACACCAGAGAGACAACCCTAAGAGCTATCTAAAGCCAAGAACCCTAAGAGCTATCTAAAGCCAAGAAGGAATACCTATGTGCAACCAAAGAACCAGAAAAAGAGCAATTTGTCATAGAAACACATGACAATCATAACGTTACTGCTAAAGGCTGACGACAATCGTCTAACTAAATGGCATTTGGATGGGTGGCAGGATGTGGGCAGTGGCAGCTCCAGGCAAAACATGAAGCCTCCTCTGCTTTCACATGCCCAGCCTCATAACTACAGGAACTCTTGCCCCTAGCCCTTCCAAACCCAGAGATGCCCATTATACCTATATCCTCCCCCTTTCCCCTTCCCCTTCTCAATCTGAACCAAAACACGCTCTGAGGAGCCAATCTAAAACTCATTCACCCACAATATGAGCAATTAATGAAATTTAATGTTATCTTTCCCAAGGGATTGTCCATTAGAACCAATAAACAAAGTATCGAGATGACATGATAAAGGAAGAAAGTTATGCAACGATGGGGCATCCAAGGAGATTTAGGATCCTCAGAAGAATGATGCCAACCCCCTTGAAGTCACCCTAAGAAACTAGGTGCTCCCTATTATAAAACAGGTTAAGAAACTGGCACCAATATGATTTTGGAAATGCCCTTTATAAAATATGTTAAAGCCTTCAGTGTTCCTTGAAAATACAAACTGGCCTCTCAGGACTCGGCTTGATGTCAAATTTCCCCGAAAGACCCCCACATTACACGTGTACCATGCATCCTTGGAAACAGCCATAACAATTTATGCCCAATGAATGGGAAAGAATGTCGATTTCACTTGCTTTACGACTTGGGTGATGGTGGGCTGGTAACCAAAAATGTCTGTGCTTATTTTCAGAACTGATACCATGACGGTCCATCAACCACCATTTGTTGAGTTCCCACAAGCTGATGACGGCGGATTTTGTCTTTGGAAGATGTTAAGGGCTGGGAACCTGGACCTATTTTCAGCTCACCAGGACCCTGCCTTTCTCAGACGAAAATTGAGTGGCTGAGTTGAGGCTAACCTACCAATTGGGGAAGAGAAGTCCCCTGGCGTGAAGGATTTAGACATCCATGGGGAGCAACTGACAAAGATATCAATCACGAAAACACTTGATTGCAAAGTTGATGACTTCTTTTATTGGTATGTAATAAAATAGGAGCTAATAATATAGATGTGAATTAGAGAACAGGCTGATGCTAATATCTTCAGAAACAGAGACTTCCATTCAAGTTTCTTACCTCGTTTTCACTTAATCCTCTTCTTGGCAAAACACAGATAATAATAGTATCTATAAGAAGAGTACCTAGCTCTCCAGAATGCTGTGAGACTTAAATAAAATTAAAACACATGCCTTACAGTTTAGCAGCAAATGACAGCAGGCAGGCTCAGTGCATTGCAGACACACAGGGGATGTTTATATTAGATCCAACACAATAACCAGTAATAATATTAATTAATTAATTAATTAATTAATTAATTAATTATTGTTTTTACTATGTACCCAATACTGTTCTAAAACCTTTTTCTTTTAAAAAAATTTTTTTAAATGCTTATTTTTTGAGAGTGAGAGAGCACAAGCAGGGGAGGGGCAGAGGGAAAAGGAGACAGAGAATCTGAAGCAGACTCCATGCTGTCAGCACAGAGCCCAATTTTGGGCTTGAACTCATGAACTGTGAGACCACGACCTGAACCAAAATCCAGATTTGGACACTTAATCGACTCAGCCACCCAGGCACCCGTAAAAACTTTTAATATATTACCAAATTTAATGTCAAACCTCATTGAGTAAAATACTACCATTTTTTAAAAGTTTTTATTGATTTATTTTGAGAGAGAGAGAGTGGGGCAGGGGAAGAGAGAGAGAGAGAGAGACAGCAAGAGAGAGAATCCCAAGCGGACTCTGTGGTATCAGTGCAGAGCCCAATGTGAAGTTCAAACCCACATACCATGAGATCATGACCGGAGCTGAAGTCAGACACCAAACCAACTGAGTCACCCACGTGTCCCAGAAAACACTACTATTATCTCCATTTTATAGACAAGGAAACTGAGGCACCGAGAGGTTAAGAACTTGTCAGTGGGGTATACAGCAACATTTCCAGTGGGGATACTAAAAGATGGCAGAGTAAAGCTGTTAAAGTAAAATACAATAGCAGGTTATTAATTTTGAGCTACATAAAGCAAGCATCTGCAAATTTCAGAGAATTAAAAGTATACAGAATATGTTCTCTGATCATAATGAAATCAAGCAAGAGTCAGTAGCAGACAGACGAATAGAGAATTCCCAAGCATTTGAAATTTGAAATAATATGTGTGTAAATAATTCATGGGTTAAAGATAAAATCACAATGAAAACTAGAAAATATTTTTAATTGAATATTAATAAAAATATATCGAGCCTCATGAGATATAGCTACAGATACGCTTAGAAGGAAATGTATATTATGTATATTTTTAACTATTTAATTAGAAAGGAAGAATGGCTAAAACCTCAATGATCTAAGTATCCATCTCAAGAAGTTACCAATAAAAGCCAAATTACACTCAAAGGACGTAGAAGAAACGTAATGCAAATAAAAGTAGAACTCCATGAAATAAGAAATAAATATACAATTTAGAAAACTGAGCCACAGTTTTTTTCTTGGAAAACACTGACAAAATTGATCACCCTCTAACAAGACTATTCAAGGGGGAAAAACAGGTATAAATTATACCAAGAATAACAAAGGGGACATCACTTACGTATGCCACAGACAACAAAAAGAGAGAGGATATTTTCTAAAACTTCATGCCAAGAAATTTGAGATTTTATTTAAAAGGACAAGTTCCTAGATACTCCCAATTTATAAAATTGACACCAGGGGCGCCTGGGTGGCGCAGTCGGTTAAGCGTCCGACTTCAGCCAGGTCACGATCTCGCGGTCCGTGAGTTCGAGCCCCGCGTCGG
This sequence comes from Felis catus, assembly GCF_018350175.1. NCBI lineage: Eukaryota > Metazoa > Chordata > Mammalia > Carnivora > Felidae > Felis > Felis catus. Next base: position 120,233,451 of record NC_058369.1, on the reverse strand, counting down.
GCTCTGGGCTGATGGCTCAGAGCCTGGAGCCTGTTTCCGATTCTGTGTCTCCCTCTCTCTCTGCCCCTCCCCCGTTCATGCTCTGTCTCTCTCTGTCCCAAAAATAAAAAAAAATAAAAAAATAATAATAATAAAAAAATAAAATTGACACCAAAAGAAATAGAAAATCTTGATAGATGGAGATAGAAGCTATATTCTTCCCCCGAGTTTTAAGATGCTGTTTTGCAAAGGAGGGGTATAAATATACCTGACCACTGCTAAAATATAATTATGGAATCATTATTTGAAGTAGCTGCAAGCATTTTTAGGCAGACATAAGACTTTCAATGTGACTGTCTGTGGCAAAATCTAGCTTTGAATACCTGGATTTTACTTAAAAGGAAATAAAAATCCAAAGTCAACTTTTCTCCTTAGTTCCAATGAGTATAAATTAGTTTTAAGTTCTCTCCACAAATGCCAAGGCAAGACGTGGCATCTAGGCCCCATCAATCCAAAGTTTATAAGGTCTCAGAACTATGATGACGTTGGACTTGACTCTTTTCCCTCAATCTCTGTAGACCATAGGAGAGTTTAAAGAGAAAACTCTTGACAAAGAAGAGTTTTCGTTTCATTTCATGGCAACCCTGTGAAGTGCACAGAAATTACCGTTGCCCATTTTATTGGTGCTTAACCATTTAAGTGATTTGTCCAAGGTTCCATTAGCCAAAAGCTAGATTATTCTATGAATTTGTATCAGCACGAAGTGTTTTAGAAAACTGATGCAGACATAGCCACGGGTCAGCTGAGGCTGAGGGAAACTGGTCCTCAGGACTGTTGCTGCCGATGGGTTTCTTGCAAAATAAAATTTCCTTCAGTGAAGGGTGGCCCGGAATGACACAAGGGTCTTCTTTCCTGCACAGTATAATATAAAGCCAGTGTCTGGTGTGGAGTAAGGCTCACCTGAGCTCAAATCCCACCTCTACCACCGACCCCCTATGTGACTCTGAGCATGCTGCTGAGTCTTTCTCTTCCTCAGTTTCCTCATCTGTAAAATGGGGGTGGCAGGAGCATCTGTTTTACAGGCGTTCTCTGTTGTTGGTTTTCTCTTTCTCTTTTATGCGAAGTAACACAAAAGCACTCAGAACATTCACTGGCACACAGTTGAGCTCGCCATAAAAACAAGATATACCTGTCAGGCATCTTTCTTTTTCCAGTCCATCATCACCTCTGACTTTATCTTGGCTTTAAATTTTAAAAACCAAAGTCTATTTTTGCTCACTGTTCTTTAAAGCAAAACATTGGCGTTTGAACCAAAATGTCCCTCTGAATACTTGCATAGTGCCCAGAATAGAGGATTTACAGCTGAGCAAATGATGTTAGCTCCATTACAAATACTTTCAGGAAACGGCGATGTGAGAGACTGCAGCAAGGGACAGGGTCCATGTGCCTAGCTGAAATGAGTTAAGAAACCATGGAGGCGACATATAGATTCCCCCCCCCCCCCAGTATTTTTTAAGTGACATTTTAAAATGTTTATCTTGAACTTGATCCCATCCATTTACAGAGATTTATTAGTGAAAGGTCTAAACCTGTACATCCAGGTAAGGGATGCACGGTTAGAAACCCAAACTGCTTACAATGAAGCAAAGATTGAATGAGAAACAGAAGGATGTGAATGTATGGAGTATGATGGAAGAGGTTTGAAATTGACATTCAGTTCTCCTTCCTCAGGACAGACCCCTGTTCTTACTTCTGGCCTCTAGCAAGTGAGTTGTGAATGCTCAGGATTTGTAAACAGAGCCCTTCTGCTGTGAGTTCATGTTTCTCTCACTAATCTTTCCCTCTTTTTCACGGACGGGAGCATTAAGCATCAAGCATCCCCGGTTCTGCCTCCATTAGCAACCCCCCCACCCCCCGTCACATTTAAACGGTGTTTCACCCTCCTCCACTAATCCCAGCGGTCTGCACCTTCTCTGCATCCGTTCTGAGGCATCCACAACCGGGAGGCTGTCTCAGGGTATAATTTCCGACGACCACTTTAAATGCATGTTATAGAAACTCCTTGTGCGTTTTGGTGGTGACATTCAGAGTGCTTCTAAGCATTTGTTGGGCTTCAGTGAATATACTAGAGTGGTCATTTTCAGCCTCTCTGAGCCTCTGCTTCCTCGCCTGAAAACTGGAGCTAAGTCTCCCAACTTGCAAGGTGATTCTGAGGATTAAATCACACAGCCCGTGTTAAACTTCCAGCACAGTCGTGATACACGGCACGTGCTTAACACGTGCAGCTAGTATTGCGGGGGAGGTGGGGGGGGGGAGGGCACAGTGACACAGGTGAGCAGTACTGCTGGCCTCAGAGAAGAACAAACCAGGGTTAGTAGTTGGACTTCGGATTTCTCTCCTTGCGGGTGGACCGACTGCAAGCAAGTGGCTTAACCGCCCCGAGCTTCAGTCTCATCTGCAAAACGGGCATAAAATCGCCAGCTTTTAGGACTATGTGAAGATGACGTGGAACCTAAGTAAGCTTCCGTGGCTAAACCCTACTCAAGCGATGCGTATGCACTCAGCACCTGGTGAGCGGTCAGACGCCAGCGGTCAGAAACCGTCTCTGCACCGGAAGGCCGGACGTCAACCCTTATTCATTAAGTGATTCCGCAAACCTCAGGCGGGTCAGCCTAGCACACTGCGGCCTTGTGAAGCTGTCAAATCCTGTTGCAAGGAACGTGGGGTCTGAGCTGGATCAGGCCTGGGAACAGGAGACACAGAGTTCCCACCACTAGAATTCCCGGGTTTCAGAGCCGGCAGGGAATCCGGTACCCGGCAGAGGCTGGCGGCACAGGCAACCTGCCAGAGAGATGCACCCCCACGACGGAGTAGAAGAGCAGCCCAGGAAGGGGAAGCAGGCGCCGAGAGGGGATCAAGAAATACAGACGCCATTATGGATGGCCCCTGCGAAGTCTACAGGCATGCATTCCCCACTGTGCTCTTGAAACTATTCTCTGCCTTCGAGATAGAAAGAGGGAAACTAAAAAGAGGGCCCCATAAGCTCCAGGTGCTTTTCCAGCCCGGGCCTGCTGGTTTCTCGGGCAGGCTGCATGTTAACACAGATGGCGAATCGAGACGTTGTATGAGCGGTGAATCGCGACCATAAACGCTTTGGCTCCCACAAGAAAGACTCAGGATGTTGGAGGGACCCATTTGTGGCTCCAGGCTTGGAACCTTGGTTTGATCTGATGTGTTTCAACATTTTTTTTTTTCTCATTCCTTCTTTTTAGATAGGAAATCTAAAGAACATAGCCAGGCTTCCAAATGTAAAATCTCGGTGGGACAAAAGTTAGTATGGCCCGACCAAAGAGAAAAAGAAGCAGGTGACAGAAACCATCAGGCATAGGAGGGCAGAAAGAATATCTTTCCTAAGAAAGTTACGGTCACCAAGTCAGCGAACATTCTTCCTTTCTTCCCTCTCTCCTCCTTACTGCTACTTCCTTCCCTTGTTCCCCCCTTGTTTCTCTCCCTTCCCCTTCTTTTCTCTTCCTTCCTTCTCTTTCTCCCTTAGGTTTTCCTTCCTCCCTGTCTCTCTTCCTTCCATCCTTTGTCCTTCCTTTCTTTCTCTCCTTTCCTCAAGAAAACAGCTTAACTATGGAGGACTTCGATATTTCCAGCCAGCAGGGACAAAGCCTACACCGTTTAGCCCACGAGTACGAGTATTCCCACAGAAAGATGTGAGTTTGTTATCAAATCAGACCGACCTAGCATTCCTGGCAGGGATGCCCCTGCGTGACTATGGGGGTAGGACAGACAGGGGATCACGCTGCCGGCAAAGGCTTCACCTTATCTCGCTGCTAATTCACCCAGGCCTGGGAGGAACCTGAAACAGGAGTTGCAGCACATAAGCCCTTCCGTAAGAAACAAACTGTTAGCGAAGAATGAATTTCTAAAAAGAAACAAATAGCAAAACTAAAGGGCAGAAGGACATCAGGGGCTTGAGAAGTCAGACTCCGGCATCAGACCAGTTGGGTTCAAATCCAGATTTTGCCACTTAGGAGCTGCGTGACCCTAGGAAAATGACTTTGTCTCTCTATAGCTCTGTTTTCCGATCGCCAAAAATGGGGGAAACAGGAATACCTACTACATAGGGTTTTGGGGAGGATTAAAGGAATTAATATGGAAGCACTATATAAATGGTTATCGTGATGATAATGACAATGGTGTTGGAAAACCCAGGCTTCTTAGATAAACGTTAAGCGAAGAGGGGAGCGCGTGTGGGTGGCTCAGCTGGTTAAGTGTGTGCGACTCTTGATTTTGGCTCAGGTCATGATCCCAGGGTCCCACATCAGGCTCCACACTGGGTATGGAACCTGCTTCAGATTCTCTCTGTCTCTTGGGGCGCCTGGGTGGCTCAGTCGGTTAAGCGTCTGACTTCAGCTCAGGTCATGATTTTGCAGTCCATGAGTTCAAGCCCTGCGTTAGGCTCTGTGCTGACAACTCAGAGGCTGGAGCCTGCTTCAGATTCTGTATCTCCCTCTGTCTCTCTGCCCCTCCCCTGCTCATGCTCTGTCTCTCTTGCTCTCAAAAAGAAACAAACATTAAAAAAAAAAAGATTCTCTCTCTTTCTCTCTCTCTCTCTCTCTCTCTCTCTCTCTCCCTCTGCCTGTCTCCCCCTCTCATGCTCACAAAAAAAAAAAAAAAACAAAAACAAAAACAAAAAACCACTAAGTGAAGGAAAGCAAGATAAATGAAAAAGGAAAAGGAAGTAGACATGAAGAGAAGAAAATATCTGAGAATTCTCCCCTTGCTTGAGAATTCTCATATTCGGGGAAAAGTGGGGAAAGAAGGAGTACCCACGTACGCCTTATACTCGAATGCCTTGGGGCGCCTGGGTGGCGCAGTCGGTTAAGCGTCCGACTTCAGCCAGGTCACGATCTCGCGGTCCGTGAGTTCGAGCCCCGCGTCGGGCTCTGGGCTGATGGCTCAGAGCCTGGAGCCTGTTTCCGATTCTGTGTCTCCCTCTCTCTCTGCCCCTCCCCCGTTCATGCTCTGTCTCTCTCTGTCCCAAAAATAAAAATAAACGTTGAGGAAAAAAAAAAAAAGAATACTGTTTTCACTTCACCCCAAGCAAAGGGGTCCACACAGTCCTTCCCCTCCAGTAGGAGAGGGAGGGCCATGAAGAGGGCTCTGGAGGGAGGAGCAGGGCAGGGCTGGGACACAGAGGCCAGAGCACCCATCAGCCCTTCCTAGAAGCTAGGACCTCCCCATTCTGTTTAATAAAGAATATTCCTTGTCTTTTAGCATACAGAGTAATCTCTGAAAGACTGCACTCCAATTTGAGAACAAGCCAAGAGCCAGTGGGAAATTCTCTAGCAAGTTGGACAGGGAGACAGTACTATGAAGGGCAACTGATTCAAAATGTCTTTTTCTTTTTCTTTTTTTTCTTCTAGAAATGCCTATCTCTGAGGCCCAAGGCACTGTTGGTCTAGGACTCTTTTCACCAGAGGTTGTCAGGATAATGCTGTTCACAAAGCAGATACAGATTTGTTTCTCCAGGGTTGAGTGACAGGATCTGGGTCCCCAGAACTTAACCGGGAAACCCTGTGTCAAAACCAAATGTTAGAGTCCCAGGTTTGACCGGTCATTGTGACTCATAAAGGTTTACTTGTTTTGTTTTGTTTAAGAGGTATTGATCCAGCCTATATAGAAGCATCATTTAGGAGAAAGAGGAAGAGAAGGAGGAGGAAGGGGAGGAGGGGGAGAGGAGAGTAAGGAAAGAGAGAAGAGAGGAAGGAGAAGAGGGGGAGAGGGAGGAGGGGAACGGGAGAGGGGAGGGAGATGATGAAGACAAACCTCTTGGGGCTTAGGCTCAGGATGGGCACCCTACAATATGCTCAGGTTTCATTATTGTACCAAGAAGTAAAAACAGGAGTGGGAATTTCAAGGTCCTGTAAAACAGAAGAGGAGTTTGTCTCTGCACAGTAAAGAAAGAACTAAGCCCATTGAAGGCTTCTTAGAAAATGTCATGTGAAATGCAGGGCTCAAAATCCTATAAAAATATCCTTTAGCCTTTTAGAAATTATGAATGGGAAACTTCTTTATCAAGTAGAGTTTCAAACACCTTGATCTTCAGGAAATCCCTGTGGCACTTTCTTTCTTTTAAATATTTACTTATTTATTTTGAGAGAGAGAGGGAGAGAGAGAGCACACGCAAGTAGGGAAGGGGCAGAGAGAGAGAGAGAGAGAGGAAGAGAGAATCCCAAGCAGGCTCCACACTGTCAGCACAGAGCCCAGTGTGGAGATCAAACCCACAAACCATGAAATCATGACCTGGGTGGAAATCAAGAGTCAGATGCTTAATAGGTTGAGCCACCCAAGCGTCCCCCATGTGGCACTTTCTGATAGGAATTCTTAACACTATGACTTGGGTCACCATCTCCATGTAAAGTACAGGTATCAATGAAAGGAGAGAAGGACAGACACTTTGTTGGGACAGCAACAGCAATCACTGTTTTCTCGTGTGTAATGCCCCCGACCAAGCTATCTAGTCTCAAGATCTCCTCTGTAATGAGGGCCAGTTACTTTTTCTCCTAATGTTTCGTAGGTTCATACATTTGCAAAGGTTGAAGAAGATAGGTTATGAAATCAGTCTTACCTTACACAAGTTCTGAAAGGTTGCCTCTTCCAACATGCACCCTAATTCAACTATAAGACATTTCATGGCTTAAGTATTGTTTTCCCAGCCCTGTGTTCTCAAAAACAGGGAATTAATCTTACTATGTGCGAACGCAGTTCTCAATTACTGTTTATATGAACTATTTCCTATGGGGTGGGTACTATTATTATCATTCCATTTTACAGATGAGAAAACTAAAGCTGGGAGGTACAGTAACTTCCCCCAAACCACACAGCTGGAAGATGCCGCAATGTGTACAGAGATAGCTTGGCTCAGAACCCTGTGCTCTTGTCCTTATACGATCCTTCTGCTCAAGTTACCGCTCACAAAGTAAATACAGTTTTGTTTTTCCAGGGGTGGGGTAGCAGGTGCTACATTAAACCTCCACCGCTGCATAACAAATTGCCCCCAAACTTTTTAGTTTTTTAAGACAATAAATATTTCTGACCTCAGAGTTTCTCTAGGTCAGGAATTCACTAGTGATGTAGCTGAGTGCTTCTGGCTCACAATCTTTCATGAGATTACACTCAAGACATTGGCTGGGGCTGCACTCATCTGAAGGTTTGACTGGAGCTGGGAGATGTTTCCAAGATGGGTCACTTATACAGCTGTGTTGGCAGAAGGCCTCAGTTTCTGACCACAGGGATCTTTTCTCAGGACTATCTGACTGTCCTCATGATGTGGTACTACCTGCTCCCAAGCCCTACAAAGCCCTGCTTCACAAGCAAACACTGAAGTCTCAAACTAAACCAGTAGTTTTTGGCCAATAAATTTTTTTTTAAGTTTATTTATTTTGAGAGAGAAAGAGAGAGAGAGAGAGAGAGAGAGAGAGAGAGAGAACAAGTGGGGGAGGGACAGAGAGAGGGAGAGAGAATCCCAAGCAGGCTCTGTGCCATCAGTGCAGAGCCCAATGTGGGGCTCAAATTCATGAATGAGATCATGACCTGAGCCAAAATCAAGAGTCAGGCATTTAACCAACTGAGCCACCCAGGTGCCCTTAAGGGTTTTATTTTCTAAATTTTTTATTTATTTATGTAAGTAATCTCTACACCCAATGTGGGGCTTGAACTCACAATCCCCAGATCAAGAGTCACACCTTTCCCCGACTGAGCCAGCCAGGTGCCCCTCTACCAATAAAATTTTAACCTGTTTTTAGTTAAGGTCCACACACCCCTCTTTATTGGCCTACTTTCAGAATTCCTATGTAAAAGAGACCTTGGATAAGTCTGTCAGGTTAAATTATGTCCATCCCCAAATTCATCTGTTGAAGCCCCAGCCCCCAGTCTCTCAGAATGTGACTTTATTTGGAAACAGGGTCACTGCAGGTGTAATCATTAAGACAGAATAGGGTAGACCCCTAATTCAATAAGATTAGTTTCTTACAAATAGGGGATATTTGGACACTCACCCACAAGGAGAACCCATATGAAAACGAAGGCAGAAATTGGGGTGATGCATCTACAGGCCAAGGAGCACCCCAAGGGTGGAGCAAACTACCAGAAGCTAGGAGAGAGGCATGCAGCAGGTTCTCCCTCACAACCCTCAGAAGGAATCAACGCTACTGATAGCTTGACCTTGGACCTTCAGCCTTCAGGACTGGGAGACAATAAATTTCCATTGTTCTAAGCCACCTAGTTTGTGGTACTTTGTTGCAGTAGGCTTAGAAAACTAACACAGATGGCAAGAGGAAAACACCAGACATGTCCAATACCAAGACAGGAGGCATGGTTATCTTGCATCCATGGATGGACCATGGAGCTTTCCTCAAGAGATTATATTGTTCTTTCCTGCCACGCATTAAAACACACGCGCGCGCGCACACACACACGATCTTCCAAAAGTACATTCTCAAGTAAAACTGGCAAAAACTGAGTGGACAGTCAAGGTTTCCTGATCTCGCCCAAGAAAGCGGAAATTTTATTACTCTTTCATGACCACAAGGTATTTCCTAAGCTCATTAAGCACATTTTTTTCCTGCAGAAGATCTTGTCTTAATAAGGCCACTGCCACCCTGTTCCTCCAGCCTCTGTCATCAGACAGGGATAAAAGGCAGAAATGCGGGTGGAGATGAGAGGGGGCTCTAGAGAGTTCCACTCTGCTTATTTATTTTGAGACACACTCGTGCTCCGACACAACTGTGGTCAAAGCATTCAGAATCTGAGGAACACAAACAAAGCTAACATGGCCAGGGGCCAGGGTAAAGTTTCCTCCAGCATCATACAGGGAGGGTGATTTTACATAGCCTTTTATATGATAATCACAGCTCCTTCGTATGTATTGAACTTTGCAGCAAGAAGGAAAAATAAATAAATAAGGCTGACTAATGGCTTGTTTCCCCAGAGGCGGCTTTTTATGGGATCATATGTTTTTTCAGCTTTTCAGTCACAGTTTCCTGCTTGGACGTTAGGAGCCCTTGACATTGGCTATGGCTTAGTGCACTCTGGACAGCAGCCCGAGCTACCCCTGAGTGGCCAGAGAGGGGTCCAGCTGGACCACAGCACCTTCCCAGGTCACAGCAATGGTGAACCTTGTCCCCTTCGATGAGCTGCACGCAGCGGCAGGTCTTTCAACACCTTCCAGGTCAAGCATGACCCTTCTTATCCAGTGTGGTGAGGAAAACAGAGTTGGTGGATTGAGAGCTTGTGACAAGCAGTCTGTAGGCATTCAAAAGCAGTAATAGCAAATCTGGACTGCTTTTGTTCCTGTTACATTCTCCACTGCGCCTTCCAGCATCAGAGGGGACTCTGGGAATCGGACGGTCTTGATTTTAGATCCCTGCTCATTGGGAGACCAAGAACAAATAACTGAATTTCTGAGCTTCGTTTCTTATCAGTAAAACTGTAGGTGATAACACCCGCCTTGTGGACCTCTTATCAGGATAAGAGATAATGTTTGCGAGACACCTGGCACATACTAGGTGCTCGGTAAGCAGTTGTTATTATCAGTGTTCCAAATATCCTCACCATCAAGGAAACGGGACTGGCAGACGAAAAGGTATCCAAAGTGTGTGGGAGGCAAACGTATCTTGAAGATGGGTGGAGTTAACAAACCACAGCTCCCTCTATGCAGTTCTCACTTTATTTCACTACTTTTTAAAAAGTAAGTTTATTTATTTATTTTGAGAGAGCACGCACACGCACGGGTGGGAGAGGAGCAGAGAGAAAGGGAGAGAGAGAACCCCAAGCAGGCTCTGCACTGCCAGCACAGAGCCCGGTGCAGGGCTCGAACTCAGGAACTGCGAGATTATGACCTGGGCTACAGTCGGATGCTTAAGCAACTGAGCCACCCAGGCGCCCCTCACTATTTTTGAGTGGGAAGCAATTATTCTGGAATGTTTCTGTTTTGCACCCCCACACACATACCTTTAGAGGGCCACGGAGCAAGAGGAGTCAGGGTGGGAGAAGGAAAAGAGACAATTTTTGTTCTTTATTTTTTCCACCTTGGCCTGGGTGGTTAAGGGAATGAAGAAGTTGATTAAAATACACCACCCTCTTACTCTTGGGTAATTGCAGCTTAATTATACTTGGAGTGGTGGTTTTATCATATTAAATTTGGGGAAAAGTCACGAGATGAGTCATGGAAACTTTTTTGATAAAATTGTGGAAACTTGGGACATCTGTGACTTTTTTCTCCCCCTTGCCTCACTTCTTCCCTACTTTCCTGATCCACCCTTTTCTTCCTGCCAACAGGGATCCCTGCAGGGAGCCATGCTGAGAAGGCTCCCTTCCCAGCCCGGCATCTACTCCCTGGGCCGCTGGCTTCACGGAGCTTCACGGTCTGTTCACGCCTTCCCGGGATTCAGGGGTGGAAATCTCCTTCTGGGGTGGGGGGTGGGGGTGGCTAGCTGGTCATACAACTAAGTTATAGAAGCCAGCTGCGTGCTCCAGACCATGGCTTCAGGGTCACTCCCATGTGTCTCTGCTCCTCACCGGGAATCCGTTGCCTTTCCACATAAATCGCATTCCCTGATTCCAGGTTTGTTGCCTCGGAAGAAATGGACTTCTTCCTTGATTTGGGGGACTTACTGCAAAGTCATTTGATGCTCTACTCTCTCTCATTGCCTCTCTGGGGTCCAACCTTGAAGTAACAGGCTCAGAACAGCCCTAAAGTTAGGGAGGCCCCTCCCAAAGAAATTCTGAGAAGGATAACGGCCAGAGGATGACCAAAGAATGGAAAGAAATACTATATTCTTCCTGGAAAGGTGAGAAACACCCTACTCTGCAAGGACAAGCCTTTTTGTTAAACCTAAAACATTCTTAAGGCAATAATAATGACAATCAATCACTCATCTTTATGCCACATTGAAGCTCATAAGCTACTTTCACATAATTTAGAATCGAAATGCTAAACGCTCTTGATGCCATGGCATCCTCCAAAACCACCCTGCTGGTTGTTTTTCTTCATCATGAAAATACTCCCCTTAATAATTGGAGAACAAATGATGCTGACTCATTCATCGTGAAGATCTTCTCACTTGAAGACAGACCGAAACTATACACCTCAAGTTTCAAGAAATCTTTGGACACATTAAAAATGTCCTAAAGCGTCAGTACATTCAAAGAGAGCGTGTGGGGCAAATGTCAGCAGAGCTCTGACTGGAACTAAACAAAGCATACCTTCCCTTTATCAAATACATCCCAAGTGCTAGACCCTTTATGTGTGATTAGGCCTCAACCCCACTGCAACTTTGCAAGGCGGACAGAAATGGAGGCTTAGGAAAGCTAAGTAACCTCGTAAGGGCACGTGACCCATAAGTCTGGAAATCTCAAGCTAGCTCCTTCCCTTACAGTCCTGCAGAGTGGGTTCCAATGGGTTACGGCTCTGTGGGGCATTAATGGCTGTTCTGCAGAAAGAAACGGGTTCTGGGTTCAAATAATAATTTAGAAACATAATGGGCTGAACAGGGTCTCTTTCTCGAAAAATTTCTTCAAGCCTTTAAAATGCCCATGGATATTGTGGGTCCCCAAGAGAAGGACAGTGTTAAACAAACAGTGAACATAGTTGACAAGGGAATTCTTACAGCAGTGGTTTTCTTAGAACAGTGGTTTTCAAAGTGTGGTCCCCAACCCAGCAGCATCAGCATCACTTTGGAACTTGCCCTACCCAGATTTAGTGGATTGGTCTCAAGTGGGGCCCAGAACTTGTATTTTTAGCCAGTTTCCAGATGATGCCGGTGATCCTGAGGCAGCATATTTCTCAGAAGAAATTTTCCAAAGAAGTCATTTTGGTAAACACTGAAACAGAAGTGCTTGTGTGGCACTGACCTTTGGATATTTGGTCCAGTAGCAAGAGGAAAGACAGGAGGACAGGCTTTTACTGGGGCAGAAAATGAGCCTTTCAGCTCTAGCTCAGGAAGGGATAATCGTAGCTGTGGTTGTAATGGTCTCAAACCCATTCTTGAAAACTGGGAAGACCCATGTAGGCATGCCTCCCCGCGACGAATCAGGTTTTCACAAAAGGGCAGGGTGTGTGACATTCAGCTCTGACTTCCTGATGAGTTGCCCTCCTCTGATACAAAGTGAAAAAGTCAGTATTCTGCCACTATCGCAGATTCAGTATTTCACAATTTTCCCATTCAGGGCAAGGGGTGCAGGGTGTGTGTCCAGATGTCAAGCACCTGCCGTTAGAGGTATCATAAGATAACGGATGAATTAGACACCACAAGTACAGAACAGAGGGCCTCACGAAGTCTGCGACACTTGCAACAACAACAAAAAGAAAAGAAGAATTAATGAACTGTATGGTTCAGGACCCAGGCTCCAAGCTAACACAGACCTATGCAACGGACTTGTATTCTCTCCTAGATCCCTACCCCAGAGGGACCAGGACCAACAGGCAGACGGCACCTCTTTTATGCGTGCCCGGCCTTGCAATTCCCAGCGTGGCCAGCCCACGTGGCTGCACAGACTGTTTTCTAAACTCAGGCCAAGCTTGCCTAAACCATGAACTCAGCCTTGATGGTGGATCTGCCCAAAGAGAGAGTTTATTTTTCTTTCCCAACAATGTTCTGAAGTTACCAAAACTCTGGTAGTCCTAAACACCCCCAGACCCTGGAAGAAGCACATCTTTCCAGGAAGTGATTCACATGCCAAAGAAGGCAAAATGAGATGGTATCAGCAGGATAAGTAACTGAGGAAGAGGTAAGTGTGCTCTAAAGATGTTAAGGTTGAATTTCTCTTTGTCCCACGGGAACTTCTATTATATCGCTCTGAAGAAATCATTCCTGGACGTTTTTTCTGACCTGGAAGTCGGCCTAGCCAACATCTGCCAAATCTTCCTAAAAATAAATAGTGGGTATACTGCATTACCTGGGCTGTGAAAGGAAACACTGGGGAAGCCCTGAGACTTTTGATTTATATAAGAATCACCTGTAACAACAGAAAGACTATCTCCTGCTGGGTATGGGCTGTAGACCCTAAACCCACCTCTGAGTTTTGACTAAAGCCTTTGGAAGGTTTCAGTCTCTTGGCCCACTGCAGTGGCGCAAGGGACTTCTGACTCACAACTACCACCTAAAATCCAGGAAAAAGTATGGGCGTAGAGTATTTGCTTAATATCCCATCCCACCTTGGCATCAAAGTTTCAGCAGCCTCTGATCCTTTGGTACATGTATCATGAGGGGGAGAGGACAAGAATTACCGAGCACTGCTGTGTATACATTAAGTGATTTACAAAGGCTTCATTTATCACCAACGATACCCTACACATTGGGTTTTATCACCATTTTACAGACAGGAAGACCGAGGCTCATAGATTAGGTTACTTAACCAAGACCCATCACTGATACCTACTACTCTCCCCACCATACACACACACACACACACACACACACACACACACACACACACACACACACACAATAATGGGTTAGGAAATCCTTAGTTTATCCCTATTACACTATTATGGTACAACATATTTGTTACACCTCATTATAAGTGCCGGCAGTTTGACTGATGTCTTATTGTATCCCAATGGCTGACCCATATAAAATTTTGTTGAATGAATAATTTCTCATTCAAAGCCTTCTTGCTTTCAATGCAAGATTCTCTGCACAACATGGCTATTAACCGATAACTGTGTTATTGGACACTTTGCATGCTCAGTCATCATGAATTGGCAAATTTCTTGAAAAGAAAGTGGATAATGAACCTCTTATTCTCCTTGGAGGTAGAAGGTACTTCCGTTCTCCTTGCTTCAGGGAAACCAGGCAATGTAACCTTACTGTGTAAGGACCTCCACTCACTCATTCACGCTCATTCATTCACCCACTCCAACAAGTCTTCACGGAGCTTCTTCTGTGTATAAGGTGACGGGGCTGGGAGTTACAGAAAGGGGCAGGCAGAGCCTTGCGACAGCATGGCTTACCGTCTAGGGGGAGACAGGAAAACACAGCAAACGCCAGAGCACAAGAGAGGCAGTTGAAAGTGCCATAAGAAATGCTTCAAAAGCAATGTGGGAATTCAAGGGAGGCCAAGGTCGCCTCAGGTGAGGGGAAAGCAGAGAATGCTTCACAGGGGTGGTAGCATTCCACATAGGCTTTCATGGATGGATTAGATTTGGTCAAAGAAGGGGGACGGGGGCGGCTGGGTGGTTCAGTCAGTTGAGCGTCCGACTCTTGATTTCAGCTCAAGTCATGATCCGAGGGTCATGGGATTGAGTCCCATGTTAGGCTCCATGCTGGGAGTGGAGCCTACTTAAGATTCTCGCTCTCTCTCTCTCTCTCTCTCTCTCTCTCTCTCCACCCCCCTCTGCCCCTCCCCCACTCATGTGCATGCTCTCTCTCTCTCAAAAAAAAAAAAAAAAAAAAGAGGGGAACAAGAAGAGACCTTCCTGGCAGGAAACCTTCCAAGGAGAGACAACTGCATGGGCAAGCACAATGAGGTGGGGAAACCACAGACAGGGTTAGGGAAGGGAGACTTACTCCATTTTCCTGAAGCAGAAAAGACACAAGAGGAAAAAATGACACAAAAGAGAAAACTGGTAAATTAAGTCAGAGTCAGATCATGAAGAATATGCAGCGAAACTGAGTAGCCACAGTCCTTGCTGTTTCTACGTACATACGATCCCAGAGGAGCTTAGAACCCATCGAGAAAGCCAAACGCTCCCTCATACCCCACGACCAGCAGCTCCCCCACTAGAATGTAGCCTTGGCGTCTGGCCCACCTAGCACAGCACCTGGGACACATTAAGCCCTCAATAAAAGTTTGTTGGATTGAACTGGGAGGACATAAGAGAAACATTTCCAGTGGTGGAAGTCAGGGGTGAAGAGAAGGTGTACAGCAAGGCTGTCCTTTAAAATCCAACATTTAAGTATACAATATTGACCACAGCCTATATACCAGCAATCACTTTTCATCCTACAGCCAAAACTCCTATGACATCAGAAATAATGGCAGAGCAACCCCTGAATCTCAAGGCAATGTCCTGGGAGACCACAGCAGCATTCTGAGCGTGCTCTCCTCAGAGGCAGTTGTTCAAGCAGATATTAGTCTATTAAAATCGATGTCAGTTCCAAATACATCGCCATGCGACAAATGTTCGTTTTACTCCAGGAAAGCAGTGCTCACTTGGACCAGGCCTGGAAGGAAATGTCCCACAGCAAGAGGACGTTGCTCACACCATCCCAGAGATGGTGCCTGGTTCAGAACTGGAATTATGTATTCAAAACTTCTGGCACTGTGCCCGACAAATAGTAGGTACCCATTGAATGGTGGTTGATTTTTGATTATTGCCAGTTTCGGATCTCCATTTTTCATACTTTGGTGTCATATTTCCCCACTATGTCTAAATTTGTCTAAAATAGGATTTTCACTTATCTCTGTGTCTAAACTCTGTGTTCACAGAATCATGGAAACTGTGAGTTGGAAAGAAACTTAGAAGTCATATAATCCAACCTGGATATAATCCTAAGGATAAATTAACATCCTTTCCTAAAACATCTTCCTGGCACACACGCTCTCTCCGTGCACCAAAAAACAACCCTTATTTATACGGTCAGAAACAGGATTCTGGAGGAGTATGTGGACGCGCTTTAAAGAATGCCAAGTGAGATTCACAAATACATGACTTCTCCGCGGAAGGTAAAAGAAATCCGGTCGTTTAGTAAAAGCCATTGCTGTTTTAAAATCTATTAAATACAGCGACTGATGCAGTAGAAGGGATTATAAATAAACAATAAATCATGCAATTATGACTGTTTGGATTTTGGCAAGATAATAAAAAGAGCAGGGGTATAATCAGGAAATAATAGAAAAGATCTGCAAGGCACCCCTGCAATTAGTGATAAACAGAACTTGGCTCAGAGTCGGAGCCCCAATATGGCTCTCATTAAAGAGCCTTGGGACCTATTCCTGGGGCAGACCTCGGCTAGCTTGGGGAGAAGTGAGGTAAGCAAAATGTCAGGGTGTGCGCGCACACACGCGCACGCACGCACACACACACACACACACACACACACACACACACACCCGTATTCAGATAATCTTTTACTATGGTATTATAACCACCTGGGCTGAAATGACTACCTTATGCCAACTGAAGACCAATCCATGGTCTTCCGAAACTCTAATTGAGATGTTTCCTGTTCTCAGCTTTTTGACTCTTTCCTTTGTAATACCATAAACACACACACACACACACACATATACCCGCACGTGCACGTGCGCGCGCACCCAGGCATTGTGCGAAGGGCGCCTTCAGTCATTTTTCCTTCCCCCTTTCCTTTCGCCTTCTTTTATTAATGGTACCTCTTAAAGAGATAAATGCTCCCACACAAGTGATACCACTTAAACAGATAAATAGTCCACACTGGAGAGACACGGAGAGCATGAGAGCAAACCCTGTCTTATTAGACTGGAAACAGACACACTATATTAATGCAAAAAAATCAGCATATGGTTCTAATAGGCTTTCTTAAAATGATTTATCAGCTGTGATTAAGCCCTCAACCAGCATGTCTATCTTCATAAATAAAGCAAAAGTGCACCTTGCTCTCAAATGTATCTGCAGTATCTTATTACCCAGCCCTGTACAGTGCACTCCATTTACAACACGGCTCTGGGGAACCAAGAATTTGTGTGCAATCACAAAGTGTGTGCTCTAAAGAGACTGCCAAGATTTAGGACTCTTATCTCAGAGATAGTCTTACTAAAAATCCATTACAATGAAGGTTTATCCCCTCTCCCCGTGCCACAGAGCTCGGCATCGCTGAAATATGAACAGGTAATTAAAAGGATATGCCTGATTTTACAGTGAGCCCGGTGACACGGAATCACCAAACAGCTGTTGGGAAAGGCATCTGGCACTCGGTGTAGGTCACCTCTGCCAAGGGCTTGTGGAAAATGGGGACCACTTTACAAATCCGACTCCGTCTCCTTCTTCTCTTCCACGGGTAGGAAACGCAAATGCAAATATTAGTCAGCTTGGTTCCCACCTCATTCTCCGACCGGCTAATATGTCAAATGGTCTCAGCGGCAGACTTGAAAGAGAAAGCCTTCACAGACACCCCGAGCAGGGGATGAGGAAGTAAGTGCCGTGACTTCGAAACGCAGGGGGAACTGGATAAAAGCATGTGAGCACAGTAAGTCATAAACGGATGCTTGAGCACTGCTCTGAGCCCACCGTTCTATACTCGCAGGGCATGCCTCTGTTGGAGTGGTATTGACTCTTTGATAAAACGCCAGTAAGTCCAGGAGGATGAGCTGAATAAATCCCACAAAGCACCCCAGCAAAGTGTCCTAGGGGCTAAGTCCCTTTCGAGCCACTCCTCGCATACACACAAAGCACCATTCGTGCCCTCCCTTCTCACAGCACCCCAGACGCGGACATCACAGACACATCTGCCCGCCTGTCCCATCTGGGCTTCCCAGGCATTTCTCGACATGGCCGTTTGCAGGGCGACTGAAGCACAGACGTGAGACTCTCGATACTTTTTACAACGAACCACCGCCACGTGACTCAGGCAGGTTGGCTGTGGCATCGTGAGATTTTGTCAAATGGCAACAGAGTCCAGGGAGGGCAAAAATCTAAAATCGCAGAAAAGAGAAGGATGCTTGGGCTATTCCATCGGTGTGGTAAGCTGACTGTTTTTGTTTTTGTTTTTGTTTTTGTTTTCTGTAAAATGCACCAGCCCGTTGTATTAAGAGTGCGGCCTGGGGCGCCTGGGTGGCGTAGTCGGTTGAGCGTCCGACTTCAGCCAGGTCACGATCTCACGGTCCGTGAGTTCGAGCCCGCGTCGGGCTCTGGGCTGATGGCTCAGAGCCTGGAGCCTGTTTCCGATTCTGTGTCTCCCTCTCTCTCTGCCCCTCCCCCGTTCATGCTCTGTCTCTCTCTGTCCCAAAAATAAATAAACGTTGAAAAAAAAATTTTTTTTAAAAAAAAAAAAGAGTGCGGCCTTGGTAGCTCTAGTCTGTGCCTGTAGCACTCCATTAGAACAGCGCTAATGAGGTCAAAGCGGCTCCTCTCCCCCGCGATCACAGACTGCACCCCTGGCCCTGGCCAGCTGTCTGGCAATATGTGCCTCCGGCTACCAGGGGGTCTGAGGGAGGGCACATGTGTTTGGAGCCGTGCAAATCTATCACCACTAACGGTCAGTCGACTCGTAAGCTCACGCTTGGTGGGCAAATCGGTTGTGGCATCTTCACGAGGCAGGGCAGCAGGTAGCTATGCTCTTGACATTAAGTGTCTGTTAAAGCTGGTGTTGGACACTGGAGGCAATTCTAGGTAGCGGTCAGCACGATGAGGAATTATTCACAAAGCCTGGATTTCCCACTTTGCCTAAAACAGGTACGCAGGTAGGTGTGCATTATTGTGATACAAATGAAGGCAAAAAAAAAAAATCTAGCAGAGATCTAGGACAAAAACTATCCTCCCCACCCCACTGTGCGGGAAAAGAGATGCTCCTTCAGGCAGCAATGTCACCACTGCGGTATTATCTCTGTGAATACGGAGTTTGAGGTTGTGTCCCCAGGACCCTTCTTCGACCACTTATTTCAGTCAACATCAGAAAGAATGTTCAAGGTGAGAGGCTGCGGCGACGTGTGCATCTAACACCATCTACCTGAGAATGAGCTTTATTTTTTTATTCTCCAGCTCTCAATATATTCGAACTATGTATGTGTGTAATCCCAAGGTTGTCAAAAGGCCCGGTGTAGACAATAAAGCCGTGCGTTTAGAAAGTGACGGAGTGGGGTCGGGATTTCTTGCCCCCGTCCTGAATTCGTTACTTCTCCACAACCCGCGCCTGGGCTGTTACCAATAGCACCGGAAGTGGTGCAAGGCCATTTTCAGGTGGACCGGCAGCACGGGGCGCCCACATCACGCTTTGGCACATCATCCCGCAAAGGGGCCGCCAGAATTCCGGAATGGCTTCTTCTGCCACTTGGGGACCAATCAGGTGGGGCTACAAGGGTGGGGCTCGCCTGCGCTCTCCATTCTAGAGCACTACAGATTCCAGGCTTCCCCTGGAAAGAACAGGAACGCCCGGGCCCACCGTGCCAACAAATCCAACAAAAGCCTCACGTTCATAAATCCTCTGGGAAAGTTCCTAAGCTCTGTGCATAACAAATCATGTGAGGAGAAGCCAAAAAGGGGACGGGTTCTTTGGGAATGACAGTGATTCACAAGGCCCAGTGCTGCATCATCTGCAGCCAATCAACCTGACATCCACACGGAACACGACTGCTTTTCTTCTTTGGGGACATGACTGCTCGCAGAGCCCAAGCAAGCCCCCACCCAAACATAAAGCCACAGAAAAGGGCGGTGCCTGGCACCGACTCAGGCTAAGGGTGCAGACAAGCACCGTGATCAACTTTCAAAGTTTCCGTGTAGCAGATGGCGTGCCCTGCACATAACTCAGATCCATGGGATGGCTGAGACTGCAGCCACCCTAAATGCAAAATGTGGGGTTCACCCCACTCCACAGAGGGAACTGGGGACCCCCCCCCACGGTGCCAGACAATGAAGGGAGAGCTTGCAGGTGGGTCTCTCCCTTCTTCTAGCTCCAACACTGTGAAATGAAACAGCTCGCATTCGCCTTCAGGTCAAAGGTCAAAATACCATCCACCTACACAACAGTCTGGTTTCGCCAACGCTAGAACGTTTTGTTAGAAAGCACACGCTTAGAGGAGATGCGGAGGGTAAAGTCTTTCGGCAACCCATCTCAATCTAGAGCCAGATGAGCGAATTTGGCCTCATCACACAGAAGAGTCACAGGTTCAAACAGGCTAAAAATAGCCTTTAATATCCCGGAAAGCAAAAAAACAAAGTGAAGTCCAGCAACGTTCTAGAAACCCTGCCGCTGATATCCCGTCATATTTGGGGTGTGAGGCTCGTCGCAGCCGAATATCAAGGAGCAGGTTGCGTGTGGCTACCCACGAGGATGGCCTGACTGCATCTCCCATCCAACCAGCCTGTGAACGACCCCCTCCCAGGTCACCACAACAGCTAGTTCCCCAAAGTGTAAGAACGTGGTACACGTAATTCAAGGGGGGGGGGGGGGAACAACACTATTTCCTAGGCCCTTGGGCTTTGGCGATCTTTGGGTAAAAAACAAACAAACAAAAAACAAGAAACAAAAACAAGAACAAAAAACAAGGAAAATGTCCGAGTAGTGTTCCGAGGCTAAAAACAGTAATTGCGCTGCAGGTTTGAGTCGATAACCAACATGCTGGCAATATGGACAGGAGGAATGCTCGGAATCCCAGTTCCTGGCCTCAGCCTTATCAGTATGGAAATAACTTAACAACACACAAATGCTGAAGCAGGGTTCCCGGAGTAAATCACTCCCATACCTGCTCTGGACCATACTTAATGTTCACCTGGATTTATGAGATGATGGGGGCAGAGACTCTTGCAACCATTATATTATTTTCCTATTCTCTTTTTACAATGTCAATTTTTTTTTTCTCACATCTCTGCGAGGGGCCCAGGTAAGTGATTCTTCGCTACAGATGCACGAGGAGTCGAACATTTGGCCCAATTTTCCAAATGTGAGTGCTGTTTTCTGCCTAGAACGGAAGCTTCATCTTTAAGTCATTTCGTTTTTAATCCGGTCCTGAAAACAGATCTGTTTTCCTGCTTGCCTTTGGGAGCATTAATGCAGGGCCTCACAGAGGACAGCGTAAGCTTCCTCTGCAGATGCAAAGGCCTCCCATGCCCAGGTACACACCCGCCTCCCCGTGCCTGTCTGGCGGGTTTCGAGTCCTGAATTACTCACAGCTGGAAACTGACTCCTTCAGAGGAGAGCATCAATTCTCTGTTGTGATTCCATTTGGGCTAATACCTTGAAATCCCAGCCTGGCTGCCTCGGGACAGGTAAGAAACGATTCTTAACTAGCTGAGGACCCAACCCAACCTGGGATAGAAAAATCACCCTGTTGAGAAAGTGTCCTCCTGGGAAAAGCCGTCCTTTTCGGCGCCCTTAAAGCGAAGCATCATAATTGTTTTAGTGAGGAGCTTCCAGACAAGTAATTCAATTGGGCTGATTTTCAGCTACAGTAAGGCCACCTGATGGGAAGGCAGGCCAAATGAGTGGTCCTCACAGCCCAAGTCTGGGTTGATGCTGGTGCCCAAGGAGCTCCAGGGATCCACTGTGTTTGGGGCTATTTTTGGAGTCCTTTCTTCAGTATACTTCCATGCCCGCCCATCCCTGCACTGTTCCTTTTAGGTGCATTCCATGCATAGAATGTCATAGAATCAAGCCTATGCTCAACAGCTCCCAACATAACTCCTTTTAATACCTACGACATCCCACACCAACCCCTCTACCTTTTAACAATCACAGTGCCTGGAGGAACTTTGAACTTAACCACAAGTCAGAAGTAAAATACAATTTTTTTCTAAATGTTTGCAATTGTGTTTTTTTTTTTTTACTTGTAAACACTTCGGTTAGTTTCTTTATTGCTTAAAAAACACATTCAATTTTGCAAGGCTTAACGCGAGGTATTTCTTTCAAGTTAGGTTAGCGGTCAGAAACTTTCTTGGAATTCACAGCGATGACCCGGTAGGCAGTGATGACGGTCTAGACTTGAGGTGACAGAAACGAAAACTAAAGGGAAGAGAGGAGGTCTCTTTCCTAAGAAAGTTGCTGGGGCAAAGGAGGCTTGGAAGGCAAAACGGACTCCTGCGGCGGGGGGACACATGCCTCTGACAAGGCAGTGGGTTTGCACGAGGAGGCTCTGAGTACACTTGGCGGGCAGTTGGGAGTAGCGGCGGGGTGTTCGATGGGAACATGGGTAGCAGCTGCAGACTGGAGGCTAATATTCAAGTCTGAAGACTAGATGTAGAGTTGAAGGAATTGTCTGGTGGAGCTGATTGTTACGCTATGAGAATTTATGAGTTTTCTGAAGAAGAGGTGTAAGCAGAAACCACCTGGGAGGGGATACAGCCAAAAGACAAGGAGGCAGAGACAAAGCAGAGAGAAGAGCCTTACCACCGGCCCTCCGGCCCTCCGTGGGGAAGGCCTATCAACGCTCTGTCTCTCTTGATAGTTCATTCCTCTGCATTTAAATGGGGAACATAGTACCGGTATAATCACCTATAGTTATTCCCTGTGAACTAGAGGGACCAAAATCAAATTATTAACAACATGTTCAAAGTGGCATCCGTGGGCCTGAATACGCTTCGTGAGTACCTAAGTACTTTGATCATTGCTGTTCCCTGTCACAACTGAACAGGAAATACTGGTGCAAGAAAATACTAATTTATTCTGTGATATTCCAACACAAAAAGCGGTTCTCAAAGTCAATACCCGGTTCCCTCTTGCAATCTTCCGGTTACACCCTAAACACGGTCTGAGCCTCCCATTCTCTTCCACTGCACAGCTTCAAGTGGAAACATAAGTGCCTCGTGCAAGGCCACCCGTCACAGCACGGGATGAATGCAAACTGTTTCTCATTCAGACTTTAGCCTCTGGAAGCCTGGCGATCAACTCTCCCCAAAGACATCAGGCAGAGACCTCCGTCTTGGTGGGACACGTGTCGTGGGCTAGCAATTATCAACAGGACCCAGGACCAAAAACTTACAGGCTTAATACTGAACTCAGAGAACAATCAAACCTGCCACTCATAGGCTGAGACATTTATCCGCAAGTCCCGCCCCCCAGCCACCACCCCCTTTTAATTCAGATTAGAACACTGGCTAAAGGCGGAGCCAGGAACTGCCAAATAATTTAGCATCAGAGATTAGATCCTCAGTTCAAGAGATAAACATATTTTTTCCTCAGTGTGCAAGTTACGTTGTGAGGATTCATCCATTTTAGCCCAAATCATCCAAATATACAAAGTCTTCAAGGGAGGAGATGGCCAAATACCAAGCACGCCTCTCGGTCGGTATTCCCCCAAACCGTGGGCCTTCCCCCATCATCCATATCAAATATACTTGATATCAAGTTCTTGTTCTTTGCAAGGCAACAGACAATGCATTTTGCCACTTTGAGGATGCCCTTTCTGCCAAAAACTTATTTATTTTCAAATTTGTTTTAATGTTTATTTATCTATGAGAGAGACAGAGTGCAAGCAGGGGAGGGGCAGGGAGAGAGAGGGAGACCCAGAATCTAAAGCAGGCTCCAGGCTCTGAGGTCTCAGCACAGAGCCTGATGTGGGGCTCGAACTCACGAACCAGGAGATCATGGCCTGAGCTGGAGTCGGAAGCTTAACCAACTGAGCCACCCAGGCGCCCCTGCCAAAAATTTTTTTTAAATAAAAAATACTCTATTTTGAGTTTTTATTCCCCACCCCATTCTAAAACTGAGGCAGAGCCTCAGATCACATCTTGATTCGCTGACATATGGGGCAGTGGATGCCAACTCTTAATAATCTCTGGTAAAGACTATACGCATTAACCCTAAATCCCAGGAAGCTGAAACACATGAAATAGCTTCCGGTCTTTTCCACGGGTTTAGTCGCTCCCCTGAGTGGGATGCAAAGGCCAAGCCAACCTCTCTTCCAGTGTCAAAGTCCACTCAAGCTGAGGGCATAATGTAAACCAATAAGGAGACAGCTGAAAGGCTTTACATTTGTAGTGTACTGACATGGGAGGACCAAAAGAATCCTTACAAGATAAAGGTTAGGTTTTCCGATCACTGGCATGGGGGAAGAAATAGGTTGTTATGTCTTAGAGCATTGCTAGTGGGGGTTTCCTTTCAGTCATGCTGATTCAAAACAAAACAAAACAAAACACGAGAAGATCAAAACCAGTTTCATGGTTTCATCTCCTAGGATTTAGCAAGCATGACGACATTTTCAAAACCAGAGTAAAACCAAGTTTAAGTTTCAGAATATTCTTTTTCTCCAGACATCTGCAAGGAGGGACCGTTTTACACAAATATCGTAGAAGCAACGTGTTAACAGAGCAGCTGCTGCAAGTTTGCTCAACTGGGTTTCTTTTCGTTTCCATTCGGCACCAATCCTACCTTCCCCAGAAGGCAGCAGTGCCAGCCAGGGGCTGACAGAGCAAGAGAGTGTGGACGAAGGCAGAGGGCCTCCTCTCTGCACCCTCTCTCCCCCAAGTAACTGGTGGTGTCGAGTAACATGATTTCCAGGTACAGAATTTAATCAGATTGAGCCGCCTACTTTTCTGAGCTGAGGCTGACCTGGCCGTGCCCTGTTCCGTGACTCCTGTTGAGCTGGGATCCAAGATCTTAAGATTGTAGCTTGTCCCTTGTTCCCATGTGTTAAACAGTCAATCCCCTCTGGGAATAGACTGCACTTTTCATCATTTGGGTAGGAATTCTAGAGCATGGAAATGCCCTAATTTGCTATTGCTGCATCAGCATGATGAGTCAAATTTAGGTCCTATGGGAGGAGAGCAACACTTAGCACTTACACACCGTGCTTTTCATCTTCAGGGTCCTTCACCACGTGAGGCTGTAATGTTATATTTCTCTCAGCAAGACAAAGGAGTTCATTTCTAGTCCTCTCAACTCCCCTTACACACACTCACACACACACACACACACACACGCACGCACTCCCAGACAATTATTATCATATGATGAAGCTATATCCCGCTTCCTACGCATGCATTATTCCATCCGTCTTTTAAAAATCAAATTTAAAATTAGGTCAACTCACCTTCCTCTTTATTTTTCTCTTTTTAAAAATCTTTTTTGTTTTTGTTTCTGTTTTTTTTTCGCCTCTGACACGGAAAATGAAATCAGCATGCTAACTGCCAACTGTTACTAGAGTCTATTCAGTATTACCGGTAGGGTTCTGTACTGGACTTGATTCTTCACGCCTCAGGGTCGTCTGTGTCAGCCCTGGCCACTGAGGAGAGTTGAATACTCTTTCCTGGAGGTTCGGGAGGAGTCCGCCAAGTTCCATGCTGAGACCTTCTCCACTTCATCGCCATGGATTCCTGGCTCAGGCGATTCCATCAAGTCTCATGTATTTAAACCCCATCTACAGGCCAGTGACTCCCAAATTCATATCTCAAGACGAATTGCCTCTTTCTGAATTACAGACCACTATACCCACGTGCCGGTTCCATATCTCCACTGAAGTCAAAAAAAAAAAAAAAAAAACAGTCTCCACGGTCTTCCCCTCAAACTGGCTCTTCCCACAGGCAACTCCCCATACTTCCAGTCGCTTAGGCCAAAAACCTGGTTCACCTTTGATTCCATCCTTGCTATTACTCCCCAGATCATCAGCAAATCCTGTTGACTCTATCTTCAAAATAGACCCAGAATGGAACCACTTCCTCCGTCTCCACCTTGGACCAATCCAACATCACCTTTAATCTAGATTCTTCCTTTAGTCTCCTTAACTGCTCTCTCCCAGCTCTTGTCCTGCAACAGTTTACTTTCAACTCAGCAGCTGAAGTGAACTTTCTAATATATAAGTCAGATCCTATCACTCCTCTGCTTGAAACCCTTTACGGTTCCCCATCTCACCGGGAGAAAAATCTGGAGGCCGCAGACCTTCTGGAATCTGCCCTCCTGGTGCCCACTCTTTAGCTTATTATATACTCTCCTCTTTGCGATTCCTCCAACCCACAGAGCGTCCTCCAGCCTTAGAGCTTTGACTCATTGCTCTCTGCACTTGGAACATTCTTCTCCTCAACACACACCTGCTCTGAAGCAAAGCTCCACTCTCCTCCTTCGGGTCTCTGCCGCATGTGTCCACTTACCGGCAACCCGGTGACCACCCCCGACACTCATTCTGCCCCTTTCCTGCTATAACACTTATCACCTTTTGACACGTTATATGTTCTATTGTTTTTACTTATTGTCTGTCTTACCCATGAGAAGCAAGCTGCCTGAAGGCAGGGTTTTGTTTTTAATTAGCTTTAGTCCGTGGGTATATTCATCAAGGCTCAGACAGTGCCTGGCACGTGATGAGCACTCAAAAAGATTTACTGAATGAATACATCATGAGCACAAGCTTCTCAACTGTTTCAGGACATAGACGACCCTGACTTCTAAGCCACAGACAAACTGAGATTTGTGACGCCTGCTAGTGATGGATGCTTTTTCAAGGGAAAAACACCTCTTATTAAAGAGTTTTGAAACCGTGAGCTTATACTTATGTGGACGATTGGGTAACTGTGGAATGTGTTGCTTTCTACATGTGATACAGATACAGATATTAGGGCTTTTTCCATTGTCATGACCTGCCTCTAGCCTGTCCTCATTCTATACATACATTGATACATTTTTGGAGAAGGCTGTCAGGATTAGAGATAGTCCCTAGAATAGGAATTTGCCCAATGGATGGCCAAATGGGCTAACAAGCAAGGATCAATTCTCTATTTGCTCTTGAACAGAATGTTCTAGATAAAACTGCAGCTAGAAAGTTAGAGGTGGAGGGAAGGACCAGCCTAAATCTTCCGATATTTTTGTATAAAGTACTTACACCCAGGGGCGCCTGGGTGGCGCAGTCGGTTAAGCGTCCGACTTCAGCCAGGTCACGATCTCGCGGTCCGTGAGTTTGAGCCCCGCGTCGGGCTCTGGGCTGATGGCTCGGAGCCTGGAGCCTGTTTCCGATTCTGTCTCCCTCTCTCTCTGCCCCTCCCCCGTTCATGCTCTGTCTCTCTCTGTCCCAAAAATAAATAAAAAACGTTGAAAAAAAATTTTTAAAAATAAAAAAATAAAAAAATAAAGTACTTATACCCAGAGGAAAAGAAACCAGAAGAAGGTTGGAGATGTACATTTAAAAAGAAATAATTATCTGAATGTGAAGCAGAAGGAAGTAGAAGACAGCACTGCATACAAAATATAATATATAACAATAAGATTGGCTTTGAATAAAGAGCTTGTATTCCTCCTTTGCAAGCAAGGGATGAAGAAATGAAGCAGGGGCTGTGGGTGGCAGTGTGCCAGAGATGTTGGTAGTTAGAGAAGTGGGGTCAAAGGTGGCACAAACCTATGCTGCTAGATTGGAGACAATCCCCTACCTTTCGTTTATCCACCTGAGGCTTCCAAAGAAATGCCACGCAGAAGCCACCAACCCAGCCCACTTGGCTGCGGGATAAGTCATTGTGCATTAGGTCTCGAGAAGCCAAGGCCATCCAAGGCTGGATTTGGCCCCTCTGATTTGAAAGAGGCAAGGGGAGAGGACAGCTCAACAGCCTGAATGCTGTCCAGCTTTCCTGGTGTACAAGTAAAGTTGGGGTTTGAGATGCCCACCCCAAAACCATGAGGGAAACTGACTACCCTCACCCAAACACCCATCACAAAACCAGCACATGGCTAAAAGCAACATTCAAAAGACACTTTTTAAAAATGTTTTAAGGATGTGTTTAAAATATGTGCTTCTACAACTACAATAGTCTTTTTCTCAACTTTGCTTGCCAAATTACTTGAATTTTTTAAAGTTTAATTATTTATACTCGTTCTCAACCCACAAGGACTCAAAAGCAATTTGCCAAAAAAAAATGTATAGCATAGAAATGTTTTTCAAATTAAAAATCAGGACCAGAGGAAATATAAACTAGAACTGAAAGTCTAGTCTGGGGAGAAGTAAAATATGTTCATCATAGTGTTCTAAAAAGTTCTCAAAGTTAAGCAGTAAACTTGGCTTTCTGTTAACCGAACAGTCAAAGCGAAAAGAGAAACAGAACCAGTTACAGGATTCTCATGTCCATGAGGACAAAATATTTCAGTTCCTTTGGGGGAAGCAAAGTATTTCCTGGAATCCAGACCTGCAAGAATTTCCTCCCATGGGGCTTCATATAGAAGATCATGAGTACTACGCAAAGGAGAACATCTAAAACCACACCCCTACCATGGGCTTCCTAACGCTGTCCTCGGTAAATGTCTATAAGAAAATCAAGGGCACATACTTTGGTTAAAAGCATTCTACCGGAAATGAAAACAATACGAACCAAAATGAACCAGTACACATCTTTCTTATAGTTCAGTTTTAATCTAAGAAGCCAACGTTGACTCTCTTGAGGAATGAATGAATTTATTAATCCCTTGGTCTTTCACACATGCCCTGTCTACCAGGAGAGCTAAATTTATTATTCAACCAGAGGAAATTTACTAGACTTTTGGGTTCTTCTTTGCCCTTGTTATTTTCATTTTTAAAAAATACGTTTCTAGTGCAGTGAATTATAGAACATATGCCTTCTATTTTTCTTGACTTGAATTTTTAAGTGCTCAGAACAGCGCCTGGCTAACAAGTGCTAAGTAAGTATTTGTTTAAAAGGGGCGGGGGAGCCTTTCATGTCACTTGGAGGGCGAGGGAAGTGGCTGTATCAGGTACGCATGACAAAGTAACCCTATACAAATAAAATGAGTTGATTGAGATTTCATACCTCTCTTGTCTCCTTCACCAATTATCATGATGTTTCCTAAAGCGGTACAGACTCAGTGCAAGCCCTTGACTCTCTGGATGTAAGAATGTGACATGAAAAGTCTGGTCGAGGGATTATTATAATTTCACATACAGGAGGATTCGAAGGTTTTGAAATACCAGAGCCTTTTAAAATGTCTCCTCCGGATGGAACAGCTGGAACTTCAGAATCCGTGACAACTTAGCCAGCCCTTCCTTTCAACCAACTTCCACATTTTAAGTCTCTGTTCGTGGAACGTGCCTAATTTGTTGTTTAGTACATCGTGGGCATTCAATAATGCTCTATCGTAACGATGGGGAAAATGCTAATTATCACATTTACTTGTGACCCCGTTTCCTTTACTTTATTGTGATTTTAAAATACAAGCACAACATTACAATAAACTGAATATATTGTGGGGCATTCATAAAGTCGATTTTCTACATTTATTATTAAGAACAAATAATCCACACATACATTTCAATCATTTGTCTCAACACTAACAGCTGTTCAATAATACGACTGGAAAGTAACTGTGATGCTGGTGGCGTTCTACTGGGAAGATTTTACCCCAGGTTGTCAAAATCAAATGAAACCCCCCTCTCCTCCTGCTATGATTATTTGCCTATTGTCTCTTTGACTTTTGTCTTCTGCATGCAACGCCCATGTAAGACTTGCTACTAAATATTTAGCAAACTAAATCAACTAGTTTTGAATAGAAGAAGTCTGAGTTTGTCCAACTCAACGTTCAAGAATCAGGTACATTTTTTTTTTTGCTTGAATTTCACATTTCATGTCTGTTTTCCCCTTGAGGGATTCTACCACAATCGGGGCTTCATCCTTTTTTTAAAAAAACATGAGACAAATACTTGCAAATGCATAAAATGCTGTTGCAGGGCCACATCAGCACAATCTGCGGTGCCACCTAAGTTTCCGAACAGAAGATTCTAATGGGGGTGAGAGGAGGCACCTGTCGAGGTGTCCATTCAAGCAAACCTACCCGCTTGCTGCTTTCCTCCTCCTGAGCCTTCCTGAACTCATGCTCAAGGGAGCAGTCCAGCTCATTGAAGAGCCCCACCTCCTCACAGTTCTTCAGGAATCTCGTTGGGGTCGGAGTCTGATCTGAAAACAGAGACCGAGGGATCATACATGGGATCTTTTCCTCAAAAGCCAGTAGCAAGCATGAGCTAAAATTCACTAATCCCCTCCCCTTGCCTTAATTAAAATGCCAATTAGTCATCCATAATCTTCCACCCTTTTGAATAAAATGACAATATGGAAGAAAACAAAACCACAAATCTCACGGAAGGAATACAACGTGTAGCAGGCTGCGTATGTGAGGGTTTTCCAAACTCCCTCCAGACAACCTCCAGAGATCCCACTGTCAACTTTCTGGGGTCCCTATCACTTGAATAAACATTGCAAAGTGCGGAATGACCTTTTTTTAACTGGAAAAAAAATGATTTAGCTAAAATCAGGCCAAAAAAAATCTTCTGAGACAAAGATAAGCTTGATTTTAGGGGGAAAACAGATTTTGTAAAAGTGTGTATCAAACAAAAAGAAACAAACAAGCATATTAATTCTTTTTCTTTTTTTTTAAGTTTACTTATCTATTTTGAGAGAGGGAGAACAAACGGGAGGGGCAGAGAGAGAGGGAGAAAGAAAATCCCAAGCAGGTTCTGCACTGTCAGCGCAGAGAGCCCAAAGCAGGGCTTGAACCCACCAACCGTGAGATCATGACCTGAGTCAAAAATCAAGAGACAGGCACTCAACTGACTGAGCCACCCAGGCGCGCCAATTCCTTTTTCTTAATGGAAAAGGAAAATATAGCAATTCTGTCTCTCATTTTTGAGAGTCATAGAGGATGATGAAAGGTTCCAAGTCAAACACATTCAGCTTTCATCCATTAAAAATATAATTATTAATTTCATTTTCCTTTGCTATAGCCAAAAGAATGTTCTGAGAAAACTCTTTAAAATGAATTTCTTTCATATTCTTGACTGTCTAGAGAGAATATAACTTAGAAAACTGGAGGGTCTGAAGCCACTATTTGTGGCTCCACATTTACACAACGTTTGCAGTTCACAAAATGTTTTCACACATGTTCTATATCATCTAGATCTCACAAGATCCCATAAGGTCAATAAAGGTAGAATTATACCTTTGTAATCACTAAGGACGGTCATCTTCCTTGGTAAAGGTGTACTGGACTTGTCCAACTTGACCTATCCTCAGTCCCCAAATCTCCTTCAGCACGGTTCTCTAACACATCACTACCACTCAACCCAAGAGTGCCCACAAGTGGACACGAATTTGCCATTTCTGCACACTCTTTACACTTTCCTGGATGATAAGAAACTAGAATCACGTTTACTTTTCTAAGTCACACACAGAGCAGTTAATCCCAGTAAATCATCCGTTGAGACGCAAGGAAATAGCTTAATATTCATGAAGATGAAAGTAGTTTGAGATCCCCATATATTCAGCCCTTCCAAGGCAAGATCTCCCGATTCTTTATGGCAAGGGGCTTTTTCACCTGTTAAGCACCCAACTGGGTGACCTGGATTTCAATGCAGCAAAAATCCCCTTCTGCATCCTTTCCCATTCGTAGCCCAGCCTCCAAGATCCTGAGCTCTCTTTGCAGTATACAGAGAGCCTACCACAGATGATCACAAATTGGACACTACAGATAAAAGCTAGAAAAAAGTTGGGGTTTGATTGAAAATGGTTTTATTAGCACACTAATCTACTAAGAGTCACATATACACATTTATGTCCCAATATACATCTAACATGTATATGTATATACACATATGTATATGGTGTGATAAAATAGCATAAAAAAGATAAAATTAGTATTTATGAAGCATTTTGCAGTTTATAAACATTTTCACCCACATTGTCTAGAATCTAGATCTCACAAGATCCTATGAGGTAAGTAGGTACCTATTATTTTAGAAATGGAGAGGTAAGTACCTTACACAAGGTCACAATTTGTAACCATTTTATCACCTCTCTTTTACTTTCAGACATAATCCCTTCTCAATCTAAATCCTGTGCTTTGCCGGGACTCTCCTCTGGGTCTGAAGAACTCTGTTACATGTGTAAAAGACAATGCTGGCAACCCAGAAATCCAGATTTGAAAACTGTATGATTTGGGAGAAATTCCCTACATTCTCTGGACCTCATATTCCTTATCTTTCAAGTAAAGTTCTAAAGTCACATGGTTCTATGAGTCCTAAAATCACCACCGTACTGGGTTCCCTTCAAAAGTCACTGTCAGCAGGTCAAAGGAACATAACCATTTAAAGGACAGTTTAATGGAAGCATCAGGAACAGCTGGCTAGGCACTAGAAGTTAGGCCAGAGGTAAAGGCTAGAGAAATAAAGAAGGTTCCTGAACAGAAGGTACAAATAGACAAGACCTGACAGTGAAAATAAAGGGTGTGTGTGTGTGTGTGTGTGTGTGTGTGTGTGTGTGTGTGTACATATTCTTCCATTTATTGAGTGCTTATTCCATGTCAGGCATAGTGTTAAGTGCTTTGTATGACACATCATCTCATTAATTTTCACACCAACCACGTTCAGTAGAAATCATCTTCCCCCTTTTACTTGTAAGGAAACTGAAACTCACCCCAGGCCCATTTAGAAATTGAGTCACATAATTGTATTGGTAACTGACAATCCTAACCATCCTTGGTCCTTTTAAAATATCTTGGAATCGGGGTGCCTAGGTGGCTCAGTCGGTTAAGCGTCCGACTTGGGCTCAGGTCATGATCTCGCGGTCCGTGAGTTCGAGCCCCGCGTCGGGCTCTGTGCTGGCAGCTCGGAGCCTGGAGCCTGTTTCAGATTCTGTGTCTCCCTCTCTCTCTGCCCCTCCCCCGTTCATGCTCTGTCTCTCCCTCTCTCAAAAATAAATAAATGTTAAAAAAAATTTTTAATATCTTGGAATCATTCATATCCCTCATATAATAGAACCATATTATAATCTCACAGACTCTCTACTATCTTTCAGGTCATTTTGTGACAAAAAAGCCTTCGAAAACAACACACAACAGAACTGAAATACTAGACCACTTGTCATCAGTAGGAATTTAGTTTGCCAGGTTTTCATTTTTCTTCTGCTCCTCTATATTTCTCTGTTGGAGATTTACAAGCTGAGAGCCATGATTCCAGGTAGAGGGAACAGTAATCCTAGAAGGATCCATATGAGTCCTGAACCCTAAGATGAGTTCATGAGATGGGCCATGAAATCAAATTCACACTGGCATTTGGAGGCCAAACCTCAAGCAAGCTTGAGAAATGTGTTCTGTCTTCTCTCAGCAAAATGATTCCCAGATTCCAGTGCCCGCACACGCGCACACATACATCAGGAAAGGAGGTGGAAGGAACACGACACAGGGATAGTAAAGGCAATGGCCGCCATCACGAGCCTCTCGGCAGCAACAAGGAAACAAAAGGTCTGAAGCAAGGGGAGCTTTGAACCCTAAAGGGAGTTGGTTCCCTCCTACCCCTAGAGCAGAAGACCCAGATGGAGGCCATAGAGTTGTTACTAAATGTGACTTTCTTTGCTGTATGATATAATAAGGGAAAAGGAAGACAGATATCTGTACCCACATTTGGAAGAGATAAGGCACACTGTTCCTAATTTTTAATTCATTTTCTTCTTGTGAATGAGCTATTCTTTCCAGTTACAACAGGAACCAGAAAATGGAGCTTAACTTTTATTTTAACATTTATTAGAATTAATACAGGGTCTCTAGCGGTCTTTGATCCCACATGGTACCAGTTCCAAGTAAGCCAGGAAATGTGCAAATCTTCAAAAAGAGGACAGCTAAATCTATCAGCAGCTTAAATAAAAGCATCAGAGTTTCTCAGCCACATGAATGCCTTGTCAAATAACTATTCCGGCTGAAATTAGATCTAAAGTAGGTGAGCAATATCCATGGCCGTAAATTAAAATTCTTATAAGCCACACCTTATTTAGAACCAAGAGCATGCATCAGCTATGGTAGCAGCAGTTCATGAATAACGGTGGCTGATGCCCCATTGGTGGGTAATGTCTAAGGTGTGTTCAGTCATAACAGGCCACACTCCAAGGACTTACAGGAACTGGTTCCGGTGGGAACTCAGAGCTGAGATGATCATTGCAGGCCTTCTGCTCACCTTTCTTTTAGTGTTCATCTGACTGAGAGAAAGAAACGACTCCAAATCTCAAATGAACCTAAAAGACTTTTTTTAATGTTTATTCATTTGTTTGATAGAGAGAGACAGAGCATGAGTGGGGGATGGGCAGAGAGAGAGGGAGACACAGAGAGACACAGAATCCGAAGCAGGCTCCGGGCTCAGAACTGTCGGCACAGAGCCCGACGTGGGGCTCGAACTCACGAACCGTGAGATCATGACCTGAGCTGAAGTTGGACGCTTAACTGACTGAGCCACTCAGGCGCCCCATCAAACTAACCTAAAAGGTAGTAACTTTTTATGTTTTCACTCTTATGTGGAGCCTGAGAAACTTAACAGAAACCCATGGAGGAGGGGAAGGAAAAAAAAAAAAAAAAACAGGTTAGAGTGGGAGAGAGCCAAAGCATAAGAGACTCTTAAAAACTGAGAACAAACTGAGGGTTGATGGGGGGTGGGAGGGAGAGGGGGGTGGGTGATGGGTATTGAGGAGGGCACCTTTTGGGATGAGCACTGGGTGTTGTATGGAAACCAATTTGACAATAAATTTCATATATTGAAAAAAAAAAGGTAGTAACT
Source organism: Felis catus (assembly GCF_018350175.1). Taxonomy (NCBI): domain Eukaryota; kingdom Metazoa; phylum Chordata; class Mammalia; order Carnivora; family Felidae; genus Felis; species Felis catus. The sequence continues at coordinate 120,199,278 of NC_058369.1, read as the reverse complement.
TTTGAGTTTGGGCTTTCCTTGAGTTGAAAGTAGTTTGTCGTTCTTACCTTTGCAAATCTGAATTGGCACTGCATAAGCACCTACACATTGCTTTCTCGCAGGGACTTTGCAAAGAGCACACCAGCTTCTCAGAAGACCCAGACAGCCGGGACCAGGGCAAGTAAGGTATGTTACCCAATTCTACCTGCCTCACATGTCCTTGGGATTTCTTTACCATCCAGACAAGAAAAATTGGCACCAAAAGGTATTAAAAAAAATCCTTTGTAAAGTTTGTCATATTTCAGTTTCAGATTCCCTTCTTGGAACGGTTAGTCTGTTCCTTGAAAAAGGAGCACCTTTTCATAGAATCGCTGCTTCTGGAAACAGCTAGGTAGAGGATTCTTGTCATACAGAGGCCCTTCTTGTATACCTGAAAGAGTGCCATAGGCTTGACAATATGATTTAGAAATTCACCCCTCCGTTATACGATAGGAAATTCTGCACCCCCGTACATCGGGGAAGGACGACAAGTACATGGCTACAACTATTAGGGGAAAAAACTCACTAAGTTTTCCAATCAGTCCATAGTCTGCCTAGCATCAAATGCTTCAGCCCCAGCAAGTATGATTACTCCAAAGTCTAAATGACAAGCACAAAGCTAAAGCCTGAAACCCGATTCTTCTTTTCAAAAGTGTTTAGTCTGCTCTACATTTAATAATAGGCTGCTACCTCATTGGGTTTCAGAGCTGCATTTGAGTTGTACGTTTGTCTATGTTTCATTTTCCTCAATGATAAAAAGGCAAGGAGACAAGTGATTAAAAAAAAAAAAAAACAGTAAAAGCAGAGTTCCCATAACATATCAGAGAAGAAGAATGCAAACTTCCTAAGCAAAATTGTCTTACCCACTGGTCTAATAGTCTCAACTATGGTCTCACTAAAGGACTATGTGAAGTAATTTTACATCATTTCGTATTAAATTGATGGTGGCTAGGAACACTATAAAAGCCCCACTAATTCAAACCACTTATAAGAAAGATCAGTTTGAATTAGTGACCATTCTAATTATAGGGTATTTTTTAAAAGGTAATGCATTTTTACTATTTGCATGACTCAGATTCAACCAACAAAACGTAGCTTAATGGAACTCCTGCAGAATGCTGCTCGAATCAATAGAGAAAAGGATTGGAATTAGCATATCTATTTTAGTAAGAGTTGGGGTTCTCAGAAAAGGCATTTTTCTTCGTTTTGATATTCTTTTTATAGTTATATTTATCCCGTGAATTTTTCAGCAAGTGCTTTCTTGAAAATTTCTTACTTCATCCCTATCCCTATCTGAGTTTTCATAATGTCTTAATTAAGAGGGCTTACATTAAATGAATTTTTTTCTCAAAATTTTTTAAATGTTTATTTATTTTTGACAGAGAGAGAGAGACAGAGCATGAGTGGGAGAGGGGCAGAGAGAGAGAGGGAGACACAGAATCCAAAGCAGGCTCCAGGCTCTGAGCTGTCCGCACAGAGCCCGAGGCGGACCTCGAACTCACAGACCGCGAGATCATGACCTGAGCTGAAGTCGGACGCTCAACCAAGTGAGCCACCCAGGTGCCCCTAAATGAATTTTAAAATAACACAATCCTTTATAAAAGCAATAATCAGTAACAACTGACAGAATTCCACGGAATTTTAGGCAGGCTCCTATACAATAAATGTGCCTTTTATTGAGTGTGAATATACAATAGGAGCAATAGGGTCCTCTCTGCAACACTGATGTTACTCTTTCCCGTATCTGTCCCAAGAGGCAGTGCTTCCATGGGACAAACCAAGGCAACTCTGATTTTTAAACAACAGCGGTGGGATGTTTAAGCGTTGGCCATGGTGTGGGTGATACAGGTCAGCGAGACATGAGACACTGGCACACTCCTGGATCGAATGCTGCAATCCATTTACTGTCTAGGTGGAGAGCTGGTGGACGAGAGGCCCTTGGGAGGGCCTTGAATCAACTAGCAAATGCTCTGACAAGGGCATCTCATATGACATAGGGCTCCAGAAGACAGATTCAGGTTTAAATTAATCAAGTATATAATCCACACCTACTCACGGTCAGCCATGGCCTAGCCAAAGTGTTCACAGCAATCAAGCCACAATGTTATTTATTTTTATTTTATTTTATTTATTTTTTATTTGTTTATTTTATTTGTTTTATTATTTTATTTATAGCATCCAAATTATATATATAAATATTTATAAGTTTATATATATTATCTCTTTATTATCGTATTATTTATTTTAATATTTGATTTATTGATTTATTGATTTTTAGAGCGAGAGAGAGTGAAGCAGAGAGAAGGACACAGGGAAAGAGAGAATCTTAAGCAGGCTCCACGTTCAGCGCAGAGGCTGACGAGGGGCTCGATCCCACAACCCTGGGACCATGACCTGAGCCCAAATCAAGAGTCAGATGCTTAACCGACTGAGCCGCCCAGGCAGCTGAAGCCATAGTTTTAATTCATGTGAGAGGAGCTGAGCTGGTGAAGAGGGTTATGAACACCAGGAGACCATGTCTCCGCAGGCCAGGTGAACTGAGGGATCCAAGGGGACCCTCTGATCAAGCCCCTGCCCTGAACCATGGAAGCTAAAGCTTCAGATTTCCACTCAGTCCCCAGCTGCCAGAGTTCTCCTCCACTCTTTGTCAAAGATGTTAGTTTCCAGATGGAACAGACTGGAAGCCGGTTTTTCACCTATAAAGAGTACTGCAGATCAAGGCCTCCGAGGTAATCAGGCGAATCATTCAAAATTCAATTTTGCTTGACCAGCTGGAAACATGAATGACAGGCTGACAACTCCTACTCACGCCCGTTGCCACTTGTCATAATGGAGGGGAAAATCTGATTTAAAACACACTCTTTGTTCCTGCAAATGCTAGTGCGTTAACATAATCTCTTTCTAAAAACTTTTGACTGTTTTCTCCATATGATGAAGAAATAAGCCAATAATGTGACACCAAACCATGTTCTTAGTGCATGTAGCTCAGCAAATCTAGATGTACAATGAGAAAATCATAGACAGGAACTTTGGACAAACTGCTTACCCTCCTGATCTTATTTCTTTGTGTGAAAAAAGTGGCCAAGATTAAATAACATAATGTACATAAAGCAGGAGGCACAATTATAGGTATAAGACAAGGCAATAAATGGTAGCTATTGTTATTATCATGCTGCCCTCCAATGCAAAGCCATTTCCGCCACCCTCTGTTCCATAGAGATCTGATGAATTTCAGTAGTGGGAAGTCACTGTGTACCTTCATCATCAATGGAAGAGGAGGTAAGTATGGTCCGTGTGTGTGTGTGTGTGTGTGTGTGTGTGTGTGTGTGTGTGTGTGCACGCGCGCGCACCCACGTGTGAGAGAGAGAGAGAGAGAGAGAGAGAGAGAGAGAGAGAGATTTACTTATTCAGTCTTTTTTTTAAGACCCTAGTTCATTCCAAAAAGAATTTGCAATGAGATGGTCACCTTTTCTCTGACTTTCCCTTTAAAATGCCCATGGATTATTATGTAGGTTTGTAGCAAACGGCCATGAGCAATGGATTTGGGTTCTGAGGTCATCCGGCTAATCATGATCAATCTCATGTTCTACTTCACTGAATTTCTTGCTTCTTGCTTTCTCCATGGTGAGAATTAGGTGTAGAGCCTGGAATTATAGATAGTCCCTTATGCTAGACTTAATCCAGGGACCCAATGGGGTTCTGAGGGACTCTACTGTCATTTACAGTAGATCTCTGCATTGAATGGGAATAAGGAAGGCGGAATGAGGAAGCCAGTCTCTCTCACCTCTCTTCCGTGTGTTTCGGCTGCACCATATCTGGTGTTGTGGGGTCACCACTTTCAGCCCCACATATTCAGAAGACAAAGAGAAAGGACACTGGAGCCCACAGTGCTGAGCATCAGGTCTTAGTTGAAATGCCACTAATGTGGAGGGGCCTTTCCTGACCTCCTTTAGCAGCCGGTTAGACACCTACTTCACATTGTCATGGTTCATCTTCACACTTGTCACTAACTCATTATTTATTAATCTGGGGGGAGGGGTGTCGTCAATTACCGCTCTTCCTCCCCACCCCCAGTAGAGTATAGTAAGTTCCACGGAAGTGGGGTCTCATCTGTCGTGTTCAGTGCCGCATCCCCAGCACCTAGTACAATAGGATCTTTGCAGACACTCAGTGTTTGTTGAATGAATGAATAAGTGATGGTGGAGAGACAACTTCAGCCCCTCTTTCCACACCTCAGCAGATGCCTGTTCCAATTTCCTTCCAAGTACACACACCAGTTGCCTCCAGCATTAATTGGGCTATGATGTCTTGCATGGAGGCGTTTAAAGGTGTGGTTTTGCGTATCTCTTTCTCAGATGAGATGTTGATTGGGTTTTACCTTTTGAGAAAAGGTCTGCAACACTCTTAAATTTCATGAAGCAAACTCTATCTTTTCAGGAAGCAAAATCTGTCATCTTCTAGGTCAATATTTCCACCATACTCACCCAATATGCGCGCACGCACACACACACACACACACACACACACGCATGCACGGACTTCTCATGTGGAATATTATTTGCTTGTCTGGCTATAAATAAAGTTGCACTTTGATTCCCATTTTGGCTTTTTCCTGTACAGGACCTGGGAACTCTGTAAATAAGTGGGGTTTGGGGCTTTTGACAGGGCGAGATTTGGGAATTCCTGAATGCGTAATCACGATGCCATTAAAATAGACCCAAACGCCATACTCTTTTAGCTCTAATACTAAAACTTGATCATAATTTTCAAACCAAACACATCTTTTGTCGCATAATAGCTGGTGATTTTACAACCTGTATGTGACAGTATAATGTTCTCAGTCGGCCCCCATTTCTGCCTTGGCCCCTAAAAATCTCTGATATCACAACCTCTCTCACCATGAAATTATCTTCACTCACAACAAGAACAGCTAAAGGGAAAGACTCAAGTCCATCATCATATCGGGACTCTGGAAATGTACCACATGAACCAAATAAGGATGGGAGGGCCAAGGTGGGAGGGTCTAGAAGTTTTCGGCTCAGGATCCACCACCACCACCCCATTCATGTACCAACTGGTACTGTCTCTTTAAACTGAGGTTTTATGTTTACTGTCTATCCATAAGAGCACTCATGCTAATAAAACATCATGACTGTCACTTTTACTACTCTGCCTTATGGCATGGCGCAGATCATTTACAATCATCTTGAGTAGTAAGTTGTACCTGGCCTGAATAAAATGGACTTTATGACAAAGCCAGGAAATTATTTCAGATCTGACAACGCTTTGGACACTTACCTTCAAAAAGCCTATCTGTGGCATCTCACTAATGTCTCTAACTATAGTATTTGCAATTAACGAAGGAGGAGGTGATTTTCCAAAATACAAGTTAACCAGATATTTTGAAATTAGTAATAAACATATATACCCCACTTTCTCTTTCTATGTCAAGCTCCACTTCATCTGAAATGAAATTTTGTGTAATTGGACATTGCAACAACAACAACAAAAAAGTGGCCCCCAGGGGCACCCGAGCATCTCAGTCGGTTGAGCATCCAACTCTTGATTTCGGCTCAGGTCACGATCCCAGGATGGTAGGATCGAGCCCGGCATCTGGCTCTGTGCTTACCATGGAGCCTGCTTAAGATTCTCTCTCTCTCTCCCTCTGTCCCTCTCCTTAGCTCGTGATCTCACTCTCTCTCTCTCTTTCTTCCCCTCTCCAAATAAATAAATAAATAAATAAATAAATAAATAAATAAAATCTGTTTACAGGCAATATATGTGTTCACACATCCTTAGTTCCTTTTTTTCGGACCTTCGGATGGGGCTCCTCGTAGGGCCATTCCAGCCGTATACCTGAAAGATACTACCTGGTCCTTACCACTAAGCCGCAGTATCTGCACATCATTTCTACTCCTTAACACACACCTCCCCCTGTCTTAACACTAAGAAGCCTATTTGGGGGCTTCCGCTTGGGAAAAATCAGAGGAGAACCGATAAATTTAAATATTGGGAATTGCAACATCTCCAGCCCTGCTACTTGCATATATATATATATGCTCATCGTTTAACGATAAAGTCGCACCGCTTCATAATGGGAATGACAGACGACTGACAGAACAGAAGAAACGATAAAAACAAAAGAACAGACGATCCCTCCTAACGCTTCTGGGCTTTTATAATTCTTGCAGGTCTACGCTTCTGCATCTCTGCTTCTAGGCGTAAGGGAAGATGAAACGAGTTCCGAAGAGCCAACTAGTTCGATCCAAACGAAGAGGCTGAGAGGTGGCGGGTGGTGGCGGAGGCAAGGAAAGACGCTGCCTTTGGACTCGAGATTCTCCTAAATCACAGCACATCCACACTACTGAAGAGTCACTGGCGGGTTTGTGAGACGTGTGGATGGCCCTGGCGCCAGGATTATCTGGTTGTCGATACAAACCGCTGAAGCCCGACAATGCAGCGGCCATGCCAGTCTGTGGGCGAGGACTGCAGAACGAAGGACCCTTGTCTTTGCCCCGGGCGGTAAGCCTGGGAGAGCTTCTCCATCTCCCTATGCCCCTTCTTCTCTATCAGTAAAATATGACTTGTAATAATAACCTGTCTGACAAAACTCTTGGAGGATTTACTAATAATAGGGATAATAAAATACTCGTAAAATTTAAGTGCCATAGAAATGCGAAATTATATGAGCCAGGCCTGCCAGGGCAGTCCGTTTCTCTTCTGATATCATTTAAAGCATGTTTATGGGCATATTATCTCTTTCATGATGCCAAGAAGACAGTGGCTTCGGTGAAATATTTCTAGCCTAAAAGGGTAACAGGAAACACTTCGATTACCCTGCCAGGGTTTGTGAAACACTTTCGCTGACATTCTTTCACTGGATCTTCACAATAAGCCTGTGAAATAGACGGGGCAGATAAAATCATTCCCATTCTATGTGGAAAGAAACTGAGGCCCAAAAGGGTTCACTGATGTGGCTCAGGGTTATCTGGCCGGTGGAGTCAGAGCCCATGCTAGAGTTCAGGTTTGCCCGCTCCTGGGCCTGCACTCTGTTTTAACTTACCGCCACCACCTATCAAAAATAGGAAGGAACAGCAATTACTTGATGGATTGCTATTATTATTTCTGCTCACATTTGCTGAACACTGGCTACGTTCCTCTGCATTATCATCTCATTTAATCTTCCACTTAGGAGGCAGGCTCTGTTTCTTTAAAAAAGTTTTCACTGACCACCACAATGCAAAGAGAGAGAGAGAGAGGGAGGGAGAGAGAGAGAAAGAGAGGAAGTTCCTTCTGCTAAAGTCACACGGCATTTTCCAAACACTCATCTGAAACATAGTCCTCGCGGCTAAATTTTCACACGTCCACGACATTGTGACATCCTCAGGAACGGAAATCGTATCAATCTTTGCACTTCCCATGGTGCTCAGGACAGCTTAGTGTGCATCACAAATGCTCAGTGAAGATGTTTTGCTTGACTGATTACAGGCATGTGATTTTTAAAATACTTAGATGGAGCCAACTTTCATAGTAATAAACATTTTACGTTCCTGAAAATGAGAAGTCCCAGCTCTCCAGTTATTTGAGTGAACACCACATTAGCTGATTACATTTTTGCTTACCATTATTTTAAGTCTCTGCTGTACCTTAGAAATATATGTCTTCAAGGCACGGCATTTGCCATTGGAAACTATCCTATCATAAGTTGAACAAGTATCTCCCGTGCGGCTGATGCTGTTCACCCAAAGCCTTTTTGCTTGATGGCTCCTTACCTGATAACATACTGTCTGTTTTTATTGAGGGAAACTTCAAAGTCATTTCATGCTTGTGCCTATGAATCATCAGATGGTCCTCTGTTGGGAAGCGCTGTCAGACAAATAGAAAAAAAAGGGGGGGTGGGAAGAGGGGAGAGGAGCCATTTAGTTTTATAACATATATTTGCCATCACAGAGAAAGAGATGTATTCAGCATTGCATATGTGACAGGCAAAACAAAAAATTAGTTCTGAAAAAGTGTGAAAGCATGCTAAGTTAAATGACAAATTATTTCTTGCAAGCAAATGGGCAGAGATGTTCCTTTGAATTGCACCCAAATATATGCATCATTATTGCCATTCTAGTTTACCGGGGGCTTAACTAGGTTGCAGTAAAATCTGGCTTAAGAGTAATAAGAAATTGAGACCTTTGCCTGCCATCATCTCTGGCTCCCCGTTCCTTCTCTGGGAATTCCTTTTAAAAACCTCTACTTCCTAGATAGTCTTCGAATATAGTCAACTGTCATGACTCATCAGTAAATTAGATATTTCCTTAGGAACTAGAGGTTTGCATCCGAAGGAAGACCCTAAATTTGTGTTTAAAGAATCAATGAGAAAGAAGAAATGAACACTATTGAAAGTATTCAAGTAATATATACAATAGAAATATGCTATACCTTCAAAGAATTCAAGTGTTTGAATGAATGTTCAATGTTTATTTATGTTCCCAAAGAAGCCAAGTAAAATTCTCTCATTTCTACCTCTACGTGGGAGAAAAACATGTCCAAAGTAGAAAAAAAAAAAATGAATTTAGACCTAAGTAGCCCCGGAGTTTCGCAAAACTATTTGGAACTTTTGTCTAAAATTAAGTCTAAGGCATAATAAGTATGCTACACATTATCTATAGATTAACCAAAAGTAGGAGAAATGCATGAAGTAGGAAAAGAATTTTGATTCACGTCAGACATTGGGAAAGAATTCTACGTCATGCTCAACTATTTGATATATACACCTACAAATGTGCACATGCCATTTGTTTGGTACGTTTCTGTTGATGATGACCTTGCACACTCATTGTGTGATCTTTTATAAGTATATATATATGACTTATAGTAACATGGCAAATCATTTTTAGGATTCTATATTCTGTACAGTATCGTAAACCAACACTTTATTATTAATTTTCAAAGAATGATGTTACAGTTATCAAAAATGCAGCTCTCAAATGTTTTCAGCTGTCTGGCTTCTAGTCATATAGTGGGACCGGATTTCCTGGCCCTCTTGTGGTTGGGTGGGGCCATGTGACTCGTTCTGCCCATGGAGTCATGAATGGAAATGACACGTTACTCATGTGTCAGCAACTAATTCGTGGTGCAAGACCATCTCCCCTTTAGTCTGGCAACTTACAATATAAGAAATAGTGGCTCCTCAATCTTCCTAAATCTCTGCAGGAATATGAAGAGCATTTTTGAATTCTAAAAGATTATGAAGAATGTCCTGCCAAGCTCCGATAGAAATGGATGCTTGCGCAATTGAAATTAGCGATTGTTGGTTTAAGCCATTGAAGCTTCGGGATAATTTGTTATTGGAGCAGATCCTAGCCTCCCCTGACTCAGACTGGTATGTTTTTGATAACTGAACTTAACAAAGTGTCTGCTTTACCAAAGTCAAATAAAAATACAACCAAAGGCAATAAACTCTGCTGAACATTTCCGAATCTTTGACAATTTAGAAAATCTCTTGGAGCTTCCCAGTCCCTTGGGATAGTCATTTTAAGTTTTGATCACTATTGCATACCGTGGTAGGCATCTTCTTTGCAACGTGTATAGATTTGGGTTCATATGAATGAGGGAATTCACTGCACTAAATCCTTTGGAATAAAAGTAGTTTGGGGAATACAAATCATTTCTTTATTTGTTATTTGTATCATATATATTGGCGCATTTAGAATCTGCAAAGCATGGTAATTATGTCAGATTTCTAACTACACAGAAGTTTGATTTGTAACAACAGGGGTTTTTGATGGAGCTTCATCTATTTTCTTGGTCCTTTATAACACCTTATAATATGGGACACTACCATGTGTGGTTTATAGACAGGGTAAACTTCTTAGTCTTTCTGCTAAAATCCTTACTTTAATTTTTACTGTGATATATATAATCAACAAACAACATGGCAATAGCCTTTACTTCGTATTTGTAAGCCATTTTTTGGCTCCATAAAATAACAGCCTAAAATAGAATATTAACCACAATACTTATTAAGTGACAATAATCTCCATAGTATGCCATGTTAACTATAAACCCCTCCCCAAAGAGACAATACAGGGCATCGTGGGTTTTTTTTTTTAATTTACCAGGAATATAGCAGCAAATTGTAAATAACCAAAATGTAGAGTCTACAACAGGTACACAGCTGAGAGAAGCCACTGGAACTCAAAACATGTTCATGCTGAGGGCAAAGGGGCAGTGAAATTAACAATGGAACCTGTGAGATCAGAAAGAGCAAAAGAAGCTTGTTTCTCTCGACTTCTGGGACAAAGCTAATGTATCCGGAGCCGTAACACAAAAAACCTCCCAGGTACTGTAGACCATTCCTAATGCAGCAAAGTTTCTTTCCATTGAGGGAAAAGGGGGAAACATCACCCCCAATGCAGCACAAGCACTGGTAACTCATATTTACTCTCCCCTTTCCAATCCCCGGCCATCCTTTCTTCTCTATGCAGGTTCCTAGGCTCTGGACGGTCATTACCATAAATGCCATGATCACAACAATTGGCTAACACTTGGCCGGGAGACCCTTGGAACCACTAGGGAACTATGACATTTCCTCAATTCTAACACGTCTTCAGCTGAAAGCTGCGCATATTTTTTTTTTTAAACAGCCTATCAAGAGAAAGAAACACATTAAATAAAAACATCAAGTTTCAGATGCATCTTTACGTTTAACTTTGGCAAGGGGTTGAGGGGGAAGGCTTGGAGTTTCACCGGGCAACCTAGAAACTACGGAAATCCTCAAGCCTCATTTTGTCCAACCGGTCCACTCAGCCTTCTCAGGGGAGAAGGCTGCTCCTTCACTGAGTTCAAGGTCATTGGAAATTCACCTCTTCAACCTTCACTACCATCGTCCTAGACTAAACCCCGCCCGACTAGCCTCTCGCTTAAAAAGAACCTCTCTCAGGCTGCTTCCTTCTCAGGCTACCATTATATCACTCTGTTTCCCGTCATGCCCTGGTGCTCTTGAAAGAGTCCTCTATGCTGGCCACCTCCACTGCCGCACCACCCACTCACTCGTTAATCCCTTCCAACCTGGTCCCCGCCCGGACTCCTCTTTCATAGGTCACCCGCCAGAACCCAACAGCCAAACCCAACAGCCTCTGCTCAGCCTCTCACTGCCCCGGCTCTAGCAGCGTCTGACACTGGTGACCACACGTCTGTGGCATTATTTATTTATACCCTGCCTGATTCCAAAAAGGAGAAAAGACGGCTCATAGCAACACATAAAACGGGCTGGGAGAGCATCAGCGAGAATCAGGGGACACCCGAAAGGGAAGAGGTCCAAAAAGAAACAAAGCTAAAGCCAAAAACGCAAACCATCGGGCGGTCATTCTCAACCGGGGGCCATGGTGGCCCCCAAGGGGACCTCGCCCCCAAGGGAGAGGTCAGGGAGGCTGCCGAACATCCTGTCACGCACAGGACAGCCCTCACAACGAAGAATCGTTCAGCCCCAAGTGCTAATAGTGCCAAGCTTGGGAAATCCTGCCACACGGTCCGTAATGACAACAGCAGTAGTAGCAACAACGGTGAACATTAATAGAGCACCTGTTATGTGCAGGCCCTATACTAAATACTCTACACGCAGTATCTCATCTAATCCTCACAACGATTCTGCCTGATGGGAGCCATTGGAGGCAAAGAGGTTTGATGTTTAATCTCCCCTCTTGAAGTTTAGATTAAGTGGAAAAACTGTGGGTTCTAGAAGAGTGATAGGGGGGTTATTTTACTCAAAGAGGAAAACAAAACAAAACAGAATTCAGCTCTGATGGTGAGCTAGTCCACCAGTAATCCAAAGGCCCCGTATCAAGTGACTATTGTAAAATCAGCGTCCTCCCTCCCCTTTCTGAAATAACAGTCCTGAACATCTGGTGGGCAGGATGCGTCTGGCTTACTTCCAGGGGGAAAGTTAAGGATGGAAGAGGCCAATGCTGATATATTTCACGGGGCTTTGAGGGAAGTAGTTCGAACTATTCAAAGTAGAAAATAATAATGATGAGGAAGATGATGGGGGGTGGGGATGGTGACGGGGGCTTTGACGACATCTTGGTGAAGAAAGCAAGCCCACAGCAGGCATGATTGGCAAGTGAGAGCTGCTTCCCTGTCAGAAGGCAGGTAGTCTCTGGCAAAACAGACCAAAGGATTCTCACACTCACCTGCGAACAGCCTGGGGCACTGCAGACAAACGGCCTCTCCTGCTCCAAATTCATCTTGGATTCCTCATAAATCTGAAGGGTCACGGGGAGAGGGAGGAAGGAAAACAGAAAGCCATGAATATCTCCTGCTTCTACCTAAGAAACAGGAGAAAGGCGATTGCTTGGAGCCCCTTGCAATGCCAGTCCCCAAATTAGACAAGATAAACGTTAACGTGAGCACAGGTCCCGCTGAAGTTCATTAGGCTTCCTGCAGTCTGCCTTCCTATTGTTCGCTTGAGTGCGTATTTATTGTACTTTGGAGAAAAATGCCATGGGGCTGTGCAGCAGAGATTCTGCCTCTGGAAAACCACCTGGACTATGTCATTACCTGGTAAGACCGCACCTGCGCAAGAAGATTCCAAAGTAAAGTTCACACCTGCCCTTTGGAGTTGGCGGGAGAGGAGGAAGAGAATGGGGTTGTCACCAGTGTGGTGACCAACCCTGAGCAGCAGTCACATAATTCACCCAGGATCGCCCCACCAAGCTTCAGGACAGCCACAGGATGCAAAATAGCCCTGCAGCCAGCTCAGCAAACGACCCCAGTGGTGAGCCATGATCTTAAATTCCCTTTCATCTCAGGCATTCACGGATGCCTCAACAAAAAGTACCCGAGTTATGCAGGGAGAAACAGAAATAAGAAAAGACGGAAAACGTCACCTGGGATATTTTGTTAATTTGGTTGCACAGGCTGATTTGAAATCAGTATTACATTAAGGCCATCGCCCATCTGATCTGCAGCAGTTATCTGGCGTAAGGTAGCTTTGTGGGGAGAAATCTCACGTTACGGTCTCAGGCATAGGTTAAATTCGAGTGTGGGTCTTTTCTTATGTAGGGGTGAGGTTCTGAGGTAAGCTTATGAGGCAAAACTTGAGCATAATCAAAATCACCTTGACAAATCCTCCCCCAACCCGATAAAAGTACATACACGTGGTTTTGTGGTTACCGATCTATACAGCAACATAAAAATTTTTTAGACATCACGAAGTACTATGCAAATTTAAGTTTCACAACTTAAACCGTCTTCTAAGTCACACTTTTCTTTCTTGCCAATTTTAGACTAGAGTTTAAATAAGCTACGTGTGCTGCTGGCGGGACGTGGCTCTCTCAGGGACTCATAGACTAAAGCCTATTGCTTTATCTCTGAAGCACAGGAAGGAACTTGCTTCCTTAAAATGGTACCTGCAGGTGATACCAAAGGAGTCCCAAGTCACCTTCACCCTTGAAAGATGGAACTCTGCTTCTACTCAAGAAATAGTTACCCTTTGTCCAAGGAAGCTTTATTATCTTGCAAAAAAACCCAACGCTAATCTGTCTGTCACTATACCCTTGCCCCAAACACTAACAGACTTCATATCTATTCTTTGGGAAACAGGTGCACGCTTTCACTTTTCTGAAATACCAAGCGAAAAGACTTGCCTTAGGCAACACTCCTGGTCAGATATTAAAAAACAAAACAAATTTACAAATGCAAATTCTTCTTCACACTGCTTCCTCTTCATACAATTTTCACTCAGTAAATACCCTTTCCGATCTGTGTCTGGATTGACTGCCCACTGGTCACTTACCAACGCAGCAACTTAGCATCATTTTATAGCTTTCCTGGGTCAGATGTATTGCTTAAATGATTTTACTCTATTATATGTGGAATGAGAAGTAAAAAAACAAGTATCTTTAGGAGATTTCCACTTGTCCCCGTCTGAGGAAAGTCATGAGCAATAATTAAAGTGACTTCTCAAATCACTTATCACGGAGCATCCCTTCTGTCCCCTGTGAATGCTGATTTACTTCTAAGCCTCAATATAAAGGGTGAGAAAGTGGTTTTGATCCAAGATAGAAAAAAACAACAGAGTAATTGAGTTATCCATTAATTAAATATGCTTTGTCTTTCTAGTAAATTTTTAAATGCCTTCCTGGAACTTTTCTGTCTCTGTGACCATGATCTGCCTAACTGGGGCTGGGTCATTTCATTGCTTCAGGCCTCAATTCCCCCTCTTTACAATAAGGCTATGAACATAATCTTCGGCTCCTTCATTCCTGTATCACACTGATCAGTGAGGAGGCCTGTAAGACGTGCCCAAATTATGGAGAAAGGCCTCTGTATTTATTTATTTTTTTTCAACGTTTTTTTATTTATTTTTGGGACAGAGAGAGACAGAGCATGAACGGGGGAGGGGCAGAGAGAGAGGAAGACACAGAATCGGAAACAGACTCCAGGCTCCGAGCCATCAGCCCAGAGCCCGACGCGGGGCTCAAACTCACGGACCACAAGATCGTGACCTGGCTGAAGTCGGACGCCCAACTGACTGCGCCACCCAGGCGCCCCGAAAGTTCTCTGTATTTAAGGGGGTGTGTGTGTGTGTGTGTGTGTGTGTGTGTGTGTGTGTGTTTGGAGGTGGCTGGTGGGGGAGGTTCTGTGGACAAGTGTTACTTAATCCTCACCATAACGTTAACTATTCTCTACTTATAAAGGAGATCTGAATCTGGTATAAGGTGAGTCTTCCTTGGATGCCACCTAAGACTTTTAGTCGCTAAGGTAACAAAAGAATGCCAATACAACAAAAGAAAACCAATACTAAGATTATCTGACAGTAAAAAGGGAAAGCTCCATATAAACGCATTTACGGCATACGTCCGGAAGTAGTAAGTAGTGACAATAATTAGATTAATGTCCAACTAATAGCAGTGGTCAAGATTGGAAGTGCCACTACTGAAGGTTGAAAGAGATTCATTAAAAAGCCAAAGTGAGGAGAGAGATGGGCCAAGCCCTGCCAGGTAAGTATGAGAAGAAAGTATTTTTCTACCGTAATCACAACTCTACCCCACACGCTGGTTCACCAAAATGCCGACTTTCTCCGTAAGTTCAAGCCTACAATGGGAATAATCTAGCAATTCTGGTTGGTATCAGCATGAGCTATTTTATCTTAATTGTTGGCTACAATGTGCCATAACCAGTGGGTAACATGCATAGGAGCTGCAGCAGATGCCACGGACTTAGACTATGGTGTGGATGCTTGAAGACGGAATAGGCCCCAGCCGTAGAGAGTTACTCTGTCTTATTGAGCCATCATGGTATGGATGTTACGTTTACAGCCATATGATTAATCAGAGAAATACAGGTTGCCTTCAAATAGTTTAGATGTCAGTCAGCAGTATATTCAGCTGAGTTGCGACTGTCATTTTATCATTCTATGTTTTAAACATGAATGAAGCTGTACTAATTTATCATATGCTACGGATCCCACGGCCCAAATGTTTTGGCAACACGGTGCCGGAATGAAAGTCCTAGGGTAAAATGGCAGTTGCTAAAATAAAATAGGCTTAAGTGATTAATAAAGTCTACGGTGAGTGGGTGTGTATACAGAAGTGTGTGAACCTCAACTGCTTTATTTTGACGCACTGCAGTTCCCACATTCAACCCTCGGCAAACAGCACGCCCTTGCTCATTGCTTGCTGTGTGGGTGTTTGTGATGGTTTTACTAAATGGTACCGCTCTACCACACGGGCTTCATTACTTTTATCAACTAGTACGATCTGGTCTGATGTATTAGTGAAGAACCAGGTCTCTTTTTATGGTCTATTATTATGGTTCTCTTCCAGCAAAGAGTGTGATCACTATTCTCTCCAACGGACTCCTACGAAAGCCCCGCAAATCTTTTTCTTCTTATCATCCACTGAGTGGGGCAAATCACTCAGACATGATTTTAGCCAGCTTGTTCTGCATTAGGGCCTCCGAAGTCATGCCTCAACCTCTTATTTCCCATTCTGCTGTTTTACCAGCTGGGACATTTTAATGAACCCAGTTTTGTTTGGCAGTCGCCATACCCCAGGCTCCACTGCGTAGAGTTGACATGGTAGGCGTTCAATAAATATTTGTGGAATGGATAATGAATCCTGAATCATCATCATAAACCACCCCAAACAGCTTGCCTTTTCTCTACTCCTAAGGCAGTGGTTCTCAAACTTTTGGGCCCAGAACCAAATTTTCAGCAAGGCGAGAGGTTGTGCAGACCCCTTGTTCCACTCGTTCTCAGTTATGGCCAGGGAAGACAGTTCACCAGACTTCATGAAAAAAGATGTCAAAGTTGCTTTTGGTGAAAACACTGAGATGAGGCTAGTTTCCATTAAATTTCACATGTAAGCGTCTTAATTCACTCTAAGTTCGGTCTGTTAATATTGCCATAGACAGTGAGGCCACTGAAGACCAGTCTCTCAGCCATGTGCTGGCTACTTATGATCCCTACAGAGCACCCGTTGAGAAACACTGAGTGACCCCATAAATTTGGTTAGATACAGTCATAATTGTGGCAGACACTATCTAATCATTTAGGAGTTTCTAAACAGTTCTATTTTTTGTTCCTCTTCTCCAAAGTTCAGATTCAATGTTCACTTAGAACAAATGCCTTATGAGTCTAATTTCCCCTCAAGTTTTTGGAAAACAACACAAAACCCTAATAACAAACCCTAATAGTACATAAAGTGAGTAGAGGTTTTTCCCAGTTGACAAGGAGATGACAGGCTTGATTTACAATTCAAACCCTCAACTGCCACTGGATTCCTCAGCCTTGAAATGAGCAAGAATCTCTTTCATTGTTCAGTGTTTGACCCCACAAATTCCTCCTGGTCTAAAATGGGAAATCTTCCACAATGGCTGATGCAATCCATTCAAATGCTTTGCCAGGCATTTAGAGATATACTTGGAATTACCATTTCATGAAAGGCAAATATTGCAAAAAACAAATGTTACCAAAAACTTGGACAGTCTACACAAATTTCTATAAATATGTATTTTAAGCGAGGGCAACAACCGAGCTCAAAGGGAAAAAACCTACATCAACGAAGTTTGCTATAATCAGCCAAGAGTGATGCTTCCCTGTGTGAATCATAGGAAGCTGATACGGATCCTTAGTTAACACCAAACTCCAATCTCAGGTCTCTAATCTTAGAATGGAACAAATTTCTTCCAGTAACAGCAGACAGATTCATACAGTGACACAGGATTTGAAGTATCAAGACACTAACAACGTTGTTTTCATCTGAAAATCTGTATGCACTTTTATCAACGCCGAAAGTTACGGGAGCTTCAAAAATGCAAACTGAAGTTGTACATACAAATGAGCACTAATGACAATATTGATATGTCCCCATCAGCTCTGACATTGTTAATCTGACCATGAATGGATTATAGATCTGAAGGGGGGGCTGGAATTTTAATACGAAGTTAATAACATCTGTCGACATTTATTGGCCTACTGCGAGTGTGGAAAGAGCCTTCTGGACAGGACTCATGTGAAAGAGACCTCGCTACCTTGCTGAGCTTACAAGATTGCCAAGAAGGTTCTAGAGGGGAAAACAGGTCCTTCCTACAGTGCTGAGGACAGCTAACAAACAGGAGCATCTTGAGTTAGTCAAGCTGCTTGAGAGCAGATCAGTCTTTGTTTCTGGAAACAAAAGTTGCTCATTAACTACATTAGTTAAGTGCATAGCCAATATGTACTTCATGCTTCTGAAAAAAACAAGTATTTCTCTCAACATATTGGTCAGAAAGCCAAAGAGCCACATATAATAATAACCCAACAGAAATTCAAGGAGGCAGGATGGTTTTCCCAACACACGGCTAGCTCCTGGAAGAGAATTTTATATCCAGTGTGGGGCTGAGACTTTCTTTCTTTGTGAAGGATATTGTACCTTTCACTATCTCCTTTGCTCATCTATAAAACATGACCATTTAGGAAAACATTGTAAAATCAGACCATTCAAAGAGATACCATACGAAGAAACAATTCATGGAAGCTAATTATTTCCAATATACCTCTAGTTTTCTAACCTTAATATCATACTGTCAAATAGAAAAATAAACACCCTTGAATTTAAGTCCAAGAAAATCAGTTATTTTGTGAGTGTGTCCTTGTATCCCTTTCTGCCTTTCTGTGTAGGTCTCTCTTTTTTTCCTGTATCTTCGCTGTCTAAAACTCTCTTTGTGTGCCTATTTCTCTGTGTCTCTGGCTTGTCTTGTATGTCTTTCTCCATCTCTTTGTGTGTCTGTCTCATACACACGCGCGCGCGCACACACACACACATGACCATGTGTGCATGCACACATTTTATCAGCTGTATTCTTCCTAGCCTTACTGGGAAAAAATATCTAGTAGGCTTGTTTCCTGTCTCAGTGTTATTCTTGAAGTGGGCTGCAGCTAGAATCTGAATTTCATTGGGCTATTATTATTTGCAGCTGTGTGACCTTTTTAACCCCCGCTTTTAAAGTGACATTTCAGCCCTCAAGCTTGACACGCCTTGAATGCCGCAAAGCTTTCGAACCAGAGATTTACACAGGGAACAAGACCAACAGTGGGACCGTACCTCCTAAGTGAAAATTTCACCAGGACGTGGCGAGAAGGGGGTGTGCTGCTGGGCAGTGAACGGCCAGTACTCTTCCCCGGAAGTCCTAAACTTTACACGTACCGCTACAGTTACTTCTTACTCTTCTGCTCAAACCGGAAAATCTTTGTCCTTAAAACATGTTCGCCATCCACCGGTATCCCCAAAGTTCAGAGTCTTACAACCTGAATCACAGACCTAAGGAGGACTGTTTCGCACCCTGCGTCAGGCTATGCTAAGGGACTGGCCAAAGTCTCCTTGGAACCAGGGCCCCCGTTCCCAGGAGGAAGGATTTCCAACCAGTTTTTGTCTCTGGAAACTCACCCAGGCTTTACTCTCCATCGGAGGCCCGAACAGGAGGGTGCTGGGGGCTCACGTCCACTCATGTACGCCTGCAGAGCTTTGCGGTTTTATTTATGTGGCGTTTATACTGTGTATGAAAAAACATTCCAGTGGGACTGGGTTTTCATATGTTAGATTCCTCTTTTTTTTTTTTTTAAGTTTTCCATATGTTTCTTTGGATACGAGGCCTCTTTTCAAAGTTGCTGGCTAATTTCTACTTATGTTTTGCACAGTCCTGCCTTACAGCTTTCCTATCGACGGGTTCAATAGTTCAGAACGTATTTGCTAAAAGCATCAGTGTTGGGCACTCGAGGTGCAGCGCTGAAAAAGTCACCACAGCGTGTGTGTCTGTGCCTGAGAGTGTGTATTCAGGTCCTCCTCTTCTTGCTCCCATGGAGCATGGTATTTTTGTTTCTTTTTTTGCAGGGCACACTCTATCTCTAAAAAAAAAAAAAGTGTATTTGGCATCCATGTGGTTAACAAAGCGCTAGGACAGAGATTCTCAGGAAGTATTAAATGGAACCAAATCAGCTGACTTATTTCTAACTGAGGACAACCTCAGAAGACATGCTGAAGGCAGCAAACTCTGCCTTTTTACCTGCTCCCAGTAAGAACACACTGAAGAGAAAAGCAATGAAAGGAGAAAAGAAAAGAAAAGAAAAGAAAAGAAAAGAAAAGAAAAGAAAAAAGAAAAGGAAAGGAGGAAAGGAAAGGAAAGGAAAGGAAAGGAAAGGAAAGGAAAGGAAAGGAAAGGAAAGGAAAGGAAAGGAAAGGAAAGGAAAGGAAAGGAAAGGAAAGGAAAGGAAAGGAAAGGAAAGGAAAGGAAAGGAAAGGAAAGGAAAGGAAAGGAAAGGAAAGGAAAGGAAAGGAAAGGAAAGGAAAGGAAAGGAAAGGAAAGGAAAGGAAAGGAAAGGAAAGGAAAGGAAAGGAAAGGAAAGGAAAGGAAAGGAAAGGAAAGGAAAGGAAAGGAAAGGAAAGGAAAGGAAAGGAAAGGAAAGGAAAGGAAAGGAAAGGAAAGGAAAGGAAAGGAAAGTTAAATTGGAATAAGAAGGGATCCGGGATTTTGTTGACATGGTCATCTTTACCTTTCCAGAAAGTCTTCCACTGCAATTTAAAAAAAAATTTTTTTTTCATTGATTTATTTTTGAGAGACAGAGAGAGACAGAGCACAAGTGGGGGGGAGAGGCAGAGAGAGAAGGAGACACAGAATCCGCAGCAGGCTCCAGGCTCTGAGCTGTCAGCACAGAGCCCGACGCGGGGCTCGAACCCACAAAACGTGAGATCGTGATCTGAGCTGAAGTCGGATGCCCAACCGAATGGGCCACCCAGGCGCCCCCTCTTCCACTGCAATTTAAAACAATTGCCCCCTAAAATCCTGAAAGGAAAAACTCTAACGGCAAAGAGATTGACTGCAAAACTGGGTATATATTTTTCTACAAGTCAAAAGCAGCCTGTTTAGAAAATCAGGAAAAAGTCAGCAGTACAGTTCTTTCTTCTCCCTTTTTGCTCTACTACAGTAAAAGCTGCCTTTTTTAGAATTACAACACATCCCAAATAATTCTGCTCTGCCTCTGGATAATTTTTGAGATGTTTGGGTATATTGGCTTTTAAAACTGTGTTTATAAACAATGCATATTTTTAAATGGTCTGGAAAATCACAACATTCTAGTTGGTTTTCTTTTCACACATTCAAATAATTTTTATCGGGGAGAGTCGTTTTCTTTGTATCTCCATTCTATATAAATATCCTTGTATCCCCAAGCAACACAATACGTTTAGTCCACCTAAGGGCTGCGATAATACTTTACATGTGAGTTTTCTTCTTGTGCGTGAATCTGAACTACAAAATTTAAGAGTGTATATAAACACGGTGGTGATCATGCCAGACCTCACTACTTTCTGCAAGGCCTGGTAAGAGATTATTTCATTTTAAGATTACTATTACTGACTTACTATTCAAAGACATTTGCAAATGATCATGTGGAACTAGGTACTTTTCCCCTGGACTCCAACAGAAAGCTGGGCATTTCCCAGTTTCATGTAAAGTAGCCGGCAGTTTTGTGTTCAGAGCCTGCTACACCTCACGGCGTCAGTTGGACACAAGGTAAAAATACACTCAAAGACTTGATTCAGATTCCTGACACACTATGCTTCAAATGTCAAGCATGTGAACATTGGACGGTCCTAGCGGGTCACTTAAAGGCCATGTGAAGGCAAAACCCTTATGTCATCTGAAGATGCTGCTGTCATTCTAGTAGTAGAATACTACATTCTAGTAGTATTCAGAGTTCGCTCTCTGAATACTAGCAAAAGGCATGTCTTCCTCTGCCTTCCTAGGGAAGGCATACTTTCTTTGCCTGGTCTGGAAAGGGGATGCGGAAATATGTGAAGCCAATTGTTAGGTGCCTCTGTTCCTGGGATCCCCGTCGGCAGTTAACAGGTGGAGGGCAGGGCTGTGAAACATTCTGCAAATTGCAGAACGACCGGCACAGTGTGGTACCGAAGTCTCCTGATCCAACACCCCACAGTGCAGCTTTTGCAAGGGTGATAATAGCAGGAGCACCACTGCCCCCTGGCCTGTGCCTCCTGGTTCACAGACAAAAAGCAGATAAGAGGACAGTAAGAGCGAGACCATAAAACAAAGCCTGCACACAACAGAGGAAATGAAAATAAGGGACTGAAGGCATATCCACCTCTCTCTACTTTTCAAAGAGCTCTGAAAAACTTAACCCAGTTAAGCTTAGGATGAGGCTAAATTCAATGCCAATGAAAACTTTATGAATATTCAAGAAAGCGTGTGAAATTATCACTCCCTCTCCTAGTGGAGCAGGGGTGGGGACAGTTGCCAAAATTTTAACTAAGCATAAGCGTACCCTTTCAGGTTCAATCCACAGAGGAGACAGATGAGTAAGCTTGTATAAGCTACCTAGATTTTTTTTTTTTTAAATAAATTACCTGGTTTGGCTACCTACAGTCCCCACTCTCCAGTTAACTTACCACACCGTTTTAAGCAGTGTTGACTCAACAGAAGCAAAATAAAGCATTGGCCCACAGTGGAAATATGGCTCTTTCTCAGATGCCTTTTCACTCCTGATAATTGCCTGTTGGTTTTATATTAATGCTGAGGATAGTCCCATCAAAAAGAGCGTGTTTTTTTTTTTCTTTTTAAAATTTAAGTAGAGAACACCACAAGCTTCTAAATTCTGTTTTCATGTGCTGGTACCATCAGCCATCAGCTCACAGAACACTTACTAGGGACTACTGGCCTCCTCAAAAAAAGTTTTCAATAAGAAAATGTGTTACTAGGCCAAATACACACACACACACACACACACACACTTTTTTTTCTCTTGGCCTGTTTTCTTACTAAGAAGTTGGGGTGTGTGTGCTTATATGTACATATTCATACACACATTACAGAGATGATTTCATCCCCATAAACTAGTTCAAACACTCAAAACTGATGCCTAGTTCCTAATGTAACCCAGAGGAGAATACTGAGCTCACAAGGGGGCAGAGTAAGAAAACTCAAGTCCGCCTCTCAGCACAAGGTCACCACAGTTAAGGACCATTAAACTTGTATTTTAAAAGTACAGAAATAAGCTGTATTTTTGAGGATCACTAAATTGTTTCCATGGGCTAGAAAAGTCCTTAATGCCTTTCTCAACTTCCTATTAAACAAAAGAGTCACTCACTAAAGCCTACAAATCCACTAAAACACCCTGGAAAAAGGACACGGAAAGAAAAGGCCTTTTCCTTGAACCACCACCCACGAGAGGTTACGCTGTACCAGACTCCCAATTCATCAAAAGGTCCGAGCCATTCACAAACAAACGCAGGGGCCAGCTCCTTCTATCCCCCAGGGCTAGGCCCCCAGACAACAGCACCATTTTTCGGTCAACGCTCCACATCAGTGCAGAAAGGGAAAGAGGATTTCTTAATGCCCCTGCTCTCCAAAATATAGGACCCCTCCCTAAGCATGAATGTGGTTTCTTTGCTCAGGGGGTATAGGTCAGGGCCTAGGAAATACCCTGAACCTGACTTTTCCAAGAGAAAAAGGGGGAAAGGGTACAGGCGGTACCCAGAGGGGATCTGGAGGCATGCCTATCAGACATTTCCATTGAAAGGCTGGGTAAAGGGGAGGGGGAGGGGCAAGTCCCCAAATCCACAGGGTAAACTGCAGTGGCTCCAGGAGGGAATTCAGGGATCTTCACAGAGCATTGTTCACAGGCTGCTTCAGGGAAAGTGGTCTGTGGACAGTGATTGATTACCTGTCTCGGAGAATTTGTTCAGAAGTGATTCAAGCTTGGCACGCACTGGGGGTAGGATCAGAATGCCGAGGACACTGGTCTCATTTATTCCTTCTTTCCTCACACAGTCGCTGAGCACCTACTATTCCCTAAGCCCCAAGCTAGGAGCAAAATAACCTCTGCCTGCTGAGCCCTGACTGTCCAATAGGGAGGTGAGGCCCACACAGATGTCTGTAGTGGAAGGTAAAATTTTAAAGGCCAGAAAGTAGTTTGAGCAAAGTGCTGTGAGAGTTCTGAAGCTGTGAGAAAGCAAAGCTATTTCAATCACTACATTGAACACCATATACTCTCCTTTCACAGCCAAATATTTCTCATAATAGAATGCCAATGTAAAGTGCATGTGCATTCACACACACACACACACACACACACACACACACACACACACACACACACACCTTGGAGAAATCTCTTAACTGTACTAGAAGGAAGGTTTTTTAAACTTAGGCTTTCTTTTGCTTTTACTCTTGATAAATAAGATTGCATTCTTTGTGGTAAACCTAACAATGTGGTCAGGGGACCAGCTTTTACATTAGAAAGTTGCTAATTATGGGGCGCCTGGGTGGTTCAGTCGGTTAAGCGTCCGACTTCGGCTCAGGTCATCAACTCACAGCTCACGGGTTTGAGCCCCACGTCGGGCTCTGTGCCAACAGCTCAGAGCCTGGAGCCTGCTTCGGATTCTGTGTCTCCCTCTCTCTCTGCCCCTCCCCTGCTCACACTCCGTCTCTGTCTCTGTCTCTGTCTTTCTCAAAAATAAATAAACATTAAAAAAAATTTTTTTTAAGTTGCTAATTAAATCTCAGTTCTGTTGCTCACCAGCCGTGTGATCTTGGGCAAGTCATTTAACAGTATAAGACCAGGGCTCTAACCCCTAAGCTATGGAGCCAACGAAGTTATTTAACATCATTCTGAATATCTAATATCTGAACATTATCTCCTCACTATGAAAAGAGACTATAGACAATATCAGCATTATCTGCCTCACAGAGATATTGGGAGGATCAAATGGATGATTTTTGGGAAAGCACTTAAAAAACTGCAAAATGCCGTGCAGTGTTGGTCACTGTCTTCATTATGCAGTCGCCTTACAGTAAGCACGTGGAGCTGCAGAGGTCCTGGATGGTGCAAAGAGTTATACCGATACTTGACAGCACGTGTAAAGAGACTGAAGATTCTGAAGGGTGTTGAAGGTGATGATCTTTAAAGACAGCCTCGCCTTCTACGATTCTCTGACAATCTAGCAATTAGCAAGCAAAACTTTTATCTACTAGCCTTTTACTGGAAAGCTCCCAGGTAGGATTATTTTCTTGGTCTTCTAATTGAAACACGATGTCGAGAAATGCTTTGTAGTCTGGTCTGTGTTCAAACCCTAGCTCTGTGACAGACCAGCTGACCTGTAAGCTTGGGCAATGGGTCACCTGACCCTGGGATAAATTTGGCTGTTGCTGGCTGAGCAAACCCTCAGACACCTTGCCCTGGACTTCGAAGAGCCAGAGCCACACTGCTTGTGAATTTGTTTACCTTCCTGGAGCATCGCTCCCGGCCAGAGAAATGCAGGTAAAGGCCTTGGCTGGGCAAGCCCACCCGCTCGTCTGTGCCTGGCTATGCTGTCCTTGTAGGCCAGCCTCCATTCACACTGAAGGCAGGGAACAGTAGAGTTTGGAGGGCACCCAGGGTAAGCCAGGAAATTCAGCACCTTCTTATCAGTAGGGGCTTGCAGGCTTACCTAGAGTCATCATAAATAAGACCAGTAGACATGACATTTTCATCCATCCACTCTCCACTTGGTCTATTAAAAGAAGAAACCAAATCTTCCTTTTGCTATCACATTTTCTTTAGCAAATTATATATATATTTTTTTGCAATTGCATATTCTCAGTCCCACTCTTCCCTATTTTTTTTTCGTTCTTCTCCTTTTCATTCCCCAAATACCCCATGTAGTAATTAAAAGAAATACCTCGAGAAAGGCAAGAAGAAATAGTTAGCTGTGGAAAAAAAGGGACGACAGAGCACAAATAACTGGACGTTTCGACCAGCTGGAAACGTGGAGACACGATACCTCCATTACAGCAACATTTCCTAACCTTAGGACACTGGAGGCTTCCGGAGGAATAGCCTGAGACCTCTGTCCCTGAAAGCAGGCCACCCCTCCCCCCCATAATGCACAGAGGTCTGTATGAGTAGGAAACCTAACAGATTTTCAGGTGCTCAATGCTTGGGAATGGTCAAATTTTTATTTAACGAAAACATCTCTTCCGTGTACCACTACATCCTATGGGTCGGGCATTTTTCATCTCCAAAAAGCAGTTTCCATCAAGGTTGAAAGAAAGCCTTGATTGGATACAGCTTTGATTTATCTTCTCCACTGAGCACCTCTGTAGGGAACATAGCTGGGTAAAGCAGTTTGCATATGAGTCAGGATGGCAAAATTCCCAGTTATTTCCCAAACCTTCAGTTTTCCCATCCACCTCTGTGAGACGTGCATCAAAGGATTTCCGGTATTCTTGAAATGGGGACATTATTTAAATAGTGACACCAAGCTCATGTTTGTAACATGCCTCAGAGACCTTGAACACAAGTTAAAAGTAACAGTATCATTATTTCTTCCTCTGCCCTCTACTGTTCCCAAAGAAACAGAAACAACCTCTTACACACACACACACACACACACACAATCCTCTGGACACCCAAGTTAACCAACATCTCCCTCCTTCTCAAACCGCCAATCAGCCAGTCACCAGGCAAACAGCTCAAGCACCAGGCAAGGAAAACATGTTATTTTTCTGGGCAAGCCTTAACTTCACTGCCTACAAAACATAGCCCCACGGGGCACATCCCACACATCGTGAGATTAAGGCTCCCCTCTCTCATTGGAAACCAAGAGTTACCCGTCAACGCCCGCGGACACTGAGGTCAGGATTCGCTGGCATGCGCCCTAACGTCCAAGCTCATTTCTTCCCGAGCTTTCCTACACAAACCAGCACTCACATCCAAGCTATCCCTGCAACGCCTCTCCTACCAAAAATACTCAAAGAAAGCTCAAAAAGGAGTAGCAGCATGAGAGAGGAAGCTCTCCACAGAGCCTCTAACCCCCAGCCACCGAACAGCCCGTGGGGACTTCGCAGAATGAGAGAATTCGCACAATGTCAGTGCTAGGCAGCGAGTCAACCGGGATGTCTCAGTGTCCCTGAAAGAAGTGATTCGGTGAGCTAAGGTGGGGAAAAGAAAGCAAAAACGGACAGCAAAAGCAGGCTTCAGATAGTCCCTTAAAAAGGAGGCTGTCGGGAGCCAAATTCCACAGTGCACATAAGCCACTTAAACGCACACCCCAAAGCACTCGTCGGAAATCTTCAAAGTGCAAGGGAGGCTCCCCTGCCACGGGGCAGGGTCATGGACCGAAAGGTGACAATGAGACACTCCCAAGAACATCTGGCCTAATAAACCAGCACTGGGCCCTCCAGACAATGGACAGCGGCCTCTGTCTTTACTCATCGGCTGACCCCGGATTCTCGTCCTGGGTCTGGCTGCTTCATGCGGACCGCAGAGCACGCACCTCGCTCACCCGAGCCCGGTGCAGGGCTAGGGATTTAAGGCAGCTGGAAGAGCCACTTCTTTCCTCATTTCCCACCCCCAGCCCCCCCACCGTCTTCCTCCAGGAGACTTGTCAGTCTTCCAGCAAATGCCTCTGGGGGACCTCGTTAGGTGTGTGGGTGGAGGAAGAGTGGGAAGGGAGCCAGATGAGGTCCCTGGGCTCACAGAGCAAAAGTAAGCAAAAACCACAAGCACACAAATCAAGTAAGTGAACAAGAAAAACAGCTGCACGTTTTGGAAAATCCACTGAAAGAGACAGAGAGGGTGATTTGATAGAGAGAAAGGTGGACAGAAGCAGCTTTCTTTCCAGTGGGGAGATCAGGTCCATCTCCCAGACCTCGGGGCTGACGAATGCCAAAGAGCAGCGTGGAGAGAGAAGAGGGGAGTGCCAGGTAGAGGGGATGGCAAAAGCAAAGACCTCGGCGGGTCTGAGGGACTGGAAAAAGGCCGGACGCTGGAGGGTGGCGGGTGAGGAAGAGAGAGGCCCGGAGCCACTGAGAAGCAGACGGGGCTCAAGTCCTCCAAAGGTAGGATTTATGCTAAGAGTTAAAGAAGACCACTGAAGAATTCCACTGAAGGGGACAAGGCAGAGGCTGAAACAGACAGTGTAGACACGCAGTTTCTCATAAACTACACGGCGCAGCCTGGCTCAAGCATAAGGAAAGACGTAGACTCTCCCCACCCAAAATAAGAATGTGGCCCTAGGAGTGAGCGCTAGAGAGAAAACAAGAAAAAATGAAGAGCCCCACTTTGGGATTACTTCTTTCCAGTCACCGCTTTACTTGAAGCTTGAGGTCACACTGCCTGGTTTCAAACAATGGCTGTGTGACCTTGGGGAAGTAACTTAACTTCTCTGTGCGTGTTTCCTCACCTATGAACGGAGATAATATTACCTATTTCATTGGCTTTTTTTAAAGATTTACATATAGATATAATATAAATATGTAATAATGTCAGGGCACCTGGGTGGCTCAGTCGTTAAGCGTCCGACTTCAGCTCAGGTCACGATCTCACTGCTCATGAGTTTGAGCCCCGCGTCAGGCTCTGTGCTGACAGCTCAGAGCCTGGAGCCTGCTTCAGATTCTGTGACTCCCTCTCTCTGCCTCTCCCCTGCTCAGGCTCTGTCTCTCTCTGTCTCTCAAAAAATAAATAAACGTTAAAAATTTTTTAAATATGTAATAATGTCTTGTTCTATATGGAAATAGAATAATTCCTGGTATATAGTGAACATACAACACATATTAGCTATAATTGTATTAATAATTACTTTTTGTCTATCAGAAGAGACTCTGATTTGTCTTTCAAACAAGACACCAAGGCCTCTTCAATCCCATATAACCAAATTTAGGACCTTCTCAATTACTTTTTTTTTTTTGGTTTGACTACTAAATACCATACTTTGAATTTGGTGGTTAAAAGAACATTTTCACTGGGCTGGAGAAAGTGTATCAAATGTCATTTTTCTCTCTCAGTAGGTTAGATTTGTTTGGGTTGAATTTGGTTTCACAGAGCTGAGTAATTATTTTAAATATAAAGACTCAGGTTATCCATTGAAAACTGGTCAAGAAAAAGATGGCAATTGGCAAATCATGTTTTATCTCAAGTTGTGATTTTATACATAAAGGATATCTCGGAGGTCATAGGCTAAAACACGAACAGATTAACAGTGCTTGCAGCTGCCGATGGTTGTGACGCATTTTTTGTACATCTACATATAATTTTCTATGGTGAACACTGGTCGTGTACAAGATAAATCAAAAAGTAATATATCTGGAAGCACGTGATGATGGCAAAGATCCTGTAAGAGTCTGTGGGCTTGCCTGGCCCTCTGAAGCTATCTGTTCCATCTTGGGCAAACTTCTAAACCTCTTTGGAGTTGAGTTTCCTCATCGGGCAAATGGACGAAACAGTCCTTTTTATGTGGGGTTGCGGTAAAGACTGAAGGAGACATATAGTGAATATTCCGTAAATCACAGCTCACAGGCCTATGCAGTCTTTTAAGAGTATCTGAGTTCAAGTCTTGATTCTTTCATTAATTAGCTGTGTGGCCTTGGGTAAGTCGCTTGACCTCTCTGTGCCTCAGTTTCTTCCTATCATACAATAATGGCATTGACCTCAGAAGGATATGAGAGGATATGAGGATTAAAGCAGTTAACATATGTAAACAATTTAGAACAGTGCCTGGCACATGGTAAGTGCTATGTAACTGCCAGTTCCTATTACTATTCTGAAATCTGAACCTAAAACTTCTGAAAAGCATATGGTTACACAATCATGTAAATATGGTTTACTTTATGGTGACAAAAATAACAAGCAAGAGTAGCATGGCATTTTAGTATCATTCATTGGCAGAGACACTAATTTTTATTCATGTATGAACTTGTTATGTTTATGTGTCAAAAAAAATCAAGGTCCTAATTTTTTATTTGTTTCCATATATTTATACATAAGCTATAATTTCAGGACTACTCAGCATGCTCTTAATTGCCTGAGCTAATTTCCCCAATGAGCATTTTCCTTGCCATCACCCTGTCTTTATATCACTCCTCCAGCGTAGCAGAGGACTCAGGAAGTCTGTATGCATATTTGTTAGAGAACGTAATCACACGGTGTGGCAGGCATACTAGAGGGGCTCAGGCTGTCCACTTACTTATCTAACACAATTTTTAGTGGAAGCTTGTCCTGCCTGGAACCATGCTAGATACTGAGGAGACCTAGATGAAAAAAAGGAGCCGCAGGCAATAACATAGTGGCCAAAGTTCAGAGTAACGCTGCACTGAGTTGGACCCTTCCCCTGTCCTTTTTCTCTTCACCATTGATAGCTCAATGTCCTTGGGCACACTAGTTAATTTCTCTGAACTTCAGTTCCCTCACCTGCAAAATAGGAATAAGTAACAATAACTACCTTATGGGTTTGTTGTAAAGATTGGAGGAGAAGCTGCCTATAAATCATTGAGCACGTGGTTAAGTTCTCAGCAAGTTAACTGTTGCTATATGGTCTCAAAGGAGACAGACACAAGCTGTTAACTACAGGTGTATGTGAGAGCAAGGTCAAGTTTCAAGGAAGACTGTGCGAGCACAAAGCAGGAAGTGGTTCAATTTGCCTGTAGGAGTCACGGTTTAGGAAAACGGAATTAAGCTAGTATTCTTAGCATCTTCTGTTCCCCACTCTGGTGTCTGTCCAGCCCATCGCCTATGATCCTTGGTTGAGCGGATGTGCTCCTGTCTCGGGCTCCTGCCTCCGTGCCTCTAGACCCAGGCCCAATCAAAGGTTACTCTGATCGTCATTAAATGAGATGGTCGTGGTTATCTTGTTCAACCACACCTCTGGTGCTTGATATTCAACAACACCATCCAACCCCAAAGAACTCACCATCCAGATGCGGCTGGAAGACCTGAAGTGATGGCGAACCCGCCCTGTGAGAGACTGGGCACCGCCTTTGGGATGCCCTGCAGCATTAGCAGACAGGCGCTGGCCCAGGCCTTAGGAGCAGAGATGAGCCCAGAGATGGGCTTCCGTTCCAGAAATGAGCCCAGCACCTCATGCCCATCGTTTGTTTGCCTGCCACAGTGGCTCAGAGGCTCCTTTCTATTCTGCAGGTAAGCTCTTCTGATCAGCAACTCGTGACTTATGCTCAGGGCACCGGACACTGCCTCACACTCTGTTCCCACAGCTTCTCGAGTTCTGACCCCTGAATTACACTGCCCCTCGCAGAAGCACCCAGTGACTTCCAGGGCCACTTGCTCATCTCCATTTGCATTCAGTGCTTAAAAACTTCCCCTTCACAGGGAACTACACCCATGTCCCTGTAACTTGCAGGCACTGGGTTCATGCCCATCCCAGAGGCCATCCTGACAAGGTATAATCTTTCCTTAACGTGCAGGGTTTCACATACCCGTAGGCAACCCAAAGCTGCTCACCACTCCCACTCCTCTTCAAGAGCTCCAAGTCTTTTCTGTTGCTTCTCTTGGGAAGCTCTCTCTCCTAGGGTGCCAACTGGATATGGGTATCAGGCTGATGATGGCTTTTCCCTGCCACGCACCCTAGGGGGCATCTGCATCTGCACAACAGCTTCGACACAGGAGCCCCAAGGAGAAAGCAATGTGGGGAAACTCTGACAAACGGGCAGGCTGATGTGAGCTGGGGTGACTTCTGCACACCTCATATCACCCTGCAAGACCAACTCTTAATCTATCTACAGAAGGAAAGTAGAGGATTGCAAATGTCACCAGGACCAGGAGC
Source organism: Felis catus (assembly GCF_018350175.1). NCBI lineage: Eukaryota > Metazoa > Chordata > Mammalia > Carnivora > Felidae > Felis > Felis catus. The sequence continues at coordinate 120,168,178 of NC_058369.1, read as the reverse complement.
CGTAACCCATTTTCATAAATCTTCGGTGGGGTCTTGGGAACAAGTGCTATCTCCTGAAATATGTACCGCCGGAGCTGTGCCCCAGAATGCACAGCAAACAGTAAATACAACTTCTCTGAACCCAATCCGGGATGTATTATTGAATCTTTCTCCTTTCTAGAGGTGCCGAAGGACAGAAAAAAAAAAAAAATCAAAGGGTAGGAACAAAACAGTTGTGTTTGTGTGTAATGCTCCTGCCCTATGGTTCCAAGGACTGGAGTTAGTCCCCATAATGCCACGGCCTGTCCTGATGACCTTCTCTCACTGAGAGGACAATTCTGCTGGATGGTCTCCTTCTGCTCCTCCAGATCTATTCCCTGCTTTCCTATGTCCTAGGAGGCTGCCTCCAGATTCCCTTGACTGGGAGGTGGAAGAGGGGAGAAGGCAGGTGTCCATTGCCTGTACTGCCTGTCTGTTGGGGTTTGGCTGGCATCGGCTATGTGTCTCCACATAGGGCAGGCAGCCCCCCGCAATGGCGAAGTCCTCTCCGTGGGGTCTTCCCCTCAGCCCCCTGGACCCTCCAGGCTCTCTGCGACGGCTAGACCCTAGCTGGCCTGCCCACAACTCTGAAGTAGTTCCTTCATTACACTGTCTTCCCTTATTCCTTAGAGGGTACCATCTGCTCCTACGGGGACCCTGACTAACACAGCAGTCTCTGTTTGAGAAACCTTTAATCATGTCCATATGACCAGATTTTCAAGGCCTTGACCTAGGGCCTCGGAATTCTCTAGGGGAGTCAACAGAACGGAGAGATGCCATTCGGAATCCGGACAAAGAAAAATCAGACCCTTCAGGGCATATTTGGAAGGAGGTGGAAGGACTTGTTTGCGAATGTTTCCTAACTAAGTGATGTTGGTCTTATGATACGAAAAGCTGAACCAAGAAGAAGCCAAGGAAGGGCAACAGAGATTCACTGCTGTTTCTTTGGCCCTCATCAAAACCCTACCGGAAAGGTATTTTATTACCCCTAGTTTACAGATGAGAAAACCCGAGGTAAACAACTTTCCCGAGGACCCAGCTGGAATAAGGGGAGCCAGGGACCAAATCCATATCTGCCAACCCCGATGCCCGCAGTCTTCCAGAACCCTGACCAGGCTCTTCTTTCAAGCCTGACTGAAACGTTCCCGAAATAATCAGGGGAAATTCCCTAATAATCCATGACAGATATGACTGTACCTTGAGAAACACGATCACTCTCGATTTTCAGGAGGTACCTAAAACTTGTGGGTTGTTTTTTTTTTTTTTTTTCCCAGTCATATATTCAAGATAAGACTGATCGGTTAGGTAATAAGTAGATGGAATTTACCAGGAAGACCACAAAAGAAACATAAGGACCTATTTATTTTAATGATGCTTTTTATTAATTTTTTTCAACGTTTTATTTTTATATTTGGGACAGAGAGAGACAGAGCATGAACGGGGGAGGGGCAGAGAGAGAGGGAGACACAGAATCGGAAACAGGCTCCAGGCTCTGAGCCATCAGCCCAGAGCCCGACGCGGGGCTCGAACTCGCAGACGGTGAGATCGTACCCTGAGCTGAGGTCAGACGCTTAACCGACTGAGCCACCCAGGCGCCCCTCACAGTCCATTCTTTAGCACTATCTCAATTTTTTTTTTAATATTTTTTTTCAACGTTTATTTATTTTTGGGACAGAGAGAGACAGAGCATGAGCGGGGGAGGGGCAGAGAGAGAGGGAGACACAGAATCGGAAACAGGCTCCAGGCTCTGAGCCATCAGCCCAGAGCCCGACGCGGGGCTCGAACTCGCGGACCGCGAGATCGTGACCTGGCTGAAGTCGGACGCTTAACCGACTGCGCCACCCAGGCGCCCATAATGATGCTTTTTATAAATGAAGGTACTATTATGCCCTTCAGGTCTGTTTTTATTTCATTTCTTCAACTTGCCCGAGTCTGGTTTCTCAGCGCTCCTTATTCTGACTGCTTCTGCCCCAGCGAGTGCGGCGGGCTCTGTGAAATCATTGCCTTTGCAGCTGTGCCTGCTTCATTCCGGGGGGAAGAGAAATACAGTCTCTCTGCTTCCTTTTTAAAACCTGACAGTCACACTTTCTCCACTTCAAAGCCACACCATATGACCTCAGCAGGCTGACATAAATGGACACTCATGCAAGAGATTATTCATTCGGTGGCTTTTTCCAAATGGGGAGGGAAAAAAAAGAGCTATTTGTTAACCTTTGTAGAGTTTAACAGTTTACAAAGTCGTTTTCCATACATTAATTTAATTTGGTTCTTAGGATGATTTATGAGATGGATGTGGTTTTTTTTTCCCCCCTCATTTTTGCAGATGACGAATCCGAGATTTAGGGCGGGAAAGTAACATGTCTGAGGTCACACCACTCGTGAAAAGCAGAGCAAGGACTCAAATCTGGGCCCCCTGCCCCTGAACACTGGGATATTCTTAGAACAAAACACAGCAACCAATTTGCCAGTGCTCTAGGATGTTCTACACCTGGGGGAATTAATCCAAATGCCAGTGAGTCCTAATAATACACCGATGACACAATACACAAGTATTGTTCTAGAAGGCCCTAGGCCCCATGGGGTGTTTCCAGAGATGTGGTACATGTCGTCCTCTCTCCTTGGAGGCTGAAGAAACTACATCAAGTGCTGTTCCAGCACTTTCTGCCCCAAATCAAGCTGCAAAACCCTCTGTGCAATATCCCCAGTGCAATTAAAGAATGAAAGAATATCTAAATATACGGAAAGATTTTGTAAACTGCAAGGATTAATATTATTAAAAGGCTATACTAGCCAAGTTGATCTTTATTTATTTATTATTTGTTTTGTTAATGTTTATTTATTTTTGAGAGAGAGACAGACAGACCACAAGCAGGGAAGGGGCAGAGAGAAGGGGAGACACAGAATCCGAAGCAGGCTCCTGGCTCCAGCCTGTCAGCATTGAGCCCGATGATGCGAGGCTCAAACTCGTGAACCGTGAGATCATGACCTGAGCCGAAGTTGGACGTTTAACCGACTGAGCCACCCAGGCACCCCTTGATCTTTAGATTCAGTACAATCCCAATCATAATCCCAGATGCCTTTTTTGCATAAACTGACAAACTGATCCTAAAATTCATACATAAATGCAAAGGGCCCAGAATAGCCAAAATAATCTCAAAAAAAAAAAAAAAGAACACAGTTGGAGGAATCACATGTCCTAACTTCAAAATTTACTACAAAGCAGTAGTAATTAAGACACATAGCTTAAGACATATAACTAGATACACAGATTAATGTAATAGAGTTAAGAGTCAGAAATAAACACTTACATTTATGATCCATTGACCATAATGGTCATAGATTTCTTTCTAATCAAGAAAAATGCCAGAACCTTTCCATGGACCAAAAAAAAAAAAAAAAAACACAAACAAACAGTCTTTTCCACAAATAGTGCTGGGACAACTTGGACATCCACATGCAAAAGAATGAAGATAAATCTCTACTTCCCACCATTTATAAAAGTTAACTCAAAATGAATCATAGAACTAAACAGAAGAGTTAAAACTATAGAACTCTTGGCAGAAAACATAGGCATAAATCTTTGTGACCTTGGACTTGGCAACAGATTCTGAGATACGACATCAAAAGTAGAAGCAAAAAAGAAATAGATAAATTGGGCTTCATCAAAATTTAAAATTTTCGCCCTTCAAGAAACACCATCAAGAAAGTGAAAAGACAACCACACCATAGGCGGAAACATTTGCAAATCATATCTTTGACAAAGATCTAGTCTCCAGAATATATAAAGAACTCTTACAACTCAACAATAAAAATTAAACAAATAACCTCATTAGCAAGATGACAAATGATTTGAATACACAGGTCTCTAAAGATGGACAAAAAGCACATGAAAAGATGTTCAATATTATTGGTCACTAGGGACATGCAAACCAAAAGCACGGTGAGATGCCGCATCATAGCCGCTAGAATGGCTAAAATTAAAAAGACACACAACAAGTGTTGATAAGGTGGAGAAATTACAGCCCCTCACACATGGCTGGTGCGAATGTAAAATGAACCAGCCACTCTGGAGAACCGTTTGGTAGTTCCTCAAAATGTTCAACATGGAGTTACCAGATGATCCAGCAATTCGACTCCTGGGTCTACACCTAAGAGAAACGAAAACATGCGTCCACACAAAAACTTGTACCTGAGTGTTCATGGCAGCATTATTCATAGTTGCCAAAAAGTGGAAACAACCAAAATGCCCATCAATTAATTGATGTGAATGAACCTTAAAAACGTTATACGAAGTAAAAGAACGTAGATACTAAAGGCCATGTATTGTATGATTCTACTTCCGTGAAATATCCACAATAGGCAAATCCATTGAGACGTAGAGAATCACGGTTGCCAGGGGCTGGGGAGAAGGCAGAATGCAGTGACTGCTAATGGATACAGGGTTTCTTCTGGGGGTGATGAATATGTTCTAAAGTGAAATAGTGGCAGAGGTGCCTGGGTGGCTCAGTGGGTTAAGCATCTGACTCTTGATTTCAGCTCAGTTCATGATCTCACAGTTCGTGGGTTCAAGCCCTGCGTTGGGCTCTGTGCTGACAGCATGGAGCCTGCCTGTGATTCTGTCTCCTTCTCACTCTGCCCCTCCCCTGCTCACTCTCTATCTCTCTCTCAAAATAAATAAGGAAACATTTAAAATAAATAAATAAGTAAAGTTAGATAGTGGTAATGGTTACACAATTCTGTGAATATATTAAGAAAATTCTTAATTGTACACTTTAAAAAGAATTTATAGTAGGTGAATTATATCACAATAAAGTTCTTTTATATATAAAGTCTACTACTGGGTTATACCTTTTAGGCCAGTTTCAGTTCAAAAAATGGCAATGGATTTACAAGTTAAGCTTTCTAAGGCCCGTGTCTTCTGAAACAAAATCAGGACACATTCTGACACGAGAGGTCTCTGCTTTTTCATTTATTTAAATGAAAAGGTCTACATATTCAACCACAGTGAGCTGTTCTACAAATCTGTTGGGAATATGTTACAATGACACAAAATTGGAGCTCTCACAGAAAATCCTAGAGGTACGGGCTCATATGTATCAATCATCAGTCCACATGAAATATACGTATTTCACTACTCAAAAAACACACTAATTTCTAGATCCTAGCCATGATGAGTTAATGGAAAATTGCGACTACCAAAAAGGTGTTTTGCAGAAAAATAAATATCACCTATTTTCTACACTAAACTCAGAGTATGAACATTTCCCAAGCACCAAGGCTAGAGCAAATATCCATCCAAAACACGCAGTAACCAGACCATCTTGTTTTGCTGATTGCTGTCTAATATAATAGGTGTTCCGTCAACACTGGTTGAATGAATATGTGGATTTTTTTCCCTCACCAAATGCTAAGTTTTCCCTCTTGTTTATGTCTTTCCTTTGTACATCTTCTCCTGTGATTACACCTCTGCTAACACTCAGTATTTTTATAGGACCTGCATCTCCCTAATACCCCTCCCTCCCCTTCTGTGCCATCTTCTCCTTTCTCTGCCACTATCCTCTCGCTCCAGCTCTCTCTTTCTCTCCTCTCCCCACCCCCATCTGATTCACGATCAAATCCTCTCAATTCCACATCTCTTAAATCTGTCCACTTTTTTCCACACCCACCGAGACACCCCCTCAGACAACACCATCATCCGTTTAACTGTTTTGGACCAGCTCGCAGTAGGAAGAGCTGACCCTTATGAGGCATCTACTGTGCCAAACAGCTCTCATTTTGTCCTCAGGGCAACTCTACGAGGTAGGGGTTATCACTAGTCTCCATCTTAAAATCAAGACTCAGGGGCGCCTGGGTGGCTCAGTTGGTTAAGCATCGAACTCTTGATGTCGGCTCAGGTCATGATCTCATGGTTGGTGAGATAGAGCCCCGCATTGGGCTCCGCACTGACAGCACGAGAGCCTGCTTGGGACTCTTTCTCTCTCTCCCTCTGCCTCTCTCTCTCTCTCTCTCTCTCTCTCTCTCTCTCTCAAAATAAATAAATAAATAAACTTAAGAGAAAGTGAAAAAGAATCAAGACTCAGACAGGCTAGGTCTCCTGTCCTCCTGAGCTGACAGCTGAGTGTGTGGGACTCCATGGCAGTCAGCGCCACCCATCTCACCATCCTGCCCCAGCCCTGCCACGTGGCCAACATGGCTGCCAACGTGACTCCCCGAAACCTCAGAGCCGAGAGCAGCACTGCACTGGGTACAACCCTTCATTGCCCTCCGGGGTGAAGTATGAAGTCTTCATAAGGTTCTGCCTGATGACGTTCTTCCTTAACCCTCCCGTCTTATTTATTACCAATTCCCATGAGTCCTTGGGAAATCACCTTAGCTGTCACCACCTCCGTGGTAGATGCTCCACCTGAAAGAATGAGTTAAAAAAAAAAATCCTCTCCCGGGTTCCCTAGCCCCCCCAAGTGGAAGCCCTTAGAAGGCAGAACAGCAAATCATCAGAGTTAAAAGTGCGGGCTCCTGCTTCGGATTCTGGGTCTCCCTCTCTCCCTCCCCCTCCCCAGCTTGCACTCTGTCTTTCAAAAATAAATAAACATTAAAAAAAATTTTCTTTTTAAAGTGCAGGCTCCAACTGCTGGTCTTCAATTCCAGTTCTGCCACTTACCAATGAGGTGACTTTGGGCAAGATTCTTTTTAAAAAAGTTTTTTTAACGTTTACTCATTTTTGAGAGACAGAGCCCAAGCAGGGAGGGGGAAAGAGAGGGAGACACAGGATCCCAAGCAGGCTCCAGGCTCTGAGCTGTCAGCACAGAGCCTGATGCGGGGCTCAAACCCACGAACTGTGAGATCATGACCTGTGCCAAAGTCAGACACTCAACCAACTGAGCCACCCAGGTGCCCCTGCGCAATATTCTTAACCTCTTTGTGCCTTGGTTTCCTCAACTGTAAATTAGGGGTAATAACAGCACAAGCATATACCTCATTGAGCTGTTAGGAAGTTTAAATGAAATAACACATGTGAAACAATTAGATATGGTAAGCACATGCATGTTAATAGGTAAAACTTTTCCTTTTTACCCTCTTACCCTTTTTTTATTCCTGTCTCTGCTATTCCTCCAAACTTTCATTCTCTGTGTATAAATTTCATGATATTAGCGCGGTTTCCTTGCATTCGTAAAACGTTTCATCTTTTTCAAAATTCTTCATCCTCAAAGCAATTCCATGAAACGGGCAGAAGAAATGATTTTATAGAGAGCTCACACGTTTCTACATGTCACATGAATGTAGAACCACTGTAATTAGCATGTAGTGAGCTTTAGTAAGAGCTACCTCAATGGAAGACACAATACCAGTGAAAGTATCTCCAGCTATAGAAAAATCATTATTATCAAAGTCCTATTCGAGTCGCTTACTTTGCTTCGCCGAGCCTCATCTTCCTCATCTGCCGAATGGGGTTGACGACACATACTTTAGAAGACTGCAATGGGGTTTATGCAAAATAACATATATAAAGTATCTGTTCAGTGCCAGGAACCTACTGAACACTCAGTAAATATTACTTAATGACAACAGGACCCCACAAGGACAAGGTCACTGAGCTGGTCAAAGGGGAGGCCAAGCACAAAGCCAAGTTGGACTATCCACTTCCCGCCATCACAGCTCACCCTCCCACGTGAACACAGCCTGGCCATGTTTTCAGCATGATACATCAACCAGCTCATCCATAAATTGTATCCTGCCTGCCCTCTGCTTTTCCTAGAAGAAAAAAAGCAGGGGATGGAGAGACAGGAGCATAGAAGAGGCTATTTAATGCAACCCATGACGACTAGGTGTCAGGACCTAAAATGGCCCATGGGCCCTGACTTTACGGGCGACTTAATGAGAAACACCAGCGCTACATACCTCTGATCCAACAACTAGTCTCACTTTTTTGAGGGCTTTGGCAAGAAGGAAACAAAGTCCCCTTTCCCTCATTCTTATTTTCAGTGCTTTATCACTCTCCCAAACCAGACAAAAGGATCGCCAGGAAGCAAGCTCAAATTCTGACTGGCGAAATAGGAAAGCTGGACTCTGGGACAAGAGATGAGAGGGGTAGGGTTTGCAGAGGTGGCTGAATGCCAGCCCCGAGGAGGGACTCCCTCTCTGAGAACGTGACCACGGCGAGGCACCCGTGCTGATTTTTCCAGGACGCCAATAAAGCCCAGTTCCACTGGGGCGTTCGTTCATGCGGAGCAGTCAGCGAGGGAGTGGAGGCTCGAATGAGCACAGGCCCATCTTGGCAGGGAGGGTGACAGGGTGTGGGTGTCCTGTCATCAGATCCGCATGACATCGACCCAGCCCATTACATCAGCAAGAATCGCATCACTCGGGGAGCATAAGGACCAGGCCCACCGGGGTCATCAAATCCCACAGCAAGGCATTAAAAGCCTCTTGCCTCTCTCGTGCACGGTTCCTTTGGGCCTTTCTATGGGAATGGCCATTCCCGTGGCCACTAGGTCTCAGGCACCACCTAAGTATTGAACGTACGTTAACTCATTGAATTTCTACAACGTCCCTTCCAGGAATGCAATAGCATCCATATTTTACTAATGACTGGGTTGAGCTCAGACAAGTGAAGTCATTGTCCGTGATCACACAGTTAGTCTTAGCAACGTTGAGATGCAAATCCAGGCCACTCTGAGACCACAGCCCATGTGTTTTTTCCACCAGCCTACACGGTCTCCAAAATAAGTTCAGGACCCCTCTCTCGACACTACTCTTTCCTGTCTGCCTGGCTGCCTATGTCAGGGATCATAGAATCTCAACAAAGGCGCAAAGCTTTTTTTTTTTTTTTAAATATATATAATGCTCCTATAAATTTAAATCCAGCTTCACATAACCTTTCATTGCTTTTCTAATTTTCAGAACACCACCGTGCCTCCCACATGGCAGTCAATACTCACCTAGTGAGTACTACACGGTCAGGCATCTTGCGAGATACTAGAGGATACGCAATAAATAAGACCGTCTCAGGCCTACCCCCCCAAGACCCAAAACTAAGCCCAACCCCCTGCAAGGGTTCTTTAAGGAGCTACAGCCCCTGAATCACAAGCATGGCTCATTTGTCTCACTGCTCACGTGTCCTAATCTTACACCCCAGTTTTTTTTTGTTTTTTTGTTTTTTTTTTTTGGGACAGAGAGAGACAGAGCATGAACGGGGGAGGGGCAGAGAGAGAGGGAGACACAGAATCTGAAACAGGCTCCAGGTTCCGAGCCATCAGCCCAGAGCCCGACGCGGGGCTCGAACTCACAGACCGCGAGATCGTGACCTGGCTGAAGTCGGACGCTTAACCGACTGCGCCACCCAGGCGCCCCATCTTACACCCCAGTTTAAATACCTTGGCGTCGGCGTGCCCAGAAAGCAAGACCTCCAACTCTGCGTTTCTTCTCTAGGTCTTGTCTCCCTGTACTAGTCATCTGATGAGTAACACAGCTTCTTCTTAAGAATAGGGTCTGCCATGCTCTTCTGCCCCTTCTTTCCTGGCCTGGAGTCCTGTCCAATGGCACAAAATCTGATGAGACAGCCACCATCTCGTCTGCGGTCTTAGTGTGCCTACTTGTTGGGAAACCATCGCAAATCTCTCACGAGGACAGTGATCAGTTACTGCCAGGGGTGCCAGGCTACCTCGTCGCTCAACCAGGCTGGCCAGAGATTCTGTTCTGAGGCAGGAGGCAAACCCGGTTCTAAGCCCACTTACCACCAATCCCACCTTTGCAGGTGACCGGGTTGCACCTGGCTGAGTCCCAGGACCAGAAGAAATGGTCCCTTTGTTTCTCTACGTGAAAGCCAGTCTTCTACAAACAAGTTTTTCTGCATGTATCTAACAGACCCAAGCATATCAACATCAAATCCAATTCCCAGCGTGATCCATGACAGGAATTTTTCATTTGTTTCGTTTACTTTTTGTGTAGCACCTTCTCAAATCTCAAAACAGATTTTCTGGCACAAGACAGATAGAAACGACGCTCAGGCCAACTAGTCCCCAATTCCGCAAAGGTGTATTAACTGCCTGCCACGCGTGGGACACAGAGGAGGACCCTGCCCCTTGCGTTCTGAGCGATCTGCTAGGCAGCATACACAGATTTACGTCCCTGAGATTAGTAAGCCAGTCCAAAACCCTAGCGATCATAAAACAGGAAGCTTTACTCAGCAGCGCTTGTTCTGACTATAGCCAAACGAGAAGAGAGCGTGTCCCAGGCACAGTTCGACAAAGGGAGGCCGAGAATAAAATAGGTGAGGTTTGACCACGTGGAAAATGGCAAATGCAGCACCCGCATTTTTCAAAGACCTGCTAACCTGCCTCTCTGCTAAAAGGACATGATCTTTACAGTTTTTCCCCTTTACCTAAGAACCCCACGAAGACTTTGAAACTACACCACCATCTAGGGCTCTCTGCTGGGGAGAATTATTATGTTACCAAAAGGGTCTTTAAAAGCAGCCTCTTGGCTCGGGGAGCGGTGCCCCCATTAGCAGGCACTCCATCACAGCGAAAGCTCCCTCTGCCAAGGACCATCGTCACATGGCTGTCAGTGACCAATCCATAACCGTAAGTGAGAGCATTAAAACAGCACATGAGAGATTTGTTTTCCGAGAGCGAAGGAAACAAACTAGGAGACAATTCTCCAAAGACCGAACATTCACAACCAGCAAATGCCGGCTGGAAATTTATATGCTGTGGGTGTAAAAGCAGTGAAATTCAATAATCTCAAAGCCACAGATTTGTAACTTGCACTTATGTAAATATTTATGGATTCTTTGGAAAAAAATCAATCCTCTCAGCCTTTCTCTTGAGTACATGCTTCAGAGAGAACTTTTTTTTTTTTTTTTTTTTTTTTTTTTTTACTCCTCAGGATGGGGATGTAAACTCTAGCTGTCGCTTAAGAACATTAAGTCAGCAGACTGCCTAAGAATAATCTGAATTCCATTTATGAGTTTACTCTACAGGTTATATATCCCATTCTGTTCCCCGATACCAGTGAGAGTGCCGAGGAAATGTGGTGGTCCCTCTGTAGCCCGGCCTCGCTGAGACTGGGGAGGCTAAAAGTTGACCCGGTGAGTAACGGCTCCTTACGGAGGTGCTGGTCATCCCTCCGTTGTTACCGAGAAGCAAAATGTTCACAGTTCTCCAGTATCTGACACCAGCCCGTATCCTCTTAGCCAGAGCCATTCCAACGGCCTGTTAGCCTTCCTGTCTGTTTACCTTCCCAATCCCTACTTCACACTGCCCCAGGGCAATATTCCTAGAACCCTGGCTTTACTGTTTCTCCCCCTCTTCGATGCCCCCCAGAAGCATCAAAGCCCCAAAGCTAGTCCGAGGTTTTCAACGGGGCAGTCAAGGCGCTCCGCTGTCCAGCCGACCTTTACCCTCTACATATCTGCAATCCTGAATCTCCCGTCACACACATTCAGCATTTAATTTACCAACAGCATTTCTCTCATGCGAGTAAGCGGCACCCTCTTCTCACTTCTGTGTCGATGACAACCTTGGCTCAAATGTAACCTTGGCTCAAATGTCACCGTAAGAAAACCTCTACTCCCCGCGCCCCACCTCGTCCACTCCCAAATCGTAACGAAGTGTGCCATCTGCCCACCTGATTCCCCCCTCAGGGAGCACTTTCATTCCCGTCCATCTCTGTGGCTCCGTGGAGTGTTAGCCTGGAACATTCCACGCAGTAAGCATTTCCAAATACGTCTGGGGATTGACATACGCCTACCGGTAAGTGAGCAACTGTGATGCCTCAACACGTGGCACGGACGACCCGAGACAGGTTTCCGGAAACAGCGTTACCTCCCGCCCGTCTCCTCTGTCAAATGCCACACTTAAAGCTGCTGTTCGCTGTCTGGTGAGAAGAACTAAAGACAGTAGAAGGACCGTCTAAACGCGTGGTAGTGGGGTGGGCAGGTGCCACCGCACAATGACACGGGAGCCCCATTCGAGGACCGGTGAGGTGGTGTGCTGAAGGGCATCCCTCAGCACCCACGAAGAAAGGGTGTGGAAGCGTGGGCCAGTATCCTCGGCCCTCCCTGGCTGACCCACCCTATGTCCAAACACATTTCCGTATGACAGGCCAGGTCCTCTGAGTGATGAAGACACCGCTGAGGTGGCATCCCAGCTCTTTCAACCTACGCCATATTGGCATCTCAGTCCTTCAGAAGGGAACCTTCTGTGCTTGACAGCAAGCCTCAGGAATAACAGTCGCCCCAGCGGGAAGGGGGACCCTGAGATACAGACACTGACGAGTGGGCGTCGCAGCAATGAGGGGAGGGTGGAGCCCCGGGCAGACTGAGCATGACGTACACCCGATCACGACATAAACTGGCTGAGCATTTCAGGCTCAGGTGGAGGTGTGGTTGCCACAGATGTGGTGAGATGGCAGTGGGAGGCAACGCGGCCCACACAGAGGAGGAGGGAGAAGGGCAGAGAGCCGCTGTGGGAGAAGACTGCGGACTGCTAATAATGACAGAGCTGCGGGGACTCCAGTGGCGGTGCCTGTCATCACAAGCGCCTCGGGAGCCCACCTTCAGGCTGGTCTGATGCCCCAGAAGCAACGGCAGGGCCGCCTGAGATACAACCACAGGGGGAGGACCTGTTGGATGAGAACACGTTAGAAGAGAGGCGATCTGGAAGCTTCTACGTGAACAGGAATGGGAGGAGAGTCTCTCGGTTAGCAACTAGCTTGGACCATAGCCTCTTCCCAGCGAGAAGGTTTACAGGTTTACAAAAACCTGCTCAACCCAGCAAGGTGAAGAGGGCAGCATTTTCATTTACAGAGATTTTTCTTGTGTTTTACCCCAACTGCACTGGAGGAAACCTGAACCTCTAGTAATTTCATGGGTGATGATGTAGTAAATGGCACCAGAAATAACTAGGGCAATGGCTCATAGCAGGATAGGTCCTATCCCAAGAGCATTTTGAAAACTGCTGGGTGCTTCATTTTGTTTTTTACCGTGATTAGAGGGATGCTGTGGGCATTTATTGGATGGGGGTCAGGGCTATCAACCGCCCTATAACAGATAGGACACTCCTTGTCCTGCGCGCGCACACACACACACACACACACACACACTTGATCTTAGCCAAAAGGCCGAGAAGCGATACACACACACACACACACACACACACACACACACACACACCCAACTCTCAAATGCCATTTGTGTAAGAAAAAGACAAAGTTATATGAGAAACTAACTCAACTTTATATGTATAAACTAAATACACTTCTGCATGATTTTAAGATATGCTGACATTTTTAGAAATGCAACCTGGTAAGAGAAGATTGTATTTGTTTTAATTTGGAATTTCTACTGTAAGTTGTTCAACCATCTGAGAACCTCAGAGTTGCCAACACAAGGCAAAACATTTGTCACATTCCTGTATTGACGGGGAAATCCTACAAGGCCCTTGGAGTAATGAACTTGACCCTTCATTAATGAAGTCTACCAGGGTAGTAGCACCTAGCATGTGCATCCTGGTGCTGTGCTGCTTTTCTCCATCTGCACCAGCCTCCTCGATCCATTGCCTGCCCTTCTCTGTCCTGTTTTTGGCATCAGGAGGCTGAACTCTATGGACTGCATCCCCCAGGCTCCCTTGCTCTCTGGCTTCCAGCATTCAGGCAATGAGAGGAAGTGGCAGGAGATCAGAGGGTGAGAGGAGAGAATATACATTCCCGGCTCCCTTCCCTCCTAACCCTAAAGTATTGGTGTTGCTTCCTCCCATCTTCCAGCTCCAGCTCACAGGGTTCCTGCAGCTTGGGGGTGACAACATCTTCTAGCTGTTCCTAGTCTCTTTGTCCCTCACTATTTTTGGTTGGTTCCCATAACCCTGCCCTCACTTTCATCCAAGTCTTTTTGGTTAAACTCCTTTTTTTAATAAAGGATCTAAAGCAGCTCTGTGCTGACAGCACAGAGCCTGACGTGGGGCTCGAACTCACAAACCGTGAGATCATGACCTGAGCCAAAGTCAGACACTTAACCCACTGAGCCACCCGGGTGTTCCATCGGTTAAACGCTTTTTACTGTACTACCTCCTTCCTGTTAGGATCCTGCATGCTATAAATACATACTATTTTATTAAAAATACATTTACTTTATGTTTCATTATATTTAGGGCATGTTTATCTGTAAGATTCACTGCAAGATTAGAACAGTTTATTATAAAATATTTGTCTAAAGAGGAATCCTGTAGATCTGATAGAGTTAGAAATAAGGAAGACACAGAATAAGGAATCACGACTGAGGAGCAGCAGGCAAAGAGCTGAGACTGTGTAGGAATGCTAGCACCCATGTTAGAAACAAATCACCAGTCCAAGATGGGCTGGAGTGACTCAGAAGTAGACCAACAGATGATGCAAGGAAAGCAGGAGGTGGGGGCAGAGACCGATTTCCTTGTCAAGAGGAACTGGCAGCTAACACCAGAACATGTAGCAATGACATTTGCATACAACTTGGAATTGCTGTAAGTGTGTATACTTACATATGTGTGTATCTCAAAATACATGATCTGTTATGGGATACCCTATGGAGGTTAATCAAGAATGTCAGCTCAGGGATCCTCATAAAACCCATCAGCTCTTTTTAAGAAAAAATTACTGTTTATTTACTTTTGAGAGACAGACAGACAGACAGATAATGAGCAGGGGAGGGGCAGAGAGAGAGGGAGACACAGAATCTTAAGCAGACTCCAGGCTCCGAGCTGTCAGCACAGAGTCCGACGCGGGCTCGAACCCACAAGCCACGAGATCACCACCTGAGCTGAAGTCAGACACTTAACTGAATGAGGCACCAGGCACTCCCCTCTCAGCTCTTTTCAAAGTAAGGTAACTGAATTGTATATAAACTCAATCCTTATTTACATTCAAGTTTCCAGGACCAAGGATGGAAAGACCAAGTTAGCAACATTCTCTAGAGAGTGGTACCTGAACAGGAATGCTCCTGTAGGAACACCATAGTCCCATGCACACACAACCTTGACCTCCTTCGTCCCCCCTCATGGTATAGCCACACTATATGCGTGTGTGCGTGCGCGCGCGCACACACACACACACACACACACACACACACATTTTGGCAAGAGAAGAGAATGGCATCCCAGGAAAGTGGCTGGAATCCAGGTCCATTGTAAAAGACCAGAACAGCCTGGGCCCTACTTGTTTATGCCCAAACCACAGAAAGGCTTACAGAGAGCTTAATACAGCTGGTATAACTTTAAGACTGAGGAACGTTAGATGCCAGCCATAATACAGACTAGCTACTTCCCAATAAATATATATTGAATAAATGCACAAATTAAGGGGCAGTTCTCTCAGGAGAAGGATTCCCAGGCAAGGACCCTCCCAACTGTATTATTTCCTCCACTCCCTTTTGTGCACCCCACACCCATTCCACACAGCCATGCCACAGCCCCCTATAAAGCTGTCCAGACCACGGCTACTACTAGTACTTGGAAAGCATAATAGGAGAATCGATTACTTTTTTGTCCAAATCACCTTGATGAGAGGCACAGAGAGGGGAGGGCGCTTGGTTATCCCTTATAGACCTGGCATTCCCTATACAATGGCAACTCAAATAATGGATACCTACAAATGGTGGATACTCACCACATAGCAGGAGCTCTCTCGCTCCCAGGTTTGTAACACCTTGGGGATATGCATCTACTTCATCATCAATGACTCCAAATACACCATCATATCAAACAGCAAATCACTGTTTCAAAAGGACTGATTAATCCAGAGAATATGCGTTATAACCCATTTTCAACACGTTGCCAGGACTTGAGACAAATTGAGAGAGCCAGTTTTCATCTCCTGCTCCCCATGTTTCTCTCCTCTCATCTAAGATCCACAAACAGACAGAGAGAAGGGGCTGCAAAGCTACGATGAGGTGAAGCATCTGGCCAAGCAGATTCAGCTCCCGTGGCAATCCATTATCTGGGGAAAATTATGGTTTAACATCAACCATTTCGGTTGTTGCAAATACCCTTTTCTAATCTGTGTTAGGCATTTCCTAATTGCATATTTTCTTCAGCATGAGAAATTGTGAGCTTGGTAAATTATCTACTTCAATATTTCACGTAACATACAATTCGAGTATCAGGCTAGCAGCTTAGAACAGCAGGCATCACACTTTGGAACTGGGATAATTTTTGAGATTTTCCAGGCTCTTCCTTAAGTAGCTGTTTCTGGTGACGTATTATATAAAGCCCTCGGATACCCACTAATTGATTTAAAACCCAGTTAGGCACATTACAAATACCCTTGGGCTTTTCATTATCTTGGTCCAACAGAAAGCATCAGAATCACTATTATCAATCACAACAGGATCCATCAGACAAACAGCATGTGTTATACTGGCATCCTCCTTTGGGACGAAAAGACCAAAAATAAATAAATAGACGAATAATATTAAACTCATCAGCAATATCAATTGACTCTCCAAAATAACAGCTTCTTTTATTATTGCAGGCCACATATAATTCCAGGGGTCCAAAGGAAGACCAAAGATTCCATCTCATCATTGGCTGAGCTTTACCTCACAAACTAGATCTTTAAATTCTGACAGTTCTGAAGGCTAAGAAAACTGAACAGTATTTCACTGTGAAGCATTAGAACAAGAAAGGAGAAAGAAGTAAGGTGGCGGGGGCGGGGGGGAAGAAAACAGAGGAAAGGCCGGCGGGGACATTCTCTGGAGAAACTGACAAGAGTTACGAACCTAGGTCAAACAATTTAAGCAACTAATGAAACATAAAAAAAGCCAAGCATGACCTTGGTGTTAGGAATACTCCTGTTTGAAAGACCCTCGAGTAATGACATTAAGTCCTCTCGAGAAGGAACCTAACACATAATTTGACCAAGCAACAAACAAAAATTGTGGTCATATATTTTTAAATATACAGTCATTCATATATATATATATATATATATATATAAAATATATTATTTATATATTTATATATTTATATTTATATATAAATATATATATTTATATATATAAATATATTTATATATATTTATATTTATATATATTAAATATACAGTCATTCATATATATATATATCATTCATATAATATATATATATATAATGACTACAGTTTTTGTAGCAAATATATATATATGCTATTCATTGGTTTTTAACTTTTAACAATAACCAAAAACACAGAAGACAGAGCGGTGCTTGCAAGACAGAATGGAAAGGCAAATCACCCACGCAATGTGAAAGTAACTATGGCACTGACAAAGCGTGGAATGTGGAAGGGAGTAGGATAAGAAAAGGGTCCTCAGAGGACTCAGAGCTTCAACTTAAAAAACTGAAAGTTAATGGTACACAAAGTGAACATGCAAGTTATAATTTTTTTCCTCCAAGTTTTTGTTTAAATTCCATTAGCTGACATACAGTGTAATCCTAGTTTCAGGTATAGGATTTAGTGATTCATCACTTACAAACAACACCCAGCATTCATCACAACGCAAGTTATAATTTAAAGGCAGAGGGAACCAATAGAAGGAGTAAAAGTAATAATGGAACATTGAGAGAAGGCAGGAGGTAGAGAAGAATGAGGGCAACTGAGCTAAATCTCCATTTTCAAAGCAGAGACTTAACAGACATTGTAAAAAGGTGATAAAGAAACACAGAGGGGGCCTGGGTGGCTAGGTCGGTTAAGCAGCCGACTTCGGCCAAGGTCATGATCACGTAGTTGGTGAGTTCGAGCCCCGCGTCGGGCTCTGTGCTGACAGCTCAGAGCCTGGAGCCTGCTTCGGTTTCTGTGCCTCAGTCTCTGCCCCTCCACCTGCCCCCCTTCTCAAACATTAAAAAAGAATTTAACAAATTAAGAAAGAAACATAGATCTAAGTATATTAGAGTCTGGCAGTCCCTTCCAGAAAAAAACTGAGTGGACAGAAATAATAATTTTTAACTTAAGTTCTTTTACTTTGGTTCCATGTGCACATATTACAAGGAATATGAGAAGAAGAAGAAATTCAGCCAAGGTGGAGAGCAGGAAAATGCCATTTTAAAGGAGGTAAGAGGGGTTGGGGAATGGTGAAAAATTGATTAAGAAGCCAGAGTTTCATTTCTGCCTTGATAGGTGTGTGAGCAGAGAATAGCAGAAAGAACCCCAAAGAAGGGATCACAGGGCCTGTGTCCCAGCCATGGCTCCGGTCCTAGCAGCGTGACCACGAGCATGTTATTTAACTCCTCTGGGCCTCAGTGTCCACATTTATAAAATGAAAAGACTGGACTGAATCATCGCTAATGCCACCAGGTCCCAGGACCCATATTCCTGGGTTCACTTTCAAATTCTGGAAACAGAAGCAAGTAGTTTTGAAAGTAACACTTCACGCACTGTTCGATGGATTTTGTGTATTTGTTTTTGTTCCAGGATTGGAGGGCAAACGCAACGACAAACTCTTCTGATTTATCAAATCCTCTGATCCCCGCCCCCAGCTCAACCAACCCCCCATAAACTAAAAGATTCGGGGCTCTCATGTTGTGGAAGTCACAAATGGCAACCAGTCAAGCCATCCAAAGATTTTCAAGGCTAAAGGCCCACTTCCGTATCTGAAAAGCCCTCCGGAAGACACACGAAGGAAGTGGCAGAATCCCACAGCTAAAGCCACCAGCTCCGTAACACTAACAAAGTTCCTGGGCCCAGATGGGAAGTCTAGTCTGGAGAATGAAGTGCCTCGGGGCCAGGGAGGTTGTGAGAGCCAAACAAACTCTGAGGTGTCCAACAGTAAATTAAGCAGATCTGAAAAACAGTTGGAAGCAAGAAAAATGAAACCACACATACACCGCTCCCCCGCCCCCCGCCCCAAAAGTTCACTCACTGAATGGCTTCTTGCTGCTTCTTGTCTCTTTCTTTAGTAGATTCCAATCTTTATAAATACCTTCTCCAAGTCAAAGGAAGAAGCCAATGGGAAGAAGAGAAGGCCTGAGGTATACCTGAGGTCGGCTAGGAATGTGAGATGGTTGTGTAATCAGAAGCCACCTTTTGGAAATGCCAGGGAAAATAAAAGACCCTTGAGTCATCAACTTCTTTATTTGCTCTCCCGGCTGTGACCCCCCCCCCGCCCCCCGCCGCCTTGCAAACACACACAAACATGCGCCACCTACTCCCCACCCCAGGCAGGTGCGTGTGTGGGGTCCACGTTCCAGGGACATGCTGAGCGAACATTCTTGGGCACTGCTTTCTCTCCCACCTCAAACCCGGCAAAGGATCACTGAAGTTGGGCCCCACTGAAGCAAACGGCTGCACTGAGAGGATGAATGTCCTCAGGCAATGAGTTGGTTGGTCCACATCTCTCCTCTCGTAGGTTTACAGCAGTGAAAAGAACAAACACATATGACGGGAACGTTCAGAGGTAAACTCCCGCCGGAAGACCATTGCCTTCCTTTCTGAGAATCAGTCCCAGTGGAACATACCATTCTGACTTCTCCTGTGTGAATAGGAGGACTTGTCAAAGACAGATTATAGAAAATGGAAATTTTGTTGAGCATTTACCGCGTACTGTATTTCAAAACACAGGTATGTGCCAGGCACTGGGCTTGTAAGTTCAGAAATAACCATGGCTGACACTCTCACGAGTGACTTCCAAGCCCTGGGCAAAATGTATTTTCTTATTTAATTCCCAGAAGAACTCCATGAGGTGAGTAGTGTTGTGATCTCCACTTTCCAGGTGAAAGGTTAAACCTCCCCAAGCTCACAGAGCTAGCAAGGAACAGAATCGAGATCCAAGCCCGGCGGGTCAGACTCAACGGTCTGGCCCGTGTGGGAATACGACATGACCTTGCCCTTGAGGTACCCATGCGTCAGCAGAGGAGCTACTTCAGCACATACTATCTGGCATGTAGCAGGCCCTCCATAAATGACTTTGCTCAACTCCGGTGGCACCCTTATGTGGTGGGAAAAACGACTGCTATTGACAAAGAACTGGGTTCAGAGGTGTCACCCAGCTATTCGGAGGCATATCAGAAACCAAGACCCAAAAGTGTCTGGTTCTTTCGTGCTCTCTGTTCTCAGAGAGGCGCAATGAAGACTTCACACCCTAGCATACGAGGAACATTTGGTTCATATTTTCACTGGTGTCATATTCTGGAAGCTGCCGGCAGCCACACGATCCTGCCAGGTCAGCCCCAGATGCTCCAGTGTGTGTACAGCTTCCCTGAGCCGGGGGAGGGAGGCGGACCCACAACAAACAGATCCGACAACAACCACAACAAGGAAAACTGCGCCCAGAACCCTCAAGAGGGACAAAATGGGAGGGGAAGATGGTCTGCACGGAAGGTTCTGTGGGAGCCACATGTGTGTGTGAGCACCACGCGCCATCCACTCAAGGAAGGGTGCCGGGCTGCTCTAATCAACCAGTCAAGGGAAATCCAATCAAGGGAAAGAGGCAGAACCGAGGAATGACGAAAGCAACGCTTCACGTGTTGTTGGCGGGTTTTTGTTTGTTGAGATTGTTTCGCCACTGCCACGCAGAAGCCCCGGATATTCAGAGCCAAGCAGCAACCTCACCCGATTAAGTGTACCGGGAGAATATACCAGCTTCGGAAGCCTGCTTTCAGTCTTAAATAAAACCTGGTCCCAAAGATTCTCCTTTCCTTCTTTGCTTCTTGGCTTTGCTGTTAAGGTACACAAACTAATTTCCTCTTTCTGCTGCCTAGTCTAGAATCAGGTAGACAGGGCCTGTCTGAAGAGAGAATTCTTTTGCGAGATAAAGGACTCTAGAATCATCTGCTGTGAAAGAGGCCTGTCTCCATCACAGGGAGTTTATGCATAACCTTTCTTTCTTGTTTAACATTTAAGATTAGGGAAAGGAAACAAAACAAAACAAAACAAAACAAAACACCCTTGACAGCGATAGCCTCACAGGGAAGAATCATGTCCCCACTCTGCTGTGGGTTTGGGGTGGCAGAGTTCTCCCTAAAATTCTTTCTTTCAAATTCTTCACTAATTAGATTTTCTCTGGCATCAAAGGGAGTTGAAAGAAACTCAAGAAACAGGGCCAAGTGCTTCAGGGGCTGAGGAGTAGGCCAACAGGAGAGAATTTCTCACCGCGCTATGCTAATCCACGAACACGGTGGCAGAACTAAATGAGCTCGTCAGCCTTCTTTCCTTCACTTTTTTTAAGGTACAGCTTCTCCTCTGACAGAGAGATGTCAGTAGAAGAATGTTTCCCCTGAAGACACTTGGTTGAAAGGGACCAAGGTTGACCAGCTACGATTCATTTTGTTTCCACAGCATAGTTCAAAGCTGGTTACCAATCCTTGTCACCATTCCATTTGCTCCTTTATCACCTCCCCCAGAAAACTGGCAAACTAGCTCCCTCAAGGGCCTGTCCTGAGAGAGGAGAGAATTCGTAGCCTGGGAGGCCCTTACCTAGGGTGGAGAAGACCTCTTTGTTTTGAAAAGATACTTCTAGTCATATTGTTGCCAAGACATTTTCTTCTCCCCCAGTTCCAACTTCATAATCGCTGAATATTTCCTGATAGATAGATTCAAGCACACGTCAAGAGGAATCTCACAAGCTGGCATAGGCACTACGAGAACCTTCCACAAGTCTTTTAATGGTATCATCATATAAACATAAAAGGATGCTGATTGACTGGTGGAGGGGGCAACAAGGAAAAAGAACCTTCTGGATTTTGAACAGAAACCAAATTACTTCCAAGTTACGAAATTATGTTTTCCAGAACAAAATTATTCACACTGAATCTAACTTTCAATCACTTAGCACCATTGTCTCCTGCGTGCTGCTGAATATGATCTCAAAATAACATTCTGACTTCTCTCGGGATCTGCCAATACCACTCCTGCATCGCAACAACCTTACTGAGTTTGGGTATCGAGGGTGGGGTCAAAGTTGCGGACTGAGAACCTGATGGCCGAAGAAGCACTTGTCCCAAAAGGTCATTATAATCTTCAGTTAATTTCTGTTCCATATGATCGGTCATTAGGTGAAGAGGCAAGATGGACAGTGGCTGAGGAGGTCAGGGTGGAAGAGGTGAAGGGTACAAGTTAAAGGCTTAGAGACTGTGTTGACTCACCTCTCTTCTATTTTTCAGCTATGTGACCTCAACGTATATACATGCTCAGTAAACATTTCTGGAGTGGGTGAATGACTTAACTTCTCTAAGCCCAGATTCCTTGTCTGTAAAACAGAGATAATAACTGTTGGGAGAGAAGTCTCCATGGATCTCTTGCTATTATGTACGTGCAAAAATCTTTGTTCCAGAATCTTCTCAGACACATCTGTATAGAGAACAGTCTCGGAAGGTAGACTTAGCATGTCCCTCTGAGGCAGAAGGCAGCATATTAAAATGTCTCCCAAAGGGGCAAAGGTCAGGCAAGGTTGCTTTCCACAGCATGAAAAGAGGTTGGGATTTCTAAACTCAGAGTGCCTCAGCCATAACACAACCCACGGCATCCTCAGCATCCACCTGGGCCACTCCATGTCACCCTTGTCAGACCTGGGCCAGGAAAACTGATGTGAAGTTGGAGCCATTGCTACTTGCCTGCCCTAAGTAATAAAGAACTTTGTTTCTGACCCAGAAATCTCATATTCTACCAGCCCCCAGGAAACTTACACGCTAATCTCTTAGTTTGTGAGTAGGGCAAAATCCCAGATCTTCATAGTTCTTCACAACGGTCTCTACCTCACAGAGTCGTGCATCTTTTTTTTAATGTTTTTTTTTAACATTTATTTATTTTTGAGAGACAGAGATAGAGCATGAGTTGGGGAGGAGCAGAGAGAGAGGGAGACACAGAATCTGATGCAGGCTCCAGGCTCTGAGCTGTCAGCACAGAGCCCAACACAGGGCTCGAACTCACGGACCGCGAGATCATGACCTGAGCCAAAGTCGGACGCTTAACCGACTGAGCCACCCAGGTGCCCCAGAATCATGCATCTTAAATAAGACAAGCACATAACAAGCTCTGCAGTGTCTGGTCCAAAGTAAGTACTCAATTAAAAGTAGCTTCTATGGGGTGCCTGCGTGGCTCAGTCAGTTAAGCATCTGACTCTTGATTTCAGCTTAGGTCATGATCTCACAGTTCGTGGGTTTGAGCCCCGCATCGGGCTCTGCACTGACAGCGTGGAGCCTGCTTGGGATTCCCTCTCTCCTTCTCTCTACCCCTCCCCGACTTGTGAATTCTCTCAAAATAAACATTCAAAATAAGTAAATATGATGGGTATTGAAGAGGGCATCTTTTGGGATGAGCACTGGGTGTTATATGGAAACCAATTTGACAATAAATTTCATATATTAAATTAATTAATTAATTAATTAATTAAAATAAGTAAATAAATATATATAGCTTCTATTACCCTATGCAATGAATGATCTTTTAATATGTGTATATTCAAACAGCACATCATCATACATGCACTTGCTCTAAACGTTCAATAAGAGAATGTAATAAAAAATACAAGTGGTCACAACAATATGGAGAGACTCGGTTATGACTCAAGATAAACTTTGAGTACAGTGATTAACATGGCTTCCAAGGAACACTACACAACGTCGTGGTTAAAACCCATAGAGCTAGTTTCATATCCTGGTTCTTCCACTCACAAACTATAAGACCTTGGGTAAATTATGCAGAGGAGTTTTATCTTCCAAAATGTAGAAATTAAACGTATCGACCCTTCGCCACGTACCACGAGGACTAAACAAGATAGGGACGCGTAAAATGTTTCCCATAATGCGTGGCACATAACAAATGTCCACTTACTATTTTATTCAAAGAACAACAACATCAAGAAAAGAGATGTGATTCTATACAGAGCCCTTTGTATTTTCCAAAGTACTTTCACATTAGCCCTTTTAACCCTCTCAGTAACTCTGGGAAGTAGGCAAGACAAACAGGGGCCCCACTTTACAGATGGGAAAACTGAAGCTAAGAAAGGTTAAGTGGCTTTCTCAAGATCACAGATCTAGCAAATAGCAGACATTTTCTTTTTTGGAGTTTCTTTCCACGTGCACAGCCACTAGAGATTATCAAAAGGTAAGGATCTCTTTGTGCTTTTGAGTAATAGAGCTCGCACATTACCAGGAGCTGGCGAATGCATTCGGTCCAGCGTAACAGCCTTATGGGCTTGAAGCTTTCAACCAAACTTTTGGTGTGCTTGCGTTTAGGTTTTGCCAAGAGTAGATGGCTTTCTATTTTTAAAAAGGAAGGGAAAGGAACATTGGAAGGTATTTAAATCAAGCTCTAAAGTCTTCTTGGACACCAAATGACTCTTAGAAAACAACATTTTGATGAGTTAAGTATAAATGAATCAAAAACATATGGACTAAATTTCCCTTGAAATACACAAGGGTCTCAATATTAAGGGGAAAAAATGCATTGATAAAACACATTTGGGATTTTATTAAAACCAAAACATTTACAAAACCGTTACACATCCAGATTCACCCAGCCTTGGTGTGTTCTCTTCTGGAGGCTATGGCAAGCCTCCTTGGACGTCCCCAACAGGCTGCTAAACATATCCTTTCTTGCCAAAACATCACTGGACTCCAAGCCACCCCCCAGCAAGGTTTGGATCCTATCTTGCATACAGTTGACGAAACACCTTCAGCCCGAATGACGCTGGCTCCAATTCTCAGTATTTTGAAGGATCAGCCTCAGTCAAATGGCTCTGGGCACCCCATCCCATCAAAGGCCTCATAACCAATTTTTGCCTAAATGGTTTTATAAGTGGCTATTAAATTAAGCTTCCAACTTGCAACCCTAAAGCTGGTAACCCATCAGATTACTTTCCAGGCTTGTAAAATAGCTTAAGATGAACTTAGAAGCCCAAGCAGGGGCTGGCATAGAACAGGACTACAATAGGTTTGAAACTGTGGGCCCCACTGCAGCCGCTTCCTGCAAACTAGAATAATAAGCATGTGATATTAACTGAAGCCCTTAATTTAAGGAAACAAAATCAACCAACTAGTAATTAACAAATTACTCTTAAACAGACTTCGCTTAAAAATTAAGTTCAACTACCATTTTTCTATAACTCGTCAGGAAAATGCTGACTGGTACTTAAAGTAAACACAACTTACACAGATGGCGAGATCTCACAGAGCACCAAACCTATACTTAAATAAATCAGCATTGTCGGACTGAAATACTACATGGATATTCAGCACAATTCACGGGCATCTTTGCAAGATTTGGAAACGATTTGCTGTCACGCGAAGATGACAACGGAGAGCTCTAAGTTTTCCTGTTGGGATGCTCTGCACCCTTGAGACAGGTCAAGTCTACCTACTGGAAGGAAGGGTGTTTCAACTGATATCCCAGAAGGATGTCAAAGAAGGAACGATGACCCCAACCCATCGGGGTTCAGACAAGCGCTTCTGTGTTTGTTCATCTGCTCATTTATTCCCTTATTCAAGAAATATTTACTAAGTATTTACCCAGTGGCAGGCATTTTGCAAGGTCCCGGGCACATGAAGCTGAATGATGCTCAAAATTACTCACAAATCACACAGGCATGGAAAGACAGAAATAATAATGCAGCTTGCTAAGCGCCATTACAAGGATACTTTAAGAAGCACTTTGGGAATCCTAAGAAAGAAAGAGCTAAATCCATTTGAAGGATTTAAGAGAGCCTCTGCCTGTAGGGGAGAGGCAGTGTAGGGGGTTCAGAGCATAGGTCCTAAAGGGACAGACCGCACAGGTTCAAATCCTGACTCCACTGGTTATTGGCTATATGAGTCGGCAAAGTTTACTTAACCTTTCTGGACCAGGTTCCTCCTCCGCAACATGGGACTGATAATGGCAACCACTTCAACCATAAAGATTAAATGAGTGCCTGGTACATAATAAGTGCTACTAGCTTAGCCAGAGATTATAGAAATTTACCCAACAAAGACTGTGCAGAGAGAAAAGTTCAGTTAGCAGAATAGCATGTATAAAGAGTGGGATTCATGAAAGGTCCAGTAATTGCAAGTATGATGAAAAAGTCAGTGTAGCAGGTTCATAATGTATACACGGAGAAGAATCAGGTTTAGTGTAGGGTCATATTGTTAGAGACCTTGAACATTCAGCCAAGGAGGTTAGATTTTGGCCCATGGGCAGTACAGACCCAACAAAGATTTGATACAGTCAGCTTTGGTTTTCTAGAACATTCTGCCTGTAATGTGAGGCCCAGACTAGGGGGTGGGGTAAGTAAGGTCCATGCCAGATGTGGAGATAAAGCATCACATAAAGGGTCTGATTTTTTTTTTTTATCACGAGTAAAACTATCTGTGGTCAAGGATGACAAGGCAGACACTGCTACTTTTAGCTGCTCACCAAGGAAAATTGTGGGGCACACCCAAAGCACAACTATTCCCATATCCTTACACCACTCTCCAAATTTGGGGGGGGTACCTAAATTTGCCTCTTCCCCCAACCCACAAAACGCTGGACCGGGATTTCAAAACTCACAGTTGGAAGTGCATTTGCAACCAGTCGATTTTATTAGCTTTACGGGTGTTCACAAATCACAGAATGTTTAGAAGTCGAAGGAAATTTATGGCAATTGCTAGATCCAGTTGTTCCCCACTTGGGGGTCTCTGGATTCCTAGACAGTCTGTGAAAGTAATAACAGAGATCAGTTCTATTTTCAGTACTTCTAAAAGCTTACCATATATTTAAACATTTAGTTAGTCACAAAAGAGCTTTCACATGCCAAGTAAAATGTCAACTTTCTTTACTTTTACTGGGCTTTTCTGATTCGATATGGTAACATCAGTCACCTCATGTTTATCACAATTTCTGACGGGCAATTATGAATGCCTTTAACTCAAAAATAAAACGAGTTAATTAATATTTATCTATTAGAAAAAAAATCCTTCAAATGTAAAAGTAAGGGAAACCAAAGAGGTCCTTTATGGTGTAAAGGTAGGAATCAGTCTATCGTCCGCAGCCTCCCCCAAAATCCTCCTTTAGCAATAACTTGATGGTAGAGTCTATACCTTCATTCCGATCCCACCTCCTGCCCATTTTTAAAGTGTAAGACCTACTCCTTACTGTGAATGTCTATTGGAAGTGAAAATACAAATCAGCACGTTTGGGGTTATCTAAATGTCAAAGGAAACCCTGAACATCAGCTCTCAAGAAATGGATGAGTTAAGCAATATGTGCTCTTAGTTGAAATTCTATTACATAACAGTAAATGTTTCTCTAGATAGTAAGGCCTTTAGGACAGGTTCTTGGGCTTTGTCTCTTGCACACCCTTCCCAGTAAACACTTA
The DNA here is from genome assembly GCF_018350175.1 of Felis catus. NCBI lineage: Eukaryota > Metazoa > Chordata > Mammalia > Carnivora > Felidae > Felis > Felis catus. The sequence continues at coordinate 120,140,895 of NC_058369.1, read as the reverse complement.
AAGGCACTGCATAAATGATGCATCACAATGTATCCCAACCACAAATGGATCCTGAATAAAAGCCTTTTTGGATAACTGGAAAATATCACGCAGGGATGAATGCCAGTGTTTGTAAATTCACCCTGGGCCTGAAAGTTATCAGATTCTAATCTTGCAAATGTCTATTCTCTTTTGTGTTCCAGGACAGAATTAGTACAGTAATTCCAAACACAGTCATACAAAGAATACGAACACGTTAATCCTTGAGTGACTGCATTCAAGAAGTAGGGTGAAATAACATTGTTTACAGTTAACAGGATTGTATCTCTAAACACAGCAACAGCAGTTACAATTCCATTTAGTTGTATTGCCAACTACACCTTCAGCTTTCTATTGTTAGAAATATAGAAATGACCTATGCTTTTATTGTACTTCTTGAAGTCAATGGCTCTAAAAATTAGGATTTCGTAGGCACTCAGTAAAATATCTGGTGACAAATAAAACTAAAAAAACACAAACACATCTCGTATTGGCAGCAGGTAGGGAAGTAAGATCTATAGAACCAAGAGGTCCATGGTCTTTTCTCAGTACGTATATCTTTATTGAAGAAGATGGTGTGGTGGTTTCTCTTGGCAAGTTTTTCAAAAATATGTGTATAATACAACAATTAGCAGCACAAGGAAAGGAGGCACCCATGACAGAAAGGTTGGCTCTGCCACTTAATAACTACGTGATTTTGGGTAAAATCTTCAGCCTCTCTGAATGTCAGTTTCCCCGTCAGAAAAAAAGACCATAACATCTCCTAACTAAAGCAATGTAAATAAAGTATTTAACATGGTGCCTGGCATATAGTAGGCATTAATCAAATTAATTTATTAGTCTATTTCCTCCTCGTGAACAGGCAGTGATAGGAAGTCTTTAGCCACGCCCCTTAACAGGTGCTCATCTATGTCATTCAGGTTGGGAGAATCCTTTCTGCTGATCATGTAAATGGGGCCTTGTGAGTAAGATCTGAGCTCACCGAGGGATGCTGTCCTACTGACTCAGTGACATCGCCCAAGCAGAGACAAAATCATGCCTGGACTGCACCAAACCTCTGACCTTGACATGCTTTCCCTCCTTCTGAAACTGGGTCAAGGACAATGAGGGATAGTTCATCATTTGCACTAACACAACCTTGGAATTACCTCAAGAGCATAGTACACAATTCCATTTTTGGAATTTTATGTAGCAGAATAGACGCAACCTGCTCCTACAAGCTCCATCATCTCGGTAACACATCTTTAAATCTCACAAGCGTATGCTCTCAAGGGCTGGGCTGGTCTCATTTATTAGAGGCCATGATCAGTTCAGGCAGAATCTTAGAGGATCTCAGTGTTTCCTCTACTTTGGAACCTAATCCTAAAATTCAACATTTGGCTATCTGCTAGGAGAAAACTGATGGAAATTCCACTTGGTTAGGAAAAATCATTGCATCTAAGCTCGGGCAAATAATTGGCCATCAAGAGTCAAACTCTGCATACTTGGCATATCTTTAAGATAGTGTGATTCAAGTCTGGAAGGAACTAAATGATTTAAAATTTTGCTGATATCCATATTATGGATATCATTAAAATTATGCAGATATCCATATTCTTCAGATGTTCTTGTCCCCTTCAACCAAAGGAATAATAGACAGATAAGTAATAAGCTGACCATGTTCTGTGCCCACTTCCCAAGGCAAACATTGTGACATTGGGTGGGGGGGGGGGGGACAGACACCCTCTAACTTCTCTCTCGCAAGCACACAGGAAGACTAGTCACAAGCCAACAGATTGTTTGTAGTGGGGCTGAGGTCTCATATGTTTCAGAAACATCAGAAAACACGGGAGACCAAAGGCCATATGCACACAATGCACACAGGCTACATAATAAGACCTCTGCAGCTCACACGGCAAGGGCAAGAAGCATTGATTTTTACTGGAGAGGACATATCAGGTTACAGGAATGCACACATTTAATTTTTATGAGACTGAAGGCTCACAGAAACAACAACAACAAAAATCCCACTTTGTGACACATTAATGTAGCCCGTAAGGTTACGTCAAACAAAGAGAAAAGCTTAATTGCGTTATCACACGCCCTTTGAAAATAAAATGTAATGCCCCAAGCCACTCTGACATTTTCTGTGACGCTGCCAGTCTCCAGGCTAGAGAGAGGCTGGACCCAGGTCACATCCCCAGATCCTCCTCTTTATATAAGTACACAGACATGGTATTACTCACCCCTTTCTGGTTTCTCTAAAGAGAGATTTTCATTTTCCAGGTAAGTCCAAGAGTCACCAGTCCTCCATCTCTCAGCCCCAAACCAAGAAGAGCCAGTAAGCAAGGCAGAAATGTGGTTTCATACCAGAACATCTCCTTCCAGCCATATGTAATTTACAGCGGAGTGTTTGCTTCATCTGTCACATGAGAATTATACCACCTCACCACTTACCCTGAAAATAAATATGCGCTCCTCATTCAGGTAAATGAGATCGGTTCAGAAGTAAACCGACTCCACCACTAAAACTTGCCTTTTGCAAAGAAAATAAATGTTTGAAATTTTCTTCCTGATGAAGATGATGTAGCTGACACTTGAATTGAAGAGACTGTTACATGGCCCTCATTCATATTAAGGCCAGCCCAGGAGAAGCCAGAGGCCCCGGGAGCTAAAAATGTCTGATAATAACTCCTTCTAAATCAACCGTTAGCTCTTATCAGTATGCAAAATCTCCCTGGCAAAAGTGGAGGGGAAGAGGTCAAAATGCACATCTCCACCGACAGTCATGCATCTGAAAATAAAACATCTAAAAATTAAAAAATAAAAAAATAGCTTACAAAATGACACTGAATTTTTACTAGTCCACATGAAGCTTTTAATCTACCAACTATGAATGACCCATCATTTAAGCTTCACAACAGCCTTGTAAATTTGAGAAGATATCATTTTTCCCATTTATGGGTTGGGAAACTGAGGCAGCATGTGGTTACCCAAGTAACCAAAGACTCACAGTTGGTTCTAGATTGAGTCATGGTAAAGAAACCAGATGGTCTAGGTGATAATTCCAGCATTTGTTGACCCTCTCTGTTTCTAGAGGAATGACAACACATGGTTTCTACTCTTCAGGTCCTTAGGACCTAATTACAAAAATAAGACGCTCACCCACTAAATTAAACAATGCCGTTGAGGAAAAAATCACCACTGCTCAACGTACATTCTTTTCACTATTTTCAGCTCACAGCCACATTAATTTTATGAACTTACAAATTGACAAAAAGATGCCTAAGAAGTTAACATGCAGTCATGTGTAAGTGATGAATCGCTAAATTCTACTCCTGAAAGCATTATTACACTATATGTTAACTAAGTTGGATTTAAATAAAATTTAAAAATTAAAAAAAATAATATTAACACAGTTGCAAACTTAAAACTGCACAATGAAAGCCAGGGCCACTATTCTGAATACACCATTTGTTAAGTTATTGGTGCCCACATGACCCTCCTGCTGAATATTTAGGTAAACTTTAATACCTAGTCTTAGGTATAATCATTTACCAGTGACCAGACTATATGGCTCACATTGGAGGAAAAAGAAGCGAACGTGGTTTTAAAACCAACGGTTTCAAACATTTAGTTATTTTACTATTGAGTTACAATGACCTATGGAGATATAAAGTTTTATCGTTTCTTTTTTTGAGGGTAGAAATCAAGCATTTTTTTTTCTTTATCTCCCTAAAATTTTATAATTTCTTTGGCAGCCCCTCTTCTTGGAACCCCAAAATTTCTACACACTTTCAACACACTTTCAAGTTTTTACATTTGGAGGAATTCACCTAGCACGGGATAAGGTCAACGTCAAGAAGCTATGAAAATAACAGGCAACAAAATCTCCACAAATCCCGGGACCTGCGTGTCAAATTTCGGCGTATGATTAAAATTCTATAAAAAGGAGCGAAGAACTAATGATCTAGCAGTTATAATAATTAGCAATTATATTTTCGGAGTCTCTAAGAATAATTAATTAGAGCATACCTTTGAGGTATTATTACGTCCATTATAAAATGAGGCAGCAGCGGAGATGAAGGAGTTGCCTCTGGCCAAAGGCAGAACAAGAGAAAGGACTGTCAGATACCTGAAATTCCTGAGCCCCTAGGCCGTCCCGTCCCGATCACTAAGCCTGCGCCCTCCCAGCCGGCAGTGGGGAAGTTCATTCCTCACAGGGCATCGACAAAGGACAAGAAGCTGTCTTTTTTTCTCTGTCAACTATTCCTCTCCACTAGAGCTATGGACCCCTTGGGTTCTCACGTGAGGCTTTTTTTCAGACTGTGGTTTCCTTGGCAGGCTGCCACCTGAAAGTGTAGTTGAATAAAGTGGGATAGGGAGAAGTCTGGATCTTTTAAAATTTTTATTACAGTAGATGAAAGGGAGACATGGGCAGAAGAATATAAGGAAGATTGGGATAATTGAACCTGTAACAGGCAGAAGTGACATGACTCTGAAAGTAATGTGTTTACACATTTGCAAACTCATATATAAACTACTATATCAGAAGTTAAGACCCACAGGGAAAAAAAAATGCTGTTTTGAACCTTTTACCCTAAAAGCATATGGCTGGATGCTATGTTTGCACCTCTAAGTTTTAAGGATAAAGGGTGCATATCCTTCCCCTATTAAAACGTGTAAATTTCAGCATCTTAAACATTAATACTCTGAAAGATAAATGCCCAAAGGCACAGACAGACATGAACAGGCAATTGACAAATTGCCTGCAAATAAATGGAAATAATGTTCGATGTTCCTTTTAATCAAATAAAAGCAAATTAAAATAATTTTTGCCTAATAAATTGGCAAATATTTCTTTTTAATGACTATCCAAATCTTGGTTAAAGGTCAAGTTTGATAGGCTCTGCATAGTCTTGATGATGATGAGGCGATTGGGACAAGCTTTGAAAGCAATTTAATAGGATGTATCAAAAGCCACTTGTTGGAATAATTCCCCTGGAAAAATGAGAGATGCAGACAAAGGTTTGTGTGTGGGAAGGTTCACCACAATATTATTTATTTCCAGGGAAAATTTCAAAACAGACTGTATCTAATCATAAGCAGAATAGCTTAAGTAAATTAAAACAAAGAGAAGATTATACCATCATTAAAATCATATTTTCAAAAAATAAATCATGACCTCGGGGAAATGTTCACAAAATAAGTTAAACGGAAAAAAAGCCAAACACAAATCTGCAAATACTCTATGAATTATAACTAGATGATATGGATGGATAAAGACATAAATTACAAAAGACTATACATCAAATCACCAACAGTGATTATCTTTGGTTAGAATTTCCTTCTTTATATGCTTCTGTATTTTCTACGAGTTTTAAAGATGAGGAAACAATAAAGTTCTCTTTCAAATTTTTTAAAAAGAAAAGTAAGGGAATCCTTAAACGAGATATAATTAACATTTTCTTAAACATGTTTGTGCAAGCCAGCTAAAATTCATCTTGACTCAGAGAGGAACATACCAGCAAGGAGATTTTAGGACTGGTTGATTCCCCATGTTAAAACTCTGGAACCTTCCCTTCCTAGCTACTCTTTCAGGAAAAATAGATTCTCCTGTGTTCCTCTCTGGGGTGTTTTTCTCGCAAGGTCAGCTTTCAGGGGGAATTTAGAGGCAAGAGAAGTTACCAAGACCACTATTTTAAAAGGTGTGCTCTAATATTAAAATCCTAGAAGACACTGCCAAGTTGCCTGGGTGCTCGCTGGCTTAGAAAAGAGCCATAGGACTGCATAGAGGCAACAGCCATAAATGACACAACAGAAAAATGATGGCTGCTTGTTTGAGAAAATATGCACAGAATATGCCAAAAAGACTCCTACACTGGATGTTTTTCTGAATGAATTTAAGTCCTGTCGCATGAACTAACGTAATACTAGGAATCCCTATGCTTTGAGGACCTCATTCCAAATGCATCCACCACACTGCCTTTGCCATCGGCTGGTAGAAATACACAAGTCTTCAACTCTATTAAACACATTACATAATTATAACATCCTTTCACAAAGTTTCGGTGTTTGTTTCATCTTTGCCCAAGCACCGTTTTAGCTAACAGATTCCAGAATATCTCTCCCCAAAACAACTAGATGCAGTAACTTGGAATTAGAATCACTAAAAAAAATAATAATAACTCATCACTGTTTGTAGTCACGTAAACTGTGCAATGACTCTCCCTCCATTGCATTTAGATGAAATTGAAACCCCTAACCTGGCTCGCCACACCTCACGTCCAATGTCATCGCATAGCATTTGCCCCCTTGCCCACTACACTTGGGCTGTACACTGATCTTTCTTCCTTTTTCTCAACCATGGCAAGCTTATTCCCATAACACTAGGTTTCCTCTATACCTGTAATGCCCTCCCCCTTAATCTCCAAATGATGGAATCAGCTTTGTTTTCCAAGTGTAGGTTAAGGGTAATCAAGTGAATGGATGAGATACCAATCCTGTGAAATGACGAATTCAAATTAACGTATTTTTAATTTGGTACTCTTGCTTAGGAAAGACTGATCTTGGTTTACCACCAATATTTGGAAAGTGCCTTTCAAACGCTTTCCCGAAAAACTGAGAGGTTCTAAATATCCAAGCCTGAGCCAGTGCCAAAAGCAAAAGAACGAACCAGGATTCTTTATCGGTTACGAGTCAAAATCTAGAAGGCTCTAACATCACCTTCCCTTGTCTGCCCTAACTATCGTTTCTTAGGGGGATGGTGGTGCTTTTTTCCTCTATGTCTTTCATTTCAAATGGTGTCACATTATCAATGCCATAAATACAGCATTAACTCAAAGTGTCATTTACAAGTACTGTGGAGGAGGCAGTCTCTGACGTGTCCCCTAACGATCCCAGTCTTCTAATATACACGTGTGTAATCTCCTCTCCTGAGTCCAGGCTGGGCCTAGTGATTTGCTTCTAATGAACAGAATATGGCAAATGTGATGGGATGCCACTTCTGAGATAAGATTAGAAAGAAAGACTGTCATTTCTCACTTTCTCCCTCTTAGAACCCTTGCTTACTCTTGGCCAGATAAACAGCCAATAGCCATGTAATGAGCTTGGTGTGGAACTTCTGAGGCCTGCAAGAGCCATGTGAGTTTAGAAACAGATCTTCTCCGAGATGAGGCTCAAGGTGACTGTGGCTCTGGCCAACATCTTGGTTACAGCCTTGGTTACAGCCAAGAGCCATGTGAGTTTAGAAACAGATCTTCTCCGAGATGAGGCTCAAGGTGACTGTGGCTCTGGCCAACATCTTGGTTACAGCCTTGGTTACAGCCAAGAGCCATGTGAGTTTAGAAACAGATCTTCTCCGAGATGAGGCTCAAGGTGACTGTGGCTCTGGCCAACATCTTGGTTACAGCCTGAGCCAGGAGACCCAGCTAAGGAATAACCAGATTCCTGACCCACAGAAACTCTGAGTTAATAAATATATGCTGGGGAGGGGCCCCAATTTGTTACACAGAAATAGCTAACGAACACAACTGTTTATAACCCAAACTACATACCTCACATTTTCTTTCTTTTTGTTAGGACTATAGTGAAAGAAAATTGTAGCTCCCTAAATTGTAAGAATAAAATCTTAGGTTGTGTAGGGTTGGGGGATATTCAAAACTAGAAATAATTACTCAGGATTTAGTCCCAGAGGAAATAATAACTATATTCGGGACATCGATCATAATAGCCGTTCATAGTTTACATACCTTTTTTTTTTTCATTTTTTTTTCAACATTTATTTATTTTTGGGACAGAGAGAGACAGAGCATGAACGGGGGAGGGGCAGAGAGAGAGGGAGACACAGAATCGGAAACAGGCTCCGGGCTCTGAGCCATCAGCCCAGAGCCCGACGCGGGGCTCGAACCCACGGACCGCGAGATCGTGACCTGGCTGAAGTCGGACGCTTAACCGACTGCGCCACCCAGGCGCCCCTACATACCATTTTTAAACCTAATTGTGTTTTCACATTCATGGCCATTTACTCCTCTCGCAAAGGCTATGAAGAAAGTATTATTACAATCTCCATCTTACAGATGAGGGAACTGAGATTCAGAGGATTTTATGACCTCCACGAAGGCAAAGACCTCTCTCTCTTGTTCACCATGCTTCCCCAGGGCCTCACTCCATATAGATAATAGGAAGCACTGCAAATCTTCAACACATGTTTGTTGAGCAAATGCTTCACAATGTTATCTCTACAGATGGTGACCTTGTTTCATGAAGTTCCCCAAATGACACACACATCAATTAATTAATTTCTTTTTTTTTTTTATTTTTTAATGCTTATTTTTATTTTTGAGAGACACAGCATGAGCAGGGGAGGGGCAGAGAGAAGAGGGGGACACAGAATCCGAAGCAGGCTCCAGGCTCTGAGCTGTCGGCACTGAGCCTGATGCAAGGCTCAAACTCACCAGCCATGAGATCATGACCTGAGGCAAAGTCGGACGCTTAACTGACTGAACCACCCAGGCATCCCTCAATCAATTTCTATATAGACCAGTGTAACACACATATGTATTTATGGAACTGGTATATGTGTTTCTCAAACAACATGAGCACCTTTTCTCAAAGACAGTAAAGAGATCATTCTCTAATTTAATCCTGTTTTCCAGACAGTTCTACACTGTCAAAGACAAAGACCTAGAGCTCTTTTATGACCAAACAACCCTTTCTCAGGAAATCAAATCTCTGCCCTCACATATCATTTCCTATAATCTTCCCAAGGAGGCTGGAGACAACATACCTTTTCTAAGTCATCAAAGGAGGTCATCGGCCAGCTCAGATCCTCTCATCCCCCACCACATTCCCACCCCTCCCCTGCCACCCTTGTCTGCCCCCACCCCATAAACATGGCGATGCACATGGCAAGTAGGAAGTAATAGGTCTTGTCAAAGGTCACTATAAAATAACCTCAGGCAATGTTAGATACAGGTGTCCACAGAAATGCAACAGAGCTGCTGACAGGGAAACGGGAGGTAGAGGGATTTTGATTAGGAAGTTTATATAAGCCTTAAATTCCTCTTCTTTTGAAAGTTTCACAGGCCACCGATCATTCAATCTAACCACAGCCTACTCCTTCCTATTATCTACTAAGTGTTTTCACACACACACACACACACACACACACACCCCAAAAAACAAACAAACAAAAAAAACAGGGAGCCATTAAATAACCAATTAGCTATGTTTTAAGAAGGTAAGAAAATCGTTAGGTGTGATTACTCATGAAATTGTATGTTTACAAATAGAGGAACTACAATATATCATGTATAAAGTAATAAATTAATAACAGACATCCATTCATTCAGCAAATATCGAAGAAGTGTCTGCTATGTGCCAGGGCTAGATGTTGGGAAAATGGTAATAAACTAAACATGCATGAGAAGAATCCAGATTCTAGTGGGACATAATGGATTTCCCAATTTAAAAAAATTACAAATCACTTACAGAAAGACAAATCTGAAAATTGATAAATGCTAGGAAGGAAAGGTTCAGGGTAGCAGGAATATTTACAGGGGAACCCTAATATAGATTAGGGAGCCAAGGAAAAGCAACTGTCATCTTGGCAGGAACGGTCTAGGCAAAAGGACAGCATATGCAAAGGCCCTGTAGCTGAGAAGGGCTTAGTGCTTTCGAGGATCTGAAACTCCAGGGTGGTTGGGGCCCCCTGAGTGAGGGGCTGTGCGCGGTGAGATGAGGCGGGCCTATCTGATGCCAAGACTGTGCTCCTGACTCTAGAGCTGTAGCCCAACCTCCTTCCCGGAACACCAGACTCCGCATCCCGTATTACTGGAGATCTCACACATAACAGGCTCCCTGATGAGTTCCACTTCTCACCACCAAACCTGTTCCACAGGCCATCTTCCCCATCTCAGCTGATGCAACTCCATCCTCCCAATGCCTCAGGTCAAGAATTTTAGCATCCTCCCTGATATCTCCCTGACCCCCACCCCCAATCTGTCAGCAAGCCCGTTCAGCTTTACCTCCAAACTAAGCCAAATGCCTTCTCAGAGCCCACGATCATCTAGTCCAAGCTGCCATGGTCTCTTGCCTCCTAACACGTCTCGGCTGCCACCCTACCCTCTCCAAGTCCACTCTTCAGCTACAGAGGAGGTCTTTAGAAGTGATGGATTCTCTTCTCAAAACTCCCCAGGGGCTTCCTTCGTCGCTAAGATTAGCATCCAATGTTCACAGCATGGTCTGCAAGCCCACCCATCACATCCCACTCCTTCCTCACCATCTTCGTGTCTGCATCCTTCCTTGCAGCCCCTGGAACACACCAGGCCCCTTGCACGAGCAGATCCCTTTGCCTGCAAAGCGCCTTCTCCGGACCTCTGCAGGAAGGACCCCTCCCTCCAGCCTCTCTACTCACATGTCACCTTCTCAGAAAGGCCTTCCCTGACTACCCCACCTGAAGGAGAAAAGTGCACAGAGTACCACCCACCCAGTCTAATCTTTCCTTTTAGCACTCACTACTATATAACACGTTATATATTTACCTACTTGTATAGACATTTTGTCTGTTGGAAGAGTTCTAGCTAAAGAGAGCAAAGGCACACTTTTAATGATGCGCTTTGTTGGGCTACCACACGGTCATCTCCAGAAGTCTTTTTGTAATAAAATGACAAATTCCCAGGAAATAGGTTCACATCTTACCAAGATTTGAGAAGCAAGAGAAGAAGAGAGAATGTGGCTAGGCAGAGGGACAAGAAGGGCAGTGTTTGTGGAAGACAGATCAGTGTCTGGGGAGGAGGGAAGGCCTGAGTTCCTGTGACAGGCACTGCAGTGGAACAGAATGTGCTAAGAGGAAGAGGGGCAGAAATAAGAGGGATAGAAGTGAGGGTGAGGGTGTCCAAGACCGGCTTCGGCTCCGACACATTTTTGTCCAAACTCAAGCCTAAAGGAAGGTTTTTTTCAGCCAGCATAAGACGAAGGAGATTAAGGTCTTCAGAGTATATATTTCTCTTGCCAAAAGACACGGCATGTGGGTTTTTTTTTTTTTGTAATAATAATAAAAAATCCACAACAAACTTAAATGGCAAACAATAGGGGATGGTTAAGAAATTATGGTATAGCAGCTCAAGGGAATATGACACATAATCATCGTTTTGAAAACTATGTAGCAATATGAAGGAATGCCTGTGGTATAGTTTTAAGTGAAGGAAGCAGCATTTTAAAACGTGTCTATGTTCTGATTAAAACTATTTAAGAATTGTCATCTGGACCAGGTATGGAAAGGAATGTAAAAATGAAAAACCAATGATTCCTTAGGGTTGTGACATTCTCTGTGATTTACTCATTTCACTCCATTTTGGAAGTTCTGAAATATTATGACAACAGTTTCTTATGCTGTAGGGACATCTATCCATATACCTAAAGAAGCTCCCTAGGCTGGTCTTCCCAGGAAGACTCACCTCACCAGACATCATATATCTCCCTCTGGGGCACCTGGGTGGCTCAGTTGGCTGAACATCCGCCTCTTGATTTGTGTTCGTCTCACGTGAGATCAAGCTCCACCTTGGGCTCCATGCCGGGTTTGGAGTCTGCTTAAGATTTTCTTTACCCCTCCCTCTTCCCCTCCCCTGCTTGTGCTCTCTCTGTCTCTCTCTCTGCGCATCAAAGCAACAACAACAACAACAAACAAATATCTCCCTCTGGTCATAGGAAATTCACAAAAAAGAACAATATTCTAGTATCCCTATAATGAATTCACTCAAGATTAATTATCTACTCTGCGTAAGGACTAAATGCTAGTTTCAATGAGGGAAATCAAACTGATCAAGAGTCAATTCTTGCTGTTAAGGAGCTTATAAGCCAAGAGAAGGAATCTATGACAAATATGAAAATAACTATAATAGAAGATATTTTTTAATCATAAGAAACATTTTAAGAAAATACTATGGAACTGATGATGCATTTGCTTTTTATTTGGGGAGATCGGGAGATGAGTATTTGCATAGGCAACAGGTGAGGTGTTGCAGGGAAGGGGTGTGCTGGATAAGTACGGATGTTCCAGGGAAGGGGAGAGTCTCAACATGGCAGAGAGGCACTTAACACAAATGAGAGTTTATTATGGATCTGGTTTTAATATGGGGTATACATACAGGGATGCTGGCTGGGGTTGGCCTGGCAGGCGGGGACAGGTAAAACAGAAGGTGAAGACTCTTGAGCAGAGAAATGACACATTCAGAGCCATAGGGTAGAACGATTTATTTCATAGTCACAACGGAAAGAGTCTGAGCTCAGGGACGAGATAAAACAGTTCTAAACCCCAGTTCCTCCATTTATAGGTCACATTTCCTTTATCATGTTGATTGGTTTGTCCCTTACCCTCTGAGCCTCACTTTCCTTATCTATAAAAAGGGGTAAGTCCGGCTCCTGGGTAGCTTTGTTATGAAGGCTGACATAGTAGGTCAAAACAGCAGGCTCAATAAAGACTCGATAAATAATTCTGTTCCCCTTAATTCTCGGTTCCGAGAAGGAAGTGAATGAGAAAGAGACAGGCAGAACAACAAAAATCACAGGACATTGTTCAATGGGGTCTGGAAGACTTGGCAATGACATGTTTGTGATGGCCAAGGGAAAAGGAGAAGTCAGCAACTGTCATGAAGGTTCAAGCTGAGGACCCAGAGGACAACAGTGGCCTCTGCTGAAATGGATGTGTCAGAAGAAGAAATGCGACGAAGATTAGTTCCTGTTGGACCAATCAGAAATTTAAGGAGCAGGAGCAGTCCATCTAGGACGAAATGGCCAGGGTGAACCTAGAAATTAGGGCTCCTGGCCCAGAAGAGAGATATGGGCTGCAGACACATGGAGTATGCTGTAAGATTTTCAGTCATTGACCATTCCTACTTCGAAGATCTGCAATGCTCCTATCAACCTTTCTCCACTGCCCCTCTTGGTATGTTCATCCCAAATATGTAGAGAAGTTATTAGATCAAAATATTCTATTTGGCATATAACCTAATTAAATTTAGCATCCTATATTTTTCCCTATGATGTGTGACATTTTTTAACAGCTTTCTTGACATACAATTTCTATACCACGTAATTCACCCGCTTAAAGTGTACAATTCCAATAGCCTGAGAATATTCACAGATTTGTGCAAAGAGCACCACAGTCCATTTTAAAACATTTTCATCATCTCAGGAAGAAACCACACATCCCTCAGTGGTTCCCAAGTCCCCAGCCCCACCTTCAGCCCTAGCAACCACTAATCTACCTTCTCCCTCCCTGGATTTGGCTATTCTGGACCTTTCATATATGTGGAACCATACAATACGCAGTCCTTTCTGTCCGACACTTTTTCTTAGCATAATGTTTTTAAGGTTCATGAATGCCGTAGCAAAGGTCAGTATTTCTTTTTATAAACATAATTTGCCAATATACGCATAGACCAACTTATTTATTCATTCATCAGTTGATGGACTTTGGGTTATTTCCGTATTTTGGCTATTGTGAATAGCACTGCTATGAACATTCACGTACAAGTTATTGTATGGACATCTATTTTAATTTCTCTTAGGTGTAGACCTAGGAATGGAACTGCTGGGTCACAGGCTCATGTTTAACTTTTTAAGGAACTGCCAAATTGTTTTCCAAAGTGGCTATGCCATTAGACAATCCCACCAACAATGTATGGAAGTTCCAATTTCTCCACTTCCTAATCAAAACTTGTTATTGTGCGTCTTTTTTATTATCGTTATCCTGCAGAGTAGGAAGAGACAACTCACTAGGGTCTTGATTTGCATTTTCTAGTAACTAGTGATGTTGAACATCCCTTTTGTATGCTTATTGGTCATCTGCATATCTTCTTTGTAGAAAGGCTATTTCAGACCCTTTGCCCATTTTAACTGGATTGTTATTTATTATGCTATATTTTTAAAACACAGAATTTTGTCTTTTGCGCTTTCACTGCGTAAAACAGAGGTAGCACATAGGCATAAATTATTCATCAACAACTATAAAAGCTTAATTTTTTTTGCCCTGCATGGAAACATCTATGTTCAACCTGTGGTGTGTGTGTGTGTGTGTGTGTGTGTGTGTGTGTGTGTGTGTTGTGTATGGGAAGTGGTGGCTATTGTTCTTATAAGTAAATGTTACCACATCAAAACAATGATTGTTAAACCTGTCAGGGGGACAAACTAATTATATTTAATTCTTTGTTTTCAATGTTAAAACTTGGTGTTGCTCTTTCACAAGCTGGGAAGACAAATTCAAGGCCAAACCAAGGACAATGCCTGTATTAGCGAATTCAGTAATCGGGGCAATATGTATATATCTATTTCAAAGCATAGCCTTGTTTTGCTGGCTTTGTCCATACCTGGTAATGTATGTACCCTCAACTCTAAAGACTTATTCCAAGCTTTTCTGGGGATCCATCAGAAGTTTATGCTTAATATGTGCTAAAAAAATGTCTGGTTATGAGCCATGTCACTCCAAACCTACCGGCTCCCGTAGGGTCCCACTACTACCTGCCCTGGGTGCTGTCTTCTTGATAGGTTTACCTACTCTTACAGGTTGAACTGTGCTCCCCCCAAATCTCCAGTACCCTGAAATGTGATCTTATTTGGAAATAAACTCTTTACAGAGGTAATCAAGTTAAAATGAGGTCCTTAGAGTGGGCCCTAATCCAATAGGACTGGTGTCCTTATAAAAAGGAGAAATTCACACACAGAGACAGAAGGGCACAGGAGGAAGATGATGTGAAGAGATACAAAAAAGAACACATCCATCTATGAGCCGAACTGAGACACTTAGAAACATTTCCCCTCACAGCCCTCAAAAGGAACCAACCCTACTGACACCGTGACTTTAGAATTCTCGAAAATAAATTTCTGAAAGCCACTCGGTCTGTGGTGCTTTGTTAACAGCGGCCATAGGAAACGAATATGTGTAGCTGTGCACTGGACCCTGCTGGGGCCTCAGCTGTGGTTGCTTTGGGAGGTGGCTGCCTCTCTCTTCGGAGAGGCTACTCTCTGATATAAATTATCAAAACTGCACTGCCTATAACCCAATGACCAACTGTGCCACCGTTTGTAGTTACAGTTGCTCTTGGAATGTCTAGTCACAGCTATTTTCTGCTCTCCATCAAGGACTCGGACTCAAGTCCAAGGCAGAAACCCTCCAGTCCTCTACTGCCACAAAGGACAATCCAGTCTTCCATACCGGGTCAATCTTATCCCGCCAGGCTCCCTCTCTCCTTAGGATGAGTAGGGACTCTTCCCTCCCCTCATCTTTCAGAAATCAATCCCCTAGTCATATTGATAAAAACCATCTCTTCAATGGTTTTTAAATCTGGCACCATTGTAGCTAAGCCACCATCACCTCTTGCCTGGACAACCACACTAACCCCCTGACTGGGCTTCCTGCCTCCAGGCTTGCATGCTCACAATACTCTATCGCAGAGACCTTTTTGGTGTCTGTCCTACGGGTAAGTTCTGGGAGGAGAGGGACTCTGGTTTTGATCACGTATCCCCAGTTCTTGGTGCGTAACGGGTGCTCGGTAAATATCTAATAAAGGAAGGGTAAAATGGAAAGAGAGAGGAAGGGAGGAAGGAAGCCAGGGACGGAGGGAGGGAAGTGTGGGCTTATACGCCCTTACATAAACTACAAGTCTATCTCTTCATTTCAGCAGATCCTTGCACTGAGAAAGGCAACCAAGTCAATACAAACAGAAACCTTCAAATAATCCCAAATGGTGTGGTTTTCAAATGAAATGACACGGCTTTCTATACACAGGGCCCATCAAGATGCAAGCCAGTCTCCAAAAAAAAAAAAAAAAAAAGGCATTTAGGGCTATGCGACTAGCGGTTGTCTTCCCTGGATTATCCTATGTATTAGAATCGCATTACACACCTGTCACCTCTCTGCATCGATCAGAAACACACGAGTCCTCTTTAAATGTTTGCTCTTCCCACTGAGGCACTAAAGCTGCTACACCTAACTTTGAAAAAGTGGTCCACGCGTTCTATTTCTCCATCTGGAGAATGGGTACATGCAAACCCTATCCCTCCCCCCCCCTTTTTTTTAATCGTGTTAAAGTACACACGACAAAGAATTTACTATTAACTATTTTTAAGTGTATCCTTCCGTAGTGGCAGTAAGACTTACACCGTTACGCAACCAGTCCCCAGAATCCCCCCTTTTTTTGAAACAAACATTAAATAACTAAAAACCACGTAGAGGAACATAAGACTTCCTACACAGACCCTCCTAAAATATCTGCTAAATGTTAAATAAAGATACAGCATCCCATGTGCAACCTTCCTTTTAAAGATACTGTAGTTGTTGTGCTTTACGGGGGGGGAAAAAGGCACATTTCCTCGAAAGGGTAAAAATGACCCTTGGGTGAAAGGGTTAACCTGTCTGTCTTAAGGCTGTCCCTTCCAAAGGGCATGTCAAATAATGACATGCAGTTTTTTTCTCCCTGATTTCTGTGAGTGCTTCTAAGGCACGTGAAAAAAAAACCAAAAAAAAAAAAAAAGGTACATCTTTGCCAGTGCTGCCTCCCTTCAATGAGCAGACATCACTGTTTTGTTTTGTTTTGTTTTTTTTAATGTTTTGAATGATTGGGAGATTAGCATGGGTATTTAACAAAAAGCGCAATTTCAAATTACATGCTTCTTCATGGTGCCAAAACTCTGCGCACCGTCATCTGCGATGACGTCCACCGGCACGGCATTAAGAATGGTGGTCGTTAGTCATCTGGCTTTGCAAAAGCTGGAAGACGAAATTGTAAACAGCGTGTGCTGGGACAGGCCATATTAGAAAAGAGGAGTGTCTTAAATATGGTTTCAATTTTTTTTTTTTAACCTCGCAATACCTTTTAATCAACCATGCGTGTGTCTAAATCAATGTGACCCATAGATACTTGCTCAAAAGGGGAACAATTTATCCGTGGGCATCCCAAGAAAGACGATAATCACCTCCTGGTCCGCCCTGGCAGAGGTTTTTATTTATATACAAGCTTGACCACCATAACCACATATATGTGTGGATATTAGAGTTGTTTTCACGTTAGTAGAATGCCTAGAAAAAGATCCTAGTGCCCCTCCCTGGCACTAGTCACAGATTGCACTATTAATCACGGCTTGTATCTCATGCATGAAAGACCTAGAGGTGCAGACAGAAACTGCACATGGCTAAGTCCAACCCCAGTCATTACTGGGAGAAAACAAATGCCAAATACCCAAAAGCAGATGACTCAGGCCAAGTGTGAAGACAGTACACTGGTAAAACAAGAGCTAAAATGTTTTACTCAAGATAATTCAGGAGCTATCTGTCTTGCTTAGTGAATGAATACCCAAAACCCTTTACTTTCAATCCCCAAAAGAGTTGAACAACTGACATCTTTAATCTCACCCTCCTTCCACAAAGTCCTCGAAAGTCAATCACAAATTAGCCTTAGAGGAAAGTTTCCCTAGATACCACTGAAAACACGGGTTTGTAACAGATGTCTCCGTGCAACTTTCAGAATAGGTCTCATGTGAAGAGGCTGATATACCCAAATGTATTTGTTAATCAGTCCAGGTACACGCAGCCTGGAGCTGGGAAGCAAAAGTTATTAGCAGAGACATCATTTAAGTACAAGTAACGCATGCAAAAGCATCAGGAAAAAAAAAAAAAGTTACTTGTAAACTCAAAGACAAATGCAATCATACACACAATTGGCAAATCGCCACCTGGAAACCACCCAGAACAGTGCTTATCTTTAGGTACTAATAAATGGGAGTGCTTGCCTCACCCCCTTCTAATGAATGAACACGATGCCCCGCCTTGTCAATCCTTCAGTTTCTTCTAATGAAAGGAGGGTAAAATTTTCCTGATGAATGGAATGACCTGACAGAAAACACAAATACTATCATCACAAAATGTAGAGGAAACGCGCCAGTTTGTACCAAAAATGGTTGTAAGTCATGTTTAGAAAGCACGTGGCCACATAGACACGTACTTGGAAACACACTGCTATGCAGGGGATAAGGAGAGAGGTTTGGGGTGGAATGACTCACGAATTCGGGAATGCAGAGGTTTTCAGCAGCACCAAGTCACAAGAGACCGTCCCTGAGATCTCTCCTCCCCTCCACAAACAATACTCGTTGTTGACTTGGAAAGAAGATGGGTGAGGAGTGTGGAAAACATTGTTTTTAATTTTGGGTTCTTTGCGTCCCTTAGTGAACGCACAAACTGACACGCCGTTAAACATTTATCAAAAGAGAACACGCTGATGTGCCTTGGGAAATACTGATTCTTCTAATACTTTAAAGGATGGCAACTAGAAAGAACTGTTACTAACTTCTGGACGTGAGCAAAGGGCAAGTTTGGTCTCTGCAATGACACAAAGCTTATTTAAAAGCTTAGAGGAAAACACAAGGGGACCCAGCTGTCTCAAACGAAGTAAGATTCTCCCTCCAGAAAGAGCTAAAGGAGAGGAGTAGCTGAGGCAAAGAAGTAAGCTGGCAAAACCACTGAAATGTGGTGATCTTGGCCTTCTCCAAAATGGAGGATTTCTAAGAGGCTGCATGCAAACCCAATCGTTAATATTTTGGGGAAAGAAAACCATTTAAGATATTTGAAACTCCTACAAAACTGAGTTCATCTGTGGCCCAAAGAATCCTCTTCTAAATTATTCAATCTGTACATTTTAATGTGTTTATTTTTGAGAGAGAGACAGAGACAGAGCATGAGAGGGGGAGGGGGAGAGAGAGACAGAGACAGACAGAGACACAGAATCCAAAACACACTCCGGGCTCTGAGCTGTCAGCGCAGAGCCCGATGCAGGGTTCAAACTCAGGAGCTGTGAGACCACGACCTGAGCCCAAGTCGGACGCCCAACTGACTGAGCCAGCCAGGCGCCCCTGGACGTTTTAATTTTTATTGATTATATCTCCTTAAATATGTTTTGGCACGTGCCTACAACAACTACCGGTTAATTTCAAACTCTGAATGCTTTACTGCAGTCCCTTTCCGTCAATAGATCATAGAATATGAGAACAAAAGACACCGTGGAGATCAGATAGAATTGCAGGTCCCAAACCTGGCCACACTTTAGAAACACTTTGGGAGCTTTTAAAAAATACAAAGGCCCAGGCCCCCACCCAAAAACCGATCAAATCAGAATCGGGGGTGGGGAATAGGTATTGGCCTTTGTTTTATAAACTCCACGGGTGGTTCTGTTGGGCTGCCAGATGAAGAACCATTGAAGCAGAGTCCAGATTCGCATTGCCTGACACCATTGTCACTTGATGACATGTGCCTGCAGAGCACTTGAACTGTGACTGGTCTGAACTGAGATGCGTGACCAATAACCAGATTTCAAAGATTCAGTACCAATAGCAACAACAAAAGCGCAAAATATCTCATCAACATTTTCATATTGATTATACGCTGAAATGATAGTATCTCGGATATACTGGATTAAATTAAATGTTATTAAAAAATTAACCGTTGCTTGGGGCGCCTGGGTGGCTCAGCGGGTTAAAGAGCCAACTCTTTGATATCAGCTCAGGTCGAGATATCGCAGTGGTGAGATCTAGCCAAAGTAGGGCTCTGTGCTCAGCGTGGAGCCTGCTTAGCTCTGCCCCCACCCCCGCCCCCCACCCAGCCTCCCCTGCGCATGTGTGTGTGCACTCTCTCTCAAAATATATAAATGAATTTTTTAAAATTCCCTGTTTCTTTTTGCCTCTTTAATGTGGCTACTAGAACATTTTAATTACATAGGTGGCTTGTATTTATGGTTCCCACTGTTGGACGCAGCTGGTCAAAACTAACACTCTTTTCTCACAAACAGAGAAACTGAGGCAGAGAAGCATAATGAATTGAAGGCAGCACTTAGGGGATTCCCTCTTCCAGTGTCAGGCTTTTCCTGTTGCCATAAACCATACTGTTTGGCAGAGTTATGGCAGGGCCTTTGAGCCATCCATCGGATTTCAAATCTTTCTCGCTTTTGTCTTGCTAATCATCTCTTCTAAGATTTGATATGAAAATCTACTTCGCTTATGGAAAAATGTTCCCTCTCCCATTCTACACACACTTGTGACCTGGTATTGCAGGGTTACTCTGGAAGCAGAGTCACCAGAACGGATACTCAAAAATAAATCTAGAAAAACATTAGCATAAGAAAAATGCAGAGAATGGACCATTAAGGCTTTTAAGATGTAGATAGTTGAGCTCTAGCTTGGGAAGGTCTCACCATTACCATGTGGTAGTTTAATAAATAACCGGCATTCTGAAAGCCATCTTCAACACAGCCGGCAGTCCCTGCTCAGAAGTGAGCAGTTTGAGAATTGAGCATATTCTCTTTCCTCCCAGAAGGCAGTGTTTTTCTGGACAAGGCTGTCATTGCAGGAAGGCAAATCAGGCTGTTCATAATGGTATGCCACAGCATACCTAGGTACCCTGGTGGAAACAGATTTGATCCTCAATGCCTTCTATCCTCTGGTGCACAGATCAGTACCTGGTCATTCAGAGGCCAAACAGCGTCGTCGCTTACTTAAGAGAAGAAGATCTTGTTTTGATAAAGTGATAGGCCCCTACCAGGCCTGGCAAATGGAGCTAAATGTATTTCTTCTTATAATCAGCTAATTCAAGCAAAAACAAAGATGTTTTTTGTTGCATGTGGTTTTCCCCCTTGGGAAGCCAGCAGAGAGAATTGCATAAAATTGGCTGAAAAGTGTTGTATTTGAGGAATCATGCAACACAGGGGCTCCTCAGTGTAATAAAAGAATAAAAGAGACCTGAATTCTGATATAAAGTGTTCATGCAAAGAGCTGGAAAGGAAACCTACGGGTCAAGCCAAATAACACATACAGTGGATGCATTCAAGATTTCTATTGAGATATTCTTGTTCCCCATCCTAAATACAGCATAACCTAAATGTCATCTTAAATCAGATGTGTGGTGCTCTGGAGCCCCCTATGTTGCATGCGTGATTTCTATTAGCTGTGATTAGTCAAGTTTTGCCAGTCAAACCTCAAAGAGCATACTTCTAGACGCAACTCACTTCTGATGTAATATTCACCTCCAAGTACTCTCGTATACTTCTAGACGCAACTCACTTCTGATGTAATATTCACCTCCAAGTACTCTCGTATACTTCTAGACGCAACTCACTTCTGATGTAATATTCACCTCCAAGTACTCTCCTATACTTCTAGACGCAACTCACTTCTGATGTAATATTCACCTCCAAGTACTCTCGTATACTTCTAGACGCAACTCACTTCTGATGTAATATTCACCTCCAAGTACTCTCCTATACTTCTAGACGCAACTCACTTCTGATGTAATATTCACCTCCAAGTACTCTCGTATATACCAACCTGGAAAGATAATATATTAGAGAGAGGTTCTGGGCAAAAGTACATCTTCCAGAATGAAAATAGCACTCGTGGCTCTATTCGACAGAAAGAAAGATTATTTAACTTTAAATAATTGCTCGGATCCCTTCTTCAAAGGTGATAAAGGAAAAAAGGAAGTGACAAAAGTGACTGCCTTATTCTAAAATGGTCTTTTGGACCATCTTTAAGTTCTGCCTGGTTTTTAGTCTCAAATCAAATCGGGAGGGTACAGTTTAACAGGGCATGTCTAATAATAACGGTGAAATGAGAAGAATGGTTTTCCAATAAGGAGGTCAATGTGAAAAAAAAATGAACGTTACAGATCTATCAGAATAAACAGGATAGAAACTACAGTTTTTACAGTCAGGGCATTCATTCAAAATATCTGATAAAAAAAAAAAAGTTGTCTTTGAAAGGTTACGGATCAAAAGGCTTAAAAAGAGCACAGTATCCAAAGCCATAGGTAATGTTTCATTCATGACCAGGGTATTTATGGCGGCCTGGCTCATGGAAAGAGAACTCGGCCCGGAGGCAGGGACTCTGCTCGTAGGCTCGGTTTGGTACTCTCGAGCTCTGGGCTTCGGTGAGCCCAGGGACCAGGCCTTAGGTTCTCCCCCGAGGAGAGGAGTGATGAGGTTGGTCTGTCAGTGAGAAGGCCTCCCCAGCTCCAGCTCTCTATACGCCACAACAAGCCTTTCTATCTCACCATCAGCATCCTTGGTCCAGAAGGCATTCTTACTCTCCAAGGTTAGTTCAAGCCAAATGCCAACATGGTAGTTTTCAATCCTGGTTCATTTTTGGGTGGAGATTAGAAATGTAAACCTTGAAGAAAGAGAAGGAAGCGACTACAATATGTGTTTTTAAAGTGTTAAGTCGATTCTGATCAATTTCTCAGAACACAGAAAGAAGCAACAGTGTGAGCTTCAAGGAAAGAAACACAAGAATGCCAAAATAGCATGCATTCAGACATTTACCCAAACTTTCTAAATTTTATTCTGAAAGTCCCAGAGCCTCAAGATGAGCTTCAAAAACTTTACTCTCGTTTCTGGCATACGGTTATCACTACCTGAAAATTTATAAAAGCCCTCTCTCTCTCTTTTTCTCTTATGTTAAATCCATGATTTGGGATTCCCAACAATGGAATACTAATGGATCCTCAAAATCACGAATTGCCGATCTTTTCCTAATTATAAAGTGCAAGAACTTTTTAGGGAAAACATTAAACATGATGTCACTTTTAAAGTGTCAGAGTTTCTATTTAAAGCAATGTCACAAAGCAGATAGCTTATTTAGTTTACAAATAGCGATACACAAAGGTTCTTTAAGTCTGCTTAGCATATCCAATAGTGCTTCTTTCTCACACTTAAATGTTTAAGGCTATTGCCTCCCAGTTTATTACCTTATCTCAACTGCATAATGTTCTTAAATAGCATTCAGAGAGATAGTACTAGATTTAAATTTTTAAACACTAATTTATAAAAAGCATTGGTAGATTCCCATAATACAGCTGGTAGTCAAACTGGACAAGATAATGAATTGACTGAGATCATTGTTCCATCTTCATCCAAGAAAGCTGCCTCTAAAAAAGGATCTTAAATTGCTGTAGAAATCCAATTTGTAAGAAGCAAAAGAAGCGTATAGATGGGAAACACCAGCCATGATCACATTAATTTTGTGACTAACAGCACTGCTTTGAAGTGAAGAAGGAGAAAAAAAGATGACAAACATAATAAGTCCACTCAGATCCCCAATTTTAATCTAACCACGCAAGCAGAAGAAAACCAACTACAAAGTTCACGTCTTGAGGATACAGCAAACATCACCTTCCCACAGAACAATTTTCAGCTTAATAAGAAATTAACTCCAATGCGAAGGAAATACTATAGGACAGTGATGTACCGTTGCTAAAAGGCAAATTAGTAAGAAATCAGGAGACCAGGAACTTGACATTGGTACAAATAGCAAGGAAAGTCCATGATTAATTGGTTTTGAATCTGCAGGTGTGGGAACCTGACAGTTAGTTGTATGAAAATCTTCAATCTACTGTAATTGAAAAGCTATACAGGAAAAGTCTCTCTGGCAAACTACCATTCAATTAACCTCCTATTCAAATAAAAGCTGCAATGTCACAGAGGAGTTTCCATGCTTTTATGGGAACGTTCTAATAAACTCTCTACTTATGTAGAAACTATATAGGGTCACAACTGACTTCTTATTGACAGGCAGTTTATGGATATCAGCAATTTACATTCAGAAACAGCTTGAAGATATATCAATTGAGCAAACATGCTTATCCTCAGTCAAGTTGAAAAATACAAGTTGTTACGCATCAGTTAGGATTTTAAAATAACAGGTTTATATGAAATGCTACAAGCAAAGGAAAATGAGGACATTTACAGGGAAGCGCAAGCGAGTTCTATTATTTTCTTTTTAAGTTTTAAAACTAAAGTAATAGCGTAATAGCTGATATTCAATCAACAGCATCCTATTTCAAAGGGAATACGTATCTAGGTTTGTATGTGGGAACTGGTTTTTTTTGTTGTTTTATTTCCATTTTTAGGTTTCTTTTTTAAAAACGCCTTCCTTATTAAAACTTAAGTACTTATTAAAGTGATTCATGAAGGCCCATGGAAAAAGGAATTTTTACCTGACACATTATTTAACATGCTTCATAGCAGTTAGAACCTACTGCAGTTCACATGCTCATGAACATTATTTTACCCGGGAAATAATGGTCTTATTCACACACACACACACACATGCACACGCACGCACACACACACACACACACCTTCCACACAAAATGCTATACCAAGTCCCAGGAAACTGACAAAGGCAATATTAAAATTCAGTGTGAAGTAAGAATTCCATTTCTGCATTTCATCTATGAAGATACAGGACCGGCCTCATTTAACCAACTGCAAAGTTCCTTTCTGCTTCATAAGCATAAGAAACATCATCTTACCATTATCTGTAGAATAAAATCAGCAACGTGTTGCTTCCTGCAGTCACCAAATCAGGTTTTTTTCCTTCCTTTCTTTCTAGTAACTTCTTTTTCACCAGCAAGATTAGGAAGAAAATAAAGCTTTGAGGATTTGCCTCAGAATATCAGACCACAGATTGTGAAACTAGCTCTTAGTCAAAAAGAAGAAGAAGAGGAGGAGGAGGAGGAGGAGGAGGAGGAGCAGGTCTGCTATTTTACAATCACTTCTGCAATCCAGGGGTACCTCCTGGCCTCCGGTACCTCCTTTCCTCCCTCGTTCGCTAAGTTTCTTTTAGTAATGAGACTAATTTTTCCAGTAGCCTTGAACTCCCCCGATTTGACTGACATGGAAAATGTGACTAAAAACTTGTAGAACTGTCTAGCCTCCAAGCCTACACAGAATCAACTTTGTTGGAAGTGTGGAAGAACCCCTCGCAAGCAGCTACTTGCTCCTTGCGACTCCTGCACTCCACCGCACACAACACCAAATAACAGTGCGCCATCTAGCTAGCAAGTTGCAGTCTCCATTCTAGAAGGGGGGACGGACACCTTCAAACCCTGGGAGTTAAGAACTTGTCAGGGTTCAGCTGCTCTGAAGGTCCAATTGTTTATTTAAATAAAAAAAAAATATCGCTACTGAGATAATCCACATCGAGTGGATATGGGAAAATTTAGGTTATAATGGCACTACAAACTTTTACATCTAACTTTGATTTACAAGATAAAAGCAAGTTTTAAATTAAAAGGGCTTTCTGTTAATAGAGCTTATTATTCTGAAGACGGGGAATGATTTTCTTCGAAAGTTGTCCCTGGGTGCATGCCTATTATCTTTGCTTTTCCCCTTCCACTAATGAGCATTTATCTAAAGAGCCTGTTAATCCTCTGATGTGTGCTTCTGGTCAGAGGTAACAGTTTGAATAAAACCACTAATCACTGATCACTAAATCACTGATCATTAATCACACTCTCCAGTGCTGGTGACCGGGCCATTTTTTCCTTGAGGTCTATACATCACAAACAAGAAGTTTCACATTTTAGATGCACATGTATTCTGCCGGGGTTATACTATTTCATCTCTAGAGGTGAATAAATAATAAATACGGCCGCAAACTTGGGGAAGGATGTCAATTAGACCCCAGACACAAGTTTCACAACTGCCTTCCCCGCAGCATGGCTGCTTGAAGAAAGTAGATCTGATTATAATAAAACATGTGTGTTCTTCAAGAAATTCCCACATACTCGGAATATAAATGTTCCTCAATTTAGCTTCCGCCAACTTCAAATCAGAGAGCACCCA
The DNA here is from genome assembly GCF_018350175.1 of Felis catus. Lineage (NCBI taxonomy): Eukaryota > Metazoa > Chordata > Mammalia > Carnivora > Felidae > Felis > Felis catus. The sequence continues at coordinate 120,115,234 of NC_058369.1, read as the reverse complement.
GATCCTCTGCGCCGCTCAATCCAAAACTCTGTCAGGAGGTCTTTTTATTTGATTTCTGCTGCTTACACACACACACACACACACACACACACACACACACACACCCTCCCCCACCACCAGTTCTTTTTACTTTTATCCCTTAAACGCGTCACACGCAGTGTTTTCACTTCAACTGCCAGATACTAAGATTCTGACTCAATTCAGTGACTTATGTATTTAGATTTCCTCTTCAAATATAGAAACTTAAGGTTAAGAGAAAGAAAAGCATCCACCAGTTTATTGTGAGGTACTTCGGGTTCAGTGACTCACATTCCCTCGCTTTGTAAACGAAACGTTTAACTCTTGATTCGTTCAGCTAAATTTGATTTAGTCAGCACCCTCACTTCTTGGCCTTCCCTCTTCCGCTAAACGGTTGGAGGAAGGCGCTACGTAAAATTAAGTACTTTATTTGCAGTGAGTGTGTGGTTTTCCTAAGTCACCACAGGGACGTAGTATTATCCTAACGACTCTAAACATTTCTTGAGATGCCTTTTCTATCAGGACAGAGCAGTTGCGCCTTGGGGAAGAGGGCTCGCTGGTGCCTTCCTTAAATAACAGAAAGGGGCAGATTGCGTGTGCGGCGATCAGGTACTGTGCTCCCTTCAGACCCCAGAAGCTCTTACCGCACTCTGGGGACAGTGATCGCCCCGGGGAAAGCAGTAGAAGGCAGAGGCGGAGCCAGAGTGATAACGGTGTGGGCGGGGGAGGGGGCAGAGAAGGAGGGGTACCGGAGGAGAGGGCAATAAAGATGCCCAGGGAATGGGCGACTGTACGAGTCTGCTGGGGGAGGTGGGGGGGGGGGGTTGGAAAAGCAGAGTTGCTTTGTCAGCATTTCTAAACCCCGAACTCTTGAGTATCTGAAGCTGTTAATCAAACACTTACTGGCCTGCAGAATGACGTAATGGACCTGTATCCAGCCTTTATTCCTTGACACATGTCAGAGAGGGAGGGAAAAATAAAAATCGCACACACTCTGAGGACTCTGACAACGCCACCTACAAGCAACCCACTCCAGTTCCTGGCCTTGAATGAGCATCAAGTGGGGGGTGGCACCCGTTCAGGGAAAGTTGGGGACGGGGTGGACAAGGTCTGGGGCTTTATCTACCGGATACTCCCTCCCCCAGGAAGTAATTCTATGGCAAAGAAGAAGCGCGATGCAGCTGCCGGGAGAAAACGTGTCCTTGGTTCCTTCGCGCCTCTTTGCCCCTCTAAGAACTTCATGAAAAGTTTAAGTGGTTGCGTGGAGAAATCTGCAGGAGAGGAAGGCTCCGCCGCCGGGTCCCGGGAACTGCCACCGCGCTGCCGCGGCAAAACCCGGAGCTGTCATTTGGGGCAGCGGCGGGGAAGAGGTAATGATGCCAGCGAGAACCGGACGGAGGCAGGAGACGACTGCAGGAGTGAAAGCGAACAGAGCCGCGCCACTCTCGAGCCTTCCGCGCCTGGGGCGAAAGCCAAGTGCCCTTCAAGGGCCACGTCCCCTCCCCGGGCGCGCGCGCCCACCAGCTGCGGCGGGCCGCCCTGCGGGAGAGGTGGCAGCAGCAGGCTCGGCACCGGGAGGGAGCGAGCGCCCCGCGCGCCCGCCCGCCCCCTAGGTGACCCGGCGTCCTCGCCGCGCCCGCTGGAAGTTTGCAAACTTTCTCCGGGGGTTCCGCCGCATCACCGGGAAGTTGGGGACGCGGGGGGAGGTTCCTGGCTCGCCGTCTCCGCTGCCACCGCCGCTGCCTCCGCTCGACCGCACTTCTGGAGGGTTCCGCACCTTGCCAGGTCTCTGGAGGCAAACACACACCCCCGATTCATAACTGTTCCCCGTGTCAGGGAAACACACGCGCGTTCCCACACACGCACCACGCCGGGGAAGACACGGCGCTCGCTCCACGTTAGCATCCCTCCAGTCGCACGGCGCGGCGGCCACTGAGACGCGCTCCAGAACCGACACGGCGTGGGGTCTCTGGGGTGGCCTCAGGACACAACAGAATTCCACAGTCCACCAGCATTTGGGGCCGGACTTCCCTCTGGTCCGCCAAAGTGTTTACAAACACAGATCACCCTCCAAAAAAAAAAAAAAAATGCATCGCATCTTCCCTACGCCTTGCCCTGTGACCTGCCCACTGGACCAAGTAATCTCGCGGCTGCTGCCGAGAACCAACCCCTGCAAACCAAGTACGCTCCCGAGATGGCTCCCGCGGCAAGTGCAACAAAAGTAGCTAAATGCAAAAGCCCCAGAAGTGGCCGAGCCGTATTTTTAGGAACTTACCAAACAAGTGTGGAGAAGGCAAGAGCGGAGCCCGGGTGAAGGGACCACGTTGGACTGAGCAAAGATTACAATACATTCTATTTAGAGTGCATTACATCACCCCCCCGGTGACGTCACGTGGGATTCCTGAACTTCTAAATCATTGCGGTCCGCGGGGGAGGGAGAGGAGGGGCGGGGCCGGCGCGCCAAGGGGGTGGGCCCCGCCCCGGCCCCGCCTCGCCCCCGCCCTCCCCCCCCCGCCCCCCCAAGAGCGGACCCTGGTGCACCCGCCGGGGAGCGGCGGCCGCGGCGGCGACCGCGCAAGCAACAGCTTGCAGAGCCCAGCGCCGTGTGACACGGCTCCCTGACATTAGTGGTGTGAGTCAGCTTGGAAACAATCCTCACGGTTTCAGACAGGACCACGGAGGAGGCACGGACACAGGCTCTCCAAGGAGGGCCTGGTAGCGTTTGAAAGATGTGGGGATGGGACAGGGGGGTGGGGGGCTGAGGGGGTGCCAAAGGGTGCGGGGAAGAGACTTTCTACAAACACAAATGCAGAACGCTGCCCCCTTCCCCCACCAGCAGATGTCCACCTCCTTTTTGCCTGCGACAGTCGTGACCTCATTAGAGTGTTCCCTGAATCCTGGCTTCCCAGAACACTCACTCGGCACCCCTTTTCACCATCCCCTACGCCGCCTCACCTCCAAGGGAATAACTTCTTTACTGTGCACCCTCACAAGGAATACACAGCCCCCACCCTTTCCAAGCCCCCTGCTTCGTGTGTCTGAGAAGCTGGAGGGGAGATAGTTTCTCCAGGAGGCTAAAGGTGAATCACAGCTAGAGCCAAGTGATGAGCCTGATTTAGACTCAACGTCAGAGCCGGAAGGGCCCTTGGCGAACACTTCCAGAGCCTCCTCTGTAACTCGCCCAAGCTCACAGGCTGGCAAGTGGCAGAGCCGGAGCCAGAATGCAGGATCCGGGCGTCTGGTCTGCAGTATCTTCCTGACAGCTCCGTTGAGGGAGGGAGCCTGACGTTTTCAGCAGTGGCCAGTCACCATCCCCATCTCCAGCTTAATTTCCATTCGGATTTCTCCTTGTGACTAGGACTCAAAGGTAAGGTATAGGCTAAATTCCAGCGATCCTAGATGACCACTGTCATCCTTGCAGGGGCTCACCTTCACAAAGCACTCGCACCCATGCGAACGCCCCTGCTTCTCACAAGGACTGAGCACAGGAAGCAGAAGTAGGACAGGTGTTCTTATCCCCCATTTTACAGGTGAGCTAAGGCAGGCTCCAGGAAGCTAGGTACCTGGCCCGAAGTTACTTGGGTAAGTAGTGGCACCACAACCCCTGTTTTCAAACCCCAGATCCCAGCTGGGCTCCCTTCTAGAACCAGGATGGGAGCATTCCGTTCTCATGGGTTATTTGGTAGTTAGAATCTCTGCTACGGACGTGTTGGCTGGGAGTCAGAGTTTTGCTTAGGAACAGTTTAGCCCCCATTAACAAACAATAATCATTTCTGACATTTATGTAACATCTAACATTTATATAGCACCTCTTATCCCAGTGCATCATAACCATGACTGTGCAGTTTGCCAGAGAATCATGACTGGACTGGCTAGAAACTGTAATGCTTTGCCCGGATCATCACATAGTACTTTCTGAGCTGGTTTTGGTATCCTAAATCGAAGAGTCTGTATTTCCTTTCTGCTTTTAAGTGTTTAAACAACTCCCTGCCCTTCAGTGTTCCTTGAGACCACAGGGACTGGCGACTCTTTGTTTCTTACAGCCTTATTCAAAGTTCATCACTGAGTTTTCTATTTGTTCTTTTCCACATGTAACCCCAAAGGAACTGCAAAAGAAGGGCTCTAGTCCTAACTTGAAATCTTCACCAATAAAAGTTTAAATATGACAGCTTAATTCACTGGGTTTACAGAAGAAAGAAATAGCCTACTGAGGAACAGCCTTCTTGCCCACCTTCCCACTCAATAATGAGGATAGCCTTTTCCACCCAAAGCAGGTAGTCTACCTACTTCTCTAGCAAAGAAGTGTGAGCCAAACAAGGAACAAACCTGAGACCAAAGCTTGAAAAGCTTAATATATCAGAGCTCAGTCAGAGAGCTAATCTTTTTTCCCCGTTGACCAAAGGAATAAAATGGAGAACTGAATAAGCAAAAATGAAGTGATAAAATACTTAAACCCCTGTAAGCAGTTAATCAACGTATAAATTTAACACATTTAATTCTCAGTATTCTCTATATATATATTCTCTCTCTCTCTCTCTCTCTCTATACACACACACACACACACACACACACACACGTATACATATGAGTTTTAATGCAAGTAGTTCATCAATTTCTAATACTATCCAAATCATTTGTTCATTTTTAACAATGGTTGCTGGTCTTGCATGTTCGACATGCTTCCACTAGGTAAACAATGCTCCCGTCTGAGCCATGATTGACAAAGGAATACGCAGGTAGCTTTTCCAATAACTTCCCCAATACCTTGATAATCATTAGGCTATATTGGGTCTCAGTAGGTAGAGAATTTCTCATAATATCAGCAATATTGTTCATAATATTGTTCATGGTGAACATAGCATCTGCTGAACTGATAGCAATTTCATTCAAAATACCTATCCATTGTATTATAGGGTATGTATATATATCTCAAATCTTTGTTGCCATCTAAGTCATGCACACAAACTTTTTGAATGTAAATTAAGGAAGAGACATAGTGTCTCTGACTTTGGTCTCTAATGTCAGGCTGCCTGAGTTCAAACCATGGCTTTGCTACTTGAGGTTTAACTAACCTCTGGGTCTCCAATTCCTCATCTACGTAATAAGGTGATAATTCTAGGAACTCAAATAAGTGAAGAGCCGTGCTTGGCACAGGACAAATACTATATAAGTATTTGTCCTCATTCTCATTTTGTATTAATGAAAGTAATGTGGCTGATGTCGTGATAGTAGGGCATTTGGTGATTTTAACAAAGTTGGGCAAATAAATGAAAAGAGAACCTGTTTCTCCATATTTCTCCCAACCCCAACACTAACCTCTGTATGCGCCATCTGTACGAAAGAGGCTCTCATCTGTCAAATCATACCCATAGAGCCCCCATGTTTGTAGACTCAAATTCCTGTATGGCTCATATTCACCTGCTCTCCTCCAGGATCCCTCAGAGCCGAAGTCCCATGGAAACGGAAGTTCCCAGAAGCAGCCATGAAGAGCATCTCTAGGGGTAGGTACTTTGGCTGGTGGTGGCCATAACCTGAGAATTTTCCAGTAGGAAAATTCTACTTCTGGAAAATTCTCACCTCCAGGAATCTCATCTCACCCACTGGGACTCCATCCATTATGGCCTCACGGACACATGGAGATGGGGATCTTGATAACAGAGTCGAAGTAAACTGCCTGGGGTACCACCCACCCAAGGTCCTCCTTCCCAATCCCACCCCCCCCCCGAAAGGGTAGGGGCACATGCAGGGCACAAGCCCACTGGTAAGGTATCACGCTGGTTACACCTATGAGGGGCTGACTGGCACCTTTATTGGCCAGTGAGAATAGATGAGACCCCATGCTAGACAAAGGGTTAACCCTTTAGTTAGTGGGCCAGAGGGCAGTCCAAGGGAGCCTTGGGCCAGTGGGATAGCACAGAGCCTAGAGTAGTGGGTAATTACTAACCCCTATGGAAGAATTTTCATATTTTAATATATTTACAGCCTTACCAGTGCTTACCTACTGAATATTAGGCCTGAATAGAACCATCCCAAGGGTCCTCAGATGAGGAAGAATCCTTTAGCCTGGTGCTTTGGATTCTGTCATTTCTCCAACATTCAACAAAGGGTGGCAGGTCTACCAGGTGCTGGGGATTAAAAAAAGAAAAAGGTCTCCTGCTTCCCAGTTTCTAGGCTCCCACAGAAGTTATCAAACCTAGCAACATAAGAAGCACTTGGGCAACTTGTTAGGCAATTTTTTGGGGTCAGACTTCCCCCAGGGATTTCAGTTCAAAGCTCTGGCACTGAGCTCAGGATTCTGCATTTGTGATTCTGATGCAAGTGCTTGGCGACCCCACTTTGAGTGACTCTGGTTTAGTAAATTCATAGATGGCCAGTGACCCAGGAGAAAGCTGGGGAAGGAACTGAAGAGTCTGCTGCCCGCAACACTAAATATATACACACACACACATATATATTCATATATGTGTGTGCGTGTATATATATATGTATATATTCATATATATGTGTGTGTGTATATGTGTGTGTGTATATATACATATACATATACATATACATATACATATACATATACATATACATATACATATACATATACATATATATATATATATGTTTATGACCCAGGGATCATATATTTAAGATCAGTCCTCTAGCTGCTTCCCATAAAGACACATATACTTCTAGAGAAGGCTTCTCCTCATCCCTTCCACAAGTATCCATTGAGAGGTACCTTTTCCATTTATTTTTTCATTCAAGGCTTTTCTTAACTGAAGTTAACAGTGGTAGTGAAAAGGATGCTAGGTTTGTAGTTAAACCCCTAGCTGTGCTACACCGGAAGTTTCTCTCTCTTCTAAGATGAATCTTCACCAGGTTTCTCCATTATCTTATTTGAAGGGATAAAGATTTTCAAACAAGTGGAACTGCAAAATGCATCCAGAAGACAGCAACAACCACAACGTGGCTAGCTAACATTTCCGAAGCATTTACTACGTGCCATGCCCTAGGCTAAGTCTTTTATGTGTATCCTTTCAGTTATTCCTCAAAATAACCCTATGAGGTGTTTGATACCATTCTCGTTTTGTGAAGATAGTCTTAGAGCAGTGAATAACTTGCCCAGGATTGCACGTCTAGAGCATGGCCGAGGTGGGAGAGACACCCAGATCACTGGTACCAATCCCAGCACGTGCTGGAAGCCTGATGGGGCACGGAGCATGGGTAGATGCAGAGATTCTGCAGTGTGCCAGCTGTTCCCTCCCACCTTATTTGCATGTAGTGTTCCTGATGCTGCTTCTGTGGTCAGTGAGACCGGAAGTGAGTGCGAAGTAAGCTTGTTTCGTCTAAGGTTGAGTGGGATGGGAGAGAAGCCATGCTTTCCTTTCAAACCAGAAGTTTCTTGGAACACAGGGGAGAAAAGACCATGGCATCCGAAGAACAAAGGAATAAGAAAACCTGTCTTACTCAGGTTACATCGATGGGCTGGCCAACCAATCACACACACTGCAAATGACACTGAAGATGGGGTAGCCCTCACTTCCTTTTCCTTTCAGTCTTTCCCTACTCGTGAGTAAACAGAAGGCAGAGTTCTGGCAGAATGTGTGCACATCTAGAACTGAAATAAAGACAGGTGAGTTCATTTTGTGCAGTGTTTCCGCTTGTCTGGTACGAACAAAACATATGCATATAGGAGCCACGAAATACAACTTGTGTGAATTCAGTGATTCCACACACAAGTTAACTTATAGTTACACTTATACTGGCATTGCACAATATAAAAATTAATGGTAAAATGAATGCTCATCATTGAATATTTAAATTCTGTGTTACTTAGAATGACACGTTAAATGGCAAATTAAAAACACCAAGACATGTCGAGAGACTAAGCTATGAAAGCAAGGCAAATCTTCCTATTTAATATCTTTAATGACACCTTCCTCGTCTTTTGAACAAGGGGCCTTGCATGTTTCGTTAGCCCTGAGTCCAAGAATTCTGTAGCCAGCTCCAACTACAGACAAAAGACTAACGAGATCCATCGTGCCCCCAGATCCACGCTCACTTTGCTGAGAGCAAAGGCAAGCAGAGCAAGAGGTCTAACAGCCTCAGCTTTGTCACTTATTGAGTGTGTGACCGTGGCCAGTCTTTTAACCTCTCTGAACTTTAGATTCTTCATCTGTAAAATGGAGCTAAGACACCTCCCAGGATTTTACAAGGATTGAATGAGTTAATATATGTAAAGTGCCTAAAGCAATGCCTGGTACGCCATAATTACTGAAAACAATGTTAGATGCGGTCATGCCTGATAAGGTGTTGGGGAGATTTTAATAAAATAATCTAGGTCAAGTGCTTAGCACTATGTAGCATTTAGAATGTGCTCAGTAAATGTTACGTAAAATTGCATGGAAGCTGTAATACTGAAGTTCTTTGGATGAAAATGGAAGAAGCAATCCAATTAGTCCTCAAATTAAGGGCCTCAGTATAAGCCACTTGTATTTGAAGAAGGTACAGTTACATGAGCAAATCTGCCCTGAGCTTGTGCACAGCAGAGCAGTTTTCTACAAGCTGATGTTCTAGTTGAAATGATCAGAATCTTCCCTTCTAGTCTTGACCTACGCCTGCTATTTACACCGGCAGTTGTAATTATATTAACTCTTGTGTGGTTTAGATTTTCTAAAATAATTTCTTAAAATTGCAGCAGGTATAGCTTGAAAGTGCCACACTCTTGCACTGGACGTGAGGGTGCATACCAACTCTGAGATGTTGTTTAACAAGGACAGCCTGGTCACTTGACTCAAGCTTGGGGAACCTCAGCTGAAAGGTCACCGGTTGCTGATGGCTTGACCTATTCCTATAGGGAATTACTGTATCCACCACCTTATAAAAAGTTAATGTTTTCTTTTGAACCTGGCTGAAAATCAAAAGCTTCACCTATCCCAAAAGAGTATTAGAGTGTTAACATCCCTATAAAAGTTACACTTATCTTAATGTGTTCCATTCTTTTTTTTTTCTTTTGCGAGACTTGATTAAATGAAAAACTACTCTTTTTTTTTTTTTTTTTTTTTCTGCCTTGAGATTAAGTGAAAGAGATTGACACCTGCTCTGAATAATGACCCGGAATAACAGTGCTGTGTCAGCACACTCCAAAATTTTAGTCATTTCCTCAAGATCAATGGTAAGTGGAAAGTAACGGTTTTACAATAATTAGGAGTGTTTTATATATACGGAAGGTTCATTTAGACTAAAACATTATTGATATCCCATAAATTAATATTGAGCGTCACCTCACATGAACTGATACTTCACATACCACCTCTTTTTATATCATCGTTAACCACATGTTTAACTCGTGTACCTGCTGACGTGGAAGGTTACTCTCGTCTCTTTAGGGGCATTCCTAAGTACCTTATTTAAATGATTCTTGAGAATTTCAGTAGCTTTTAAACCTAATTGATCAGCGGTTCCTCCTCATTCTTACATGATCTAGAATATTTAACACCTGGAAAGTTACTCTCAGGCCCATTTGAACCATGGAAATGATCCACTGAAAGAGTTAGAAAACATAAAGCGTCCGTATTCCTCCCTCCATTCTCCTCCCCCAGCCTGATTTTAAAATATTCTGTCTATAGCTTTCACAACAGTGCCCTTACTTGACGCTTAAAGAGAATGCAGTACAAACAGTACACTGGGACATTGTGCTGTTTGGAGGAAAAAAAAAAACACACATCTATTTTCAAGACTGCCATGGCTATTTAATGCTATGCCAAAGTCTGAGAAGAAGGAAAGAACCCTATTATCTGTGTGCACCACCTCTGGTTCAAACCCATTATATATTTTATCTCGTTTAATCCTAACAACTCGGGGTGGAAGATGTTGTTACTCCTGTTTTATTGATGGGAATATTGAAGCTCAGAGAGGCTAAGTAATTTCACCAAGGTCACACAGTTACTAGATAAGGCAGCTGGGTTCCAAACCTAGTTCTGACCCCAGAATCCACTCCATCTCTCCTTTCACTGCCTCTGCATTAACATTTTATCGTTTTGTTGAGCAGCCCACCCGTGTGTGTGTGTGTGTGTGTGTGCGCCATCTATATATAGATGGTCAAGCCATCTATATATATGTATATATAGAGGCAAAGGTCTCTGCTGTGTCTCTCAGTGATCATTTTGTTGGGAGTTGTATCCCTCTATAGTCCTGTGTTTGTGGAGGGAAGCAGTAGACCTATTAGATGATGAGCAGAGGACTGTGCCATAGCAAGATCTTGGCTGTGATTGGTAATCCAGGCATTCCGTGGCCCTGCTTGTGTTGGGGGGACTGTGGTCTGGAGCACAGCAGCTGCCCAGAGCACTTCCCGTGAGCGTATTACGAACATAGTTTTGACTTCAGCCTCACTGATAAGACAAATCAGCAGAGGCAGAGAAGGTGGAGGTTACTGGTATGTAGGCTGGAGGGATACTCAAAACACTGACTGAATTTGCTAGAAGAAGACAGATGCAAAGATACTTAAGACTGCTGGAATCCTATTTCTTTCTTTCATTGCAATAGTCATTCATCCATTTCCCTTTTATGGACTCAGATCTGGATGATGCTACATAAATATACGGTTTAAGTTAGGATAACACCTTGAGAAATACAACGGCTTGCTCTTCTCCATAGCCAGAGACCCTTTATGATCTCTCTTTTTTTTTTTTAATTTTTTTTTCAACGTTTATTTATTTTTGGGACAGAGAGAGACAGAGCATGAGCGGGGGAGGGGCAGAGAGAGAGGGAGACACAGAATCGGAAACAGGCTCCAGGCTCCGAGCCATCAGCCCAGAGCCCGACGCGGGGCTCGAACTCCCGGACCGCGAGATCGTGACCTGGCTGAAGTCGGACGCTTAACCAACTGCGCCACCCAGGCGCCCCTGATCTCTCATTTTTTAATGGAAACATTTTTATTGTTTCTGCAGATTATAAAAGTAATACATGCTTGTAAAGACCCCAAGTAACAAAGAAGTGTTTAACACAGAAACTAAATTCCTCCTTATAATCCCATCCAGAGATACCCACTATTAAGTTTGAGGAAAAGCCTTCCGCAAATTATATTATACATCTAAACATAAAATGCATGAGTACGATCAAACTGTATATTCTGTTCCCAGACTGCCTTTTCTTTTCACCGCACGATTTGTAGTGGACCTACAAATTTGGCATCATCCTTTTTTATGGTTACATAAGATTCCACTGTTTGGGTTTAATCAAGTCACCAGAATGGATATTGACGTAGTTTCCAATTTGTTGCTTTTATAGTCAGTACCACAGTGGACGTCTGTTCAGGTACTTGTACATACATATGTGACTACTTTTCATAGAAATGGCACTGCAGGGTCACAGGCTGTGCATGTCTTAAATGTTGTTACATTTAAGGGCTTGATAGCCCTCTCCCAAGGGACTGTCCAACCTGCAATACCCTGATCAATAGGGTGCATCTTTTAGAGCAATTAAAGTCTGACACGAGATATCAAAAAGATGAGTCTATCTTGTAGGCAAAACTGAAATTGGTGACTTCTATGAAGAGTTCTACGAATGGAGGACCGCACAACAAACGTAAGGGATATTAACCACAGAATTCACCTTCGTAAATCATCACAACCACAGCTAATCTTGATTATTCTGAATCAGTATGTCTGTCCCATGTATCTCATTCAATGAGGACAATGCTGTGAAGTGGCTAGTATCATTATTACCCTCCTCGTATACTCTACAGCCGAAGGAACAGAATTAAAGGTACAGTGACTCGCCAATATGGCTAGTAAGAAGCAGCACTGGAATTCTTACCTTCATTTTTTTTATTGTGGTAAATATATGTAACGTAAAATTCACCTTTTTAGCCATTTCGAAGTAACAATTTGGTAGCATTAAGTACTCCATACTGCTGTGTAATGATCACCACCCATTATGTATTCCAGAATGCTTTCACCATCTCAAACAGAAACTCTGTACCCACTAAGCAGTGACTCCACATTTCCTCTCCCGCTGGAACTGAGATTTGAGCTCATGAAGCCTGAGGCTAAAGCTCAAGAGTTAAATTTCAGGATCTACTGCTTTGAATGGCTCTCCCATTTTCTCTTTCATTGTGCATCCGAATTAAAGTCAGGTTTTAGTGCTTTCTTTTCATGAGTAGGGCCTTGTGTGGTACAGGAAGAGCAGCCATAGAATACTTCCAGAATAATGGGAGGTTTTGTGGCAAAGGTGGGACTGTCAGGGCACCAGTCAAGCCTTAGCATTGCTGACTTACCATTCCTGAACTTGCCTGTGGTAGTTCTAATTGTTAAACATGAAGGCCAAGGTATTGTGTCAGGCTGATGAATCAGTTTGTTTGTTTGTTTGTTGTTTGCTTTTTAAAGCAGAAACCATTTTTATCCTGATTCACTAATCCAAACGGACTGACCAAGGGGCAGCTGTGGCATGTATGGATCGCCTCAATGCAAATCTTCAATATCCCCCAGTCTAGAAGAAGAGGGAGACGCTGTATCCTCTAGGGGCTGGCTCTAACCCAAGAGACCCAGACAGATGGGATCCTTACGTCTCCTTATCTTTTTATGTTGATCCCACCCTACCCTAAATTTTGCTTTCCCAAATTGAGCCTTCTGGAATACAGCTGCCATCACTCATTCAGTTGTCAGGGGGTGAATGGCTGCCTTTTTGGAGGAATACCACTCTGTAAATCAGCCACCAGGTGCTGTTTATCCCACTGATGGATGTCACACATCCACACATATGGGACCTAAACCAGAGCTATGGATTTTTTTTCCAATCCACATATTGGATTTTTTTTCTCTGTATTTTAAACTTATTACACTGCTGTTTTAGAATAAATTCTTCTTGAGAAATCAGGTTCCACATATCATTTAACACTCCAATCCAAGGTACGACAACAAAACACCTTAAGAAAAAGTCTGTGTATTTTCAGGGTGTTTAAAATGTATTATAAAGTCATCTGTCTTAATAGAAAGAGACCTAGATTTTTTCTTCTTTTTATACTCACAGACAAGTGAAGTGAATAAAGGCTTAGTAATCCAGAATATAAAGAGGACAAGGGGGAAAGCAGCCAAAGGAGACAGATACAGACCAAGAGAGGGACAATGCAGACGAATACAGAAGTTACAGTTTCTTCATTCTTACAGTTACCTGGTATTCTTCAACTTGCCAAAACGAAAAAGAAGTAATAGCATCCAAGAGTTATGGTCCTGTCCTAAAACAAAAAGAAATTGCAATTAAAATGATTAAACTAAGTAAAACAGACACGGGAAACATATAGAAAAAATATATATTTCCTGTGCACTAAGCCTCTGATCCCATTAAATACTTAAATAATATCTTCCTGACATCATGACTGTGGAGATAACATGTTACTCTCATATTTATGACATCAAGAGATTATATTACTAGTCTATGAAAATACATGGTTAATTTGTAATTTTTAAATGACACTGATATAAATTAGTATATGTTATAGAATTAGATACATATGCTATACCAGCCAGTTTTATATTTTGTTATCAACATCCCCAACATGTTGATAAAACAAAAGAAAACAAAATGTATCTTTGGACAATAAAAGCATATCTGCCCCACATCCAAAAAGAAGGGCAAGTGTGTATGTATGTATGTATGTGTGTGTGTGTGTGTGTGCACGTGTGTGTGGAGGGGTGTATATATAAATATATAAATATATAAATATATAAATATATATTCCAATATATAAATATATATATATTCCAATATATAAATATATATATATAGATATATAGATATATATATTCCCATTCTCCCACGTTCTTCTTTCTAGAGCTTTACCTAACTCTTTCTTGGGCACAGTGCCATAGATGTATAAGCCTTTGTATCTTCTGATTAAAAGAAAATAAGTGTAGAATCATGTATGCTACATTCTGCAGCCAAGAGCCCATGTCTATAATCCATCATTAAAATGTGACAGTATATGGCTGCAAAGAAAGAACATCTCAGTTGTCATGCTCATTTGCAAATGTTTCAGGGGCTGGAGACTGTTTGGCAATCCTGCTGTTTCTAGGTTATTTATGGAATAACCGGTTTAATTGAGCTGATGATTGCCTTGTGCCTGCACTGCACTTCTGACTTAGATCTTTATTTTCTGCAGTTGGCACCGATTTGGGCTACGTGGCAAGGGAATGGCATGCATTCAGCAAGCCCAAATTCCAGAGTTCCAGCCCACCCCTTCTTTGCCCTTGCCAATCTGATTTCTGAGGAATTTGCCTAGAGTTGCTACAGGAAAAAAAAAAAATGGGGAAGGTACTCCTTGCCCTCCTTTCAGACCATTTCACAGAATACCTCCTTTGGCTTAAGATTCTTAGCCCCATTAGGGAAAAGGCATTTTATGCTTTTATCAAAATGGAGACCTGTTTAGGATGTTCTCTGTAATTGGAGTACACCCCATGACATGTAGTACACAATGCAGACCAACCTGTTACAACCTGGAGAATAGTGCAAGTCAGATATTTGCTACCCAACAGAGCCAGTCGGAAAAAGAAAAGGGTGGGGGGAACCTGGGTTAACACCAACCTTGTCCTGACACGCACCAAGGCTATAGCATGAAGGAAAATTGAAAACAGAAACATCAGGAAGATCACTGAGAAGGCAGGGTCTTTCTTTCTTCCTTTACTTTGTTCCTAACAAATGTCCATCCTCAACCACTCTAAATCATATCGCTTGAATGAAGCTTGTGTAAAAGGGAAGTTCATATTGCAAAGCCAGTGTGGAGAGAAACTGCCCTTGACCACTAATGGAAATGGCTATATCCTGCTTTGGAATGGGCTTGTTCCCCTCGAGAGTAGGTAAGTACCCCAAGCTAGTTGAATCTTAGAATCTAAGAGTATGATAAAATTAACAGGCAGCATTTAAAACAGTTTTCATCTTCCATGGGAACAGCCTAACATAGGTCTTTTTCCAATGAAAATTTAGATAACATTCTCAGGCATATAGTGAATCTCATCTAAAAACCTCCAAATGGTTTCCCCCTAAAACCTCTACGGGAAGTAACAATAGTTCTTTTCCTCTTTCAGGGAAGAGAAATAAGCCGTATTCTTTCAAAGTAGGGTGGAAGATAATTTTGATGAAGACTTCCAGGGGCGCCTGGGTGGCGCAGTCGGCTAAGCGTCTGACTTCAGCCAGGTCATGATCTCGCGGTCCGTGAGTTCGAGCCCCGCGTCGGGCTCTAGGCTGGCAGCTCGGAGCCTGGAGCCTGTTTCAGATTCTGTGTCTCCCTCTCTCTCTGCCCCTTCCCCGTTCATGCTCTGTCTCTCTCTGTCCCAAAAATAAAATAAAAAAACGTTGAAAAAAAAATTAAAAAAAAAAAAGACTTCCAAATTTATAAAAGTCACTCCAACTCAATTTGAGAAACTTAACAGAGGACCATGGGAGAAGGGAAGGGGGAAAAACAGTTTCAAACAGAGAGGGAGGCCAACCCTAAGAGACTCTTAAATAGAGAGAACAAACTGAGGGTGGATGGGGGGTGCATAGCAGAGGGGAAAATGGGGGATGGGCATGGAGGAGGGCACTTGTTGGGATGAGCACTGGGTGTTGTATGTAAGCGATGAACCACGGGAATCTACTCCTGAAGCCAAGAGCACACTGTATACACTGTATGTTAGCTAACTTGACAATAAGTTACATTTAAAAAAAAAAGAAAAAGTCACTCCAATTCAAAGAAGGCGTAAGACCGACAGATGTGCTAAAGCAAAATAGGAAAGTATGGTACAATCTCTTTACTCTTCCTTTACAAAAATAAACAGAAATGCAAGGGTTAGAAGACGAATTTGCAAACAGGCTTCTTTTCACGACAAAGTTTTAAGCAACATTGTTCTATCCTGGGTGACATCGAATCAGATCCAACACTCAACAGGAACGCCGTTATCACTGAATTATGGTGGGCGCAGAGTCAAATGTGGGTGAAGTTTGTGCTGAATGCTGAAAAATGCGGGATTTTCTCTTAATATGAATTATATGAGAATAAAGCAGGGGCATCTAACGAACACTTGGCTCTCCACAGGACTAGGTTACTTATGTTAAGGATGAATTTATCTGAAATAAATAGAGCTACTCAGCTTTCTTTTGATTAATGTTAGCATGGTATATCTTTCGCCATCTCTTTACTTTCAATCTACATGTGTCTTTGCATTTAAAGTACATTTCTTGTAGACAACATATGGATGGGTCTTGTCTCTTTTATCCACTCTGACAGTCTCTTTTTTAAATTTTTTTTCAACGTTTATTTATTATTTTTGGGACAGAGAGAGACAGAGCATGAACGGGGGAGGGGCAGAGAGAGAGAGGGAGACACAGAATCGGAAACAGGCTCCAAGCCATCAGCCCAGAGCCTGACGCGGGGCTCGAACTCACGGACCGCGAGATCGTGACCTGGCTGAAGTCGGACGCTTAACCGACTGCGCCACCCAGGCGCCCCTGACAGTCTCTTTTTTAATTGGTATATCTAGACCGTTCACATTTTAAAGTGAGTATTCATGGGAGTGCCTGGCTGGCTCAGTTGGGAAAGCACGTGACTCTTGATTTCAAGATCATGATTTCAAGCCCCACACTGGGCATGGAGCCTACTTAAAAAATATATGTATATAATTTAAAAATTAAAAATATTTAAATTGACATAGCTGATTAAATTGACATAGTGATTATTGACATAGCTGGGTTTATATCTGCCATATTTGTAAATATGTCAAATTTGTTGCCCTTGTTCTTTGGGTTTTTTTTTTCTTTTGTCGTCTTTTCTTTTTCTGACTTCCTGCTTTTAATTGCCATTTTATACAATTTCATTTCTTTCCCCTTAAGACATCAATTATACTTCTTTTTAAAAATAGTTCACTGCTCTCCCTAGAATTTATAATATACATTTGCATCTTAATCCAGGCCTGCTTCTACACCACGTCACAGGTAATCCAGGTACATTATAACAGAGAATTCCCAAGTTTTCCCTCTCATCCCTTATAACTTTGCTTTCCTTTCTCTTATTCATAAACTATCATCGCCCAATGCATTATTGCTATTATTAATCTGAACAAACTGTTTTCTGTTAGATAGTTGTTGATTTTCAGCTGTGAGAATGGGATTGATGACTTCTAAGCTCTTTACATATTGGACTGGGAACCCTCCCCCCCCCAAAGTCAACCTTAATTTACATCACAGTGAGACCAGGAGAGATCAGAGAAAGGCTAATTAAGATCTAGCAGAAACTGTAATGAGACCAGAATCCATAATCAATCATCAGAATATCAAAGTAACCAAGAAAAGTTGAAATAAATGGGGAGATGGGTGGAAATGTAGCAGAGAGAAGGGACTAGGAAGAAAGATGTTTGAAAATCTAAAGCTTTAAGCGTGTTGCTTTCTTTGCGAGACACAGAGTCTGAGGAAACGTTTCTGAGAAGTGAGTCAGGTCCAATAGAAATATCTAATGTTTCTTTGCTAAAAAGCATCACTACTTTGTGGACTGAGAAAGATGGCTACACTTAGAAAGGACAAATGTGGGGCGCCTGGGTGGCTCAGTTGGTTGAGTGGCCGACTTCGGCTCAGGTCATGATCTCACAGTCTGTGGGTTCGAGCCCCGCGTCAGGCTCTGTGCTGACAGCTCAGAGCCTGGAGCCTTTTTCCAATCCTGTGTCTCCCTCTCTCTCTGCCCCTCCCCCAGTCTCACTTTTCCCTCTCTCTCTGCCCCTCCCCCAGTCTCACTTTGTCTCACTCTGTCTCTCAAAAATAAATAAATATTAAAAAAATAAAAATTAAAAAAAAAAGGACAAATGAGTAAACAGAGAGGCAGCTTTAAGCCTGAACTCACTAATGCTGGAAGTGGGTCACAAGACAGACAAGGTCTGAATTATGGGACTGAGGTGTCATCTGTACCTGGAAGATCCCTTCATTCTCCCAGCCTCCTTCCCCACACCTTTGAAAACAAGGATTTGACTAGGTAAACTACAAGATCATTCTGTTCTGAATTCCTAAGATTCAATGTCAGGTACGTCTGTGATAGAAATATTGATCTATCATTGGTCAAGAGCAGGAATGAACTGGAAAGACACAAGGGTAAAAGCCTACAAGAGAAATACTGTATAACCCATGAGGTGCAGTCCCACATAATCCTGGGCTGCTAGAGCAAAGTCATAGATGTAGAGACACTTAGGGTGAGCCAAAAGAGGGAGCACTGAGGGCCGCTGCCCGCCCATCAGAACTGGAGCAGATCTCATACCTCAGCGAAACTTATGGTGGCATGGAGTCTTTGTGGAAGCAATTCTCCCACGGCCAGTTAATCTGATTTCATTTATTTCATGTTTTAGCTATATGGGAAAGCATGAAAATATTTTAAGCATACGTTTTATTTGCTCATATAACTGTTTTCCAAAAAGATTCATTCTACAGCATGTAATAGCCTATTAGTAATGACAAATGAAATCCAATTAAGATCAGGGAAAGAAAGAGAGAGAAAAATGAAAAACATCTGTTGAGTGCATATGTGCCAGGCACGGTGCTAGGTGATTCAGATGGGTCATTTAGTCCTTATATCACCCTTTATGAGACGTATGATAACACACTTCTTACACATAAGGACAATTTCTAATTCTCAAGAATATATATAAGTTGCTGAAATATTTACATGGGCTGAAGACCATACCAATACATATGGAGGAAAAATGTTTTTGATAAAATTATGATAGAATACTAAATTTGAAATAGTACAGAAAATCAAGTATACAAATATAATCGTTTCATCCTATGAGTAATTTTTAACTGAAAAAAATTAACAGCTGATGCATTAAGGTGATATGTGAGACTGAGTGGATTATTTTCTCTATTCTAAAAACAAAATCTAAAAAAGTTACCAACAAAGACTTTCAAAAATTCAATCAACAATAAAATAAACATAGCAGGAGATCTGTAAGACATATTATATTCAACCCATCTTTCAAAGAGTTAAAAATGTGTAAGGAAAGTCTAACTTTAAGTCCAAATCATAAACTTGACTTGAACTCTGTTGTCAATTGCAGGGAAAGCATTCCAGACTCTAAGAAACTGTTTGATTTTTTTTTTTTCTTCCTAGCATCAAGAAAAAGCTGGAAGGCTTATAGGGCCCGTGGCATGTAAATTGTAGCCATCAGGAGAAAAACTCCCTGTACTAACAAGTGATGCTTTCAAAGTCATTTTCTTTCCGTCCTTTACAATGCTGCCACACCAACAGGGTAAAAGATGGGACAGAGAATTCTTCTAGTTTGAAATCAACCAAATGATGCAGAGGAAAAAGAAGCGCTTTGCCAAAACCTCAAGATTAAAAGTAATAAGAGAGACGTCTGTCAGCATCTAGAAGAGTTGTGCAAACAATAGATGCAAGACAGAGCTTCGAAAAGGAAAATATTGTTTTTAGTGCCACTTTTGGAGAGTGATCGGTAATGTATTTCATTTCTGGCTTAATCAGGTTATTGACAGTTTTCTTACAGAAAAGAGCAAAGTAATATTTTCGGTGAAGGTCTGTCGATAAGCATTAGTGTGGCAAAGAATTGTGTGCCTTTTTATGAACAGTCTACACAGTAGAATAAAACACTATCTACATGAGCTTTCACACAGCACAGCAATTAATTAACTTATCTCTGTGAACACTGTTCTCACTGAAACTTATTAAAAGTCTGATTCATCCCCAAAGCCCCAGGCAATCATCAATTGCTTCATAATAATACAAAAGAAAAATAAGCTTTGGTTATGTTCTCATTTAATATCCTAAGAAGATCCTCTTTGCCCTCTGTCTTTGTTTGAAAATATCTCTATTAAGAGGTTTTTTTTTTTTTTTTTTACCTTAAACCCTCCCACTTGACATGAAATATGTTATGGCAGGGAACTGTGGGAGTAAATTACAGAGCCTCCAGGATACCAGATTAAGAGGAGAAGCTGGACTTTCTCAAAGACACACAAATCATTCAACATGCAGCACAACAGGGCACGCAGTGTGTTATCGATGCTGAGTTCCAAGCACCATTGTTAATACAGACCAGAAGAGGAATTGTTCATTAAGTAATAAAAGGGGGGAGGGGAGGGAACACTCAGACTTCAGCGTTCAAGAAGCCAGCAGTGGAGGCACGCTGGTTTCACAAGTATTAAACAGCTTAAGAATTATTAGTCTGTTTAGGATTTTGGTTTCATTCAGCTCTCCCAAATATCAACCTAATGACTTCTCAGCAGCGACTACAGTTTATGAACCGTGTATTTTTTAAATGTTTGCTATAGTTGACAATATCAATAGCGCCCTCTACAGGAAGTTTCAAACCCACAACTTCAGTTTTCTTCAGTTTTAAGGAAAGTAATAAGTAATAAGTAGGGTGAACACTACCTGACACAGGTGAAAAATGGAATGAAATTGATAAAATTGAAGAAAAATCTGAAATGTTGACGATGCCTCTATCTTATGTGGAAATTTAGGAATTTGGAATGAAGCAAAACAAAACCACAGCTGGTAGCCCTAGGGTATTCCGTTTGTGTGTGTATATGCATTATTTTTGTCGGTGGTGGTGGTGGTGGTTTGTTTGTTAACACTCAGCCATTTGAGAGAAGGACATCGAAGTTCACAATGTCTTTTTTTTCCTTTACATTGGAATCTCAAAAACATATTAGCTTTCCCTCTTCTAAGATTTGCTAGTTGCAGTATTGTAGTGTATTACTCAGATTCCTTTTAAGATGCAGCCAGAGTTGACTTTTTTGAAAACGCATAAATGACTAATGCATTTACATTTCAAATTATGTCTATTTTCCTAATATTCAGTAAAGATTCTTAACTGGAGGCTTTTGCATGTGAGGAAATCCTGATGCTGGTAAGATATGTCTGTACGAGTCCTTAAAAATGCGGCCGTTTAATAAGTACAGATAGTTGCTCTCCATGATCAGTGGTTGCAAATCCAGATTCAGACGGCAGCATCTGCTTGAAGGAATTGTCAGGACTAAATTTTCTACTCATGTCACTACAGCCTTGGAGGGCCGAGAGGCAGACTTATCTCAACTATAATACATCCAATGACCTTGTGACAATGATTTAATCTCACCTTATTTTAGCAAGTTATCACAATTTGGGGGAAATCAACTTCTGATTTCAGTTATCTACAAAGTGACACAATAAATGTCAATCTAAGAGCTGAAACGTTATTATTTTGGGTGATCTACAAACTGAACGGGCAATTCAGAGGCTGTTTTAACTCTTCCACTTTGTTGCACCTTTTTACAGTCAATTAACTTTTCCCGGGCCTTAGTTTCTTCATCAGAAAAAAAAATAATTAAAAAATCCTGTTTGGCAAAATATTTTGAACTAGATACCTGGTTTAACATATAAACATATTTTTAAATAGTTGAGCTATATAAAAAAGGAAGGATAAACAAATCACTGAGCTCATAAGGCTAAAAAACAGGTGTTAGATGAATCTCTGGCTATCCTATAGGCATTTACCAATCTTTATAATCAAGAGGCTTGAAATTTAATGGCCACACTGGGTCCTAAGCAAGATGATGAGGACTTGGAACTGAGACTTCTTATAAAGCCCAAGGAATGAAAGAGCGTGCCTTCCACATAAACCATGTAAAGGGAAATAACAAGAAAATCTCAGCCTAGGCTCTGGGTTGGAACATTACATCTTCCCTGAAAATTTATAACCACAGGCCTGTCCTGTGAAGGTTTGTGGTTAAATTGATACTACTCACAATCTAGGAAACCTCAAGCCAAGAAATTAACCCAGTGTGGACCCAGATGGGTAGTGACCTGCACGGCCTGGCAGAAGGAAACCAAGATTCTCTCTGAGGGACTGGCCCTCGACTCGGGTCTTAGAGGATTCCTACAGATACCTCCAAATAGGAACTGAAAATCCAAAATTATGAAGTACATGAGGAAACAGGTCCCAGGAGTGAGGGCCGGCAGAAACAATAACAGCTGAATTAGACTGCCAAGAATTTTGAATATTGGAATGGATCATACAGAATATAAAATAACCAGACAGAAAATGTTAATAAAACAAATATGGAATAAAAAACCAGAGAAAGTAATAAAATACTTTCAAAACACCAGAAAAGGGTTTGAAAAGGGACCAAATATTTTAAAAACTGAAAATGTATAATTTAAAAGCACAATGGATAGCTTAATAGATTAGTCACAGTTGAAGAAAGAATTGGTAGAATGGAAGGTAACACTCAAGAAATTAACCAAAACACAGGAGAGAGAAACAAAGAAACGGTAAGTGCAAAAGAACACTTATGAGAAACAGAATGAGACACTTAATAAATGTCTAACTGGAGTTCAAAAAGATGCTTTTAGTGAAATACCAGTAACACTGGCATAGAATTTTTTTTAATTTTTTTTTAATTTATTTATTTTTGAGACAGAGACAGACAGAGCACGAGCCGGGGAGGGGCAGAGAGAGAGGGAGACACAGAATCCGAAGCAGGCTCCAGGCTCTGAGCGGTCAGCACAGAGCCCGACGCGGGGCTCGAACTTACAAACCGCAAGATCATGACCTGAGCTGAAGTCGGATGCTTAACCAAATGAGCCCACCCAGGTGCCCCTGGCATAAAATTTTTGAGAAGAGATGAAAGATATAAATGTTCAGGTTCCGAAAGCCAAGTCCCAAGGAAGATGTGTAGTAAGAAGCTCGCGCCAAGACCCATCACAGTAAAGCTGCAAAACACCAAAGACATAAAGACAATATGGAAAGCACCTGAAGGAGAAAAGACAGATTATCCATAAAAGGAGAGTTAAACCGGCAGCAGACATCTGAAAAGCAGCAACAAATGCCAGACTTGTAGCGGAATAAAATCTACAAAACGTTCAGAGAAATGACCAACCTAGAATTTCACATAGAGCAAAAGTACAAGGGTGAAATAAAGGCATTTCACAAAAACTAAAAGCCATGCGGTTTACTGACAGAAGACCTTCGAATTTGAAGAACATACTTCAGAAAGAACAGTTGTAGAGAAGGGAGATGAGGTGCCCGAAAGGCAGACAGACAGCGAGAATGCAAATAAGTGGGTGAATCTAAACAAACACTGACCATATAAAACAACAACATTAATGTTTATAGCAAGAACAGTAGAAAAAAGTGGCCTTCAAATAGTGGACAACAATATTATGTAAGATGCAAGGGAAGTGATCAGAGTAAGCATATTTACGGATACAGAAATGTACTTAGTATAAATACATAAATCAGATACAATGGAGCTATTCTGGTAGAAGGGAGGGCAGGAGATTCCGACCAGCTTCGGTTCATCCGGGAGCTATGACCATGAAGCCACAGGGCTCTAAATGAGCTGAAAACTCACTAGACTGCCGTTTACCTAGGAAAATTCATAACACTAACAGTCTGTATCTGTTACTTTGTTTTTATAATATTCATATTTTTATTTTAAACAATGATTATAGAAAGCCATATCCTTTTTTTTAAGAGTTCTTTGGGGCACCTGGGTGGCTCAGTCGGTTAAGCGTCCGACTTCAGCCCGGGTCACGATCTCGTGGTCCGTGAGTTCGAGCCCCGCGTCGGGCTCTGGGCTCATGGCTCAGGGCCTGGAGCCTGTTTCCGATTCTGTGTCTCCCTCTCTCTCTGCCCTTCCCCCGTTCACGTTCTGTCTCTCTCTGTCTCAAAAATAAATAAACGTTAAAAAAAAAATTTTTTTAAAAAAAGAGTTCTTGGCAAGAGCTTATTAATTTGCTGTCTTTTGTTACTTAAGTATAGCTGACACACGATGTTACATTGGTTTCAGTGATTCAACAGGTCTATACTTTCCGCTATGCTCACCGCAACTGTGCATCGGCCAGCTGTCACCATACGATGCTATCATGATATCATTGGTACGTTATACTTTCATTGTGTTTTAAAGAGGGAAATCTTAATTATACAAGCCCTGGTTTGGTCTATTTCAGTGGGTTTGAAACATTAAAGATCTCTAGGTTAAGAAAAAGAGAGGTACAGTTTGAATCTTTCATATATAATTATTTTAGCTTTAATGACAATGAAATATTTACTAATTCGAGTTTAAATTGATTATTGGGGCGCCTGGGTGGCGCAGTCGGTTAAGCGTCCGACTTCAGCCAGGTCACGATCTCGCGGTCCGTGAGTTCGAGCCCCGCGTCGGGCTCTGGGCTGATGGCTCAGAGCCTGGAGCCTGTTTCCGATTCTGTGTCTCCCTCTCTCTCTGTCCCTCCCCCGTTCATGCTCTGTCTCTCTCTGTCCCAAAAATAAATAAAAAACGTTGAAAAAAAAAATTTAAATTGATTATAACATTTCATGGCAAAGGGTTTCACAGGAACTCAGATTAACTCTCCTGATTTACGTGAGTAGGGGAAAAATAAAAACTGGAGAATACGTCCTCAGTGACCTTGTTTTGATGCCGCCTTTTTCTAGAAAAAAAATTTTTTTACGTTTATTTATTTTTGAGAGACAGAGTGAGACAAGGTAAGAGTGGGTTAGGGGCAGAGAGAGAGGGAGACACAGAATCCAGAGCAGGCCCCAGGCTCCGAGCTGTCAGCACAGAGCCGGACGACGCGGGATCGAACTCATGAACTGTGAGATCATGACCCGAGCCGACGTCGGACGCTTAACCAACTGAGCCACCCAGGCGCCCTTGATGTCCTCTTCTTCTGTTTGCACCAAGTATGCTGTCGGCGCTCTGATTATTACGCTACTGTGCCAAACTTAGCTCCTTGTCAGACTGCGGCTAGCAAACAGGGCGTACGTCTATTCACATGCTCCCAGGACAGTAATGAAACGAATCCTCTATCTTTTGTCTTTTAGGTTAAGAGAGGTAACTACTTAAATAGTTAAGGTTCTTGTTAAAATGAAATTACCTGTTTTCAAATATGAAGACCTAACTGCATGTCCGTGCCTGGTTATCTGAGGGGCAAGGAC
Source organism: Felis catus (assembly GCF_018350175.1). NCBI lineage: Eukaryota > Metazoa > Chordata > Mammalia > Carnivora > Felidae > Felis > Felis catus. Next base: position 120,090,284 of record NC_058369.1, on the reverse strand, counting down.
GGGAACTCTCACTGGAAGCATAAGGCTGCAGTGCTGGGACAGGCAGAATAATCTGAAGCGACGAAATTCGGGGCAGTCTGTTACAGTAGCAATAGGAAACCAGTATTGATACCGTTCAAAAGACGACCGTAAAGCTGTCACACTGTGGGCTTTGAAAGCAGATTTGCTGCCTTTTCTTCCTCTGTTGTGATATCATATGCTTGTTTCCACCAGCAGTAATGCACACCGGGGTCGCCGTTGTTAATCTTGCAATCGTACTTTTCCAGTTAAAGACACCAGACCTTTGGCCTCTTTTTCATTCCCAGGGTGTCCAGTGGGTGGCCTGTGATGTCTCGCTGCTAACCTGAAACGATATTTCATCCGACCTAATAAGCACTCAGCTCAGATGGTCATCTGTGCAAACGCCACAAGGAACAGCTCCCACAGGACCCAGGAAAGTATTCATTTCCCAAAGAGACTTAAAGCCCACATTGATAGCATATAAAATAAGGACTCTTTAACATGTAAAAAGTGATGAGGTTACTTCACCCTTTCGTTAGGCTTTTAGGAAAAAGCGAAACTTAAATCTTAAGAGATCCGTATGCCCACCTGACACTTCAAAACAATGGAAATCCAACTAATGAAATGTATCCTAACTTCCTCCCCTAGCTTCTTACTCCCAACATTAGCTACCCTTTCCAACTAACTTTTCCATTCTTCTCATTTTCTGATCTTGAAGCTTTGGAGTAATTTTTTTTTTCTTCCTCTGATCAGCCCTTTGGAAAGCTCCCACCTTGTCCTCTTTCTCGGACTCTCCTTTCTCACCATCAGCACGCAAACATCAAATACAACTCGGGTGTCCCACGTCTGTATCCAGCGGCACGCTCCCTGGTCTCTGCCTCTTGGGTTCATTCTTTTTTTTTTTTTTCAACGTTTATTTATTTTTGGGACAGAGAGAGAGAGAGAGAGCATGAACGGGGGAGGGGCAGAGAGAGAGAGGGAGACACAGAATCGGAAACAGGCTCCAGGCTCTGAGCCATCAGCCCAGAGCCTGACGCGGGGCTCGAACTCACGGACCGCGAGATCGTGACCTGGCTGAAGTCGGACGCTTAACCAACTGCGCCACCCAGGCGCCCCAACTCTTGGGTTCATTCTATACAACATATGCCTCTGTCTGCCGTCACCCCACACCATTCCCTCCACACGCCACAGTGGCTCCCTGCTGCTTTGACCTTACGTACAAATCCTTCTGCTTGGCTTTCAAGGTCTAGCCATCTTCTCAGTCTTGTTCTCCGCTCCTCTCAACATGCCTTCCCTCTTTCAGACAACCAGGCCACTTCCTCTGCTCATGAAATTTACTTTTCTCTCTCCTGGTAACTCAGGAGAAAAAGACAAAGCTGAGTAAGACATTGACCCCTCTCTTTGACAAGTATGTAGTTTGATGGGGTGGGGGAGGACAGACAAATAAGTTAATGAGCGTTTTAGGCTCTGTTATAAAGAGCCTTGTGGTGACAACACCAACGAGGGCTGAGGGATCAATTCTTCTGGAGACGGCAGGGTAGGAAAGGCTTTGGAGAGGAGGAGGTGATAGAAAGAGGAGTCGTCCTTTTGAGAAGTGATTGTTCTGGAACATTCTGCAATAAACAGTAGACTCTATTAATGCTCGTCAGATAATGGAAAAAGAGGGGCGCCTGTGTGGCTCAGTCGGTTAGGCATCCAACTTCAGCTCAGATCACGACCTCATGGTTCATGAGCTCAAGCCTCGCGTCTGGCTCCGTGCTGACAGCTCAGAGCCTGGAGCCTGCTTTGGATTCTGTCTCTCTCTCTTTCAAAAATAAATAAACATTAAACAAAATGTTTTTAAAGATAATGGAGAAAGAGAGAAGCAAAACTCAACCACTAGTAATTTCCACCCTGGGAGAAAATATCTCCTTCGATACAGTTCTATTTTATACTTAGGAAGAATTGTGACCTCAGTGATTCAGAAAAAGTCAAACAGTAGAACCCATGTAACTCATTCTGCTGGAGTACACTTGGTTTTATTCCACTGTGAGAGTAAGGGAATGTGCCCAATAGTTTTGTATTGCCCTGCAATGAGCCACAGGTATAGCATGGATTTGAAAGCAAACTTTTTTCTGTTGGTTTCTGCCTATAACCTATGCTAACCCTATGGGAAATCGAAGTCTGGCACTCTATATGGTATTTTGAGGGGCTCTGGGAAAACAGTCTGAATGGGTTTCTTAAGTTCCACTATCATTGGTTTCCTCACCTTCAAAATGGAGATGAGAGCAGCACCTCTTCTGAGGATTATGTGAGCATAAATACAAAAAGCGAACGGCATATTCTGAGGCAGGCACTTCCCTCTGTAGGGCTAAAAGACATTTAAATACCGTTCGACCGCATCTAACTCTGAAAACATGAACACCCCGAGTAGTTCCGAGTCATGTACCCTACTTGATTAGCACACCAGCTCTCTTCCAGCGGATTGGTATGTGAAAGTGAATTTCCGAAGGCTGAAAAGAGACCAAGGTCCCAGCTTGAGGAGGAGAAAGAATGCCAAGAGGGGAAAAGGAAGTTTCTGGAAACAGCACCTGATGAGGCTCTATGGATAAACCTTCTACTCCGTGGTTTTACCAAACCCTCGTTCTGAAAAACTAGCTGAAGACAACACTATAATTTGACGGCTGGTGCACAAGAGGCTTGTTGAATAACTACCACTTACGAGTGCGTGCTGGGCATTTTCACAAGTATTATCTCAATTAATCCCCCATAACAACCCCGCGAGGCAGGTCTCATCACTCCTTGTTTTTATACATGAGGTAACTGGGGCTCAAAGAAGTTAAGCGAGCCACGCGAGGTCACAGTACCAGAAAGAAAAACCGCCCAAAATGGCTACAGGCTCCTCCAGTGCCAGCCGCTTCTACACCAGGTGGTTCTGCAGTCACAGACAGAGCCAGTGTGGGGCCCAGGTTTCTTCCAAAACGTCTATCCCCCAGGCACAATACCAAAGATCTTCCACCAATTTCTGATGGCCTGTTTACGTGGTTTCCTCCAAGTGCCTGAAATAGCTGCAACGTTTGTGTGTTAACATCCAGGGTGGTATTCTTCCTCTTTTCTTCATAGCAACCTAGCACGGCCACAGGTAGACTCGTATCTGCCGCTGTGGCTCAAGAGCATTCACTAAAAGCTGAAATAAAAGGCAGAAAGGAAAGGCACAGCAGAGTGATCAGCAGACTCAGGTGAGCATCTTCAGCTGTGGATGGGACAGTCGCGTGCGAGCACGAGGTGAAAGCAGTCATTGTACGCTTCGGGCCAGCTCACTGGCTGCCAGGGAAATTAGAGCACTCAACGCTTTTTCTTTGGCTTACTTGCCAACGCCTGTGGCCTTAGAGAGTTTTAACTAGCCTCAGACCAGACATCTTCAGGGTCAGTAGCATGTGGCCAGGCAACTCTTTTTTCCAGGGGAAAGGAAAGCCTATATAGAGCGCTGGCTTTCAAACCGTGGTATGCTTCAAAATCACCTGGAGGGCTTGTTAAAACACATTTTCCTGAGCTCCTCCTCTAGAGTTTCCAATTCGGTAGATCAGAAGTGGAAGCTTGAAAATTTCCATTTCTACCAAGTTCCTGGTGATGCTGTTGGTACAGAACTCCACTGTGGGAACTATTCACCTAGATCAGTGTTCTTGACATTGGCCACATATTACAATCCCCCTGGAGAGCTTTAAAAGACACTGGCATCCATACCGAAGCCAATAATCTAAACTTCTGGGGATGTGACCTAGGCTAACCTATGGGAAAGCGAACAAATGGACACCAGGATTTTAAAACTAGTGATTCCAACGTGGAAACCACTGGCCCTGGATCTTTGAGAATCAAGCCCTGTCCTCCATAACTCCTAAGAGCCCTGTGCTAGATAACTCCTGACATCTACTTTGCCTGACAAAGGAGAAAGTGTTTATGACTTTTAGTGGAAAAACATTTAGCTGTTCTAGACTTCAAAACCAAATAAACTACGGATATCTCAAAGATAATAGCTTCCAGAACCTTAAAAAACAGGAAAAATCAGCAGAGAACAAATTGTGATAAACAAATGGAATTGCCTTGGGGGAGCAAATGACTTACATTGCTGGACAGAACATGTTAAGAGTGGGACAGTGTGTTTATCCAAGTCCCTGCGGTCACGTAACTTTATCGTTTCACTTAAGTATCGTTATTCATCATCACCTTTGATCCCTGTGGCTTAGCTAACTTAAAAGCCTGATATTTCAGGGGCGCGTGGGCGGCTCAGTCAGTAAAGCATCTGACTTTTGATTTTGGCTCAGGTCATATCTAACACCTCGTGAGATCAAGCCCCCTGTAGGGCTCTGCGCTGACAGCACAAAGTCTGCTCGGGATTCTCTCTGCCCCTCCCCCACTCGCAACACTCTGGCCCTCTCTCAAAATAAATAAATAAACTTTTTTTTAAAAAGCTTGATGGGGGCGCCTGGGTGGCGCAGTAGGTTAAGCGTCCGACTTCAGCCAGGTCACGATCTCGCGGTCCGTGAGTTCGAGCCCCGCGTCAGACTCTGGGCTGGTGGCTCGGAGCCTAGAGCCTGTTTCCGATTCTGTGTCTCCCTCTCTCTCTGCCCCTCCCCCGTTCATGCTCTGTCTCTCTCTGTCCCAAAAATAAATAAAAACGCTGAAAAAGAAAATTTAAAAAAAAAAAAAAAAAAGCTTGATGTTTCCCACTTTCAATCCAATGTAAACTTAATTTTGAACCAGGCTCTACAAAGACATTTGTGCCAAATTTCAGAAAGATCTTAGAGAATGGGGGAAGTAGGTCCGAAAAGCAACGGTCCTGTGGGTTCTCTGTCAAACCTCTAGTAACACTCTGAAACAAACTATTTCAAAATCAGTGAGCAGTGATCGCTGAGAGCGAGTATACGTTCCCCAAATCAGTCGTTCGCCAAACCACTTGCATTTCCCTTTTCGACAGGTTTACAGGTCAGGAAGATCAGGGGCACATCATAGACAAAAGTACATCTTGATTTCAGCAAGGAATTTGCCATCCTGTGGATAAGAATGACATAAATGACAGTACACCTGAAGAGAGTCGTAGCTGGTAATTGTAGCTACCCAAGGAATGTCGACCGCTTGATGAATCACTGCCTCCCCGAAGGGCAGTCACAATGGCAGACTCCCAAGTGCTATCTATGGTTCATCCAGTCTAAAATCTCAGTTAATGATGGATGAGGACACAGAAGACATGCTTATCAAAACCGGAGGTGTGACAAAGCTGGGAGAGAAGCCTAATTCATTAAATGTCAAAAGAACCAAGAGAGGCAAACAGTCTCCACAAACTAAAACAACAGGCTGACATGACTAAGAACAAACTTAATAAGGATAAACGTAAAAGTATCCGTTTTTAAAAATCAAATGCCAAAGTAGGGGAGTAAGGGAGATTGCGATTAAAAAATCGCAATCTTGAGAAAAATCGCAATCGCAATCTTGAGAAAAAATCCCAAGGAGTTTTAAGCGACTATAGTCTCAATACAATCTAGTGGGTCTCAGATACCTGTGAAAATCTTTGAAAGCTAAAGACTATCTCATAGACAAATGTGCATAGTCATAAAATTTTGTTTACAATTTCAGCTAGAGCCCATGAATGACCACCAGAGTTCACAGATCCCAAGCTAAGAACTCTTAAATAGTATATTTAAGCCACCATAAAAACGACATCAAGTTTTGTTAAAGCACAAAAGTGTAATATCAAAACAATGGAGATAACAGTCCAAAGGGCTTGATACATCTTAATTACAGTCTTCAGTTTACAGTATTCAGCTAAAGGTAGAGACTGAAAAATCGGAATAAAATTAATGGTGCAGCGTCTAGAAATTATGTTAAATAAAGACCATTTGATGGAATCTGAGACATTCACTCTTAAAAAACACAGGAGAAACACAATAGCAGGGTTCTAAAATCTGAAGGCTACCATTTGTAAGAGCGTGCAGACTTATAATACTCTATAGCACCATTATCCAGTAGAAATGCAATGCTAGTCACATGTGTCACTTAAAACTTTCTAATCAGCATATTTAAGGGCGAAAAGAAACAGGTGAAATTAAATTTAATAATATATTGTATTTAACCCCACGGACGAAAAATAGTATCATTTCAACGTGCAATCAGTGTCAAACTTTTTCATATTGAGTTTTTGAAATCTGATATAAGTTTTACTTTTAAAACACATTTCAATTAGGACTAGAGGCATTTTAAGTGCTCTCCAGCCACATGTGGCTAGTGTCACCACATGTGGCTAGCTGGACACCACAGCTCTTTAGCTTCCCAGGATGAAGAAAGCCAATTAAGAGATATCAGAGACAGACAAATTTCTAACAGAGCTTCCCCAAAATGGAACAGGTCCCCTTACAGAGTAATAAGGTCTCTGTCACGGGATATGTTCTAATTTAGACCGGGTGACTGCACGTCAAGGATTATTTAAGCATTTCCGTATAGGCTTGGCACTGGGGTAGAGAATACGAAAGTCCAGTCTCATGCTGACGCTATAATGCTTTGACTGTCAGGTTTGGGAATCAAAGTTGTTTCAACCACCAACTTCATGATATTCTGGGACAAGTGGCCAGCCAGTCTCTCCTTGGAAGATCTTGCCAATCTGGTTATGCAAATACACGGCAGGTGCCCCTGCCCTTCTGTGGTAGAACCCAGCCTAAGTTGCCCGTGAAGACAATCCATATGCTTTGGCTCAAGCTCTGACAGGAGGCTGAAGAGGGACTATTATCGCATCACTGAGCTAAGCTCAGTCTGGAAATAACCCACCTAAAACATGTGTCTGACATACACATTTAATTCTTGCACTCAGCCAGCCAGCTCACCCTTAGTTCCAGTTTTGCATTAAGCTCATTAATAGAAAATTAAGCGCTTAGCTACGGTAAGACCATAAAGGTACTTCTCTAAAGGGAGGTGCTATTCAAAATGGAAAACCATCCACAAAGAAGACCGCTGGCTTGTGGTTAACCACCCACGGTCCCAGCCCTCATGGTCTGCAACAGCTGATGACTGCATCAGTATATGGTCAGTCTGAACCGTATTGGATAAGTGACCAGTGTTTGAGGAACCAGCCCCAAGGTTTTTGTAATCCACAGACAACTGCTGTCTGGTGGAGCTGGAAAAGGGTTGGTAGGAAAGATGTGCTCTGGAGGCAGAGTCCCTGAGTTCAAGCCTCACCTGTGCTCTCAGCAGCTATGGGACTTGGACAAGTGACCAGCAGTTCCTCTAATTCATGCTTTTCACCTGAGAGACTAATCTGCCCCTGCCAGTCATTTCAGTGTTTATAAAACCAAAAGCCATACACGAAGTAAGATACAAGCGCTGGGTTCGTTGATGACACTCTATGAACGTTACTGACAGTCCTTTTTCTAAAAGTGCTTTTATTTTTTTCCTGAATATATGTATAGGAATAGGTATATGCATATGATATACATTCATTACAGAAAATTTGGAAAATCTATGAAAGCGTTAAGAATAAAGTTTAAATGACCCTCCCACCCAGAGCAAGCCGCTTTTTCACATTTTGTCGCTTCTGTACGTTTTTTAAATATAACGTGCGTCATTTTTTAGAAACATCAATTTTTTTTTTAAGGAACACCAATTTCTAATACCCTTCAAAGTTCCAAGGTCACAAAGAGTAACTCTCTTATTGAAATCTCTGATGTCATGCCTCTTCTCCTACTATCCTGACTATCGCAGCAGGGATGGACTCCTGCTATCATAATGTCCCATCCGGAGGGTCCTAGATAAGGACTTAGTAGCAGATAAAAGGCTGTAAGAGTCCTGGTCTTGCATTTCACAGGGGAGGAAAGTGAAGCTCAGAGAGCCAAAGTGACTTTCCTACAACCACCCAGCACGACCTAGAGCCGGTGTGTTGTACCCCACATGAGCACCCTCCCACCTCACCACACTCCTTTGTACGGCATGACTCAACCTCGCACATTCGAGCTAATTTGGAGCCCGCTTTCTGCCAGGCATCTCTACATTTTAAGGTCGAAATCAAATGCCTACCTATATATATTTTTTTTAAAGTTGCATGGTAGCTTGATGACAGGAAAGTCATTTATTCGACAAAGGGCACTTTATAAGGTTGTCTTTCCGAAGAAAAAGCTCAGAAGAATTCTCTTTGCCATGTGCAAAATATCCCCTTAATTAACACGAACACTCAAATCACCAGGCATTTAAAATGTTTATTCCAAGAGTTTTAGAGTTATACCTTAATGTCAATCTATAGGAAACAGGGGACATAAGAGTAATAATACCTGCTATCATCCCAGTTAAATACAAGCATCATAAATAATATTTGCACCTTTAAGCAATTCATATATCCTTCCCAAAAATTAAGGTTGTAATGTGGGGCTTTTGCTTTCCAACGGGATGAAATATATTGCCGAGCTTTGTTTTGTTTTTTGCGAGTCTAACACTCAAAGAAGGACTTTTCCTGGTCTATCTGGACTATCTATCTCCTTAAGAAATAAATAACTTTGAAGTTACAGGGTTACCTCCATTATCACCTAGTCACTCCTCACCAGATGCAGGGAAACAAAATTAGTCACCCTCAGTCCCTAGTGCCCATGCTTTTACATTACCTGCTGTGTTGTATTCTAAATTATTTGTTGATTCATAATGTATTTATCTGCCTCTCTCATTAAATAATTGATCAACCTTCTCGAGGTTGGAGTTTGCTATAAGGATTAACTAATAGTATATATAAGGCAACTAAGCACAGCCCCAGGCACAGACCAAGAATGACCTGATGTTACCCATTATTATCATCTTTAGTATCAACTTTAAATGCATGTCACTGCCCAGAACAGAGTCTGGAACCCTCAAACAGAGGTGGAAACATGGGCCCTTGGAAAATCTGGTGTCTTAACCACAGAAGTACCGAGTGCAGTTTTGGAAGAAGATTCTCCCTACCTTCTTCAGCAGGTGCTGACTAACCACTGTTCGGCAGCATGCGTGTGTGTGCCAGGCCAAGTCATAATCACTGAGGCTGTGAAGATTGCCTGCCCCCAGAGACCTCACAGATGAATCCTGGGGCAACACATGTGAGTGATGTCTGAGGACAAGTGTAAGGAGACAAGTGCAGAAGCCGAGAAGAACTCGTGGTTTTATCTCGAGAACCAAAAAGGCATTTGAAATAGCAGCCTTTGTCTTGAATGTTGGAGACGGGACGCTTGGGGAGGGTGCGCCAAGTCCCAGAGGACAAGTAGTAACAGTAAACCTATTGTTTTCTCGGAGGAAAACAGAGAAACACGGTCATTTCCATGTGTGGTACCTGGAGAGGGTGGGTGCGGCCTGCAGGGGGCCCTAGGGAGGGTGTGGTTCTGGGGGCCTGTGGACAGGTCCCAGCTTCAGGCACCACCTCCCGGCACCACTTGGTTCTGCCTGAACGTTCTGTGGTTCCACGGAGCCCTTTGGCTCTTCTGGATTCCCCGGCTATCGCCACCAGCCACTTTCTTAACCCTTCTGCTCCTGATTTCTTCTGCCCTGTCCTCTCTTTTCTGTCTCCTGTCATTTATGTTTTGCTTCTTGGCTTTGTCCCAATCCTTCTGAAGTGCTTCTTTCCTTTCCTCTAGGAAATAACTCATTCCCAGGCATCTAAGTTACCTTCGAGCTGTGGGTTCCTCAAACTTTGGGGTTCCCATTTTCATTGCTGCTTCCCGCACAGAATGTCTCTCTTTGCCACGAGAAAAAGCGTTCATTTTTCTTATTTCTGGGTTTGGCAACGTTTGAGGTGCCAAAGTACAATCTTTGAATAATTAAAGCCTTATGCAGGCAGCTCTGGGGGACATTTTATGGCCAATAAATCCTATGAAATACTGTTACTTTAACTTCCCTAAATAGTTCTCAGAAGTCATTGGAGCTGCTGTAAATATATATATATATATATATATACACACACACACACACACACATACATATACATTTACAGATATATATATATATACGTTTTATTATTTACAAAGTACTTCTACCTTACTCTGCTTTTATTCAAGTATGAAAAATATGCTTTCTACAAAAGTCATTTCTTTAACACACAATGCATAGGACTCTAACACAGTTTTCCCCATTTCCGCATAAAGAGGCTCACACTTGTGGGCAATAGCTTACTTAATGCCTTCCCTTCCAATTCCTGAACTAACCAGAATTTCCCTTTCACATCTCAAACGCCTTGCTTTTGTGATGTGTTTTATAGTTGCCAAGCTCTTTCACATACGAGATTTCGCTTACTTCTCTCAACGGCTCTGTATTATTTGTTCTTCTTTTGCATTTGACAAAAAAAAACGAGGCAGAGAGGTTGCGTATTTCATCCCAAGCCCCACGGCTTAGCTGTGAGTGGCAGTGGCCACTTGAATGCAAGATGGCTGAGGCACGTCCCACCGCTACCTTATATGACATGAGAAGGCAGTAAGGCCTTGGCGTTTTGGCTCTGGGGCCTCGTCCCATATTCCTCAAATGAGAAATGTAATTACTCTCCTTTCCATTCTTTCTTCTTTGGTATTAAGTGGCCCTCCAATCACTGTTACACTAATGCAAAGACGTCATGATAATTCTCGTTTCAAATAAGGCTCTTACTGTGAGCAAATAACTAGTGACTTGACATTACCAGAAAAGAAAAAAAAAAAAAAAAATAGCTGCCAGGGTTATAAACCCTATAAATATTTTCTAGCAGAACAAAAGGTGATAACCACTGCCGCAGTCAGGTTTTGCGGAAGCAGAGCCTGAGCGGGGATTCACACACACCTCATTTATTGAGGCATCACACGCAGGAGAAACTGAAGAGGAGTGAAGAAATCAGGACACAGAAGGGGAAAGGTGACGTCTGGTGCCTGAACTTGCAGGTAGATTTGCAGATACAGAAGGGCTGCCCCCACCGTTCTGGGGCTCCCCAGCGTGTGCCCTGCCTTGAGGCAAAGGAGCAGGATTTTATAACCCCACTGCAGTCTGCCACGGGCCATTGGACAGGCCAGTAGAAGAGACTCTAGGGGAACCGGATCGGGCAATAACAATAATAATTTAATGATAATAGCACTAATTCCACAACTATCATTGGTTGAATGCCTACTATGTGATAGTCACTTACCTGTATTATTTCCAATTCTTAGAGCAATTCTGCAAGTTATTAATAAAAAACTGATATATAAAGAATGATGTGATTTGTTTGAGGGAATAGACCTGGACATTGGCAGTTCTGGGGTTAATTCCTTATAAATCCTTATTCGACTCCAAAACCCATGATTGTTTGCTACTCTGTAACACCAGCTCCAGTTCTGTCAATGCTCAATGGTGAGACGGCCAGGCAGCACTAGCTAGGCCTGCGTTACTAACTTATTCTTCCGCCCAAAATGCCACTAAGACGTGTCCTGTACTTAAAAAGAAACAACAGCAACAAAACAAAAACCGCAGCAAACACAATGAAAATGTCTGCATCCATTCAATAAATATATACTCAGCACCTACTATGTGTTTCACAGCCTTTTGACACTGGAACTAGATTAAGACAGGAAAGATCTCTGTTTTCAGGGAGCTTATATACATAACCACAGAAACAATCCATCTAATAGGATATGTGCTATTTTAAAATATAGGATAATGGGATAGAAAAGAAATTAGCCAGAGAAGGCCTCCAAAATGTGGGCGGAGTCTGAAGGGAAAAAATTAGATAGCAATGAGATGGCCTGAAGGCAGAAAATTCCAGACTAAGAACATAGCAAGTGCAAGGCCCTGAAGGCGAGGGGTTGGGGGAGGGGGAAGCTTGTTGTATTTAGGAATAAGAAGGTCTGTGTGGCTGGAGTTCAGTGAGCAAGGGAAGCCCAGACATGAAACTGAGGTCAGGAAGGTTGGCAGGGTCTTGACCACTTGGCCCTTGTAGACCCAGATAAGGAACTGGGATTCTCTTTCATCTAATGTTATGGACAACAGTGATATGACCTGATTGACATTCTTGAAAGACACTGACTACACTGTGGAGTGTGGATCATTTGGATAGGGGGTAACAGAGGGAAAGCAGGGAGACCAGCAAAGATGTATCCAGTCCTCTAGGTAAACCCTGATGAGGGTGTCTCTGGAGTAAGTAGAGACCATAAGAGAGAGAAGTGAATGGATATGAGGTATGCTTTATAGGTAGCACTGACAGAGTTTGCTATAGGAACTGATGGAGACAAAAATCAAGAATAACTCCTTTTTTTCCTTCAAATTTTTATGTAAATTCTAGTTAGTTAACATACAATGGTTATAATACTGGTTTTAGGAGTAGACTTCAGTGATTCATCACTTACATACAACACCCGGGGCTCATCACAACAAGTGTTCTCCTTAGTACCCATCACTCATCTAGCCCATCCCCCACCCACCTCCCTCCATCAACCCTCAGCTTGTTCTCTATCTTTAAGAGTCTCTTATGGTTTGTTTCCCCTCTCCTTCTTTTTTCCCCCTTGCCATATGTTCATCTGTTTTGTTTCTTAAATTGCACATATGAGTGAAATCATATGGTATTTGTCTTTCTCTGACTCACTTATCTCACTTAGCATAATACACTCTAGCTCCATCCATTTGTTGCAAATGGCAAGATTTCATTCTTTTTGATGGCTGAGTACAATTCCAGTGTGTGTGTGTGTGTGTGTGTGTGTGTGTGTGTGTGTATCACATCTTCTTTATCCATTCATTGGACTCTCTCCATAATTTGGCTATAGTTGATGCCGCTGCTATAAACATCAGGGTGCATGCACCCCTTTGAATCTGTATTTTTCTATCCTTTGGGTAAATACCCAGCAGTGCAATTGCCAGATTGTAGGGTAGTTCTATTCTGAACTCTTTGAGGAACCTCCATACTGTTCTCCAGAGTGGCTGCAGCAGTTTGCATTCCCACCAACAGTTCAAGAGGGTTCCCCTTTCTCCACATCCTGGCCAACACCTATTGTTTCTTGTGTTGTTGATTCTGACAGGTGTGAGGTAAAATCTCACTGTGGTTTTCATTTGTATTTCCCTGATGATCAGTGATGTTGCGCATCTTTTCTTGTGCCTGTTAGCCATCTGAATGTCTTCTTTGGAAAAATGCCTATTCATGTTTTCTGCCCTTTACTTAACTGGATTATTTGTATTTTGGGTGTTGAGTTTGATAAGCTCTTTGTAGATTTTGGTAACTAACCCTTTATCCAATATGTCATTTACAAATATCTTCTCCCACTCTGTGGGCTGCCTTTTAATTTTATTGTTCTCTTTGCTGTGCAGAAGCTTTTTATCTTGGTGAAGTCCTAGTAGTTAATTTTTTGAAGAGTAACTTCCAAGTTTTTGGATTTAGCAACCAGAGTTGCCATTTTCTCACGTTTGGAAGGCTTTAGAGAAATAGGTTAGCTAGAAGTGGTGCTAGAGAATCATGAGTTCTTCTTTAGGCATGGCCATGTGGCATGCCAATTAAACATTCACACAGAAAAAATCAAGTCAGAAGCTAGATGTGTGAATCTGCGCTTGTGAAGACAGGTCATAGCGAAGACGGAAATCTGGGAGCCTCAGCTTATTGACAACATTTGAAGCAATGGGACTAAGATCACCTAAGGAGGAGATGACCGCAAAGGGGAATGAAGGGGCCCAGGAATTATGTCTAGGGACTCAACATCTAAAGGTAGGCAGAGAAGGAATAGCTAGTTAAGGCACTGCGAAGGAAAAATCTCTCGAGTTAGGAGAAAAGCAGAGGTCTTCAGAGTATGCAAAGATTTTCCAAGGAGAATGCAGGCACAGACAGTTCCAAGGAAAGTGATTTCTAGATCCTCGACTTCACATCCACTCTGCAGAAACTTAACTGCCTGAGAAGGTGCCTAGTGTGAGTAAGAGGTTCTCCAACCCCACTGCCTTTCACAGACACGTGTCTCCCACCTTCTTCTGTCTCAAATCTCACTCTAGTATGTGCCCAGTAGTGTGAAAATGTCCTGGGCACAAAAAGACACAATTAGAAATACAGATGTTAGTTTGATGAAGTTCATAACTGCAATCTCTACCTAACCACGCCTTGTCCAGGTCAGGTGATGTCAAATTTTTTGCTTCCCATAAAATTGGAGGAGAGCCTACTTGAGCTGAGAAATGGCGGATCGTTAAAACATTGCTTTGTGATAAATTACTCTATGAGTTTTGGCATATAACCCAGGAGTTCAAAGAACCGAATAGCACTTCTAAAACAAAATTTCTATCTGATTTATATAAACATGTTTTCTCAAAGCTTACCCTTTTTAAAAAGAAAACAACAGGCAAAGAATTGATGCTAGACTCTGTCTTACCATAACAATAAGTAGTAGTATCCACGGATATATGAACTAACTGGCAAAAAAATATAAGCTCTAGCCAACTCAGAGGAATTTATTTATAATAAAATTTTCTTTTTAGTTTCATAATTTCTCATCAAAATTTGTAATACACAGAATCTATGTTATACTTTTATCAAGGGCATAAATTATTAATTAAATGTAGTGATAACTGAATCTGAAATAACTGTTTTAATTTGGAGAGCTTTATTTTCATAGAAAAATTGTAAAGCTTTATTTCCAATTCATACGCATAATTCAGTTGCAGAGATGCTGACACAGAGCCCTAAAATATATTACACTGGGAAAAAATTTTGTGCAGAAAGTTGAATGAAAATATAAATTTAGGGGGAAAAAGGAACAATGTAAAATTAAAACGTCAAACTGTTAAAGGAGTCTGTGTATTTTCTAAATGGTTGATGGTAAGAATCACATTTCTACCGTGTTTGGATTCCACTGGGCACATTAAAAAAGAGTGATACAACATTTTTATTTTAAGATGTCAATATATATAACACACTAAAAATTTTATCCCTCACACTATTTAAACCAAACGATGAAAAATCTAGATGTCATCTCTAAAAATGTGCAAGGGTCTACAAAATGTTACAAAATTCTTTCAGGGGCTATAGGAACGAAAGTGTTTGAAAACAACATGTGTAAGCCAAGAGAAAGGCTTCAAATGGAGAGTGGTCAATTTGTCAAATGCTGCTGAGGGTAAAATGGGAACACAACTGGACTGGCAACAGGCGGGCCACTGACCACCTTGATTCGAGCAGTTTCAGTGCAGTGAAGGGGCTGGAAACCCAGCTGGAAGAAGCTGAAGAAAGAACGAGAGATGAGGATGTCAAGGCCCCCAAGTAAGACAACTGTTGATAAACTCTGCAGTGAAGGGGAACAGAAAAAGGGAGTGATAGCTGGCGGGATAGGAGGGATCGAGAGAAGGTCGACAAAGGGGGCCTGGGTGGGTCCGTCGGTGGAGTGTCCTAGCCTCTCTCTTTTCTTAATGTTTTATTTTATTTTTGAGAGAGTGCAAGTGGGGGAGAGGCAGAGAGAGGAAGACAGAGGATCCCAAGAGGGCTCCGTGCTGATAGCAGCGAGCCTGACATGGGACTTGAACTCACGAACCTCGAGATCGCGATGTGGGCCGAAGTCAGATGCTCAACCAACTGACCCACCCAGGTGCCCCAAGCATCTGACTCTTGATTTCAGCTCAGGTCATGATCCCAGGGTCGTGGGATCCAGCTCCGTGTTGCGCTTTGCACTGATCTGAGCATGCAGAATGCTTAAGATTCTCTCTCTCTCTCTCTCTCTCTCTCTCTATCTCTCTCTCTCTCTCTCTCTCTCTCCATCCCCCCCCCCCCGCTCCATCTGCTCCTCTCCCCTGCTTGTGTGCTCTCTCCCTAAAAAAATTTTTTTAATATTTTTAAAAAAGGGAAGATAGATAAAGAAGATACTAGAACCCACTTGTATGCTGAGTGAAAAGTAGAGAAGAAGAAACCAATGATGCATGTGAGATGGGGGAAATTCAGGAGCAAAGGTGAGGGCTAGAATTCAAAGTACAAGGGAAGCATGGACTTATCTTCCATTGTCACAGGAAAGAAGGCACAGATGTGGGTAGAGAGGCCAGTACTACTAGGTTTATAGAAAATACAGGTGATGGATAGTGAAAAATATAGGGTGGTCAAGGGACTGGAGGTCTTGATAAGATCAAAAAAATATTGGAATGAAGATGATAGAATAAATGAGATACAAGAATAGAAAGTATCAAGGAGAAGGATGTTCAAACTAATATTTTATTTTATTACTTTACTTTTTTAGAGAGAGAGAGAGAGAGAGAGAGAGAGAGAGCGAGAGAGAGCATGTGCAAGCAGGGGAGAGGGGCAGAGGGAAAGAGGGAGAGAATCTCAAGCAGGCTCCACACTCAGCACAGAGCCCGACATGGGGCTCGATCCCACAATCCTGGGATGATGACCTGAGCCAAAATCAAGACTGAGACACTTAACCGACTAAACCACCCAGGCACCCCTAGAGATTACTCTTAAAAACAAAATAAATAAGTAAATAACTAAATGGAATAGAACACTCAACTAACTTGGCCACTGAGGCACCCCATCAAACTAATATTTTAAAGGAGATGCAATTATTGGTTTGATCAAGGGAATTGGTGGTGAGGTGGAATTGAGGAAAAAATACTTGGAGGTGATGAAGTTAAGGAGTTGAGGGTGCAGGGTATTGGATGGATTACTCACATGGATGTTGAAGTCACCAGAACAGTAATGGGAGTAGAAGGAAAAAGGCAGTGAACCAGATACCAATCTTATAAATAAAGGGACACAACTGGGAGGCTGGGAGAGGACGACTCTGAGAGAAGTGTGGGCGGGACACTAGGATGTTGTGCACTTTAAAAGGACCAGCGTTTCCGAAAGATAAGGAAGACAAATAGTTTCTAGTAGGTAATAGGTAGCCAGAAGGACATCTATCCAATGTCAATGCCTTGAGGTATATGGAGCATGAGAGAAAAAGCAGCCACCACCTAGGACAAATATTGGGGGGGGGGGGTGCAGGGTGTAGGTGGAACAAAGGATCAAGAGCAATTCACAGAAAAGGTTGAAGCTTCAAGGGAATTTTCTGACAGACTGAGAGCATGAGTGTGCAACATGGAAAGACACAGGAGGGAGTCTAGATGATCACGGGTGGCCCAGGAGACTTCTGCTTCTGCTGGTGACATCAGTTATGATGGAATTTACCCTACGAGCAAGATGTGCCATCAGTGCATTCTAAAATCCAGAGGATTTAGGGGCACCCGGGTGGCACGGCTGGTTGAGGTTCCGACTCTTAATTTCAATGCAGGTCATGATCCCAAAGTCATGGAATGTGCTGTGTCCAGCACAGAGCCTGCTTGGGATTCTCTCTCTCTCCCTCTGCCCCTCTCCCCCACTCACTCTCTCTCTCTAAAAAAATAATAATAATAATAAACAAAATAAGAAATAAAAAATCCAGAGGATTTAGCTAGAAGATTAGTGGGCAAGTATACATTCAGTCTCTTCATTTTTCACCAATAGGAAAAGCAATAGATGTAGGAGAATTGGTCAAAGAGAAACTATACTTGTGAACTGTCTCTGTGTAACTCATCCTCAAAGGGTTGGGTTTGTTTCTTACTGTTCCTGCAATTTGGGTATGCCACCACCAGGGAGCAGAGGTACCACAGTCATGTGATGTTAAGGCTGGCAGTTTTTTCTTTTATTCCAGAATCTTTCTGCTTCAAGCTTCAGCATTTTCCAACAAAGGTTTTAACACCCAACTGAGGACACATAAATTCATTATGAGACAAACTGAAAATACCAAACATTAAACCGTTCACAGATGAGACTGAGAGCAAATTTTAGAGAAATAAGCAGTCAGACAGATTTTTACTTTTCTATTTCAACTAACCTCAACTTTAGATCTAAGCCTAATTTGGTTCACAGTTGTTAACTAGAATATGCCTTTACTACAAACCCCGTTCTTCTAAATGTGGAGTCAAAACCTTTTTGTGCATGCTAGTTCAGTTAAATCAGAAATAATGCATTTCATAGGACTATAAAAGAGGAAACTAGTATCTGAGACCCATAACACCCAACCTCAAATCCTGCCTGATCAGCATTATGCCCTCCATTTCACAGATGAGAAAAGGGGCTTCAGAGAGATTAAGTAGCATTCTGGGGTTACATGGCCAGGTGGTAGGAAGTCAGGATGGAATCCGGCTCTATTGGCCTCCAAAGTCTGTACTCCTTTGATGCTACAGTGCTACTCTAGGGGACCCATTATATGGAGACTAGAGAGGGTGAAAAAATAAGTATAACCCTTAAGGTACTTATAACCTAGTAGGGGTTCAGACACACCATAAGTTCCGTAAGAGAAGTCCAAACTCATTCTCTTGTAGATGAGATCAAAGCTAGTTGGAGGATCAGAAAAGATACATGGAGGAGAAGGCTACCTGGGATGAGCTTCAAGGAATGGACAAGAGATTAGCAGGGGGGAAATACATCCACAGCCATGGGGCTCAGTCTCCAGACACTTCACATACCTTTTGGGCTCAGCAGCCCAAGCTTAGTTCACTAGCCAATTTCCTTCGACTGAATCCAAGTTGGTCAAAGGAAAATTAATGTGTTTGCCTTCTTCATGTCCCAAGACCAAAACATCTGTTTCGTTGCCATATTGGGGAGAGGGAAAATGGGAGAGAGAAACGGAGGGAGTTAGAGGTCTTCATGATGTCACAGTAATGGAAAATATCATGTTTCTCCCTTCCTAGAATTTCCTCTGAAATATGTGACTACTCCAGAGATGTCACTCATGACACATTTCCTCTTCTATTTTTCTTAAGATTTTATTGTTTTTTAAGTAATCTCTACACCCAATGTGGGACTCGATCAACAGTCCTGAGATCCTGAGATCTCCTGAGATCAACAGTCACCTGCTCTATCAATGGAGTCAGATGCGCCCCAGACACTTTTCCTCTTTTAATTGACCCACAGTGATACACAGTGGCTGTTTCCAGTGCTTAGCTGAGTTTATCCTTAGCAAAGAATTCTGACAAAATGCTTTCTCCTCCCAGCATTAGAAACTATAAAATCCTTGTGTATAACCAAAACTGTACAAAATGATTTTAAACTCTATACACACGTGGTCTCATTTAATTGTCCAAACAACCAGATGAAATAATTATTATTATTATCCCCACCTTAGAGATGAGAAAACTGAGCCTCAGAGGTGTTGAACTTCTAACTGGCTTTATCAGAGACTTAATGTTTTTATTTTTAAAAAATAGTTGCAGGGGTGACTCATCAGTTAGGCATCCGACTTCAGCTCCAGTCATGATCTAGAGGTTCATGAGTTCAAACTGCCCCCTCCCATCGGGCTCTGTGTTCACAGCTCAGAGCCTGGAGTTTGCTTCGGATTCTGTGCTTCCTGCTCTCTCTCCCCTCCCCTGCTCACACTCTGTCTCTCTCAAAAATAAATAAACATTAAAAAAATTTTTTTAATTAAAAAATACATATATTTGTGGGGCACCCAGGTGGCTCAGTTGGTTAGGCATCCAACTCTTGATCTCGGCTCAGGTCATGATCTCACAGTTCCTGAGTTCAAGCCCCTTCCTGGGTTCTGTGCTGACAGTGCAGAGCCTGCTTGGGATTCTCCCTCTCTCCCTCTCTCTGCCCCTCCCCGACTCATGCATGCACGCTCGCTCGCTCTCTCTCTCTCTCTCTCTCTCTCAAAATAAATAAATAAATACACTTTTAAAAAATATTTGCAAGGCTTGTTTATTCAGTGTTTTTTGTTTATTTGTTTTTAAGCAGGCTTCACGCCCTAAGCGGAGCCCAAAACGGAGCCTGAAGGCTTAACCCACTGAGCTACCCAGGCCCCCCTATTCATTTTTCTTTTTTATGCCTCCACTCAATGATCATGCAGATGATAAATACCACCGTGGACATGTATAAATACATACTTTGACTTTACAAATCCATATTAATTACGGCTCCTGCTATACAACCTAAACTGGTAATAACTGTTAGTGCTGTGTACTGAGGATAATTGAAAATTTCAAAAATTGCAACTCTGAATTTTCTGTTTCAAAGACTGTCCTTTTGTACCCTTAGAAAATAAAAGTTGCTTACATTTCTCATACGTTTGAATTTCACAGGTTATATTTATAATGAGAAAATATTACGCACAATATTCTTTGTAAACTTGAAAATGCCTGACAAACTTCAAAGCACCAAACAAATGTGATTTGGTAGTAAGCTCCTTATTTCCAAACAGAAAGTGAAGCTCATCAGAATTTTTTTTCCCCAAACAGTCCCACTTCTGGTCCAGAGAAACAACCTAAAACTAAAAGCTAAAGAATAACAGTTAATGAATGTGTTAATTGCTCACCGGCCAGTGTCATTGCTTGACTGAACTATTCCCAAATGGACACAGACTATAAATTTCTATTCTATGCAGATATTAAAATAGGGTCTGGCAAACACGAAAGATGAAGTGGCGGGGTGGGGGGAGGCGGAGAAAGGATGGCTTCAAATGTGCATTTTACAATAAATATACCATGTACTTCTGAGAATTTGCCTAAATCAATATTTTAAGTCATACTGTTGCCCAATTCTATTAACCAAATGTAAAGGGTTCACTGCAGGACAGGGCTAAAGCACTTTGCTAATTTATGTTTATTGATGAGGACTTGGCTGGAGGAGGACGATTCAGCTTTTACTTTGATAAAGAATGGGAGCTCTAGTACTTGGAACTGACTATTGCTGCAGTGCCACTGGGAAAAATCCGGTTAGAAGATCTTCCCTGTTTTTGCCTCCATCTAGGCTACAAATCCACGCCTCTATCCCCATCTCCTCTCCCAGTGGACATGACACATACAGTCCTACGGTTCTATTCATTGGGTTACTGGTGGGGAAGGGATTGGCCGAGAGTTTGGCTGATCCAACAGAACCAACTCTGGAAATGTACTGGAAGGCTGTGGGAACCTACTGGCTCCACCAGAGGCCACAGAACAGGCACTGAAGAGGACAGGAACCAAAGGGCTCTGTGGAGTGGGGAAGCAGACACGCTCGTGGCAGCAGGGACCCCACGGTTCCTGCTGCCGCGTGTTTTCATCACTTCCTCTTATACTCAAGGGTCACGTCCTGGAAGAGACTGTTCAGTGGGCCAAGGTCAGGTCACAGGACCACTCCCCAGCAGTGCAGGGGCAGGGAAAGGAAAGACATGGCCCCTTTCACTTCCCTAAAGAGAGATGTGTGGATTTATGTTCCCACTTAGACATCACATAACGGGGGAAAAGAAATTCTCAAAAAGGAAACCGGTATACTCTTGAAGAGGGGGAATGAATAGTCAGCAGCCAAAACTATATGAATATTTACTTACGTAAGCTTAGGAAGGGTGGATAATTAAGGATTGCAAACAAGTAATAAGGATTCTGGGGAAAGCAGCTATAGGAACGCTGAGCGTGGATTGGCTTCCGTGAACCTTAATATACGGCAGATACGGGGCAATGATTTAGTTGCATTACTTTTTTCTACCTACACGCAACTCCGTGCAACTCCGGCAATCAATACTATTGCTATTATTTCTGTTTTACCTCAAGATGAAAAACACTGAGGTTGATTAAAATTTTTTTTCAACGTTTATTTATTTTTGGGACAGAGAGAGACAGAGCATGAACGGGGGAGGGGCAGAGAGAGAGAGGGAGACAAGAATCGGAAACAGGCTCCAGGCTCTGAGCCATCAGCCCAGAGCCCGACGCGGGGCTCGAACCCATGGACCGCGAGATCGTGACCTGGCTGAAGTCGGACGCTCAACCAACTGCGCCACCCAGGCGCCCCCCACTGAGGTTGATTAAGATAAAGCAGGATTTTTTTTTTTTACCCTCAGCCCTATTGACACTGAAGCCAGATAATCATTCACTGCAGGGGGATGTCCTGTGTGTTGTAGGATGTCCAACAGCGTTCCTGGCCTCTACACTCTAGGTGCTCCTAGCACCCTACCTGTCAGTTGTGACAATCAAAAATGTCCTCCGACGTTGCCAAATATCCCCAGGGCGGGACAAAATTGCGCCCAGTTGAGAATCACTGAGATAAAGGCACACCACAGAGGGGCTATTCCCAAACCCGTCTGAGACCAGAACCCGACCTACCAGCCGTGTTTGTGACACACACTCGAGTCTACAGAGCACTTTCGCGTGGATTTTTTCGCTGGTGTCTGACAACACTCTTGTGGGGGAGGGAAGGCAAGTTTGGTTGTCTTCATATTTCTTTTGAAAAAACGGAGCCTCACAGAGTCTGTCACTCACCTAAGATCTCTCAGTCCTCAGTGTGTCGAGCCACCGCTCAAAAGCCTCTTTTTGGTCTGCTTAGCTTTTAGTTTGTTTGGGTTTTTTTTGTCTTGTTTGCTTTTAGTTTGCTTCCAACCCAGTATTTTTTTTCCACTCTGCCAGTTTTACTTAAACAATAGGATTAATGACAAGAATAAGTTTCTTGATCAAAGTGTTAGGCAGAAACAGAAATTCTCTTTGAATGGTTAGGTTTTACTGGTTTTAGTACTCTGAAAGAAGGGACGAGTCAAAAAGAATAAAGGAAGGAAAGGAAGGACGAAGGGAGGGAAGAAAGGAAAAATCACCAAATCACCTACCTCCCCATAGCCATCGCCAGTTGCTTTGCATCTGACAACTAAGAGCCCTTAGGGTTTCACCACAGAATGGCCCCATCCTTCCTCCAACATGCTGAGGCATTGTTTTATTTCTGACTCAGAGGGAGGACTGACTCACAAATACCACTTCACCACTTAGCCTTTCGTTGAAGGTCTCATGGCCAAGACCAGGTCAAATGTGAGGCAGCTTGAAGTAAGAGAGCAGATGAGTTCAGGGCCCAAGGCAGAATGGCTGCAGATGTTTGGGAAAGAAAGACTTTCACAGCTGGGATGTTCGTGACTTAAAAGCCAAACAAACCTCCTGGCTAATTAGAAACCAAGATAATGCCTAAAAGGAAAACAACAGGCCGTGGTTAACCACTAGAGCTCCCAGGCCTTGTCCCGACTGCTGGAAGTGGTGACCGGCAGTGATACGCGGGAACCACTAACAATCCTCATCACCAGCCTCCCCGGCCGTGAGGGGCCACGTCAAGTCCGGGAGACACAGCAGCTGCGCCCTCTCCCTGGTGAGGTGTGAGTGTTGGGTGGGAGCGAGGAGTGGCAGATGCGAGGGCTCTTCCTTCCCGCCTCCCTTCCATCCCAACCCAGTGCCATGGAGCAAAAGGTCTGGGAAATTAACAGGCCATATGCAAGCCCCAGGCTCTGACTCTCAAGCTTCAATTCCTCTTGATCTCAGTTTCTTCGTCTGTAGGACTAGACAACTGTACTTGTTGCCCAGGGTTGTGAGGACTACAGAAAGCTGTGCATACAGGACACCTAGGAGAAAGAGTGGCATACAATAGGTGCTCAAGGAAGGCTATTAGCTCCTTTCCTTATAGGGTCCTTATAGAACCCCAAAACCCAGGCTCTTCCCTCCTCGTTGGCTTTGCCCTCTGCTCTCAGTCAGCACATACTGAAAGCCGTGACCTGAGTGTAAATTCTGCTTCCCCACCCTGCTCGGCTCATCATGCCCCCAAACGCCCTCTCCTTTACTTTTGGGGATCTTTCCTTTCTTCCGTGAGCCATAGCCACTTCCGAGAATTCTTCAATGAAAGCTCTGACTTGGGTAGAGTGACACTAAATGCTATTCCAAGCAATTGCTTCCACAATGAGCTCCTGGCACAACGCTGCATTTACTTAGTTCTTTTCCTACACAGAGTAATTCCAGTACATACACTCCATGCCCTCCAAGGGTATTTTCTTTCTTTTTTTTTTTTTTTAATTTTTTTTTTCAACGTTTATTTATTTTTGGGACAGAGAATGAACGGGGGAGGGGCAGAGAGAGAGGGAGACACAGAATCGGAAACAGGCTCCAGGCTCTGAGCCATCAGCCCAGAGCCCGACGCGGGGCTCGAACTCACGGACCGCGAGATCGTGACCTGGCTGAAGTCGGATGCTTAACCGACTGCGCCACCCAGGCGCCCCTCCAAGGGTATTTTCTAACTGACATACATTCATGCTCATGCATAATACCTCTAAACTAGAGAGATAAAGATTTAGCAGCAAGTGAAAAGAAGTATATGGGGTAATATTTTTTTATTTTTTTAATTGCTTAAATTAAAAAAAAAAAAAATCCCAAGAGGGAAAATGGCAATTTCTTTAATCCAGGCTAATACGATTCTTAACAGCAACATCCTAAATAATTCCTGCAAATACTGAAATACCTAATTCACCATCCTTACCTTCGTCTCCAACAAATTAGATGGGCAGTCTCATTTTTCTCCAGTAAAGACTTCTGCTCTCAAGTTGGAGACTCAGAAACACATTCAAATTCAAGTGGGAAAAAAAAAAGGAGAGACATTTGAAAGTGATTTCTAGAAGAAGTTGCTTTTCAAGCAAGAATCTAGACTCATGCTGAAGAAAGATGTGCCACGGAATTTGGACATCAGCAGTGAGATTTAGGAAGAAAGAACCCTCCCTGGAGAGTGAGAAATATTCTTCCATTTGGGATTTGCTTTTTGGCCTACATCAAGTTCCTGTGTGGTTTTAGTGAGGGATTTAGGGAAAGAAGAATGAGGAACGGGGATGGTCCAGGGCCCAAGGGGGTTTTGTCTCATTATGTGCCGCAAAACAGCTTTCTTCCTCAATAGGAACAAGTATGAAGAGCTTTGTGGCAGTCCTCTCAGTATCTCTGCTCCCTCTCTCTACGGTAAGAACATCCTTTACCTCCAGGAAGAGAGACGTGTCATTAGCCCCCTTGCAGCGAGGCATGGCCATGTGACTTAGCTCTGGCCCGTGAGAAGCATCATGTGGCAGCCTCCGGGAACCTAACCAAGATGCAGTGAAGGCCCTCCCTTGTCATGTCTTGTCCATCCCATCACCGAAACACAGTACTCACCGTGGTGAGCGTGGGCCGTCCAAGGTGATGAGCACAGCCTGGCTCTGGACCCTGTGAGCACTGCAGCTGCCCTGAATCAACTACTTGTACTTTTCCAGGAGACAGAAAGGAACTAACTTCTATCTTGTCCAGGCTGTTATTCTGGGTCTTCTCTCACTTCCGGCTGAATGCAAGCCTAGTTAGTACAACAGCTGAGTGTAGGCCCTTAGGTTCACCCCGCCAGCCTATCGATTGCCCGTGGGTTCATCTGTGCCCTGGTTCAGCTCACACTTGGCGGGCCAGCCTGGGTATACAGGCGCCAGGTTTAACTTCTTCTCTAGCTAAATGCCAGAGTGTCAAACTACTGCCTAAAATGATGTCATAAAATAAAACCTATGTCTAAGTTGAGAGCCTTGCACACACACCCGTGTGTGCACCCACGTGTGTGTCATAATATATACACACTTTTCATTGAGATAGCAGCTGTATAGGTGGAAAGCCTTCTTTCCAGCACGCCACATCTGGGTAAACGCCAACAGCCAGTTGCCTTTTCACTTTGTCAAGGAGTAGAAAATGCCTCATTGTATCTGCAACAGGTCTCAGTGCCCCCTGATTTATTTACCTATCTGCATTCAATTAGAAAAGTGCCGTTATTTTCTATTTATTTATAGACGTCATTTTGGTTATGCTGGTGCTTTGCTGTATGTTGCTCGCTTCCCTTGAACAGAGGGGCGTGTTTACAAAGCCCTTACCCATAATTAGTGTCACTCAGCGGAACAAGGCACCTCTGTTTTGTACCTGCCACAGCTGTCATGCTCTCTTCAGAATGAATTGCGCTGATGGACAACCTGAGTCACCCATTTCTTCAGAAAGTAGCATGAAAAGTGTTATTGCAGTTGGCCTGGCGCTCAGGGAAGCCATATCAGGTGTTATACTCTGGGACAGCCCAAGCTCAGAAAGAGCTTCCTCTATTACATTTCCAGTTAATTATTCCTGTACATTTCAAGAGCTCCGTGTCACAAAAACGTGGCACGTAGTCGATTCGGATTAGCTTTATCCTGTCAGGTGATGGCGGACCTCAGACGACACGTTAATCAGTGGGTGCTGGCTTGGGTATGTTATACATGTGACTACCGTTGGCCATGTTTAAGTGGTGGGGGCAGGAGGCGGGGAAAGCGTTTTTATGGGTACATATTTCATTAGAATTCCAATAAAAGTGCCGTGTCTGTTTGAGAAAAATAGAACATGCCCCACTGCTGTGTTTAATTTTTCTTTAGAACACTTGCCTATTAACATAGATTGCTTGAAGGAAAAGCATGTTATAAGTAATATTTTTCTTCAAACACGAAGCCTTATCACAACTTCAAGGTCCTTTTGAAAAAAATTGTCATGATCCTACTACTACTTTTGGCGCCTCAGATCTAGTCACAGGCCAAATGGACTTCGTTCCAGTGTCATGTCAATGGTGGGCAGCAAGAAATGGAGCCATGGCGGAAGGAATTCACCAGTCCTTCTCGGTGCTGAACAGAGTAGGTACTGCATTGCACATACACATTTTATCCCAAATGGAACAGAAGCTTCACAGAGCTGTCTCCTCCAACCTGCCTGGGTAATGAGTGCACTATAGAAACTTCTCTTGCTTGAAGGATTCCAACAGCGCATACGCAGTCAAAATGAAAGTGAGAATTGAAAATTTCTTGAACTGGATTAATGCATGCCACTTTTAAAATTTTTTTAACGTTTATTTATTTTTGAGACAGAGAGAGACAGAGAATGAATGGGGGAGGGTCAGAGAGAGGGAGACACAGAATCCGAAGCAGGCTCCAGGCTCTGAGCAGTCAGCACAGAGCCCGACGCGGGGCTCGAACTCACAGACAGCGAGATCATGACCTGAGCCGAAGTCGGATGCTCAACCGACTGAGCCACCCAGGCGCCCCAACGCATGCCACTTTTCTAGAGATGCTTTCTCTTGTGGGTAACAGAAGAGGTCACCAACACTAAACCATACCAACTTAAATCAGAGGTATATTTATTACGTGCTGAACGATAACATTTGAAGTCAGGTCTTCAGGTCCGTTGGTTTGGAGAATTTGGCATATCATCGGGGATGCAGGCCCCTTCCATCCTTCTGCTCCTTGGAAGCATTCCTTCTCAGGTATGTATGCTACTGGAGGGTCAAAAGATGGCTCAGGCATCAGGTGACCTCCTAGGACATTTCTCCGATTATCCAGAAGTTAAGGGGCGCCTGACTGGCTCATTTGGAAGAGCGTGTAACTCTTGATCTCAGGGTCGTGAGTTTGAGCCTCAGGCTGCGTGTCGAGATTACTTAAATAAATAAAACTGAAAAAAAAAAAGAAATTAGGCTCTTTCCCAGAAACCCAGAACCAAACTGGGTTACGTGACCACCCCATACGAATGGCTGGGAAAGCAACTATCTGAATTTTTCCATCTCTGAAGTGGGATCTAGACAAAGGAGAAAAGAATTGGAAATGGTTGAGGTCTGCCACAGGCAGGCCCCAGGTAATGCCGCGAGGGGAACTCCCGAATCCCCAGATAGTGGCCTCCCTCTCCACTTAACTTGAACTTATAAACACAACCTTAATACTGCAGAAATCCACTCTGTGCCACGCAGCGGAGAGAAATGGCTAAAATTTTATCCTGATCAAGTCCCTCTCCTCCTATAAATTCTTTTTTATTTAATTAAAAAGCATTTTTTTTCAAGTTTATTTATTTTTGAGAGAGAGAGAGTGCATGTGCACAAGCACGCGGGTGAGGGGCAAAGAGACAGGGAGACGGAGGAAGCAGGCTCTGTGCTGAGAGTGGAGGGACAGATGCGGGGCTCAAACTCAAGAAACACGAGGTCATGACCTGAACTGAAGTAGGACACTTAACCAACTAAGCCACCCAGATGCCCCTCTTCTAAAAATTCTTAATCATTCTCCGCTGATCTCAGGACACAGTTCAAACTCCTTCATGTGCTTAATTGTCTTTAAGGCTTCACTTCTTTTTACCTCTAGAATCTTATCTCACAACCATACTACACTTCGCACTTGATCCAGACTATTCTGAACTACTTTCAGTTTTCCCACTGCACCCCATTCCCCACTTTTTTATGGTGCTTCCTCTACTTGAAACACTTTATCCTACACATACACACACATACACACACACACACACACACACACACACACACACACACACTTCTACCTGGCTAATCTTTCTTTTTTTTTAAATTGAGATATAACTGACATATAACATTATATTGGTTTCAGGTGAACAACATAAAATGATTTGATATGTGTATAGATTGCAAAATGATCACCACCTTAAGTCTAGCAAACATGCATCACCACACAAAGTTTTTTGTCTTGTAATGAGAACTTTTTTTTTTAATGTTTATTTATTTTTTGGGACAGAGAGAGACAGAGCATGAACGGGGGAGGGGCAGAGAGAGAGGGAGACACAGAATCGGAAGCAGGCTCCAGGCTCTGAGCCATCAGCCCAGAGCCCGACGCGGGGCTCGAACTCACGGACCGCGAGATCGTGACCTGAACTGAAGTTGGACGCTCAACCGACTGAGCCACCCAGGCGCCCCGTAAGAGAACTTTTAAAATCTACTCTCATAGCAACTTTTAAATGTACAATATAGTGAAAATAAATAAATAAATAAATAAATAAATAAATAAATAAATAAATAAATAAATAACACAGTATAATTAACTATAGTCACCAGGCTGTGCATTACATCCCCATGACATTTATTTTATATGGCTAATCTTTCTCATTCTTCAGATCTCCGTAGAGATAATATAACTCACTTCCTCTGCAAAGCTACCCCTCACTCTAAGACCAAGTTCATTGCCCCTCCCACTGACTCTCCTAGAATCCTGTACTTCCCTATCAGTGTGTGGGATCCAGGACAGGACCATGGGGAGAAAAAAAAAGCACTTCTAATGGAAAGAATGAAGATGAGAAAAATCGAAACCAATTTTGGGGCATTTCTTTAATCTAAACTGACTCCAAGTCCCTGTTCAGAGTTAGGAAGATATTTGCCATGGCCAAACAGCTGAGTGCTGTGGATAAGAACATCTACTGTAAAGACCAACTGCCTCAGTTCAAACCCGAGCTTCACCACTTATTAGCAGAGAGATGGTAGGCACATTACTCAGCCTTTCTCACTTTCAGTTTACCTATCTGTAAAATCTGTAAAATCTGTAAAATCTGTAAAGTGGAGATAATAATAGCATCTACCTATGTAGATATGACTGGTTGCCTACTCAACATCTATACCCCACCTACCAACAGTCTTCTACAAAAGACAGAAGAAGCTGGCTCTTAATAAAATGAGAAGCAAGTGAGTTCCCTCTACTCCCTCAGGGGTTGACATGGACAATGCAACCCCAGAAATTGCGGCACCATCTTGGGACATTGAAGGGAGTCAACCCAAAGACAAAGTCCAACAGCCAAACAACAGGACAGAAAGAATCCAAGCTCTTAACAGGGCCAGGTGATAAATTCACCAATCTTGAAGCTGTCCTACTACCTACAGATCTTTTATTCCTGGAGACAATTCATTATCACTAAAGTCATTTCTAGTTGGTATTTTCCATACTCACAACTGACAAAAATTTTAGGTAATACATTCCCTCTGAAGACGGTGAGGATGAAAAGAAGTAATGCATATAAAGAGCTCAGTGCTGGACCTGACCCAGAGAAAATCCTTGGAACACGACATCAGTCATCAGTATCAACCAGGACACTCTTCTGTTCAACGAAGAGAAATTATTCCCAATGCAACTCAGGCGAGTATAGATAGTTGTAGAGGATAAACTCCTCAAAGAAGGGACCTTGTCTGTCTAAAACTCATGAATTTCCATCACCACCCAGACCCATGCCAAAGACTCAATGAAGAATAATTTGAATAATTTTTTTATTATAATATGGCAGTCTCAGCAGTCTTAGGACTATCAAATGATACCAGGATACTAAGCTTCAACTCATGCCTATTTGGGTTTTTTTTAATTTTACGAAACTAACATCAGACACTATAAAACATAATTGTAACTAGTTGCATGTGGTTACCATGAATGGCCCAGTTTTCTAAACTTTGATTTATTGGGGGGATGTTAATTTATATTTGTCCCTTTCACTCATCACTATCCTTTTATTACCAAACTTTATTACTGTGGACTATAAATTCCTCCATAGCATATGGACCACATAACTTTCTTGGATACCTAATTAACAAGCATTTTTTTTTCTAAACTGCAATTATAACAGAATATGGTACATTTAGCTTAATTTTCAATTTAATGCTTGAAGGTGCATAGGAAATTTAGCTCCGTGGCTCAGAGATGGGGAAAGCGGCCATGTATACACTCGATTCCAAAGAGTGGGTCTGGGAAGCAGATGTTCATAGGGCAAAAAAAGAGATGAGGATAATGAAAAAGTGTATATGAAATGATATCAATGATTAAAGGCCAGGATGTAGTTCATGCTCATTAATAGATGAGGAGAAAGGAATAGGAAAGGGAAATCTCACAGTTATCAAAGAACATAAAAGACACTCCGTTTCTGGTGCAGGCAACCTGCCTTCTTCCTGGCTCCTTCACAAACCTCTTTCTTCCTCTTTCATGCAGCCCAGCAGTGTGGACCTGTAACCACTGGATGTGTGTTCTGAATAGGAAATAATCCCTCTGAGTGGAAAAAGAAAACACGGAGCACACTGGAAAACCTAATATAAGTAACTGTATGGTCCGAAGAGTGTTCTTCTAGGAGATGTGTTTCATGAAAATCTTCAGGAGGGTGGAAACTATTCCAGAAAATCGTACGTTATACAAAAAAAATCTCCAATGCCTTTTGCACTCATGCACAGATTTAGTTCCCACTTCTCCCTGCCACTCTAACCAGTTATCACAGTCAGCTCTTAATTTGTTGGAGCAGGGATGTATAGAATCCACCTTTAGATTCCATTTATGAGTATCTTTGGAACAAATTTTACTTCTGTCAGTACGTAAGGCTGTCTGATGGCAATGAAGGAAAAGCTCAAAATCCGGGGTACCCATTAGGATTCTTTTGGTCATAACTGACACAAAATTCAGCTCAAACTGATTCAAGCAAAAACGAGGAATGTCTTGGTTCATGTGATTGGAAAGTCCGGACATATGCTAGACTTCAGGTGATGTTTGATCCAGCAGCTCAAACAGTATCACCAATGACCTGGCTTCTCTCCACATCTCTGCTCTTCCTTCTGCAGTTTGGCTTTATCCTCAAGCTCTCCACAATGCCCTCTTCTCCCTGCCTCAACTCCGAAGCTGAGAACTCTCTCTGGGACCACAAAAACAAACGTCTGTCTCCATTCTCATGCTCAACCCATGCAATCTAGTAGGTTCCGTGGAAGAGAGGGAAAAAAACAAAAAGATCTCTTTGCAGAAACCCTAGCAAAGGTTTTCTTCTCAGTAAATATTACTGAATGAATGGCCTCTCCCTGAACAAATATGTAGCCAGAGGAAACAAGTAATAGTATTGGCTGAAGCAAATTATGACTCTCCCATGAAATTTTAAGGGAGTTACATTCCACCCACATCACACGAGAAAAATGGAGGAAGGGAGATTTCCCAAGGACTGTAAACAAGAGGAGAAGCAACATGGACTGAGCAGCAATAACACTGCCTCTACTCCCATAGTTTACGCTCCACAAGTGGCCACTCGTCTCCATCTCAGAGATACCATGAAAGAGAACACTCTGGAGGGGGTCAGATGAGAAAACAACGAGCTATCTTTAAATAGATACAGGTATACATATGGATACAGGCGCGGGTGGACATCTATTTCCTTAGGATACTCCTGAAGTTAACGTTCCCCTTTGTGACTCTGGAAGTCAGTACCCTGTCCTGCATCAACTAATGATGGCTGAATGCCTGTGTCCGCAGGGGAAATTCAAGGTGTTAACTTTCCTTTCTGACAGCCTCTGTATGACATCCAGGCTATTACCTAAGAGGCCTTGACTAGAAGAGACATCAGTAATCTCATTCAGTAATTCACCTGCAAATAAAACAAGAATTGATGACTTTTTGGTGGACATCACTGTAACTTCTCCCCGAAAGTCACAGCTATTTCTCCAGTGTTGAGCACACTGTGGGTCACAGAGTTGAAGGGGAATAAATATTTGAGCAAATACTCCTCTAATTGAATGAATGGTCGAATAGGGTACAAACACAGGCATCAAAGTAAAAAGAGACATGGTCATAAGCCCAAGCCATACCTCATCTCCTGGCATCCCTCCATCACTGGAACTAAGGTCTCTGATCAAGCAGATGACCATTCACACTGACATGGCCTTAAAATATTTAAGTCCCACTGGGCCCATTCTGGGCCTCCTTTCTCAGTTGGTTCATAGGGTGTAAGAACTTGGAGCAAAAGCAAAATTATAAAAGTTCACACCTCTCCTATTGGCCCTTTCTCCTAAAGTCAATGCCAAAGCTTACACCCCTCTTTCCTTTTTCCCACCACAAAAGGACACTGGATTGACTAGGGATGGGGAGACTTTGGATCAAAAAACTATCTGCAAAATCCATTACATTGTAAGTGTGGTTCCAACATGTTATTTGACTTGAAAATTAGAAAAAGCTAAGAATAAAAGCTCGTTTTCCCTACCTAAGCTGCTTCAGATGAAGGGCAGTATTTCCAAATATTGGAAATACTCATCGGCACTCTTTTACACGTATTTTCTTTTGACTTTACTTTTAAAACTATAACCACTGTCAGAATACTCTGCTGAGAGCTTGCACAAATTCAAAACTACCGAAAAATCAAAACTGTTGCTCTCCGCCTAGCCATCGCCGACGTGCTATGGTCTGTCTTCACTTAAGGCAGTCACTGCCACCCAGAGCCTGGAATTATGGAGCTGACGATAACCCGACAAGGTCCAGGACCACTGCGTTGGTAAGCCTGCACCCGGCAACATTTGTCTGTGGAATTCAGTTTCCTCCATCACTACAGCGCTAATACTATCATTTAAGAAACAGGAACGAGAGCTAGGCCAAAGTCACGGTGGGTTATGCCATAAATAACCTCATGTTCAAAGTGATTTATGCAGCTGCCTGGTAAGCCAGGCCCGAGAGGCTGGCACAAACAGCCGCCCCATGTATGGCCCAGTTGGAGAGTGTTCTGTGCATGGAATGTGGCTATTGGCACAACTTTGTCCTGTACCTGGACCAGCCTGAATTGCTGTCTCGTTGCCAGGAAACCCAGCAGACCTTTGGGAACCCATTAGGAAAAAGGCCACATATTTCATGTGACTTGTGAATGGAAAGATGCATGCTGTCCGCGAGCCATTTTTGCCGCCAGATTGGGCGTAAGGTAAGTGTTTGGGGATTCGGATTATACAGAAAAACCCTTTTTGTAGACTTAAGTAATAGCTAACAGTAATAACAACTTCCGTGTTATTGACGGTCTACCGTGGGCCAGCTAACAGGCTGAGCATTTCAGATGTATTATCTTCGATTCTGACCACTACCAAGCCGAATGAGGGCATGTGTGTGTACTTGCCTGCACGGGCCCGATCATTTTACAAACAAGGAACCTGACGTTCAGAGAAGTTACGTGACTTGCTACAGGCTAGCAACGGGCCGGCGGCCCTCACATTTCTCCGAGTCCCACTGTCTCCTGCCATGCCCTGCTTCCATCCATGTGCAGGAAGAAGCCAAACAAAGAACTGGTGATCCCACGCACACGAGACCTCTGGAGTGACCAGTGGGAGCGTCTGGATGAACGCACAGGGATGTGAACACGGGACACAGCCTGCGCCTGACCCAGGGCAGCATTTCACCATGCTCACCTGAGAAGGCCCTCTTCCCACAGCTTCCCGGTGGAAGGAGAACCGAGTCCGGAACGAGGGTTTC
This sequence comes from Felis catus, assembly GCF_018350175.1. Taxonomy (NCBI): domain Eukaryota; kingdom Metazoa; phylum Chordata; class Mammalia; order Carnivora; family Felidae; genus Felis; species Felis catus. Next base: position 120,056,571 of record NC_058369.1, on the reverse strand, counting down.
AAACCAGGTGAACGTGGCTGCTTTGGAACACAACAGTCTCTCAAGGACACTGGTCCTCCCCAGCTCGGGAGGGAGGGCTCTGCTAACAAATGATTTGAATTACAGGGAATTTGAATGTGTTCTCTCCTCTTGGACAGAGTCAGTGCAATTATGAAATAGCCCTGTTTTGAAAGTATGTTGTCCAGATGCCGCTACAGCTGAGCCTTTTCATGAGCAGCAGACTCCTGACCCATTTCATGCGGAGGAGTCACACCCCCACACGAGAAGTGGACACCCATGATCTGTGCAAAGATTCCAGATCGAAACGAGCCATTGCCCACGAAAATTCAAGCTATCGAAACCTAGACTGTCTGGGTTGGGGACAGGGGCAGAGTTAATATTATTTAGAAAATAAAACAACAGCTGTTTAACAACACTTTAGGAATTAGAAAAATCTCACATTTTGCCAAGATGAGCCAAATGTTGTGACACATTAAATGCTGACATCGAAACATGCTCTAGGATGAGTTCCCCACTGCTTACTCACTTCATTTTATAAGTGGAAAGTTTTTTTGGTGTAAGAATTTTCTATTCTTGGACTCAAGCGAAACAATTTTTTCCCTCCTTCCTGTCCTCCAAGTGGGATTAAATCAAAGACCACTTTGAGCTGTGCAGAGAGAGGACAAGCATCTCTAAAAATAAATTAATGAATAAAAAATAATATATTCCCTGCCCTAGTCTTAAAACACAAAATGGCTAGAAATGCACACTGATAATCTCACAATAAAAGAATATTAACTTAGGCCTATGGAACAAAATTGCATCAATGCCTCAACAAACACTTTTTAAAATTAATATTGCATGTTTGCACATGATGAGCAGATTGGACTAAGCATTTTTAAGGCATTAAAGCCTCAGGGTCAGGATGTACAAGATTTGCTAGAATGACAGGAGAAATGTCCCACAGATATCCACAGGGGTCTTTTTATTTCCTTATCTCTGTTTCCTCAGCTTCTCATAGCCAGGTTCACTGATGCCCTAACCTAATTAGACTAGGTCACCATCGCCTCCCACCCCCACCCCTTCGCACCAGGGTCCAGAGCAGTTGGGTTCAGAGAGGAGAAGTATGCACACCGTCTTTCCTACTCCATCCCTCCCTCACTCTCCTTCCCCTCCCATCAAGGTCCACCCAGTGGGACTGAATATAATATCAAGTCTTCCCTTTTATTTTGATCAAAGTTCTAATGTCCCAGTCCTATCATTCATGGCCATTGGGCACTCATGTTCTCCAAGTCATAACACTGTGGTGGATATCGTGATGTGTTCCCCAGATCCCTTTTCAGGAGGGAAGGACTTCTTTCCCCAGCTGCTGGGAGCACAGCCAGAAGATGGCCCTCAGCTGTTAGCCATCTTTGAGACTTGCTTCCCTGAAAGAAAAATTCTGACCCAAAGTCATGCCTTCCTCCAGTCTCCAGTGCAGCCCAATCCAATGACTACTCAGTGCGGGGGGGGAGGGGGCATAAAGGCCTGACACCCCCCCCCCCAGACACAGGCCTCTCCCTCCAGTTTAGGACAATTCTGCAGGGTTCTCCCAAGTTCCCAAAGGGGTCAGCTAAGGCCTTTGTTGGGGAACCGCCTCAGCTAACTTCTCGGCTCAATCTCATTCGCCATCTCTTCCTTCCACAGATGTTGATCCCAAGAGCATTACCAAATAGATCTCCTGCATACTGATTTGTATCTCAGGCTCGACTCCCTGGGGCACCCAACCTGTGACTTTCCCCCCTTCCTACGCTGTCCCCCTTGTGGTGATGTGGTGTCTGTATCTGAATCCTGAGCCTGAACAAAGACACCCCCCCCCCTTATTCCATCCCCACCACTTCCTTCCCCATCACTGCAGTTAGAGGGCTGGGTTCTGCTTGCAACACCTGGCTGAGATGGTCTGCCTCCCGCTGAACGTCAAGCCGCACCACAGCCGCACTAGACCGTGGCTGGTAGCCGAGGGTCAGCGGTTCCCAACCTCCCAGGAGGGAATCCCTTCAGATCCCCACTGGCCCCATGCTGAGTATCTGACAGGCTGAGACAAGATACTGCCACCTCATGCCCCCTGGAAGAGTGGGCCTGCTTCACCCACTGAGCGGAGCCTCTGCAATGAACAGGAGGCCCCCCCAGCACCTCCCTGCGCAAAGGACGCACCCTGCCCTAAAGGGTAAATTGGGACCAAGCCTACCCCCACCCCATACCTCTTGGCTCCCATCAGATCAAACTCTCTTATGCAACAAACGTAATAGGTGGCTCAGTGGGATCTCAAAAACGACAACTGAAGCTCAGATATTATTGTTCTTCCTGTAACCTGTGACGTCCAAGGCCTCACAGGGCAGAGGGAGAGACTGCAAATGCAGATGAGGTGACACTGAAAGTAATAGGGAGCTCTTTTTTTTTTTTTAATGTTTATTTTTCAGAGAGAGAGAGAGACACAGCACAAGCAGGAGAGTGGCAGAGAGAGAGGGAGACACAGAATCCGCAGCAGGCTCCAGGCTCTGAGCGGTCAGCACAGAACCCGACGTGCGGCTCGAACTCCCGAACCGCGAGATCGTGACCTGAGCTGAAGTTGGACGCTTCCCCAACCGAGCCACCCAGGCGCCCCAAGGAGCTCTTTTTTTTGGCCCTTGTAACTTTATAGGAGTTTCAAGCTCAGTAAATCTTAAATTTTGTGACCTCTTTGCCGTTTTAACTCAGCAACCACAATGCTGCGGTATACGGAACATGGCAGCTGCAAGCATTTGCTCAGTTAGTTTGAGTTACCGAACGTCTACAACTCTCCTTTCTTTTCCTAAGTGTTCGGTAATTCAGACTTTGCACTTCTACTTATATCATTACTAATTAGTCTGAATCAATGAGGTTTACATCTTATATAGTCACTTTCTTAGCCATTCCCAGCTCATGACGAGAAGGGGCCTGTGTACCACTTCTGTCTTCTTACTCACTGCCCGCCCCCCCCCCCACAACCCATCCCTCCACGCTATGGCAGAGTATGATAGCCACATCCAGGCAGAAAATAAGTGATTAGAATGGTACTAATAAATCTAGTCTTACATACTTGAGGTCTTAACATTTAAAGACTGTGGAATCTGTGAAATCTCAGTTAAGCAAACACGAAGACAGCCGGGAAAAAAGAATGTGGTGGAGGGAGCAGAGAACGGCCGGTCTTCCCGCGGGGGGTGGGGCAGAGTCCAATATCTGCTTCCGATACCACATTCCTTCTTCAAGGCTGTCCTGGTGCACTAACGTGAAACTATTCTCCGTGTCTGTGAACAATTCTGTCTTCCAGCCACATTTACTATGAGGAGACTCTGGTTTCCAAATGGCCTCTCCAGCCCTTTCCCCTACTCAAATCACACCTCTCCATCAACACCAACTCGAAGCCCCACCTCACGCATACAGTTGTCCCGGTTCCTGACTTTCAAGAAAGGTGGAAAGGTGGGCGTAATCCAATGAACTTGGTGTCAATCCCTTGGGAATTCCAGAATGGCCTGCTGAAGAGCTAATTGGTGAGCAAGGGCAAGAGAAAGTGCTGATGGCTGAGAGGTTATGTGGATGCACCATATACAAGTTACTATATTCTTGGGGACAATTCGACTTAAAGCAACTGTTTACTGGGTACCTCCTATGGTACACGTCAGGCACTGTACCAAGTATGAAGGGGATTCAAGACAAAGTGAGGTGCGAGCGCTGTCCTAAATGGGCCAAGACAAAAGCCAGTACAATCTGATGAAGGCGTTGTATTGGAGGTGAATAATGGAAGACAAGATGTCCATAAGAAGTGTCATATCAACCAGGAGGGAAGCACCGTGAGGTGACAGAGTTCCATTTCTCACCTTGTCCTAGTCAACACTGCAATCCTTTACACAGAAGAAAAAAATAAAGCACCTGCTTCTTGGGTCTTAATGACTGGCCTGACAGGGCACAAAGTATAATTCCAAAATTATCTCAGTGGGTTGAAAAGATAGGAGAAAACGCATTTTCCCCCATATGAAGCAAGGGTAAATGTAAAATCTTCCCAGTTTAAGCCAAAGGAAAACCAATAGTGTAAGAAAAAAAAAATGTTTAGGATACAGAGTTCAGTTTAAAAGCAGAAACAAGACTGTACCTAAGTTATGATTACAATTGTATAAAAAACTCCCACATGAATGATTTTAAAAGAAATGTAAACAGTAGCTCAAACACAGTTTGAAGCAGCACTCCACTTAATAACCATTCAGGTTAGAAGAACAAATTTTAGTCAATCACAGGGTCAAAAGAAGATAGCTGTCTGCCATCAAAAGAAGATAGTAACTGTTTCACAAAGCTAATGAAGTCGTCTGCCACGTTAAAGTAAGTGTCGCGTTTGAGTCGGAAGAAGCAGTAATAGCTCCACGATACTGGCGTGGCCAGATTTACAGGATCTTATACTGAAATGGCCATTCCCTTTTAAGAGGGACATTAGCGTCCATCAATAGGAGATCGGTTAAATAAATTATGATAATCCACACAATGGAGACCAGGTAGCCATTAAAACGACGATGTGCAGCTACTTTTATTGAAAAGAAGAGATGTCCATGGCACGTTTTTGAATGAGGGGAAGAAAACAAGCAAGTTACAGAATAGCCTATATAATATTAACCAGTTTATACAAGGTTACGCTCGTCTCTGCTTTGTAACATTTTTACATTTTTAAAATGCATGTTTCTAAACATGAAGGTATAAGATATGGGACTGTTTATCCTGCACAGGTGAAGACTGCTGGAGAGCAGAGAGAAGGGTCATAGCTGTCAGGTAAGTCCATCTAGCACAGGAGGCTGTAACAATGTCACTTCCCACTCGCTGCTCATACTGTGTGGATGTAAAACTGAACACCTGCTGTATGTCACTCATCAGGCTTCCCACTAGGAACATACAGATGAACGAGATACGGTGCCTTTAGGAGGCCACAGGAGAGTGGAGGAGAGATGGGGCATTTGTTTCCTGTGGCTGTTGTAACAAATCGGAGGCTTCAAATTACAAACATTTCCTCCCTCGCAGTTCTGAAACCCAGAAGTCTGAAGGCAAGATTTCAGCCAGCCCACGCTCCCTGCAGAGGCTCGAGGGGAAGACCCCATCCAGCTTCTGGTGGCCGCCGTTACTCCTCGGCTTGTGGCCGCGTCACTGAAATCTCTGTCTCCACGCCACATGGCCTTCTCCTCTGTGTCTGTTTCAAATCCCCCTGACCTTTCCCATAGAAGGACACCTGTCATTAGATTTAAGGCCCATCTGAATAATCCAGGATGATCTCTTAACTTAATTACATCTGCAGAGATTCTTTTTTCCTTTTTTTAAATTTCTTTTTATAGATGAAATTTATTGTGAGATTCTTTTTTCCAAACAAGGTTACATTTATAGGTTCCTGGTAGACATATCTTGGGGTATGGGGATATCATTCAATCCACTATAAACGACTGGAAGCAAGAGAGAGCAGAGAATAAGGGTAGAGGAGAGGATACGGTGGTGTATATACCAGGATTTAGCTATTTGCTCACATGTCTATCATTCCCACTAGACCGAATTCTCAGTAGGGATGCTATCCCCTCAAAGAGTGGAAATTGGTTCTTCTAAAGCAAAAAAAACGAAAAACAAACAAAAACCCCACAACAAACCACAACAACAACAAAAAAACATATTCTGTATTATAAAGGCATAGATATAGTATACAAATATATACAGTATATTTGTGGTATTAAAATTTCATCAAGTAGGGGCATTTAGGGGGAAAATGTCTTAAAGTTCCCCTTGAGGGAATAATAATGAAAATCAGGTTACGGAACACTGAAGTAGGCCAGGACCTCCACAAAACCAAAGACCATCTCATAGTCATCCATGTGTAAGCAAAGTGCTCAGTAACTGTGTATTCATTAGTTTAATTGATGGATGAAGCTTCAGGGAGACCAATTTGGCCTAAGGAGGAGTTCCACAAACAGAGCTGATAGTGAATTGTACCTGCCCCCACAAGGTAGTAAGCACGCTGTCCTTGAAGTATTCAAGCAGAGGCTAAATGAAGGTTTCCATTTGAAAAATGTCAGGAGTAGTACAGAAATATTTGTTAAGCTTCATCAGCCCATGACACATGAATGTCACAATACCATGAATCCCGTTGGGTATTTGTTCAGCTGCTTTGGCTTTCAGACAAACCGAGTCCAATTATTGCAAGTCTGAATGTCTAGGACCATACGTAAGCCCTAACCATGACTTTAGACTTTCTACCAAGATGGAAAAACAACACCCTATTGAAACTGTTGCTTTCAACCTGCTTTCAGCTAGGACACCTAGCCCAGCGTCTGTGATTGTTTTCTTTTTGCTTCGGCTATTCTGTTTTGCGAAGATACTACAAATTAAACGAATTAGCAAGGAGTGAGATTCCGAGATAAGGCACGCTATTACTTTCAATCTGTCATTGACTGTATTTCCCTTTTGGCTTAGCTGCAAAGCACCAGATGATTCAATGACACGAAGGAGAAAGGATCCCACTCCTAAAGCAAATTAACTGTGGGAAACAAAGGCAAGGCTCTGCCTCTAGCACTTGCTAAAGGCCTGGATTTTTTTTAAAAACGTAAGGCTTATATTTACGCAAGGGGATGGTTTAACCCTCCTCTCAATTATCCAGAAATTGGGTAGGCTAATTGATCAAAGAGTCGATAAATCTGAGTCACTTCGAGCAGCTGGTGTTTCACAGCCGATGTGTGGGATACCAAGGAAACCTTCAAAACAGGAAATATCAGACTCAACTCCAGAGAGTGGAGCTGTGGTGAATTTGTACTTTTCGGGTTTGCACAATGATTTGCAGATGTCTTCGGAAACCTGTGGCCAAGGGAGGGCGGCTTGGGCCACGCTTGCCCTTCACTGGACCTAACCTTCCAGGCACCAGGCAGGAGGGGCCCGTGGAGCTGCGTAGCCACTGCCCGAGCGGATGAACTGGGGGGAAAGGTGTTTCAAATTATTCCTTCCTTAAGTGAAAACAGCTCCACGAAGCCATCGGTTTAAAAACTACTTAAGCATCTGCTCTTACTGGCTTAGCTTTCTTCTCCGACCACAGCCACATGGGATGGCACAGCCAGAGTTGGGGAGTCTCCTCCTGCCTTAGCATGAGGTGAATTTATACCCCTCAGCCCTGTTACCCCCTTAAGATGCCAGGGGCATAAATCGTCTCATTAGGTGAGGAGAACTGCAGCTTGATCACTGACAGAGAGCTGTACCCTTTCATGGCTAAAAGCTAACACAAAATTTCTCACTCTGGGAAACTTCTTTCCAGTGGGGTCCAGACGGGGCGGGGCAGGGGGTGTTGGCTTTAAAATCTCACACACCATAATCCAGCAGTTTGATTTTTAAAAAAAAAGAAGGAAGGAAGGAAGGAAGGAAGGAAGGAAGGAAGGAAGGAAGGAAGGAAGGAAGGAAGGAAGGAAAGAAAGAAAGAAAGAAAGAAAGAAAGAAAGAAAGAAAGAAAGAAAGAAAGAAAGAAAGAAAGAAAGAAAGAAAGAAAGAAAGAAAGAAAGAAAGACAAAGTTTAAGAAAGAAAGTTAAGTTGGCAGCTGGTCAAAAATATCACCATTCTGATTTTTATGAATGTTTAAAATTTGAATCTGGGTTTGTTTTCTGAGTGCAGGAGCCTTGGGCCCAGAGCCAGCCTGAGAGGCAACAGCCCCCATTCAGACTCTTCTCCCCAGTGTCTCCCCATTCTGTAGCTGGAAGGCCAGAGTAAGGGTGAACGCCCCGTAGACTAAGGCTTCTGGAAACACAATCACAAACTCAGCCTCCACTCCAGCCTCTGACCCATGAACAGCACAACTATATAACCATGTCTACACTGAAGAAGAGAAAATAATGCAGGAAAGGGGGACATAAATGATTTCAGCTAGTAAATTCAACAACTGTCATTGTTCTGTGATATGAGAATGGTTGCTGCCTGTCTGCAAGAAATCTTCCTGTATATTAACCCATATTAATCTATTAGAAGATTACTCACATAAGAAAGGAATTCTTGGCTTTACAAAATGAACCACTAAGAGACTCCTCTGAATGGAGAGCTTCCCTGGTTACATTGATCCGAAATACCTCTCAGAAAGGATAGTGACAGTCACAGACAAAATTCAACCGACTTCACTAAGAAGGTATCTGCATATAGCTTTCCAGGAATGTAATCTGCCCCTTAAAGATGGATATGGTGGTAGCCAAGAGTCCCCTCAATACCCTAAACGATGTTTTTCAAGGTATAATTCATCACAGCTGAATTATACCTGGAACTTGCGAAAAACTCAAATTCCCAAGCCCCATCCTTAAACACGCAAGTCGAATCTCTGAAGGTGGCCTGGATCTGCACTTTTATTTATTTATTTATTTATTTATTTATTTATTTATTTATTTATTTATTTATTTATTTATTTAACTTTATTTATTTTGAGGGAAAGAGAGCAAGAGAGGGGCAGAGGGAGAAGGACAGAGAGAATCCCAAGCAGGCTCCAAGCTGCCAGCACAGGGCCAGATGCGGGGCTCAAACTGGTGAACTGAACTGTGAGATCATGACCTGAGCAAAAATCAAAAGTCAGATGCTTAACCATCTGAACCCCCAGGCATCCCCTGGATCTGCATTTTTCAACACTCTCCCAAGTGATTAATGTTGATAGAGTTTGAGAACCACTTCCCCAAAGCAGAGCACCTGCCGGCAGTAAACAGTGATACCTTTAGATGGACTGTCTCAACTCAGAAAAAAAATCTGTGCAGACAGTAAGTGCTCAGCGAATCTGATTCTTACTCTTACCTCCAAGCAGAATGAGCATTCAAGAGCCTTTTGGCAAGGGCACCTGGCTGGCTCAGTTAGTGGAGAATGCAACCCTTGATCTCAGGGTCCTGAGTTTGAGCCCCGTGTTGGGCATTGAGATTACTTAGAAAAAAAGAAAAAGCAATTTAAAAAAAAAAAAAAAAAAAAAAAAGAGCCTTTTGGCAGTTAGGGCATCTTAATGGAAAAGAAGAAAAGCCACGGAGAAACCTGACAACGCCTTAAAAATACACAGCACTGAGCCACTCATACACCTTGTTTGAAGGCTTTTCTCTTGCCAAAAATATTTGAAACTGTCTGAAAGTGAAGCCTGTACCTCACCAAAAATGACAATGCAGGCACAGTCATAAACTTGTGTCTGTCTCAACTGTTCTGTGTTTTTTAGTTCCTTTCTTGCGGCCAACCATGGGTATGACATACAATGAAAATAAAGTTTATAAACGGACTTTTACTAAAAAGGGAGGCTGAAACCAAATGAGGACTTCAGGCTTAGACTGAATACAGTTACAGAAAGTTGCCACCCAAAAAAAGTGTTCTCACGTTCTTCAGAGCGCACTGAGCAAAGCAGACAGCTGAACTCTGGTTTGCAGGGAATCCTAGAAGCAAATAGGAGATAGGCCCACATGCTTGGGGGGTGCTGCCATTATTTAAACAGTATGCTTCAAAACAGGAATGCTTATTTTTATTTTTTGATCTTTCAGCTAGTAATTTTGATGGATTATGAGAACAGAAGCTAAATGTAATAAGGGGTCTGAACAAAACCAGACTTGTTTTTTTGAAAAAGGAAATGGAATATGAAGTAACTCATTTATCCCCCAATCAAGCCTCTAAGAAGCCATCTTATCTACCACAAATCAAGCCTCATAAACAATTGCTAATATGTGGGTTAGCATTTTCTCTCTCAGAGGGAAGTGTAAAATTTATTACAGTGATGTTCTGAAAACCTTTTATTTACAGATGTTAAGAACTGGAAGAAAGTTTTGGCCAAGACTCTTGAGCAGGACGTGTGGCCACAGTAAATAGAAAAATGAAAAACAGGGGCACCCGGGTGGCTCAGTCAGCTAGGCATCTGACTTTGGCTCAGGTCGTGATCTCACGGTCTGTGAGTTCGAGCCCCGCGTCGGGCTCTGTGCTGACAGCTCAGAGCCCGGAGCCTGCTTTGGATTTTGTGTCTCCCTCTCTTTCTGCCCCTCCCCCACTCACACTCCATCTCCCTCTCTCTCTCTCAAAAATAAATAAACATTAAAACTAATTTTTTAAATTAAAAAAAAGAAAAACAAATTAAAAGCTCTCAAAGGGTTGGATTACAAAGGCAACAGAAATGCCAAACTGTGGGAGAAGTGGGGAAGATAGAGACAAAAGAGGAATACTGCTAATAAATGTCTTAACACATATTACAGCAGCATCTAAATTATATACATAACAAATTTTAACTCAAATAACCAGTTTTTATCAGACATCTACCATGCGCCAGGAACACTGCTGACTTGTAGATGAGTACTGAGCTATATATTTAAGTGCCGTTCCTTTTTATAAGATCCTATTGTATTTTCTTACGGTGTATGAATCAGGCCATTAATTCACTCTAAGATACACGACAAAATGCAGAGTCACAGACTTGAAGCATTTCTTAGAACCAAAACTTATAACTCTTAGGTATGGTTAACACATACCAGGGAGAAATAAGCATCGTTTACTTGGTTATGTCTACTCTGTCTTCCAGAATCAGAGTCAGATAAAGTCTACCAAATAAGACGTCTGTATGTTTATCCACCTCTACCTACCCACCACATTCTTTAACTGGGACTGCGTGTAGACTGCAAAGGGGCATGTGAGAAATGACTGAGCCCTAATTCTACAATAAGCATTACACACAACATAGGTATATAGGTATACTCATGTACAACAAACTTTAAAGTTTAATAAGACAAATATATTCAGAGCAGAGATACATGGTCTAGGGGAAAATCCATGAAGTCAGATGTTCTGGCTGTCATGGTCACTGGTGTGTGTATTCATAGCATTCGCCATTGTGCCTGACACAGGCTACATGCTCAGGGAACACCTGCTAGATGAACAAAGGAAAGAATGACTGACTGAATGAATAAATGAATGAATACCTACCAGAAAATTTTAAGTGGTTAATTTGGAACACTACTAGGGCTAGAAGCATGGATTCTCAATTGGCATGGGCTTGTGTGAATCAGTCATGCTACAGCCAAGGAATAAGTCTGTGTGGCCAAGAGATTGGCTACATGTGGAGGGATTGAGCAAATAAATACACCAAGGATAATGGGAGCCAGGCTTCTCACTGTCGGAAGAAAGAACTACCAATATAGAAAGAGAATTGGTTAGAATAAAGTGTGTAGTTGTTAGGTTGAAACTGTGGGTAGCAGTGTGAACCCGGTTGTTTTAGAAAGATGGATACACAGACGTGTGTGTGTGTGTGTGTGTGTGTATGTGTCCTCATTCTGTCTGCTGAGAAGTCCTAAAACAATGACACTCCAGTAACAATGAGCACATCCCGATCCCATATCTTGGTTACTAAATACCACACTCCACTAAAAGGAATCAAAGCTCCTTGAAGAAATGGCTGGTTCCAAAGAAAGTATAAAATGAGCCCAAAACATCTTTTTGTGCCAGAACATTTCAAGGTATTCAAAGAAAAACAGAGACAGCTCAAAAGGACACAAGAGCCAGCATGAAGGGACTCCTGATAGCTGAGTTGGGAACAATTTAATCACAAAATGAATTATGCTAGTACTTGGTTATAACACAATGAATAAAATAGGAACTCATGATTCCACAGTGGTATAAATAACAAGGGTGATATTTAAGCCAAAGTATGAATAATAAGCCACTGAATGAGAAGAATCATGACAAGTACTGCAAGGATTCCTTGGCTAAGATGATGTTGGCATGTCTAAAGAATAGAGAAGGCTGGTGTGGCGGAAGCATGCAGAATGGGCACAGAGAGTCACAGAAGATAATTGGAGAAGCTGACTGGGTCCAGACCAGGTAGAGTTTACAACCATCACAGGAGGTTGGATTTTATTCCGTGTCACAGGAAGCCTTTGGAACGTTTTAAGCATGCTGTGATTCACATGTTTTAAACATTTCTCTGGCTGCTGTATACAGGAAACATAATAGTACAAGAGTGTAAGCAAAGACATTAATGGGGAAGTTATTGCAGTTGCTCAGGCTAGAGAGGATAACAGACTATAGCAGAGTGTGGTACTGGAGGTTGAAAAAGTGGGCAGATTAGGCATGTATTCTGAAGGAAGCACTGACAGATCTTGATGATAGACATAGAATGGTAAAGAGAAAATCAAAATAATGCCCAGTGTTTTGGCTTCAGCAGTTAAGTGGATGAGGGAGCTGCTTACTGAGAATGGATGATAGGGAGAGAAGCAGATTTTGGGGGTGAGGAAAATATCGACAGCTCTGTTCTAACAGCCATGATAAATCTGAACTTCCTACCAAACATCCATGTGATGATGTAGATAAACAGTTGCCTACGGAAAATCTGAAGTTCCAGGTAAAGGTCAGAGCTAGAGACACAGATTTGGGGGTCATTGGTGTGTAGGTTATATTGAAGACCATAAAGTTAGATGAGATCACCCATGGGAAAAAACACTGCTTGAGATTAGGAAAGAGCTTAGGGATGTTCTCCAGAAGCCTCTGGCATTTAGAGATCTAGCAGGGAGGAGGAGCCAGCAAAGGAGACAGCTAGTGAGGTAGGAGCAAGACATGTGGCATCATGAAAGTCGAGATTTATTTTTTCTAAAGGACTGCAAACGTGAACAAGTGTCATATAATACGAGACCACCGAGTTTGGTAACATGGAGGAAATGGCGCCCTTGACAGGCGCAGTCTCAACAGCAGTGAGGACAGAAATCCAACCGGAATGAGTTAATTAATCCAACCAGGGAATGTGAAACAAGGAAGTGTAGGCAAGTCTTTCAGGTCTGCTATAAAGGGGAGTAGAAGAATGGAGTGGAAGCTGGAAGGGTAAGTGGAATCAAGGAAGGTTTGGCTTTTTTTTTTTTTTTTGTCTGTTAGGAAAGAGATATTGGGGCACATCTTTTGCTCTAGATACGTATCCTCTAGACAGAGTAGGGACATTTGTGAAGCAGTGATGCCAGAGAGGAGATAGCTGCAAGAGTTAATGAGCTGAAAAATAAGGAGACAGATACAGGGTACAAATAAGTCTTTTGATAGGTTGAAAGCAAGGACAATTTATTATGATATAAGGAGGGAAGGAAAGGAACACGGTAGTAGAAGGAGATTAACTGATGCAAAAACAGTAAGAGAATTACTACCTGGCTGCTTCTATTTTCCTAATGAAGACTGAGACAGGGTCACAACAGGGTCACAAGACAAGAGCAGGGAGGGGGTGAGGAGAAGGTCCAGCACAGCAATTCTGAGGAGCAGAAAAGTGAAGGAAATATGATTGCTGCTATGTTGAACGTCCACTTGAGATGTGAGACCAAGAGTTCAAAGTGAGAACAGTCAGCACACATGTTTTTCTCCAGCCAAGTGCCAGCACGAGTAGGTAGTTACAGTTTTAACCAGGACTGGGGCTCGGCCAGCCAAGTCCAGTGGGGATGAGTGTACGAGAATTCAGAATTAAAGGACAATTAACGATGTCCGCAATGATGAAATGCAGCAGTTAAACTAGAGATGGAGGGAAATAAGGGCATGGGAGAAGATGACTGCAAGTGTTGGTCAATGATTTGGAGACCTCAATAAGGTCAACAAACTTCCAGCAAGTGGTAGAATACATGAGCTAAAGGGTGGACGGAGGGGGTCAAGAATGCGTCCCGGGGGAGGACAGCCAAAGAAGCAAAAGAACAGATCATGGGAGGTGAGGGGTTGAAGAACCATGAGACCAACTTTAGTTAGAAGATAAATTCATTTTGAAATTTGGTAATATTTCAGTTTGCTGAATGGACCCTCTTTTCCCAAGTTTCCCCACTCCTTCCAAAGTCTAAAATGAATAACAAAAAAAGAATGAGACACAGGCAAATTATCAGAAAAAAATTTAGCGCTATTAAGTAAGTAGTCCTGAATTTTTTTAATCTGTTAATTTTGTTTTACCCAGTAACCCAGAGTTTCCCTACAGAACCCTTTTCTCAAGTAACACACATTGGAAAATGGTGATCTACGGCTTTTGGTTAGGAGAGCACAAAGATCTTTGCAGAAATTATTTTATATCCTTTGAATTGACCAGTTGGTTGAAACAGACCTGCTATTTTTTTTCCCCTGAATTTCACAAAGAGTTAGAATGATTTACCCAGTTTGTGTTGGCCTCACCAACATGGAGAACAAAACCTAGTTTCTACATCTGAAACCAAAGAATCACTTGATAATCAAAATAGGGTTTCCACTGACTGCTAAGGAACGTCATATCTATTCAGCGATTTTCAGGGCCGGCTTCACAGACGTGTGACACAAGGGCCCGGAAAGGGACCCACACTTGGGGCTTTAATGCTCTGTGATCGGTGTTTTGAAAATTCTCAATAATTTTCTCTTTGAACGTGTTTTTGTAAGTCAAGTCTAATTAAACAACGAAGCATCACCAGGGTTTGGAGCCTCTGTTCGTGTTCAGTCCCTCCTCCCACCACCTCCATGCCTCCCCAGAAACTGCCCCCACCATCCTGCTCCTCCACCCCTACCCAGTGATCTCTGCTAACCCCCGCCCCCAGAAGGAAGCTAGATACAAACACAGGGAGCGTGAAAGCCAGAGGAGCACTTAGAGTGCACCGAGTTACAGGGAGGATGCCCAAACATTCGTGAGGGTTTACGCTGACCACTGGCCTTCCCTGTGTCTGAAGGTGTGTCGTTAGATAGCAAACAGAGAACACCACAGTTGGTTGAGAGACAGAAAGACCACAAAAGAAAGAAAAAAGCTTTATTCCTGATTTTTGGACAAAAGGACCTGTAATTCCGTTTCGTATCGTGCCTGCAAATGGTGAGTAACGAGCCCTGGCCATTTATTATGGATGATGATGGTGGCGATGATAGCAAACGGGGAGGAAAAGGATAAGAAAAAAGAGAAGGAAGACCAAAAAGAATGCTTTTATCCAAAAGCTCATACTTTCATAGCACTTACTAAGTTCATGCAGTGTTTCAAGCGCTTCATACATTTTAACTTATTTAATCCTCTCAGCAATCCTTTGAGATAAGTACTCTGATGGCTCCATTTTACAGCTGAGGAGAGAGCGACGCCCAGAGAGGTTAAGTAACTGGCCTGGGGTCGCCCAGGTGGTAAACGGCAGTGCCACGATTCAAACTCGGGTCGTCTCCCTCCAGAGTCTGTAACTTGCCACAACTTTCCCATTTCCCCCGCTCTGGATCATACTTCAACGATACACACTGGCACCTGCCTCTACTAATTTTGAAGGATGTTATTTTTATAAAGAACCTCCAGAATATAAATTCAGCTTACTGATATTTGCCCTCCTGCTCATAAAACTTTCTTTATTGCTTAATTTAAGGACGGTCTTCTGCTTTAGTAACCCACCCCCAATGGAAGCGTTGATTAATCTTGACTTGGTAGTGGGAAGTGAGAGTTCTGATGTTTCAAATGTTATCTTTGCTTAAGTAGACAACGAGCATGGGCAAGCATAATTTATTCACTCACCAATAATTATGTCGGCTGAGGATATGGGCCTGCACTTGGCCTGAAACCTTAATATAGAACATTCTTCACTGTATTTCCTGAACGCTGGAACTAGGTATTTATGCGAGACATAGTCTTTATGCAAAACAGGCCATTAGGACTCAGGCGGGACCCAGAGCTGTAACACTGCAGAGCGGAAAGGAAGGCTGACAAGGAAGCCTAGGGAGCTAGACTCCTACGTGGCCAATGTTCCTGCATAAGTTTCATTCCAAACTTCTGGCTTTTATCTCTACAATCACCAGCTTCCCTGGACAGGATCCTCTGTGTTCAAGTCCCTGGATTCCCCGTTAGGGAATTTTACCCTCTTTGAGAAGAGAATCATTTCCTTACTATTCATCTACACTCTTTATAATCTAGGCTGGAGACGTGGGGTTGGTGTTACACTGAGATTACATTCAAGAAAGAAAGCCAGTTTGCAGTAAGAAGATCTAGAAAGGGGAATTATTTCCATGAGAATAAATATTAAAAAGTGCAGCTACTTTGCCAGACCCCTGCCACCCAACAACTGTTATCAATTAACGCCGTCTCTGAACACATGGGATAACACTCGAAACAGACTGTGTAAGTAAGTGAAGAAGCAAACACCAGAGGTGATCATTTCTACCTTTATGGTGCTAATCCTGCATTTGACAGGGAAATGATGAGCCCCCCCTGAGTAAGGTGGCTTGCGCAATAGTGAAGGGTGCGGTGAGAGGGAGGGTTCAACTGTACCCGTCTGCATCAACTCAAAACGTACACCCAGGGGGCGCCTGGCTGGCTCAGTCGGTGGAGAACGTGACTCCTGCTCTAGGGGTTGTGAGTTCGAGCCCCACACTGGGTGTAGAGATGACTTAGGACAAAATCTTTTTTAAAAAACGTACACCCAGGAGCCCACATGTAGACTGAGCGCTAGAAGTGGCGTTTTCATGAAGACCAGAAGGTCCAGCTTCCTCCTTATCCTTTGTTCAGAGAATGATAAAGAAAATGCTACTTACCTTCCATTAGGAATCTTGAGAATCACAGAATGAACACACTTTCACTCCTTTACCCAATACTGTCCTACAACTTACCAACACTGAGGGCTGAAAATACTCCAAGTTATGGGTAAAGGTATCCTGTGTAAATGAGTGGCATAAGTAAAGAATAAATGAGGCATGCAGGGATGATATGTAAGACACACAGCCTTTTCTGGCCTCACCAATGGGTTGTTCAGTTGTCTTTTGACCCACAGGCCTTCTGTATGGACCAGGCAACACAGAAGACCTAATAACGGAGGCCATTTTCTTCCTTTTCCTCCCCTAAGGTCTTACCCTATGGCTCCTTGCCCTTCCCAAGCTAGAGCCCCCCTGGAAGTATGCTCCAGCCCCTGGCAAAGAAACTAGAAAAGAGGGCAGGAACGAACTCACGTGCCCATCCACCAACCGAATTAGCACGTTTTACATATAGAATAAGCTAGCTTCCTTCAGTTTAAATTGGTTGAAATGCCACAGATAAGAATGTCAGTCCAGATTTGGAATCTCTTGAATAATGATGTTTGGGAGGACTCTTTCGACACCTTCCATTTTTCTTCCCCACATAATCATTTCAAGGTATTATATTATCAATCTGCAAAAGCCTAAGCAATTAGATTTTCATGAACCATGGAATGTTTTCCTCTCCAGTATAGCAGCTTAGAACTTAGAATGGTATCATGTGCCTCTTCTAAGAATTCAGTATTTAACTCTGTACAATGAAATGCAGGGCATTTTTGGCACAATCCCTGGACCAGGAACTGGTCCTGCCTCTCCCTCTTTCCCAGCCTGAACCTGCCCCTTAGGTCAAGCCAGGTCTTCTTCCAAGCAAGTCTGAGAAGGAGGCATTGTTGGGGGGGGGGGGGGGGGGGGGGAATGAGGCCCTATGGAAAGCGAATCAGGTTGAAAATATTTATATTGTTTATTATACATTTTTTGAAAAAAAATACTACTACACTTTCAATTTAACCCACTAATCGCTCAAGGTGTGCAGTAAATCTATTTGGAAACTTAGAAGAGAATTCCACATACTCTTACAAATAGCACCTATTCATTTCTGCAACACACATTTTTACTGGAAGGGACATTTCCAGAACATCTGCATCTTGTTTGCTAAAGCATCATTATTGCCACCTGCTCTTGAAACCAACAATTGCAGATTGGCTATATCAATAATACAGCATTCATGTATCGTATTGAATCCCTCTGTGGTGAACTCAACTGAGGGAAGGAGCTTAGTATCAGAGAATTTACAAAAAAGAAACACAGGCTGTGGTAAATTGGAACCATTCCAAACTCTAAAAAAAAAAAAAAAAAAAATCCTAGGGATAAATACTAGGAATGTTTGGCAGGTTTTGAAACTAGATAACTTCATTTATCTGGAAACAGTTGTCTAGAAATATTACAAATTTATTAGAAAATGCCACTGTTGCGGCATAACGGGCAAATTCCAGAAATGTATCTGAAACTTTTAGAAACTGGCTTACAGAGTTGTACGTAGATTCTGGTTCCAACCTTCCTCTGCTAATGGTTGACTTTGCCTTGTCATTGGAGCCCAGTGTTTCAAATGCTGAATGACCGTTCACCCTGCGTGTTTGTTCGATCCATTCTGTGGTGACCCCACGTGGGACTCAAGAAATATGAGACCCAGTCCTCCTCACGGTACTTAAAACTGAAGAGATTAGTGTGACACATATGGAACAATAATCTAAAACATACTGTGCATTATTAATAAACACATACTGAAGACTTACCAATGTGCAATGCACCATGCAAAATACTTTACACACATCACCTAGTGTAATCCTTGCAATAAGACAATGAAAGAGAAGGATACTGAAGTAGATTGTGAAGCGGGCCTTCAAACCATGTCTGTCTGAAAAAGCACAGAGCTGTTGCTTTTATTTTTTTTTTAAGTTTTATTTATTTTTGAGAGAGAGAGAGAGAGGGATGGGGCAGAGAGAAGGGGGGACGGAGGATCCGAAGCAGGCTCTGCACAGAGAGCAGTGAGCCCGATGCAAGCCTGGAACTCATGAGCCATGAGATCGTGACCTGAGCCAAAGTCAGACACTCAACCAACTGAGCCACCCGGGCGCCCCAAAGCTGTTGCTTTTAGCGGTGCTCTCCTGCCTTCAAATGCACAGAGCACAGCATCAGCTATTGGCGCTCAGGGATTCAGAGAAGTCAAAGGTCTTGAGAAGACGCCTCTTCCCCTCGCCCACCAAAGTGACTGGAAGTTTTGGGTTTTGAAAATTTGAAGTTTATGGGATGTCCCAGGTGGAATAAGAGAGGAATCAGCTGTTTGCTCTTTGGCACATAGGAAACAACAGCCACAAGTCCACCTCTGATTCGAAGGCTGTCGTGGCCGCGCCGACTCTAGTCTCACGTTGGTGGGGATTTCTCCACGTCACACTCTCACAGGGCAAGGTGAACCCTGCACACAGCATTTCTCAACCTCTTCCCAGGGGATGCCAGTTCAGCGCCGTGAGACAGGGAGAAAATGAAGCAGAGCCACAGGCAACAGAAAGCAGATAATCGTCAGAAAAATACTGTCAGGGGAAGAGATGGAACGGATCTTCCAAGACGCCGGCTCAAGTTTTGTTCCCGGCAGATTCCTACGGGGATGTCCTTCCCTTAAGTATGCCAGCCTCTTAAATCATGACTTATCTTCAGAAGAAAAAGTTGGCGTTTTGTCATATCGATCGTTGGCGTAACTGGGGGCCAGCTCTTTTAACAACTTGGCAAGGCAAGTATTATTATCCCCATTTTACGGATCAGGATATTGAGGCTTGGAGAAGCCCCAGGCGCCCAGCTGCCTTCTACCACGTGCATCCTACACTGTGAATCAACAAGCGATTCTGAAGTATTTTTAAATGTTACCATAGCACCAGCTGTTGAGGCCACTGCGCCATACCAAGCAGCAGAAATGTCTGCTATAAAACAGTAAGTAGCTCTGCCGGTTACATACTGAGAAAGATGAAATACCCCATTTGAGTAAATCTCAAACCACATCCTGGGGACTTCCCAGGCCTTGTCGCCAAACTACAGCCAGCCTGGTGGCAGCAGTGACTCAAGACGCCCAGTGCACACAGACACATGTCAGGCTCTGTGTGTTTCTAGAGCATTCGTCGACTCCTGACAAAAACAATACCTAACTCCGGAGCTCCCGATTCTGATTTTTCTCTCTCTCTTTTTTTTTTTTCCGCTCTTTTTAGATCCAAAGCTAAATGATAAACTATTTATTACTGACACAACCTTTCCCACCACCCCCCACCCCCCACCCCCTGCTGCCCAGCAGTCTCCCAGGAGATCCTCTGGCTCAGGTTTTCCCAGGCGTTGTCAGGCGTATCTGTGGCTCCAATAACTCCCATGTTTGTCTGCAACCGCTCCAGGCAGATGTCTGAAAATCACCCACTGACAGATTTACGTTCGTCAATCTCTGAAACACCCTCCGCCCCCACCCCCAAATCCTATCATACGTGTGGGTGAAAGTACTTGGAGGCCAAGTGCACCGGGTCCTCTCAAGTACATGCAAAGCTCGGACACGGAATTGCAATGGCATCCCGCCTGCCTGCCCTCCCCCTCCACTGCATTTCCTTATAAACCCTGGGCTCCTCAGCAACGCACGTTTCCCTGGCCTGCTTTCTTCCCAAGATCTGGAAAGACGCGGGCCTCCAGGCTTTTGAAACAAGATTAAAAGGTCTCTTTTACAGCTCTTGCGGAAAAACTCCACAGAGGAAACGTGGTTGGCAGGTAGAAAAACCGGGACCTGTCTCCTTGAAAATCACAGCTGTGTTATCTTTTTCCTCCACTGATCGCTTCCAGATTATCACTCGGGGCAGCCAGCCAATTAGCCAGTCCTCCGTGTCACAGAACCCGACTCCGGCAACAGCTCATTTCTCCACTGAAGGGAACGCGTTTGAAGATGTGTAGCCGGGCGGGCCAAGCGCGGAGCCTGGGGAAGGAAACTTGTGAGTGCGCCCTCGCCACGGCAAGTCGGCACACGAAGGGGATCGGGAGCCGGTGCAGGCAGGAAGTTTACCAAAGCCCGAGGAGGAGGCCAAACACAAAAGATTCCTTTCTGAGAGGAAAGAGGATTGAAACTGCAGGGAGACAAAATAGAAACACAGTCCGTGGGAACCGTGCAATGATGAAATCTGCTGCTGTTGGAGAACAGAACCCTTTATTCCGTGTCTCTTGCCTGCCTTTGTGAACAAGTTCTCTGCAGAGCCTGCTGGAAGCATCTTCCTCAGGATTCTTCTGGCACCTGGCCATTGCTCAGGTCTGACCTCGGGAGCGATTCACACAAGGCAGCCACCTCTGCTTTGGATACCTGGGGTATCCAAATCTCCAGAAAGACTGGTCAGACCAAGACCCTGGCTGCTCCAAAGTCTGTTCCTTGAAGTTCTTCTACCTGGCAGCGCAGCAGGAGAGAGGCTTATGGGAGAAAGATTTGGGCCAGACTCCCTGCTCGTGGTGACACTGCAAACAAATCGCGCATCCAGGAAGTCACTGTTTGGGCAAGAATCATCAGGATACTGACTTACACATGTACCCATACCTACAACGGGCGGGACCACACTAAGCACCAAGGGCAAAGTCTCCTACTGATTTTAAAGGTCTCTGATCAGCAGCTCTCAAACTGCCCTGAGGGGTACCAATGTCTCACAAGGTGTTAATAGTCTTGTTATGAAAATAAGTTCCTATCACTGGAATAAGCTTAGAAAATGCTTCCTTAAACAAAGCTGAACAAGATTCATCACTGTTGGGCTCTTCCCAGCCCTTAGCAGGATTTGCCAAATGTACTGACCATAGAGCCCTTTTAACACGATGCACTTCTTAAGATCTAATTGGACACCAGTGATGCGGGACACATAGTTTGGGAAGAACCGCTACCACTCTCTATCAAGAGATGATGGGGACCCGGGGCAAAATCCCTCGTCAGGAACGGACCTTCTGGCTTTCTTTTCCCTGGGGTAGGGGTGCCACTACTCACTGACCCTTACCCCAAAATGTATGAACTCTTAGGGAGGCATTTGTTGGGCGCCAGCCTGAGTATGACGAGTGTGCCACAGATAACATCCTATTATATCTCACGACAATCGGTGGGGTGGGTATTGCTCTCCCGTTTTTGATGGGCAGTGAAAATCAGAGATGTCAAGGTCACAGAGGAGTGATGCTTTAAAGCTCCCTACCTAGGGGTGCGTTAAATGGGTGATGGGTACTAAGGAGGGCACTTGTGATGAGCACTGGGTGCTGTGTGTAAGTGATGAATCACTACATTCTATACCTGAAACCAACATTACACTGTATGCGAACCAACTGGAACTTAGTAAAAACTGGAAAAAGAAAAAAATAAAGCTCCATACCTAGAAGGACCAAGAGTCGCATCCTACAGTCAACAGTGAGAAATCAACCTTCTTAGCTTACGCAAAGTGTGAAGGAAGCCGGGTAAGGAGGACAGCACCATCTCGAAGGGAAAAACATCCAGTTGCCTAATACATCTCCATCTTTTGAATGCAAAAGAGCACCGTAGTCTCACCTTACTATGTTTTTCCTAAAATATGTCTGACTTAATAAGGCTGTTGTACATCTAATTATTAATTAGGATTTTTCACCAAATATGCACAAAACAACATGTGTGATCTTTCCTCATAAAGCTCTAAGATCAGCAGGATAGCCTCTCTTCAAAGGCAGCAAATATCTGCTCTTTCCTTGGAAACGTCAATAAATATATTTTCTTAAAAAGCTTCAGCTAGGGCTGAAGCTCCACTAAAAAATCAGCCCCTAATAATTCTTTTCTGAAACATTCTGCAAACTTTTATGGGGGTTGCTTTGGCAGAGCCAGTATTTTTTCAGTGGTGTCAAGGTTTTGTGCTTACCTATTCCTATTAAAATTATATATTTTTGCAGTTCCCAATAAAACTCATTGTATGGTATGCTAGAATAAATCTCGAAATCTCCCTGAAGTGCTAGAAACTTTCAGATATATGTCTATTAAGTTTTTATTTCTTGAGCAAGTTGCATGTGTGCCAAAATATGCATTTCATTGCTAGAACGGTCCTAAGTCCACAAAGCTGTGGTAGAACCACAGAGGAGCACCGAGTTGTCCGTCACTAAAAATCCATATCCATCAGGTTGGAAGTGGCCACTTCGGCCTGCCAAAGGAATTCGTGAGATGGCCACTCACCTGGGTAGCTCCCACTCTTCAAACACGCCGGGCACTCAAAATAGATTTGTCCAACCTGAGTTGTTATCCCAGGAACAGAAGATCAAAATTTTTTCCCCTTAGCATGGTTTAAGGTTTTTACCATATGTCCAGAGGACCGGCACAGTCAGGTTTTTACCCTCAGAAGCGTGAGTCACAAGCCAAAGCTAATAAAAGTACTTTTTGTTAAGGCAAGGATGAATAATGTTTAACTCTACCGTCAAAGAGGCAAGACAAAGAGCCTATGGGTAGAAGGGGTAGGAAGACAGATTTCAGATTAACACCAGAAAGATCTTTCCCACAGATGGTGTCAGTGTTGCACGCTCCGGAAGACGGCTGAACACGCTCGCGAGGCAGGAAGTTCTGTTTCTGGAGGTAGCCAAGCATTGTCCAGATCAGTGGTTCTCCAGGTGGGGTCCCCACACCAGTAGCATCACCATCACCTGGGTACTTGCTGGAAATGAAAATTCTCAGGCCCCACCGCAGAGCCACATATTCAGAAACACCAGGGCTAAGATTCAACAGTCTGGGTTTTAACAAGCCCTCCAGGGGATTTTGATGCCTGCTAAAACTGGAGAAACACTGGCTAACACACCACTTGGCAAGGATCACGCAAAGAAGATTCAACCAACAGATGAGTAATTGGACTGGATGACCAGTCAACCCTGGAGTTCTGGTAGTCTAATAAGGTTCTTTGGCCTGAATTATTTCCTTTTTGGAAATAAGGAATCAATGGCCTATCAACACTTACTTAGGCTTCACCCCTGGGCAACACTCTGAATTATGTAAAGAAACCAAAATAAATTATCACAACTGTTGTAAATCCTGACACTCAAATCTCCTGAAGAGCTTGAAAAAATAATACCAATACCTGGCCACCCAGAGTCTCTGGAGATGGGGTCCTAGGCCTACTTTTTACCAGGTGCTTTCACATCAAGTATCTCTCTTAGTCCCCACAATAATCCTATCTTCACAACAATCTTATGAGATGGGTATTAACTGCCATCCCCAGTTTTACAGATGGAACCTGAGGCTTACGGTGGTTGAGTGACTGACTCATCCAAGTTCACGGAGCCAGGAAATGCCTGAAGTGAGATTCAAACCCAGGTCTCAAGATCCGTGTTCGTTCTCCTCCACCCACTTTCCTTCTCCTTTCCACGTCTGAGACTTTTTGGGTGCACGGCTCCCCAAGCCGCTGTGCTCCCCCCTGGTGGCAGGTCTGGTGACAGCAGCCCTCCGGCTCTATGAAATCTTGTGAAATCTTGGCAGTGGGTGTGGTCTTCTCTCACAACGTTGCTTTCCGTTGGCCGCCTGCAAACCCACCCTCCTGAGCAAAACCAGAAGCTACCTTTGAGCTGGGCTGTGAGGGCAACCAGAAGCCAGCTGGGAACTGGTGACTAAAACTCTACCCTTCTATCAATTCGCTAAATATTTTCATTCACGGAAATGAAAGTGACCTTATGTGAGGAGCACGTTAGGTTGGTAACAGCCAATGAGTCTGAATTCACCAATCAGGTATCTCCCAGCTCTAAAGAGGGCCTCTCTGTTAAGGAGAGGAGCAAAGGGGCGCAGAGCACAGGGCCCTTCCAAGGAGGACTTTGAAGGAGGTATGAAGACAAAGGTAATGGCTAAGAGCCGTTGGGAAGTACAAGGGGCCTGAGAGACAGGGCCACACGAGCAGAGAAACTATCACTGAAAAGGGCAGGATGAGGACCGCACAGACCGCGCCCACCGCCTGAGGACTTCGCTGAGGTCCCGGTCAGTTACTCCACGTTCTGGTTTGTGTTAGTCAGAGCCTTTCATTGCAAACAACCAGAGTCCAGAGAGGTGACATAACTTGCCCAAGATCACACTGGCCAGGCATCGGGAGAGCCAGCACCAGCTCCCCGGCTCCCTGACTTCCTGCTTTTCTCAAGGAATGTGCCTGAACGGGGGACGAAAGCAAAGTCAGTGAGAAACTGAGGAAAATTCGGGAGAGAGACACCGGTTACATCAGTGGCTACACTAATTTGCTGGAGTGAAATATAAAGTACATTCTATGTGACCCAAGTTTTCTTAAAGGCAAAAGGAAGACAGCTCCAAGGGTCTGTTTCTGATCACTGTTCCACAAAACAGGTGACCAGGGGACAATGGGGATGTGTTTTCAAAGCACTGAACACGACTTTAACAGCTCAGTTCCCTTTGGTTTCAATGATGTGGCCGCAGCTAAAATTGCCTACTTCTTTGAAAACAGATCCTCCTGGCCCAAGAGTCCATGAAAAAGGACCTGAGAGAGAGAAACGGTACCTGCCTTCCTGAGGTGGGAAGCCAGCTGAGGGGGGCCTGGTCACAACTGCTATCTGCACTGGCCTCTTAAATGCTGCCCAGACTCACCCTGTCTGGTCTCAAAAGAACACTTTTTGTCTGCATTTAAAAAATCTGTTCTTGGAGCGCCTGGCTGGCTCGGTCGGAAGAACATGGGACTCCTGATCTCAGGGTCATGAGTTCAAGCCCCACTTCGATGCAGAGATTACACGTAAATAAAACTTTAAAAATAAATGATAAACAAACAAATAAATAAATAATCCATTCTTTAAAAGAGATTAAAGAAACAACCGAATGTCACACGTGGATCCTAATTGAAACGAAACAATACTAAACAGGTGTTTTTGAGATGATTGGGAAAACTGTACTATGGTCTGAATTTTAGGTGACATAAAGCTCTTTTTTTTTTTTAATGTATTAATGGCATGGTAATTCTTTTTTTTCTTTTTAACTGTTCATATATTTCAGAACATTGAAGTGTGCAGAGGTAAAAGACATGATGTCAGTGTTTTTAAAATAATTCAACCAAAAAGAGAGGAGGGGAGAAGGAATAGATGGAAGTTAATGTGGTAAGATTTTAACAATTGGGTGAACACACTTTTGTGTATGTTTGAAATTTTATAATTAAAAATTCCTTATACAAACATATATACGCGTGTGTCTGTGTGTGTGTGTATATATATATATATATCTATACACACACATATATATACATATGTATCTGTATATACACAGATATATATACATATATATCTGCTCTTGCAATTACTCCTGAGAGCAAAATTTATGTCAACCTTTTAAAGTTTCATATCTTAAAAGAATATTAGATCCTATCCAGTTCATTCCATAGATCCTGCTTCCCAGATGAGGGATATGAGGCCCCCCCCCCAAAGCTCTTCCAGCTCTTTAGTGGTCCAGCCAAGACAAGGTTGGTTCTCTAGACCTTCGGACCAGAGCTCCTATGCCCAACAGCCACCAAAAAGTGTAAACATATTGCTTGTATTATAAACTCTCAGCCAAGGTACCTCACTGATTATTTTGTAGAAGTGAATCCGGTCAAGGAACAAAGGAACACCTCCTTTGCTCATTCCAAGTATATTTCTGCATAAAATGATTCTCTTCCATTCTCTCCAGCTTGCCCCCCACCACTCTCTCTTCCATTCTTTTCCCATCCCCCAGCCTCCTCCCCCATAGTCCAGCCTCTTTGCATCCTTTGCTGCTTTTGAGCTCAAGCTACGTGTTGAGACATCTGTGTCCACCCTCCACTGTTAGCTCTTTCTGCCGAAATGTGGCTTAGTTTCAAAGCCCAGACAAATTCAGCTATCTCCATGAAGTCTCTCTCTCCCATCTCTGGACACTGCCAGCCCTTAGCCTCAGCCTCTGTACGGCCCTTGTCACCTTCCTCCTTTGGGATTAGGCACATGTACGTCCTACTCTTTCAATGGTCTGCATATGGAGACTGCAGTGGCAGAATCAGCAGGGAAAATAGGGAACCAGGACCAAAGAGGCCCAATATAGAGCCAGAAGCTGTCACCAGGGATATGGCTGGCTCTGGAAATGAGGGAGAGAGGTAAAGTTTTGAGCCAAAGTCCCAATGTGCTTTTCAGTGGGTATGAAGGAAGCCTATACTTTTCCTGGCTGGGAGAAGCAGGATTTAAAAGGACCCAACCTCGGGGCTGGTGGCCTCTCCTGACATTGGCAAAATCAATCAGACAGCTCAATAATTTGGTGGCAAGGCAACACCAACCAGGCCCTCAAACTAGGAAGCTGGTGAAGGTTAAGCAAGATGTCAGCCAAGGCCTGGGATCGAGGATAAGCCTGTCCCCCAGCAGAGGAAAATAGGCATGTACCAAGGGCACAAGCCAGAAAACCAGGCAAACCAGCTGGACATGTGTGGTGGGATCGGGAGAAAAGAGGATGCCTGGAGGCTAAGGCTCTATGGGCTGGAGTCCCGGGCTTATTAATGCTGCTCGTATTTATTGAGCACATACGTTGAGCCAAATGCTAGGTATACAGGGGTATATTAGTCAGTGTTCTCCAGAGAAACAGAACCAATAGGATGTCTGTGTGTGTGTGTGTGTGTGTGTGTGTGTGTGTGTGTGTGTGTGTATACAGAGAGAGAGACAGAGAGACAGAGAGAGATTTACTATAAGAAATTGGCTCAGGGGCACCCAGGTGGCTCCGTCAGTTAAGTATCCGACTCTTGATTTTGGCTCAGGTCACGATCTCACAGTTTCTGAGTTCAAGCCCCGCATCGGGCTCTGTGCTGACGTATGGAGCCTGCTTGGGATTCTCTCTCTCTCTCTCTCTCTCTCTCTCTCTCTCTCTCGGCCCCTCCTCCGCTTGCTCTCTATCGGGCTCTGTGCTGACGTATGGAGCCTGCTTGGGATTCTCTCTCTCTCTCTCTCTCTCTCTCTCTCTCTCAGCCCCTCCTCCGCTTGCTCTCTCTGTCTCTCAAAAGTAAATAAATAAATTTTTTTAAATAAATAGATAGGTTCACACAACTATGGAAGTTGGTAAATCTAAAGTGTCCAGGTGTTGGTAAATCTAAAGTGAGGCCGGCAGGCTGGAGACTCAAGAGAACTGATATTCCAACTTGAGGGTAAAGGCAGTCTGCTGTGACCCTCTCTTGCTCAGAGTTCTATTGTTGTCGTTCTATTCGGGCCTTCAACTGATTAGTTGAGGCCCACCCCTCCAACTACGGAGGGCAATTTGTTTTGCTCAAAGTCCACGGATTTAAATGTTAATCTCACCTAAAAAAACACCCTCAAAGAAACACTCAGAGTAATGTTTGGCCAAGTGTCCGATGGCACACCCAAGACGACACACAAAATTAGGCATCGCAAGTGGTCAACAGAAAAAGTCTCAACCACCTGCAGGAGCTAGAAGACTAGCAAAAGGCCTCATACCTGGATGATGATGCAGGTCCCGACAGACTTCGGCCACGGTCAGGAGAGAACTGGCCCAGAAGCTGGTAGGGGGGAGCCAGATGGGGCTGTGCTGGTACCTGGCAAGGAACAGACAGTTTTGTAAGCTCTTCGAAGAGAGGGGCCAGCAGGAAGCGTGGTGCCACCTGCCAGCTCCACCACTAAGTAGCTCAGACCAGTTTCTTCACCTCTCTGTACCTCAGGCTTCTCCTCTGTAAAATGGGGACAGCAGGAACACCTAAATCAAATTAGGTGATACCTGAATTCAGTGAGTTAAATATTTGTAAAGCACAAAAATACGTGTAAAGCCCGGCTGGTTACCAGTATTATTTGCAAGCACCACAGCAGCTTCTATATTGTGTTCTACCTCATAGGTACTTCAGAAACTTCCAATTGTAATGGTTTTCTTCAAAGAGTGCAAAATAAGAAGGAACTAGGAGTGCCTGGCTGGCCCAGTCATTACAGCATATGACTCTTGATCTCAGGGTCCAAGCGCCATGCTGGGCGTAGAGAGCTCACTTAAAAATAAAATTAAAAGATTTTTAAAAGAAGGAACTCAGGGGCGCCTGGGTGGCTCAGGCGGTTGAGCGTGCGACTTCAGCTCAGGTCACGATCTTGCGGTTCTGTGAGTTCAAGCCCTGCACCGGGCTCTCTGCTGTCAGTGCAGAGCTGGCTCTGGGTCCTCTATTCCCCTCTCTCTCTCTGCCCCTCGCCTACTCTCACTCTCTCAAAAATAAGCAAATAAACATTTTTTTTAATACAATAAAAAAATAAAGAGAACTAAACCATGTAAAGATTCTTACCCGTCAGTCCCATGTTTTTAAAAAGGCAAATCTACTTACGTTACCTAATTAAGACCCTTCTACGATTTCCGGTTGCCTTAGGAAACAGACCCAAATCCCTTCCAAGGCCACTAAGGCCTGCCTGATTTGCCCTGGGCATGTGTCTATCTACTCACCTCCTATCTCTCTCCTCCAGGATCCTCAGGTTCCAGTCATAGCAGGTTTCTCTAGGCTCCCTGAACTGCCGTCAGCACCACTACAGGGATCTTCCCTATGCCTGGAACAGCCCCCTTTGGGCCCCGTCCAGCTTACTGGCCAACTCCCACCCATCATTGGGGGCTCAGTTTAAGGAAAAGTACCCCTAACACTAAGTTAACTCCTCCATCATGCATTCCCGTAGGCCTGCTTTCCTCTGTGTGCTAGCTGATATATTTGGAATCAGGTGCTCAATCACTGTCTGACTTTCTCCATAAGATCAGGGACTAGGTTTGTATCATTCACGGCTGAACCCTGGGGACCCGGCACCGTGCCAGGCACACAGGGCTCAACAAATATGTGAAGAGACTTTAATAAATCTGGAGATGACAGATTTCAGCTTTCAGCCAAGTCCACCTGATGTGCAGCAGCCCTGAAACACCAGGCTGAGAAGGACTCTGAAGTTACATCACATCATAGCTAACTGTGAAACGTCCGCCATGACTGAGGGGGTCTGGGGGACAAGCAACGGCATCCGACACCCACCTCTTTATCTGCAAAGACTTTCTACCTCATGCAACACCGCTTTGGGTTTAATAGTAAACAATAAAGTTTAAAGAGAAAGTACAGGGTGGCTCAGATCTGAATAGGCAAACCTTCAGAGCTACATTTATACTACAAGAACAAGGAAGCCAAAATATTGCCATCTATCAGATGCCAATTTCAATCATCGTTCTCACATCGCGTGGTATTCACAAATCCCTTTGCGTGACTATAAAATTCTATCTGCAGGTACTGACACCAATTTTCTTTCATCTCCCTTTTAGAATCGTGTGCCACTGGGGAGCAAGAAAGACTTCTGATTTGGGAGTTTGCCCCGGGGGACACCAACTCACTCAGGAATGAGCTGTATCAGTAAATGATGACTATTACAGCTCATATTCAGCTTGACAGTTGGGTTTCTGCTGATTGTGGACATAAACAGCAACTGTTACGATTAATGACGCTTTGGCTGCCTGCAGCCAGAGCCAGGAGAGAGTCTGGCTCTCTAAAACAGGAGGCACGAAGACATCATATAGGAACAGTCACCGCAGCACTGGCTGCAGAAATGAAAAACAGCAATTACCTACGCTGCCATGAGCACCGGAATGACTAAATAAAAGCACATGATAGAAAAGAATGATCCCGTTTTTTAAAAAAAATCAAATCTGGGCATGTCATGTCCACTTACACACACACACACACGTGTTGGATATGTAGACAAATACCTAAATGGATTCCCATATAACATAACAATAATTGCGACTTTTGGGGAAGCATCACATACTTCTGTTATCATTTGAATTAGTTGACAAGGCAATATATTATCAATCAATCAACCAATAAGTACATGAAGGAAGGAACGAATGAATAATGGTTCTGTCCCCAGTTCCAGTGCGTGGGGGTAGTTTTCCCACACCTGCAAGCAATTCTCTGATACCAGCTGGGTGTCCTACAATTCAACTCAATTCTGACACTATCAGCCTGGAGATAGTATCAGATCCCACAGGTCAAGGACTCCGTCCCACAAGACTGCCCCTCCCCTTTCACATGACAATAGCAAATCCAGGTTGTTACAGGTACTTCTGACCCACTGGCTATAGAGCAAAGGTTCCAACAATGCCTCTCCTTGAATTTAATCACTCTCTTAGAGTGACTCACAGAACTTAAAGAAACATTTTACTTACTAGATTCCCAGTTAATTATAAGAGGATACGACTCAGGAAGAGCCAGGGAGAAGAGATACACAGGGCAAGGTACGGGGGAAGGGCACTGAGTTTCCATGCTCTAAGCACGCCATCCTCCCCAAATCTCCATGAGTTCATCCACCTGGAACTTTTCAGAACCCCATCCGCTGGGGTTTTATGGAAGCTTTATCACCTAAGCAGGCATTAATTAAATCATTGGCCTTGGTGACTGAATTCAATCTAAACCTCTAACTACGAGGCTGGCCCCCTGGCAACCAGACCCCATCCTTAGGCGACCTAAAGAGTTTCCCAAATTAACATAACAAAAGACATTTGGATCACTTTCATCATTGAAGAAACTCCCAAAAGTTTTAGCCAGAAACAGGTGTGTATTTCTTAAAAATCACAGTATCACATAAAAAAGTCAGCTAACATAAAATAATTAGGTTGTGTTGGGGCGCCTGGGTGGCGCAGTCGGTTAAGCGTCCGACTTCAGCCAGGTCACGATCTCGCGGTCCGGGAGTTCGAGCCCCGTGTCGGGCTCTGGGCTGATGACTCAGAGCCTGGAGCCTGTTTCTGATTCTGTGTCTCCCTCTCTCTCTGCCCCTCCCCCGTTCATGCTCTGTCTCTCTCTGTCCCAAAAATAAATAAAAGTTGAAAAAAAAATTTTTTAATAATTAGGTTGTGTAAAATAAGTCAAGCAGACAGTTGAGAGTCACCATAAAGGTTAATGCTAAGGAAGCCAAGACAGGCTGGGAAAGCATTGCTACTGGAGATCTAAATGGATGAGTCACCATCCATTCAATTCAATGAAGCCACCTCAGGAGTCCTCAAAGTGTCAGCACATTCCTTCCTGTGGGCACACCCCTCACTGTGTCACCCCAGGAAAGCCCAAAGGGAAGACAGCACTGTCCCAACTGCCGGGGCAGAGCGAAGGAGAAAGTCCCCAGGGTTTGGAGAAAGTCCCCAGGGAGAAAACTGTAATTCTGACAGTTGTCCTGATGTTGAGGGAAATAAAAGGTTGTCCTCCAGACCTTGGTCAGTAGTGGGAAGCAGGTTTTCCCAGGATGTTGTCTAAGGAGACTCAGAGAAGAAGAAAGAGAGAGCAAAAGCCTGGAGAAGAGACGCCAAAAAGCCCGGGGATCAGAAGACCACAGTGTCGCTTCAGAATTGCGTTCCAACACGAAGAAGAGCAGGAGAGGCTAGGAGAGTGAATTATAAGAGAAGTCGACTTGAACTTCACTGCAAGAATGATGCTAAATATTCCAGGTTATAATTTAGGATGAGATTGGCAGCTCATAGCTCTGTAACTTAGACTAGGACTGGCAAAGAGAAACTTTTTTTTAAAGCTGTATTTTTTCCTAATTATGTAATTTGACAAGCATGTTACAAGTTTGGGAAATATGAAAAAGTCTCAATGAAGAAACTCATGCATAAATATGCTCCGAAATAATCACGGTGCACACCTGGGTGCATACGCTTTCAGCCTTTTATTTCTACAAATATTACATGTTTTTACCACGAAAACAAAATCGCACAGTATTTACTGTCTTACAGCCTGGTTTTTTTCTGCACTTAGTAGTATATCTTGAATTTTTTTCCATTCAAAGGAAGCTTCCATGATGTGAGTTTTAATAACTATACAATATTCCATGGTATGGGTGTATTATAATTTATCCACTAGCCCCCCCATCATTGGACATTTATATTGTTTCTTTTTTTTAATTTATAAATAACATTAATATTTGCTCATGCCTCTCATTTTCTTTTTTTTACTCTTGTTAATGTTTATTTATTTTTTTGAGAGAGAGAGAGAGACAGAGCAAGAGCAGGAGAGGGGCAGAGAGAGGGAGACACAGAATCCGAAGCAGGCTCCAGGCTCTGAGCTGTCTGCGCGGAGCCTGACCAGGGGCTGGAACCCACAAACCCGGGGATCATGACCTGAGCCGAATTGGGATGCTTAACCGACGGAGCCACCCAGGTGCCCCAGGCCTCTCCTTTTCTTAGAGATCTCCTAGGTGAAAGCGACATGAACAAATTTGCAGTTTTCCCTAACCATTGCCAGGCTGCACTTCTGAAAAGAACCAACAGACGCTCCTACCAGCAGAGTAGGAAACTGCTGTCCTTCCATCTTTCCACACTCCCCAGAACTGGCAGGAAGGAGGCATGGGACGGAGAAGAAGTGGAGCAATTTAGTGGGGGGGGGGGGGGGGGGGGGGGGGGGGGGGGGGGGGGGGGGGGGGGAAGGTAACTTGTTTACACAATCATTTCTTTGCTTACTCGTGCAGTTGAGCATTTTTCCACATACTGGTCATGACATGGATTCTCGCAAGTCCTCTAGTCCTGTGAGTGTATGCTTCGGACAGTTTCATGCCTGGTGGGAGTCGGTTTCTGCCTAAAACGCAACCAGAGACTAAGGCGTGGAGAATCCCGCGCATGCGTCCTCCACAGGAGCGAATTTAACAGAGACCGACTTCCGCGTGATTTACGGAAGACTGGGACTTATCTCCTGGCCAATGAACGTCCGATCTTTCCCAGTCCTCTAGCCAATGAACTTCCTGCCTGGGCTGTGGCGGGACTTGCATGTCTTTGAGCTCCTAACGCGGAAAAAGAGCCACTCCAAACCCTCAGTGCCTGGCAGGAGCTTGCTACAACTTGCATGTCAATTCCTCTGCTCTTCCTGAATCAGTGACATTTCTGGTCGTTCAAACTTGTCCTATTATTTCTCTATTTCTGTTGACAATGGTTAAGCCATGACCGTCTATGCTCTGGTGACAAAACAAAATTATTAGAGCCCCCCCCCCCACCTTTTTTCTTTCCCTAAAACTGGTATGAAAGAATTTCAAAATGGTACCGGAGGATATGAAATTGAGAATCTCATGCACGCACCCTCCGGAACACAACACTTAAGAACTGAAGAGACTGATTTCCCGCAAATGCATGACTTACAGAAAACCAAAATCTACCTCCAGACCAATGAACCTCTGCCAACAATCTCTCCCAGTCCTCAAACCAATGGACTTACTACTTGGCCTCTAGCTGGACGCCTCCGCCCTCTTTGCACTCCTTGTTCAACAAATACAGCCTCAGCGGAGTCGTCTGTAGCTTGCTCCAGCTTGCATTTTCTGAATTGCAATTCTTCTGCTATTCGAGAACAAACCCATTTTCCGGTAATTCAGACTTTTCTCAGTTTACCTCTTTATTTAGGCTGACACTGGGATCACATCTTTAATAGAAGACTTTTAGATAAAGAAAACAGGATGAAGACCTGTGTTTATTCTTGCTATCCTTAGGTACTCTAATAACAATGTTTAATTTGTACATTTGAGCTGAATTATAGCATTTTGAATGCCAGTATTGGACTTATTAAAAAGCAGCTGTTCTTTTGAGCTATTTATTCTCTTATTAACAAGATTGCCTGATTTTATATTAAAACTATATTTATTTTATTTCACTTTTATTGCCAATGTAAATTAAATGGGTATTTTTCTTTGCATTTATTTAAACTTTATTTTTGAACACTTGTGCATAAAATAGTATAAAATCCAGTTAACATTAATCAGGTCCACATTTCTCAAATTCTTATTTGCAATAGCATTAACTTAAATATGTATATATATGTGTGTGTGTATATTTTGGATTGTTTCCATAACGTTTTAGAAAGCGAGAAATTGGCCACAGGGAGACAAAACTGGTTATTTATATCAATCCTATTCTTTTACTGACTCATAGAAGTTCCAACACGATATACAATTCCTATTCATCTTCAACAACGATGCAAATATTTGTGTTTAAACAGCCTAATCAGAAGGCACATATACATTTATTAGGTGTTCGTATATTTTTACATACGGCAAAGTTAGGAAACCAAAGAGAACAGTCCCTCTACATTAAAATGCTTGAGCGTTAACTTGATAAAGGCTGAATCATTCCTCCTCTTGATTTATTGTTATAGCATTTTTAAAGAATGTTTTATTACTTCTTTCTTGTAGTAAAATGAAACTGTAATCATACGTTACTTTGTTTTTCTATTGGGTTTTAGTTAACTGTGCCAAGATGTGAGGGCCCAAGTTCTCAACTGACCTCAAAAATTATGCCTATGAATTGGACAGATCAACCATTGCATTTTCAAGGGCCAACAGCACTTACCCAAATAAATAAGGTTCATATAGGTCTGCTTACTAAACATATATTGTACAAACATTTGGAATTAGACAGGCTGTAAGCAGTACAACATTAGGACTAGCAAATTAGAGCTCTGCTCTGAGTTTTTTTGTTTTTTGGGTTTTTTTTTAAATCGGTAAGAGAAGGTGGAGAACAGCTCTATATTCTGCCATCATCCATGAAACAGCATAACAACATTCCCTGTCTTTCAAGTTTGATTTTTATAGTAATTTAATCACCATAATTGGTGGGCAAGGAAGAGGTGATCTCTATAATTCTTGTGGGTCCAAAGCCAAACAGATGTGGCTTTCTGTTCTCTTAATGTGATTTTCCACATTGGTCTTTAAAGGTGGTGCTTCAGAACCTGATTTCTTTTTTTTTTTAATTTTTTTTTTTTTAACGTTTATTTATTTTTGGGACAGAGAGAGACAGAGCATGAACGGGGGAGGGGCAGAGAGAGAGGGAGACACAGAATCGGAAACAGGCTCCAGGCTCCGAGCCATCAGCCCAGAGCCCGACGCGGGGCTCGAACTCACGGACCGCAAGATCGTGACCTGGCTGAAGTCGGACGCTTAACCGACTGCGCCACCCAGGCGCCCCAGAACCTGATTTCTATGCTGAAGAGAGGGCTGGCTGTCCATAGAACTGAGAGGTTGTGCCCCAGGGGCCCAACAGACTCTTTAGCAGGACATTCAAGGCCCTTCCCTTGTCTCTGTCTTAGCCCTCTCCACGTAATTCCCAGCTATATGAGACTTTGGAAGATGCATGAAAATTTTCTGGCTCTCAGTTTCTTCATCCATAAAATAAGGGGATTGGATTCAACATCTAAGATCTCTGCCAACTCTAAATGCTGTGAAGTTGTTATATTAAAATCCCACGGTTTCAATAATTATACTTGGATTTTTTTAAGTAAACAGAACACAAATGCATTAAGTTCATTGTACATTTTAGCCTTAATATGTATGAATTACTCAAAGGAAGACAGATTTTTAACCTGTGATATTCAGTAAAGAGAATCATACATGACATATGTGTTTCTAAAATTGGGGCGCCTGGGTGGCTCAGTCGGTTAAGCATCCGACTTCGGCTCAGGTCGTGATCTCACAGTCAATGAGTTGGAGCCCCGCGTCAGGCTCTGTGCTGACAGCTCGGAGCCTGGAGCCTGCTTCAGATTCTGTGTCTCCCTCTCTCTCTCTGCCCCTCCCCCGTTCATGCTCTGTCTCTCTCTGTCTCAAAAATAAACATTAAAAAAAATTTTTTTTAATAATTTGACGTTAGTATTTCTTCACAGTAGAAGCTAGAAATTAACCCCCCAAACCCTCAAATTATTAATGAAATGCTTAATGTAATGTGAAATAAGCATCTTTTTAAATTTGCCACTTCAAAACTGGAGTATTAATATTTTAATGTGGTATTAAGGAGTACTGAAATTTCTCACTTCATTTAGCTTAGATAATTTTCATCTTAACATATCACATTTTAGCTTAAATAATACACCACATTTATTATAAAAGAAATTAAATTTTCTAAAATTCAAATATTCTAAAATATTTCTAAATTCAAATATTCTCTGAGTTAATCCATTTATTAAATTTCCTACCTAGTCCCATTATTGTTTTCTAAAGCAATTTCAAAAAAACGTTACATCAAAGATCTAACTCCATTTAGTCACTTTTCCTACTGAGCAAACCTCCAAGGGATTTTTTTTGTCCCAAGGTAAATTGTTTTAAAAGTAAACAACAGAGGGGCGCCTGGGTGGCGCAGTCGGTTAAGCGTCCAACTTCAGCCAGGTCACGATCTCGCGGTCCGTGAGTTCAAGCCCCGCGTCAGGCTCTGGGCTGATGGCTTGGAGCCTGGAGCCTGTTTCCGATTCTGTGTCTCCCTCTCTCTCTGCCCCTCCCCCGTTCATGCTCTGTCTCTCTCTGTCCCAAAAATAAATAAACGTTGAAAAAAAATTTTTTTTTTAAAGTAAACAACAGATGCAAAAAATATTTTTTAAACCTTGTTGAGGAGTGATTGTCAAATATAATTATATATATTTAAAGGGTAAACATGATGATTTGATATACACACCTTGTAGACTGATTATCAAGGTCAAGATGATTAGCACATTTATTCACTGTATATAGTTCACATAGTTGCCTCATTTTTTTTTTAAGAAATTGTTTCTTGGCGCACCTGGGTGGCTTAATCGGTTAAGCATCCAACTTGGGCTCAGGTCATGATCTCACGGTTTGTGGGTTCGAGCCCTGAATGGGGCTCTGCACTGACAGCTCAGAGCCTGGAGCCTGCTTCAGATTCTGTATCTCTCTCTCTTTCTCTCTGCCCCTCCCCTGCTCCCGCTCTCTCTCTCTCTTAAAAATAAATAAACATTAAAAAAGAAAGAAAGAGGGGCGACTGGGTGGCTCAGTCGGTTAAGCGTCCGACTTCAGCTCAGGTCACGGTCTCGCGGTCTGTGAGTTCAAGCCCCGCATCAGGCTCTAGGCTGATGGCTCAGAGCCTGGAGCCTGCTTCAGATTCTGTGTCTCTCTCTCTCTCTCTGCCCCTCCCCGTTCATGCTCTGTCTCTCTCTGTCCCAAAAATAAATAAACGTTAAAAAAAAAATTAAAAAAGAAAGAAAGAAATTGTTTCTTAACAATTATCTCTGTCACATTAGGCAACAACTCCAAGACCCCAATCATATCACTACACCCCATGCATCTTCCTCTTCTAAGGGATACAAAACAAATCCAAGTGCAACAAAATTCATCTCAAGGCTGTATCTTCCAGAGATTAGAATGCTTTCCCGTTGTTGTTTTTTTTACTTTTTTCCCTTCGAGTAGAGTACTTTTGAACAAAATGGATCTTATTAAGATGTTGATTGGTTCAATAGATTTAGGGTTGGACCTCAGTCATAATTTCTAACTGATCACTGAAAGCCACCAGGCCAGCAGCAGCAGCATGACTGGAGTTTGATGGGGATGTAGATTCTCAGGCCCTGGCTCCAGACCTACTGACCCAGCATCTGCATTTCACAAGATCCCCAGGGGATCTGTGTGAACATTGGGGCAACACCGGTCTGCCTCAGTTTGGGGATTATTTCCCCATGGGTTTTGGTCAATTCTCCATCTTGCTCCCACAAGTCTAAATTTTGTCTAGACCCGAGGGTAAAGTGAGTTCATTCTTGCCCTCACGCACTTTAAAAGCACAAAAATCCCTTCCTGACAGTGTGGGCACCGTCCAAGGACAGGTGCAACAGCTGTTTCTCTGCTGCTGTGCCAACCTGAAGAGTTCCCAATCAAAAGGGAAGACTGAGCAACTTTTCCCCAAGAGCAGTGGTTCTCAAATGTGTCCATACCTGAAAATCACCTGGAGAGCCTTTTAAAAAGACCAGAACTTAGACCAGACCCCTCACCAATTAAACCAGAATCTCTAGAGCCAGTGGTTCTGAAATTTCACAAGCAACTGAATCACTGAAAGGCTTGTTAAAACGCGGATGGCTAGGCCCCAAACCAGGTCTCTGATGAAGTCGGTCTGGGGTAGGGCATGGGAATCTGCATTTATAACAGGTTCCCAAATTCTGCTGATGCTGTTTGGCTTTGGACTACACTTAGAACCGCTGCCCCAAGTAACAGTATTTTTTAAAAGCTTCTCAAGAGGGACGCCTGGGTGGCTCAGTAGGTTAAGTGTCCAATTCTTGATTTCGGTTCAGGTCATGATCTCACCGTTTGTGAGATCGAGCCCCACGCCGGGGTCTGTGCTGACAGCACGGAGCCTGCCTGGGATTCTCTCTCTCCCTCTCTCTGCCCCTCCCCAGTGCACACACGCTCTCTTTCTCAAAATAAATAAATAAACATTTTTTAAAAATAATAGGTCTTCAAGAGATTCTAATGTGCAGTCAAGTTTGATAACCACTGTCCTAGAGAAAGATGACGTGAGCATTAAAAAATAAGATTGAGGGGCGCCTGGCTGGCTCAGTTGTCTAAGCTTCCGACTTCAGCTCAGGTCATGATCTCGTGGTCCGTGGGTTCGAGCCCCACGTCGGGCTCTGGGCTGATGGCTCAGAGCCTGGAGCCTGTTTCCAATTCTGTGTCTCCCTCTCTCTCTGCCCCTCCCCCATTCATGCTCTGTCTCTCTCTGTCCCAAAAATAAATAAACGTTAAAAAAAAATTTTTTTTTTTTTAAAATAAGATTGAGGGGCGCCTGGCTGGCTCAGTTGTCTAAGCTTCTGACTTCAGCTCAGGTCATGATCTCACGGTTCGTGGGTTCGAGCCCTGCATCAGGCTCTGTGCTGACAGCTCGGAGCCTGGAGCTGCTTCAGATTCTATGTCTCCCTCTCTCTCTGCCCCTCCCCTATTCGCACTCGGTCTCTCTCTCTCAAAAATAAATAATAAACATTAAAAAAAATAAAATAAATAAAATTGGTTTCCATACGTCTTGGGAAACCTGTTTCATCACATACACTAACACTCAACCAACCAATTTCAGCACAGACTGTCCACAGTTTCAAAACTCTTTGGCAAAATGAAATGCAAAGTGTCTTTTTGTTTGTTAATTTTTTTAACGTTTATTTGAGAGAGAGGGAGAGAGAGAGGGGGAGAGAGAGCGTGCAACAGGGGAAGGGCAGAGAGAGAGGGAAACACACAATCCGAAGCAGGCTCCAGGCTCTGAGCTCTCAGCACAGACTCCAATGCAGGGCTCAAACTCACCAACTGTGAGATCACGACCTGAGCTGAAGTTGGATGCTTAACCGACTGAGCCACCCAGGCGCCCCGTCCAGTGTTTTCTTTTCTAATGTGTGTCTGTCTGTTCACCACTAGTATGTGAACCTCCCAAAAGTAAGGGCTGCACATTTAACACATCTTTTACCGGGAGGTAGCAAGCACAGGGCCCAGCCCCCCCAAAAAACAAAACAAAACAAACCAACCCCACATGTTCAGTCGCTGCTTATAGAATTGAATCTATCTACCAACCCCCAGCATCAGCCACCTGGAGACGAGCACGCACTCTGTCCAGAACGGGGCACAATGGCCCGAAATTTTCATTTTCCACCAAGCTGCCTGACAGCATATAAATGTAATCAAAACTTCTGAACGTCGCCACAAATATCCGACAAGCAAATTATCTTCTCACAGCCCGTTCGGTCAGCACGTAAATCTGATATCCTCAGTGGGGGCCAGAGCTTGAGAACCAGTGTCACGGGGGGGGGGAGGGGAAGGTGGGAGCTTAGTTTAAGCAGTCCCCTTGGACGGAATGGAGGGTCAAAGGGTGAGGGGGGTGAGCAACTCTCCCTGCATGACTGAAATGAAACACCTAAGGTTGAAAAAGCAGCAGCAGCAGCAGCAGCAACAGCAAAACGGCCAGTAGATACAACAGAAATAAAAAAGACGACACCTTTCAAAAACCACACGTCACGTAAAAACGAACGTGGGGAGATCAGGAGCCATGGAGTATTACACGTAACTGTCAACATCTTAGTGATATAAAAATTGTGAGCTGATGCTTAGAAGATGCACTATGCAAATTCAATCTTAAGGTAACTTTGGAGGCACCTGGCTAATTCAGTCCGTAGAACCTGTACCTCTTTTTTTCTTTTTTTAAATATTTTTTTAACGTTTATTTTTGAGAGACAGAGCGTGAGCAGGGGAGGGGCGGAGAGAGGGAGACACAGAATCCGAAGCAGGCTCCAGGCTCTGAGCTGTCAGCACAGGGCCCGACGCGGGGCATGAACTCACGAACCCTGGGATTATGACCTGAGCTGTAGTCGGATGCTTAACTGACTGGGCCACCCAGCCATCCGGAGCGTGTGCCTCTTGATCTCAGCGTTGTGAGCTCAAACCCCAAGTTGGATGTGGAGCTTAAAAAAAAGATAACTTTGATGGGGCGCCTGGGTGGCGCAGTCGGTTAAGCGTCCAACTTCAGCCAAGTCACGATCTCGCGGTCGGTGAGTTCGAGCCCCGCGTCGGGCTCTGGGCTGATGGCTCAGAGCCTGGAGCCTGTTTCCGATTCTGTGTCTCCCTCTCTCTCTGCCCCTCCCCTGTTCATGCTCTGTCTCTCTCTGTCCCAAAAATAAATGAACGTTGAAAAAAAAATTTTTTTTTAAAAAAAAGTAAAAATAAAAAAAAAAGATAACTTTGAGAAAATCAAATATATCATCTAACGCCTATATTAATCTGCCTTAACTCCTAAACTTTAGTAACATAATTTTGCAGGATTACAAAATATATCTATTGAACACTGAATAAATGTTAGGCAAATGTGTGTTGGTTCAAACTGCCCAGTCAATGCTGGTGAATAACACTTCCCAAGGATTTTAGGTTGCATGAGCAAAAAACATCCATTATTTCTGTATTCTTTTAAGGACAGTGAGAAAAAGATATTAACAGCCCTGTCCAACAGAACATTCTGGGTGTTCTATTTTTCTATAGAAGATGGTGGCTACTAATCACATGAG
Source organism: Felis catus (assembly GCF_018350175.1). Taxonomy (NCBI): domain Eukaryota; kingdom Metazoa; phylum Chordata; class Mammalia; order Carnivora; family Felidae; genus Felis; species Felis catus. The sequence goes on along the minus strand of NC_058369.1, from coordinate 120,015,339 downwards.
CCTACTGAGTGACTGAAATATGGCTGGTGTGACCGAGAACCTGAATTTTTTATTTATTCCATTTTAATGAATTTGAATTTAAGCTTAAACACACAATCGGAACCTACCACACTGACATCTGGGTACAGAGAACAATGCCAGGGCATAAAAGTTATAGCCACTTCTCTCTGCAAACAAACCTGTAACCTTGTCCAAAATCTGCTGTTCCTTCACTCCCGGCATCCACCAGATCAAAAAGAAGACAAACCCACAAAATACTCCAGTTAATTTCATAAAGAATAGGAACACCAAGACTTTCAACGTGAAATTCACACTCTTTGCAAGGCCACAGACTTCCTCGCTTTCATAAACAGTCCCCAAGAAAAAGCAATCACAGCGGGCAGCAGCTTTTGTGTTTATAAATCTCAGTCCTTATGAGGGAGGGAAAGGGCTTTTTTCAAGCCCGGATCTCTTTATAGACTTCCAATTGTGCCACCCAGTGGCAATAGCGCTTGGTTGAATTTCTGACTCCAACAGGATCTTTTCCGGCTGGGGAAGAATCCTGCATAGTCAGGACGCTAAGTGGTGCAGGCTGAGATGGGGGATGACAATGGCATAGGTGACCTACCCTATCCATTTGCACCCTAATTTTGACACGTTTATTTCCATCTTAAGTCAATCAATGCTTTGTTCCGCAGCCTTTCTGAAGAAATGAAAAATAGCAATAATCGTTGTGTTACAGACTCAAGAAGATTTTCCTGAATTCCTTCAGCCCAAAGTATTTACATTACGAGAAATTTATTTCCCACTCGCCAAATATTATACGAAGGTATTGGATGGGTTTTTGCCTTTGATTAAGAATTTTTAAAAATAGAACACTCAGTGAGCCAGAAACATTTGGTAACATCTTTTTCCAAGGATTTAAAAACACTTCAACATAAAATTAAACGCAGATGTATAATTTGAGAGTTCATGAATCATCAGCTTATGTACATTTATAATTACTTGAAACTGAAGTATTCCAAAAGCCACATTAGTCTCTGGCTATTGTAGCTAATCCTCTGGTAAAGAATTTGAATGACATTCTCGTATTGCATTTTTACCTAGAAGACACTGTTACAGAATTGAGTGTAGGATTAGTTGGGTATTTTTCAATTTAGAATTCCTCCAAATGGGAAAAAAAATGCTCAATATGAAATGCAGGGAAATTCCTCATAGATGTAAATTCCAAGAAGCAAATATCTAAAGAGCAAAAATTTAGAGTAAGTCAAAATAATCAGAACCATACAACATTCGTTGTCATTGTCAGGTAGGCAGAAGGTGCACCTCGGTTTTCATGACTCCAGAGGGCTCAAGTTTGTGCTAAGTTTGGCAAAGAATCATGCTGGAGTCCAAGATCTTACAAAATATAACTACAGGGGACATTGTATTTGATGTTTAATTTTTTTTAATGTTTATTTATTTTATTTTTTTTTTTTTGAGAGAGAGAGAGAGAGAGAGAGAGAATATGAGCAGGGGAGGGGTAGAGAGAGAGGGAGACACAGAATCTGAAGCAGGCTCCAGGATCTGAGCTGTCAGCACAGAGCCTGATGCAGGGCTCGAACTCACGAGCCGGGAGATCATGACTATGGCTGAAATCAAGAGTCGGAGACTTAGCAGACTAAGTCACCCAGGCGCCCCTCCAGGAGACATTTTAAAGTGACAGAAGCTTGCAAATCTTCCCTGGAACAAATGCAAAGCAAGAGTGAGCATAAACATGAAAATAACATGAATTTAACATTGGCCCAGTTGGCATGAATTGACATTTTCGTTGGCAGTTTTAGCAGAAAGATAAAGACTGGCTAAATACAGGAAATCTTAGAAGACTTCCAGTGTGGAGAGTAAAGAGCCACATTGTGTACTCAGATTTGCACCACACAATTAAGGCAAAGGCATTTGTTTCCTCCTAAGGATTTCTGAGTCCTCCTCAGAAGGGCTCTACTTCAAATTCTCCAGAATCTCCCAGTGTTTACACACAGGGGTCCTCAGCAAATTTGTTTCTTGACACTATGAATCAATCCTTAGATGCCTCTGCCACTTAGTATCTGTGTGGCTTTGGGCAGGCCGCTTAGCGTCTAAGCAGACCTGAAGTTTTCATCAGACTGTCTTATGCCTAGTTCATGCCTCCGCAGAAGGTACAAACTACCACACAAAGCTCTTTGGATCCTGGGACGACACTTAAGCAGAAAAGGGAGATTTTGCCAGATGGAAGGCTGTATGCCAATTTTGAGTTCAGGTAAAGAGGTACATAGTACAATAACCAAGAATTAAGTAGGGAATTCAGCAGTGAGGTCTTCCCTGAGACCCGCCCCCCCCCCATGTGTCCCTTAGTGTGCCCATTGGGCAATTTTTTTTCAAAGCACTGTCTTACAGTCTAGTGATTACTAACTTACTCCTCTGTCTCCACCAAACAAAAGTTTTATCTTGATAATATTTTTATCTTACTCCCAAGATCTAAGATAGTCCCTGATGCATAGGTGATGAACAAATGTTTATTAAATGTATTAATATTGGGAGCCTGGGTGGCTCAGTCAGTTAAGCGTCTGACTTCGGCTCAGGTCATGATCTCTTGGTTTGCGGGTTCGAGCCCCGCGTCAGGCTCTGTGCTGACAGCTTACAGCCTGGAGCCTGCTTCGGATTCTGTGTGTCCCTCTCCCTCTGCCTCTCTTCCGCCCACGTTCTGTCTCTGTCTGTCTCTCTCTCTCTCTCTCAAAAATAAACATTAAAATTAAAAAAAAAAAACGTTTCGGGGAGCCTGGGTGGCGCAGTCGGTTAAGCGTCCGACTTCAGCCAGGTCACGATCTTGCAGTCCGTGAGTTCGAGCCCCGTGTCAGGCTCTGGGCTGACGGCTCGGAGCCTGGAGCCTGTTTCCGATTCTGTGTCTCCCTCTCTCTCTGCCCCTTCCCCCGTTCATGCTCTGTCTCTCTCTGTCCCAAAAATAAATAAAAAAAAAAAGTTGAAAAAAAAATTAAAAAAAAAAAAAAAACAAAAAACGTTTTTAATGTTATATAAGGCCCTGTCATCTGGACTCTCAAATGTCAGCATCATTTGAAAATCTCACTGTCTTCCCTTAGGATATATATTTTTATTCAGAATACATTTACTTTGTAAACAGTATAAAATATTCAGAATTTTGTGAATAAGTGGAAATGCAACTGGAATATTCTGGTGATGTTGATGTAGCTAAATTAGAAAAAAACAATGCAACTACTAAGAAGAATTCGTGAGAAAAACATACATGACCCAGCACAAAAGAAATGAAGGGAGAGAGGAAGAGAGGAAGGAAAAGAGAGAAGGAGGAAGGGGAGAGAAGCAGAACAATATCATTTATGAATTTCAATTTTTTAAAAGCCTGATATACTATTAACAAATAGAATCCAGCAGCTCTTTTAAGAACAAAACTGGAGGACTCACACTTCTGTCCTTCAAATTTTACTACAAAGCCACAGTAAACAAAAAACTATGGTCCTAGTATAAAGACAGACATATAAGGAAATGGAGTAGGAGCACTTGGCTGGTCCTTTTGGTACAGCATGTGACCCTTGATCTTGGGGTCATGAGTTTGAGCCCCATGTTTGGCCTAGAGATTACTCTTTTTTTTTTTTTAAGTTTATTTATTTTGAGAGAGGGGAGGAGGAGGGGCAGAGAGAGAGAATCCCAAGCAGGCTCCCTGCTGTCAGCACAGTGCTGGACACAGGGCTCAAACTCACGAACCATGAGATCAAGACCTGAGCCAGAATCAAGAGTGAGACACTTGGGGCGCCTGGGTGGCTCAGTCAGTTGAGCGTCCAACTTCAGCTCAGGTCATGATCTCGCGGTTTGTGGGTTCCAGCCCCGCATCGGGCTCTGTGCTGATAGCTCGGAGCCTGGAGGCTGCTTCGGATTCTGTGTCTCCCTCTCTCTCTGCCCCTCCCCGACTTGTGCTCTGTCTCTCTCTGTCTCTCAAAAATGAATAAATGTAAAAAAAAAAAATTTTTTTTTAAAGTGAGACACTTAACCGACTAAACCACCCGGGCACCCCTAGAGATTACTCTTAAAAATAAAATAAATAGGGGCGCCTGGGTGGCGCAGTCGGTTAAGCGTCCGACTTCAGCCAGGTCACCATCTCGCGGTCCGTGAGTTCGAGCCCCGCGTCGGGCTCTGGGCTGATGGCTCAGAGCCTGGAGCCTGTTTCCGATTCTGTGTCTCCCTCTCTCTCTGCCACTCCCCCGTTCATGCTCTGTCTCTCTCTGTCCCAAAAATAAAAATAAAATAAAAAAAAACGTTGAAAAGAAAAAGAAAAAAATAAAATAAAATAAAATAAAATAAATAAGTAAATAAATAAATGGAATAAAAGAGAGAACCTAGAAATAAGCCCTCACATATATGGTCAAATGGTTTCTGGTGCCGAGACCATTCAATGAGGAAATTGCAGTCCCATTGACAAATGGTGCTGTGAAAACCAGATACCCACATGCAGAAGAATGAAGTGGAACCCTTATCTAACACCATGTACAAAAATTAACTCAAAATGGATCAAGGGCCTAAATGTAACACTTAAAACTATAAAACTATAAAATTCTTATAGATTTTTTAAAAAGTTTATTCATTTTTTTAATTTTTTTTAACGTTTATCTATTTTTGAGACAGAGAGAGACAAAGCATGAATGGGGGAGGGGCAGAGAGAGAGAGAGAGACAGAATCAGAAGCAGCCTCCAGGTTCCGAGCCCTCAGCCCAGAGCCCGATGCGGGGCTCGAACTCACGGACCGCAAGATCGTGACCTGAGCTGAAGTCGGATGCTTAACCGAGTGAGCCACCCAGGCGCCCCAAAAGTTTATTCATTTTTGAGAGATGCAGAGAGACAGGGCATGAGTGGGGAAGGGACAGAGAGAAAGACAGACAGAATCTGAAGGATCCAGGCTCTGAGCTGTCAGCACGGAGACTGACGCGGGGCTCGAAACCACGAACCGTGAGATCATGACCTGAGTCAAAGTCGGACACTTAACTCACTGAGTCACCCAGGTGCCCCTAAAACTAAAAAATTCTTAGAAGAAAATGGAGCATAGCCTTCACGACATTGAATTTGACAATGACCTCTTGGATATGACACCAAAGACACAAGCAATAAAAGGAAAAATAGACAAAATGAACTTTATGAAAACTTAAACATTTTGTGCATCAAAAGACACTATCCTCAGAGTAAAAAGGTAATCCACAGAATGTGAGAAAATACTTGCAAATTATATACCTGGTAACAGATTAGTATCAAGAATACAAACAGAAGCCCTAAAACTAACAACCACAACAAAATAAAAACTTGATTAAAAGTTGAAAAATGGGCACAGGACCAGAATAGACACTTCTCCAAAAAGATTACAAAGGACCAAGAAGCACATGAAAAGATGCTCAACATCACCAATCATCAAGGAAATTACAAGTCAAACTACAATGAGATACTACCTCATACCCATTATGATGGCTACTATCAAAAATGTAGAAGACCTGGGTGGCTCAATGGTGAAGTGTCTCACTCCCAATTTCGGCTCAGGTCATTATCTCACCGTTCATGAGTTCGAGCCCCACATCGGGCTCTGCACTGAAAGCTCTGAGCCTGCTTGGGATATTCTCTCTCTCTGCCTCTCCCCTGCGCTCTCCCTCTCTCTTTCAAATAAATAAACTTAAAAAAAAAAAAGCATAGAAAATAACCGTGTTGGCGGGGATGTAGAGTAATTGGAACCCTTGTGCCCTGTTGGTGGGAATGTAAAATGGTACAATCACTATGGAAAATAGTAGGTCAGTTCCACAAAAAAATTAAAAATGAATTATTCTATGATCTAGCAATTCCGCTTCTGGATATATACTCAAAATCATTGAAGTCAGGGTCTCAAAAAGATATTTGTACAACCATGTTCATAGCACCGCGATTCACAATGGCCAAAAGGTAGAAACAACATTAGTGTCCATCATACGCAAAATGGGGTACATACCTACAATGGAGTGTTATTCTGTCTTAAAAAGGAAGTTCTTCCACATGCTACAACATGGATGAATTTGGAGGACATAATGCTAAGTAAAACAAGCCAGTCACAAAAAGACAAGCACTGTGTGACTCCACTCATATGAGACATTTAAGGTAGCTGAAATCATGGAGACAGAAAGCAGAATGGTGGTCTCCAGGGGCTGAGGTGGTAGGCAGGCAGTGGGAAGTCATTGTTTAATGAGTGCGGAGTTTCAGCTTTACAAAATGAAAAGAGATCTGGAGGTGGCTGGTGGCGATGGTTACACGACGTTACAAATGTATTTAATGCCACCGAACAAATGGTTAAGATGGTAAATTTCATGTTATGTGAAATTTACTACAGTCAACAAAATAAAATCAACAAAGAACCCAACAGCATTTTGAAAGACTTACACCATAATTTAAAAGCGGTTGATTTGAGAAACCACTGTTAGGTGATCTATTAACCTAATTCAACATATTTTTAGACCGAAAGGGAAAATGTATAGGATCCTTTTTATAGATGCTGAAAAGGTGTTTGATAAGTCTCAGTATCTACTCTTTTTAACTGTGGTAAAATATACATTACATAAAATCTACCCTTTAACCATTGTTAAATGAACAGTCCGGGGGCATAAAGTACATTCACATAGTTGGGCAACCATCACCCCTAACCATCTCCAGAACTTTTGCACGTTCCCAACACGAAACCCTGTACCAATTAAACAATAACTCTCCATTTCTTCCTCCTCCCAGCCCCTGGCAACCACCCTTCCGCTTTCTGTCTCCGTGAATTTAACTACTCTAGATATCTCATATAAGTGGAATCATGCAGTATTTGTCTTTTTGTGACCGGCTTCTAACCACTTAGTATAATGTCCTCAAGTTTCATCCACATGGCAGCTTGTGTCCGTATTCCCTTCCTTGTTGAGGCTGAATAATATCCATCATATGCATATAACACATTTTGCTTATCCATTCTTCTGTCAGTGAACACTTGGGTTGCTTCTACCTTTTAGCTATTGTAAGTAATGCTGCCTTGAACATGGTGTACAAGTATCTGTTCAAATTCTTGCTTTCAATTCTTTAAAGTATATACCCAGAAGTCAAATTACATACATTTGATTTACTCAAAGTTATCTTTTTTTTAAGCTCCACATCCAACTTGGGGTTTGAACTCACAACCCTGAGATCAAGAGGCACGTGTTCCGGACGCCTGGGTGGCCCAGTCAGTTAAGCATCCGACTACAGCTCAGGTCGTGATCTCAGGGTTCACGAGTTCGAGCCCCACGTTGGGCTCTGTGCTGACAGCTCAGAGCCCTGAACCTGTTTTGGGTTCTGTGTCTCCCTCTCTCTCTGCCCCTCCCCTGCTCATGCTCTGTCTCTCTTTCCTTCAAAAATAAATAAACATTAAAAAAAATTTTAATAAAAAAATATAAATATAAAAATTACCCTACTTTGGGGCTCAGTGATCCCAATGCCCATAACTTATCAATATACTAGACCACAAAAAAAGTGACATTTATGCAAATTTATCCATTGCATGTTGTTTCTAGTAATATAGATAGGAAATAAATCTATCAATAGAAAACTGGTTAAATAAATTACTGTATATCCTACACAATGGAATATGAGGGAGTCATCAGAAAAAAATGGGCATGGTCTCATTTATATGTGGAATCTTTTAAAATCTGATCCATAGATACAGAAAATAGACTGGTGGTCAGCAGAAGCCGGGGAGAAGGGGGAAATGGGTGAAAAGGGTCAAAAGGTCCAAGCTTCTAGTTATAATCATTTTTGCAATATATACGTATATCAAGTCATATGTGGTACACCTTGGACTAATACAACGTTATGTGCCATTTATATCTCAATTTTTTAAAAAAAGAAAGAATGAGGGGTAGCATTTCTCTTTGTTCTCATATGCAAGGATCTTCCAGAAACAGTATCAGTTGAAAAATACACTCAGAACAATAAATGTGCCATCATTTATGTTTTTTAAAAGAGAGAGAAAACAAAGGATACATATGTTTTTGCTTTTCTATACATTAATTATCTCTGGAAGGACATACAAGAAACGAGACCATGGAGACCTCTGGGGGCTGGAAGTGGTACCCAATGGACTGAAGTGTGAGGGAGACACCTTTCTGTGTACTTTTGTACTTTTGTAGCTTTTGCAACATATGATTGTATTATCTATTTTTATCTATTTCTCTATTTTTTTTAAAGATTGTAAGTAATCTCCACATCCAATGTGGGGCTCAAACTCACAACCCGAAGATCAAGAGTCATACACTCCAACCACTGAGCCAGCCAGGTGCCCCATGTATTACCTATTTTTTTTAATTCACTCTTTTAAAGAAGTATCTATTGAGATACTGACTTAAATTACAAGCAGAATTTGCATCCATATTCCATTCAATTGCAAAGACGGCAGTTTTAGTTTTTCCAGTTGACTTTTTCCAAACTGTTGTCAAGACAACCTTCCCTTTCTCCACAACATTGAGAGAATTAGGTGTTAACCTGGCATCTGGACAGAAATAGCTGCTTAATTCCAAGCATGGATGGGTTAGGAAGGCTGCAAAGTTATTGTTCTTATAGATTCATGTAACACCTTGTAAATACTTCTTGCCCAGTGGGGGGCTCAATAAATGTTGCTGACTCATCTGTCACAGAGAACCATTATTAACTCGGAAGGACTAACTGAAGTCATTTAATCAGAAAATCAATTTCATTTTCCTTGTCAGAGGGAAAATATTTCTGCTAAGTCGAGAAATATGCAGAGGCGATTACATTGTGTCAAGGACTCAAATGGGGAGCCAGGAGTTAACGCTGGTGTGAACAAAACAGATGCAAATCAATTTGCTTTGCATTACAGTTGGCAGTGTTGAGCACACTTAGCCACATATGGAAGTCATGTTTACCATTTCAAGAATATAGTATCACTTTACAGTGCTCAATATTCAAAAGCCCACATGATATTGCTTTTTTGCAATCTTTGGGCAATTTCTGGCCCAAGGTTTGGCATTAGGTTCACTAAAACCCTACAGTAATTGCAAACTTGCAGTCCTCCCCCACCCCACCCCCACACTTTACTTCTTGTGGTCTAAGACCATGATTGTATCAGATATTAATCTACGACTCAACCACCAAGTGGATTTTATTGAGGCTGCTGTAATTCCACCGCCAGGAAACATGACAAATAGCCAACATGTCACTGAAGATTTATGTTTGGTTTTGAAATCCATTATCTTTTAGGAAATATTGCATAGTATGATTCACTGAGCGGTAGCAGTCTCATATAACCCAAGGTTTCTCCGTATTGATTTCACAGAGTCGTTATGACCAACCTGAGTGTCTGTGCTTTGCTAGTCTCACGCGATTAAAACCAACATCAGCTTCAGGGATCATTAGCAAGGAATAAATGTACCTTGCAATTCTAAGAATCTCAGACTGAGCTTCCAACATGCTAGGAATAACGCAGCCTACATTTTCCCCTCTGTTTAAGGCAAATTCAAGTAGAAGAAGTGCGTGGCTTTGACCGCATTGACCAGACAACCAGTCGGCATGCTGCTTTTCACCGCTGGCCAGTGAAATGGAACCACTTCAGAACTCTACAACGCTGGCGTCGGAGGACGCCTTCAAGATCCTCTGGTCAAAAACTCTCACTTAACGTAAACAGGTTCAGAGATGTGAAGTGCCCCGCGCCCATGATCTGTCCCTCTGCCCTTCTAGCACCTCTGCTCATGAGGGCGTGACGCAGAAAAAAGGAAACTCAAGAGACTGGGAGCACAAGGCCATGGTCCTATCAACTTTCTCTTTCCCTTTCACTTGAGGAAATGCTGAACAGAGATGCAGTTGCAATAAAGATGTCAACAGACCCCTCGGAGAGCTCTGGAGCATTGTGGGGTTGTCCCAAATCCAGGCAAGGGGCTGAGTCCTCCCTTGTCCTGATCACTGCATAGGACGTGACCTTGTCAAGGCTCCCTGGCACAGAGGGTGGTTCCCCAAGAGAACTCCGCCGGGAGCCGTGCCTCTGGCATCATGAGCCGGAGCTCCCAGTCCTGAAGGGGACTATCACAGCACCATCTATCAGAAGAGAAGTCTTTCAATAGCTTCAAGGCCATGGTCGTAGAGACTGAGCTTGGCTGGTTTTAGAATAA